>NC_080848.1:19202592-19845530 GCF_030435755.1 Ochotona princeps
TTGAAAATCCTGCCACAGCAGCAGCCGCAGCCACCGACAGCAGTGCTGTTAGTGAGCTAAGTAAGCACTGACGTCGTAGAAAACCATAACATCGGCCATCTTGGAAAAGAAACGGATTTACGTGCGTGTGACAACAGAAAACAAGCTGTCTCTTCCCGGGAGAGGCTAGAAGTAGCTTTTCTGTCTGCAGCCAGTACCAAGTGGGTGACTGGTTTGGGAGAGGAGGCGGGGACTGGGTTCAGCTGTGGTGCTGGTTACAAAAGGCAGCCTCGCCTTTGCTACTGAGGAGAAAGACGGAGCCTGGCCCTCGGGCCACCTCCGCTGTACCTTTGCCACGTGGCCCAGTGTGCGTGCCAGCTAGGAGGAGAGTGAGGGCAGGCTTTGTGCAGTCTGAGAATGAGTGTGTGTGAGTGAGGCGGTTCCACATTCTCAACTTTCAAGTCATTGCAGTTTCTTTTTCCCAGAAAACAAGGGGTTAGATGTTGCATTTCATAAAACTAACTGAAATTCTGTCTACTGATGCAGCACAAGAGATGTTTAAAAAAAAAAGGAAAGACGCTCTTTAGGTTTTGTTTTGTTTTGTTTTGATTATTTTAGGGCAAACACTGACGAATGGTCAGAGCTCTTATCCTGGTCTTTTCATCAAGGCGCCTTTCCTAATATGGTTCAACTGTGAATGTAGAAGCGGGGGAGGGTGGGGAGAAGGAAAACTCTGGAGTTAGAGGATATAGAAAAAATAAAAGTACGATTGTTACCAAGAAGGAATACAAGCTTCAAAAAAAACCCACAACCCAAACCAAAATTTAAATGCTCAGAATTGGTAGCACAAAAGTAAAGCTCTCCTGACCCCTACCATGGCAGTCTGAACGCCCCCAGGAAATCGTGCCAAAGAGTTTAAAAAAACAACATACAGTAAGAGTAAACACACACAACAGGAAACTTCAGGTGATGATTTTGGATTGCAAACAAGGATAAATTAATGTTCAAACAATCTGATAAAATGACCGTTTGGAAACTGCTTGGCCTTCTGTTCTTTTATTTGATTGACTACAATGTGGTGTTGATCTCTTGCTGCAAAAAAAGTGCGCATGTGTGTGCGTGTATAAACACACACACAAACTAGAAGTCTTGTGATAAAAGGGCACTCGAAAAAGGTTTTATTTTTCCACTGAAGTTGAAAATTAATAAAATGGTGTCAAACATTCCCCTGGTCACGCGCTTTCATATTTTTAAAAAGTGATGCGCTGTGCTTAACATAAATCAGACTTTACTACCTCCCTTCTACAAGGGAGCAGGGCACCCTAAATCTTAGGATCTTTCAGCAATAAGGAGGGATGTTGAAGAGCTTTGGACCTCTTGGTTTTAATTATTAGCAGTTCTTACATTTTGAATATGCTGCTTTCCAAAAAAAGGGGAGCTTTTTAATTGCTTCCTGATATTTGCATGATTGAAAAACAAAGCCTTCACTCCCACTGTCATTTCCATTCTAGCAAAAAAAAACATGGGCTTATTCTATCTTTCTGTCCCAGCCTTCCATTTGTCAGTGGGATTGGCTCGGTTTTGGCCCATCTGTACGGCAGCATCTCTAATAGCTCTTGTACAGGGTATCAGATATTGTGCCTTTTGGTGCCAGGTTCAAAGTCAAGTGCCGATCTATGAACCAGTGTACAAAAAAAAAAAAAAGCCCAGGTGTTTGAAGGAGAGACACTCCGTTGTGGATAAAGAACTCGAACCAGCTGCTAAGCCCTAGGAAGAAGTGGTATTTGAGGAACAGGATGTTATGTTAACCATTCCTGGTACCAGAGAGGGCGGGTCAGGGCTTAAGGAGGGGGCAGGACTATGTTTGGGAGAACAAAATCTGATCATTCCTCAGTGCTACCCAGTTCTGTCTTGTGGGCTTCTTAGCTAGACAGCAGGAGAATAAAGTACACCAAGAACCATAACGCAAACAAAACCATGCGTGTGTTTTGTCCTGTTTTGTTCCAGGGAAGCCATTGACAAGTGCTGTTAGCATTAACACTTTGTCCCAGAGCCACTCAGTGCTGGAGAGGAAGGAAGTGGGCTGGTTGGTCTTGGTGCCTTGCATATAACTCAGCACTGGTCATGCATTTACTCTTCTTTCCTAGTTATCTTTGCTCTAGTGGGTTTTCCATCGTCTGGGTATTTGTCCTTAATTGTACCACCGAAGGTGACTGGATGCAGAATGATGCATTCGGTCCACTCCGGTCTGGGCCCTCCCCACCCTAGGCTGGGCACATTGCTTTCAGAATGTTGTTACCGTCTGTTTGGGAAGATGTCAGTGCAAATGTGAAGAAAACAGACATCGGACTAGACTTTTGATTTGCCACAGTGGCAGCTGCCTATACCAATTACATTAATTTTGCTTTTCATTTTTCCTAGTTTCCCCTCAGTTCCCTGCCCCTTGTGTTGACATGTTGGGATTTTAGCTGTCAGGCTACTGTAATGCTGCCTTAGGGACTTGTGAAGGGGGGGGTTGCTCACTACAGTGTTCCAACTTGCAGAACTGAGCAGTCTTTTCACTCTAACAGTTTAAGAAGTGTGTTAGTCTGACCTGAAGAGAAACCCAAACTCCATCAGCGTTTGATAGCCTCTTGGTTTTCAAAATGACTGCAGTCTGTACTTGGCATTCAGAATGCCCCCAGCATGCCGGTCTGTGATGGTAGTGAAGACCTGTTACAACACTTGAGCCTCACTTTATTAACCACAGCTGGTACCACCACCTCTCTCTTCTTAAATAAAGTCCGCTTTATTTTTATTTTCAACATTTTGCCAGTTCTTTTTGTTCTCGATGGTGTCACCTCTAGAGAGGTGAACTGAGTGACTTGGAAGGAGGCCGAGTGTGACTGAGGAGTGAGTGTGTGGTGTGCACAGAAGGACATGCATGTGTGTAATGAACCCTGGGCATTAGGGAGGGGCAGATGCCATGTGGAGAGACCTTTCTGTTAGTTGGCTTTGGAACCCAGAGTGGTGAAGGACTGGTCTCGGGTATAGTTGCTGAAGCTTATGAGCTGGTGTTTTAAGGGTTTATTCAAAGTTTGGACTTCGGAGGCAGTGACCAAGTGGGAGGGAGGTGTGGGTTGTGTGTAATGGCTAGGGCTAGGCCGGGCTAAAGCTGGAAACCTGGAACTCACGGGTCTCTCATGTGGGCAGGCAGCAGGAACCTGTTACTCTGGCTGTCTTGCCCTTCCTATAGATGTTCATTAGCAGGAAGCTGGGATGGTGGTGGAGGAATTGAGGCACTTTGATAGAGAAAGCAGGTGTCCTAAGCCACTGCTTAGCCTGTTGTGCTGAGTCCCAAAGGCTGCCCTTCTGCTAGGTGTGTTTGATTCCTACTTCTATTTTCTTGGCAAGAACACTAGGTTTGGCTTTAAGAAACTGGATCCTCTCCTTCACTCCATGACTGAGCAGGCACTGGCTCTGCAGGTTAGTTCATGAAATACTCAGTTTATACTGGGACCTGCATGCCCAATCACACCCCCCTGGAGCTTATAAATGACAAGAAGACTGTGCTTCTGTTCTGGTGTATGGTGTGATTGTTAAGACATAAAAAGATGAACTAGAAATTGGCTGTGTGAGGTAAAGTGGAAATTCTGATTCTACACTCTGGAGAGTCCTGGGGTCTAGAGATGTGCCTGGTAACTGCATTGCATATACCCTTAGGAACACCGATCCCTTGAAGGTATACTTAGTGGGAAGACAGCCATCAGTTCAGGCAAGCAAGGAGGGACTGCTCCTTGGAGGAAATGCTTCCCTAGGGCTTCAGATACCTCGCCCCCCCATACATGGGTGGCCACCAGCAAGAATCAAATTCAAGGTTACAGCAGCTCCACCTAGCTTGGCTCCTCAAGGGGTCACCTGTGCCCACCTGCAGGGACAAACAGTAAACAGTAAAGATCAGCAGAAGCCTTAACAGTCACTATGCTTGTTTTCCTCATGAGGAAGAAGGGGCAGAAAGACTGATTAGACCAAGATCAGGGAACCAAGCTCAGGCTTGGGAGATTGTCCCAGGACCTGCGCAGGCCCTGACCAGGTCGAAGGCCCGCGTGCCACACGTGCAGGACCTGCTGTCTGTCCCCTGCACACCAATGTCTCAACATAGACTCCTGTTTTTCAGTTTGCAGCTTGCTTGCTTGCTCCCATTTCCCCTGACCTTGACTGTTTGCTTAGGGCAGTGCAGGACATGGGATAGAGGTTCATGGAATACCTGCTGAACTGGGGGTACAGCAGCACACCTCCTTTAGCCTTAAAAGGGACTGCATCCAAAAACAGAGCACCCAGAGTAGCAGCACCTCCCCAGGCAGGGCGCCTGGTTCTTCCTCAGCTGCAGGGTGACCCCAGGCCAGCCTGTTAACCTTGGGTTAACTGGTTGGATGGGAACAGAATTTGCAACAAGTCATTCAGGTCCTTGGTGGGCACACTTCAGAAGCCAGACCTGAGAGAAGCTGCCTCACAAAAGTAATAAGCTTAATTTTCATTAACCTTACAATGAAGTCATCACTTTGGCCTCATATTGCAGGTGCAGAGGTGGAGGCTCACTGCCACTGAGTGCTTTGCCCAAAGTCATGCCAACAGGGAGCCACACTGACCCACACACAGGCTGTGCTGGGACCATCAGGCTGTGTTGTGATCCAGTGTTGTGTATGAGCTTACAGTTGGTCCCCAATTCTAGAGAAGTGTGGACGGAGGGCTCTTTCAGCATTCAACAGCAAAGCCAGTGTGCCCTGATTCTGTAACAAGGACCCATTGTGAACCTTTGGCAACTGCCAAGCTCTTCATCATGTGTGTGAGAGAAGTTTCCTTCTCAACTAACTTTTCTCTGGACTGCAATTTGAACTGAATCGTTGTATCTCCTTTTTCTGCTGCCTGGGAGGATGGCCCAAAGCCCTGGGGCCTTGCACACATGTGGGAGACCTGGAAGATGCTCCTGGCTCCCAGGTTCACATCAGCTCAGCTCTGACCATTACAGCCATTTAGGAAGTGAACCAGCAGAGGGAAGACCTCTCTGTGTCGTCTCCTTTCTACAAATCTGCTTTTCAAATAAAAATAAATCCTAAAAAAAAAAAGCTTTTCTGGGCCTGGCACAGTAGCAGCCTAGCAGCTCAAGTACTCACCTAGCACACACCAGGATGCCATATGGGCACAAGTTCTAATCCTGGCAGCCCCCATCCAGCTTCCTGCTTGTGGCCTGGGAAAGCAGTTGAGGACAGCCCAAGGCCTTGGGATCCTGTACCCACATGGGAGACCTGGAAGAAGCTCCTGGCTCCTGGTTTCAGATTGGCTCAGCTCTGTTCCAACCGCTTGGAGGATGAATCAGTGGACAGAAGATCTTCTCTGCCTCTTCTCCTCTCTGTATATCTGACTTTACAATAAAAATAAATAAATCTTTAAAAAGAAAAGAAAAAAACGAAACACCTTCCATTCCCTCCCATATCAGAGCTAAAAGCTCTGCCTCCACCACTGCCCTAATGGTCAGCCTAATGGCTGACCAATCTACAGCTGTGTTCACAGGCTCAGGATGGAGTCCACAGGGAGCCCCAAGATCTGGAACTGGGGGGTAGAGATGGCCCCGGATCCTGTCCTGTTCCATGGTCTGAGCAGTTTTTCTGCCCACCGTATTCTAAATCCCATGAGGTTTTGATTGTCTCTTGACTGGCTGCTATAATCCCACCACCTCCAGCTCTTTTCAGGCAAAACAATATCTCCTGTGGGAGAGAGTCAGAGTGTGGGCGTCTCCCCTGAGAGGTCCCAAGGAGGAAACACTCAGGGTGGCCAGGGGCCTGCCTTCTTGCCTCTTAGCAGTGACTGTGGGAGGGAGGGTGTGGGTCCTCTCTGACCACACTGTGCAGCACCTGCCTGCTCCCTTCTCTTGCTCCAGGCTCCTGGTTACTAGGTTTCTGGCTCCACATTGGTGAGCCCTGCATATATCAGAGGTTCCTAGGAACTGCAACCACTGCAGCTTTCCCAGATGAGCAAACAGGCCCAACTCCTCCAGTCACACTGCTGCCTTTGTTTCCTTGGCCAACAATGAACACACCTGCTTTCCCTTTGGGATTTAGCTTACATGCCCTCCCTAAATCAGAGACCAGCTCTGACCACTGAGGCAGGTCCCACCTTCCTATTCTTCCCTATTGCTGCTCCATGTCTTCTTACCTTCCATCAGAATACATAATTGTTTTCTTACTCATCTATTTATGTTTCTGAATCCCTTACTAGAAGGAAAGCTCCATGAAGGTAAACACACACAGATCAGTGGTGGCCTTGTGTGTGACACATTAAGCTACCATCTGCAATGACCTCACAGGGGCCCCAGCTCCCTGCTAATGCATCTGGGAAAGCAGTGGAGGGTTGCCCAAGTTCTTGGGGCGCTGCACTCACATGGGGGCCTGGAGGAGGTTCCTGATCAGCTCAGCTCCAGCCATTGAAGGCTATCTGGAGGAGTGAACCAGAAGGATGGAAGATATCTCAAATAAACAAACACGATAACTTTTTTTTTTAAGATCATTTATTCTTATTTGAAAGGCTGATTTACACAGAGCAGAGAAAGAAAGAGCGTGAGATCTTCCATCTGCTGATTCACACCTTAAATGGCTGCAATGACCAGAGCTGAGCCAGTCTGAACCCAGGAACTTCTTCCAGGTCTCCCAAATGGGTCCAGGTGCCCAAGGACTTAAGCCATCCTCCACTGCCTTCCTAAGCCACAGAGAGCAGGATGGGAAGTTAAGCAGCTGGGACATGAACTAGTGCCCATATGGGAAGCTAGCAAGGCAGACAGAGGATTAGTTTGCTATGCCATGGCTCTGACCACTAAATAAATACATTGTAAAAGAGCAAGGTGTCTTTCAGAGACATGTTAATCACTAAATTTTTGGCATGCAGCACAGAGGAGTTACTCAAGAAATACTTGCTGAGGGCCTGGCACGGTGGCCTGGTGACTAAAATCCTCGCCTTAAATGCCCCGGGATCTCATATGGGCACCGGTTCTAATCCCAGCAGCCCTGCTTCCCATCCAGCTCCCTGCTTGTGGCCTGGGAAGGCGGTCAAGAATGGCGCAAAGCCTTGGGACCCTGCACTTATGTGAGAGACCCAGAAGAAGCTCCTGACTCCTGGCTTTGGATCGGCGCAGCTCCTGGCCACTGCGGCAGCTTGGGGAGTGAATCATCGGAAGGAAGATCTTCCTGTCTCTCTTCTCTGTATAGCTGACTTCGTAATAAAAATAAATATTTTTTAAAAAGAGTGTTACTCATACCTGCTTTAAAAATATATATATATTTGGGCTTGGCAGCGTGGCCTGGTGGCTAAGGTCCTCGCCTTGATCCCATATGGCCACTGGTTCTAATCCCAGCAGCTCCACTTCCTCTCTGTCTCTCCTCCTCTCAGTATATCTGACTTTGTAATAAAAATAAAATAAATCTTTAAAATATATATATATATTTGCTGAGTAAATGTATAGTGTGTGCAGGTATGACAAGCACATCAGGGAATACAAAATTAATGGTGGGGGCAGACAGATCAGAGCCTGGTCAGGACACCACATCCCATAGTGGAGTGCCTGTGTTTAAGCCCCAATTCCTCCTCACTCCAGTTTTACAGTGCACACTCTGATAACACCTGCATTGAACTCCTGACTCCCAGCCACAGGCCAGCCCAGCTCCAGCCTTTGAAGGCATCTGGGGTACAGCAGTTCTGACTCTCAAATAAAGTAAACAAAATTTAAAAACTATGGTTGGGGGCCTATGCTGTAACTGGTAAGATGCCAATATCCAATATGGATACCAGTTGGAGTTCTGGCTGCCTCACTTCTGATCCAGCTCCCTGCTAATGTGCCTGGGGAAGCCCAAGTGCTTAGGCTCCTGCACCCACAAGGGAGACCCAGATGAGGCTCCTAGCTTCAGACCAACCATGCTCTGTCTGTTCTGACCATCTGAGGAGTGAACCCATGGAATGAAAGCCTCTGTTGTTCCCTCTCTGTAGCTCTTTCAAATCAATCAAAAACATTTTTTAAGAAAAACTATGGATATAGACCCTGCTTTTGAAACCAAGACAAGTCTAGACAACTGTCTGGTGAGGAACAGAACTAGAAGCTAGAAGAATGAGGAGTGGGCATTACAGAGCAGTGGGTTAAGTGGCTGCTTTGGAGTGCTGGCTGGTTCAAGTCCTCACACCTCCATTCCAATCCAGCTTCATCTCAATGCATCCTGGGAGGCAGCAGATGATCACGCCAGTGTCTGTGCCCCTGATTATTGCAGACATCTGTGGGGTGAACAGGCCTATGGGAGATCTCTTCCTGTCTGTTGCCTGCCTTTCAAATAAATGAAAACAAACATTAAAAAAACAGGCAGAATGCAATGAGGTCATGTCCAAATTTGGCAGACAGGGGGCATTTATGGTGCCTGAGCGAGGCCCGGTTTTGTTTGGGCTTTCTTGCCACCAAGCCCCTGGAACCCAGGAGGGGCTGCAAGGTGGCTCGCTCCAGCCTGGACCCCAAGCATGCAAGTATCCGGGCCGATGGCTCAGTCTGTAGAGCGTGTGTTCAGAAGGGAGCAGACCCAGGACCTTCTAGTGAGAGTGCTCAGGTTGGTCACTGTCAAGGTCCAGTTTTAGCCATGTCCATGATGACTGAGGAGTTCAGGGAGTCCTACCACTTCCATCCCAGCCTCCAATCTCCAGCTCTGGCGCCTGCTTCCATTGGGAACACCAATCAACTTCCATCCAGGGACACCAGCTTAGCACTTGGCACTAGTGGGCGGAGGGCTGGAACCGGTTGCCTTCCTATTAAGAGGGTAGGGCTTGGGCCCGCACAGCTCTGAGAAAGCCGGAGCATCTGCTTTCCAATTCTGGACCTTAAAAGGGAGCATGGCTGGAGGCGGAAGGAAGCTGAGAACCCCTTTCTTGGGAGACAGAGTCCTCCACCAAGACAGCAGTCCAGCACTGGGCACAGTGGGCAAGGCTGGAGCCTGCTCCATCCAGGGTATCCGAGTCACCCCCTGCCCTGTCCTGACAGCCAGAAACACTCAGCTTTCCAGCAACCTTCTCCTGGCAGCCTGTGCTCAAAGGGTCACCTCCCAGCCCCCACCTGCAGCTGGCTGTCCATGGTAGGTGTCACAGGGAACCTTTAGCTCTGATGACCCCCTCAGGTCTCCCCAATGCATGGTAGGGAACCATCTCCCAGGTGACTTCGAGAGGTTCAGCAACTTGCCCAAGGTCACACGGTGGGAAGAGCGGCAGAAAACAAACACCCACTTACATCTTCTGCCCAGCAGTCTGGCAAGCGCTCAAATAAATAGTGTTGGTGGAGAAGGGGAGCTGTGTCGTTTCATTCCTCCGACCTGGGGATGCGATGTGTGTGTGTGTGTTTTGGAAGATCGCTGCCCACTAGGCTTGCATGAACGCTTGCCTTCATGGTCCAAGTTACAGATTCCGCTCTGACTGAACCTTCTACTCTGCACCTTTCTCCCAGCCCGGACCCTCTGCCCGCTGCCCCCTGTCCCAACCTCCAGAGGAACCAGGTCGAGCACCTCCTCCTCGCCGGAGCAGAAGCCAGAAACATCGGACTCCACAGACCCCCGCCCCCGCGGCGGTGCCCCTGCGCTGGCCGCAAACGCCCCCGCCACACGCCACCACGCCACACTGCGCCGGCACGCGTCGGGGAGGGGGCGCGGCGCGGGCCGGGCGCGCTGCGGGAAGCCGGGGGGCGCCAGGCGCGCCGCCAGCCAAGGCCGCACGCCGGGGGCGGCCGCCCTTCGCCACGTGCAGGGGGGCAGCGGTGGGGTCCCGGGCGCCCTCCCAGCTGCAGGAACCCGGAGCAGCCGGGGAGGAGGAGGCGGAGGAGACGGCGGCGGCGGCGGAGGAGGAGCGGGGCGGGCGGGAGGGAGGGGGTTGGGGGGAGGGGTGGGGGGTGGGGAGAGACCCGGCGGCGGCGACAGGGCGCGGAGCGGAGCGCGGTGCCAGGGGGGTGGGGGCACCGGTGCCCGTCTGGGAGGGAGCAGGCGGAGGGAAGGGGGGGAAGCTGCGAATGCAAGCAGGATCCGGCAGCAGCTGTGAGTGCCCGGCTGGGGCTAGGGCGGGGGAGGGGAGCGGCGGCCGGGCGGCCGGGCGGCCGGGGGGTCGCGCGGGTGGACCCGAGAGTCGGGGAGGCCGGCGGGCACTGGGCAGCGGATGGCGGCGAGGGGGGAAAGGCTCGGTGTCCGCCGCCTCGCCACCCCCGCCGCCCCCCAAGCCTCCTTTCCTCCGGCATTCGGCCGGCGGGCGCCACGGGCCCGGCTGAGCGGCGCCACCACACGGGAGGCGGCGGGTGGGAGGGGGTGCCGCAGCCGTCTCGGCCCCCCCCCCCGAGAGGGGAGGGGCGACAGTTTCTGAGGGGCCGCAGGAGGGGGCCCGGGGCCGGCGGCTGCGGCACCCCCTCCCCACCCGCCGCCTCCCGTGTGGCGGCGCGCTCAGCCCGGGCCGCTGGGCCGAGGGAAGAATGCGGAGGAAAGGAGGCCTTGGCGGGGCGGCCGGGGTGGTGGGGGGTGCACAGAGCCCGCCGTGGAGGTGGACCCGAGGGCGCGGGCAGGGGTGTGTGGGGGGTGTGGTGAGCACCGGCGAGCGAGTTGGGGTGGCGGGGAAGGAGGCAGGGGTGGCGTGGGAAGCAGGGGGTTAAAGGTGGGGCCGGCCCTACACACGCGCACCCGCTCCTTACTCAGACTCAGTCACTTAAGAGGAGCTGGCAGCGAGGGGGGGTGGTGGTTTGGGGAGCGGGGTGCGGGCGGTGCTGGGGCCAGTGTCTGAGCCCGGGGCGGGCCCTGCGTCGCCCCTGCGTCCAGCTTGGGGCGATCAGCGCCCCACAATCTCCACTCACACCTCTCCGCCGCCGAGCCCCCCGCGCTCGCGCGCGCACACCTCGGACATTCCCATAGTGCCTCACGTGACCCCGGCCGAACGTGCGCACCTGCCCACACGCTCACGCACGCGTGCACACACACACACACGCGCGCATCCACTGCCGCCGCCTTGGGCGCTGCTGCCCAGCCCTGCCCTGCCCGACCCCCGGGCCGCGGGGCCCATTGACGGTGACACACCTACACTCATTCACAGACACACTCCCCTGCGTGCCAGCCGCAGACACACATTCATAAACAGGCCGGGAGAAGTACACACGCGCACCCCCTCGCTGCCTACTCTTTCTTTCGGGAGCCCTGAGTCATCTCTACCCCCTCACCGGGCTCCCCCTTTTCCCGTGTGCAGGCGCACTGGTGCTGGGGCCCTTGGCGGGGGAATCGCTCGCGGCCCACCCACCTCCCTTGGCCCCTTCCTCAGCTTGGTGCCTCTGACACTCAGCCAAGGACTTCCTGTAGGCCCGGGGTCAGGGGCCCAGAGTGCCTGGATGGTGGCCACCGCCCCTGTGCAGCTGGGGGAGGCGCTTCCTTTTCCTGAACTCCGGGAGCCTGCAGGAGGAAGCGCGGGAGTTGGGTGGGGGCACGGCTCGCTGGTAGGCCTGAGCAGGTCTGGGGCCTGCGTTAGGCAGCGGCTGGAGGTGCAGGGGCCTAGCATGAGGAGCTTGGCAGCAAGGTATCTGGGGAAGACCTGGGGCTGGGCAGTGCGCTCTGGCGGGCTCTGGAGCAGGCCCAGTGCGGACAGGGCAGCTCTATCTTCCACAGGTCTTGGTGGGTTCTGGAAGGAGCTTTTGCCTGCCTGCTTGTAAGTCTCCCCACCCCCAAGCGGAGCAGCAAGGAGGAGACTTGGTGGCCTGGGAGGGCACTTTGGGTAGGAAGCTGGCAGGTGACCCCTCATTAGATCCCAGGGCCGGGCAGGAGGGTGAGGGAGGACAAGCCCTGGGCTGTCCCCTCTCCACGGTTGCTCCTGATCCCCCCAGGAGGCCGGGTGTGGGCCCTGGGCCAGGCCCTCAGCATGGAGTCCATGTTTGAGGACGACATCAGCATCCTGAGCCAGGAGGCCCTGGGGCCCAGCGAGGTGTGGCTGGACGGGCCTGGAGACCCTGCGCTGGGAGGGGACATGTGCTCCGCCTCCCACTTTGCCCTCATCACGGCCTATGGGGACATCAAAGAGCGGCTAGGAGGCCTGGAGAGGGAAAACGCCACCCTGCGCCGCCGCCTCAAAGTCTATGAGATCAAGGTCAGAACTGGGAGAGGAGGGGCCTGGTAGTGTACGTGTGCGCGTGTGAGAATGCTGGGGGTGGGCTCCAACTAAAGAGGGGTCACATACCGGTCCTGGGGATCTCAAGGGCCCAGCACCAGGCAGGAGGAGCCAAGTCTGAAAAACATGCCCTACCGTGGACCCATGGGCGTTGGGAGAGACTGGTGGGAGGGCACACATAGATATGGCCAACACCAGCCTGCCTGACGCCCTGTCCTGGCCTGCAGTACCCGCTGATCAGTGACTTTGGCGAGGAGCACGGTTTCTCTCTCTATGAAATCAAGGATGGCTCCCTGCTGGAGGTGGATAAGGTCAGCCTGCAGCAGCGGTTCAACCAGTTCCAGCAGGAGGTGAGCCCCACCCCTCCGGGACCAAGGCCCCCCCACCCCAGCCTATGTTCCTGATCCTCCCTGTCTGACCCCCTGTGCCCCCACCCTGGTCTCTCTGGCCTCTGCCCCTTAGGGGCCTTCCTGTGCGCAGCTGCAGGTCCTCAGGGGGGTTTGGGCAGCTGAGGCTGGGCCTGAGAGCCCCTCGGGGCCCCATGCAGTTGCAGAACAACAAGGAGCAGGAAGAGCAGCTCGGGGAGATGATCCAGGCTTACGAGAAACTCTGCGTGGAGAAGAGTGACTTGGAAACGGAGCTGGGGGAGATGGTGAGGCCCGACGCCGCCGGGAGCGGGCTAGGGTGCTGGAGGCTCTGTCCCTGTGGGCAGTGTGTGCACAGGGGCGGCCATCATGTGCCCCTGCTTGTGTTTACTGTGTGTCTGCCTCTGAGTGCCTGCTTGGCCACACTGCCACCCTGCAAGCATCATGCCTGGGGGGCTCTGTGGGTGAGGGGAGAGTGTCATCAAGAGAGTCTATGACTGCTGGAATGGGGCGCCCAGGCGGTGGGCAGTCATGGCTGTGACAGGTGGGCAGGCGGGCTCCTAGCTGTGACCCTTGTCATGTCACTCGACCCCCCTCCCTCCTCTGATAGATGGACAACAGCCTCACACATCCCTACACTTTGCTGGAATGGTTGGAAGCATGTCTCTGGTATTTCCTGTATGAGGGGCGTGGTTCTGGTGGCTTGATGCTTGCTTTTTCCCGTAAATTCTCCCAGCAGCCCTGAGAGGCAGGCATGCTGCTACTGTCCCATTTTATAAGGGGGTCGCAGAAGCGCTGAAGTGCTTAAATTGTATTTGCAAAGGGAGAGGTTATGGCACTCTTGCCGGGGTGGCCATGCCTGGACTCCGGGCTGGGCGATCCCCTGGGTGTCCCTCTGTGATTAGCCCTGACCTTGTCCCAGCAATAGCCAGCAACATCTGGTTGCAGTGACTGAATGAGGCGGCTTTGCACCCATGGCAACTGGCAGACGCCCTTGGCTCCTGTGTGGGGAGCTGTGGTGGCCCAGATGTGGGATGTTTTGGGTTTAGGAAGCCCGCAGGAGCTCCCTGGCCTGTTGCAGACACCCCTCCCCTGCCTTCCCCACAGCGGGCCCTGGTGGAGACGCACCTGCGGCAAATCTGTGACTTGGAGCAGCAGCTGCGGCAACAACAGGGCCTTCGAGACGCCGCCTTCCCCAGCCCTGAGTCCCCGCCCGCCCCTGCCCCACCGTGTACTGACCTGGACATGCACTACCTGGCGCTGAGAGGGGAACAAACAACCCTCAATCATGGTGAGAGTTCTGCAATAAACCCCAACTTCTGAGCCCATCCCAGTCCCACCACCCCCAGTCCACAAGCCCAACCTGTTTCAACACCACTGGGCACCTCTGGCTCGCTTAATATCCCCTTATAGTATCTTTTTTTTTTTTAGTTTTAATTTATGTTGATGATTTGTACATAGTTAATTAGGGTTGATAAGGGTCAAGGGCTACTGGAAAGTGGGTGAGGCATTATTTCCTCATTCTCTTTTCTTCCTCTTGTTACTTACAGTATTTTTCCCCTTATAACGTCTTAAATTTCTTCCATGATCATTTCATCCCTCTTTACCAATTGTATCCTTGCCTCATCGGCTGCTACCCCAACTTTTTCCCCACTTGTAGCCCCAGCTACCCCATTGCCATTCTTGTGTGTGCCAGCAGAGGGCACCACTGCACAGAGTTGTCTTACATTGGGATTGGGAGAGGCCCCTGAGGATGCTCTGAGTGTAGCCTGCAGAAGCTCCTCCTCCCCCCCCCACCGGGGGTCCTGACCTGGGTCCAGGAAGGCTTGAAAACAGCAGCTCAGCCCCTGCCTTCCCGTGCCAGGGGCACCGTGACTCACTGTGGAGTCTTCATCCTTCTGGTTTCTCTTTTTCTTGGGCTCCCTATGATGTTACCCTGGCCTGCTTTGCTTTGTGTGAATGTTGGCGAGGGTGAGTGGGGGTGGTTGGTCCAACCTGACAGTGTTCCCTTCCCTGCCAGCGGGCTGGCCAGGCCCTACGCGCCCAAGTGTGAGTGAGCTGGAGCGGCAGCGCCTGGAAGAGGCTCTGGAGGCTGCTCAGGGAGAGGCCCGGGGGGCCCAGCTGCGGGAGGAACAGCTACAGGCCGAATGTGAGAGGGCTGCAGGGGGAGCTGAGGCAGCTGCAGGAGAGCCGGGCCCAGGTATGTGGAACCCTAGGAGCCACCCACAGGCGGCAGGTGTGTAGGTCAGGCTCCAACCACTGACCTGTTGTCTCTTTCCCCTCTCTCCACCCCCCACCTCAGGATCTGGCCTCCAACCAATCGGAGCGGGACATGGCATGGGTGAAGAGAGTCGGGATGATCAGTAAGTGACAGTTGCCACCCTGGCTTCCTTGATCTGGGGAGGTATGTCCCAGTACCCCCCGGGGGTGGCTTCTGGTCCCCTAAGGATGGTGGAGTTGCTTTCCTGGCAGTGCCAAGGGTGTGCTATCTAGATGGCTTGTGTCTCTGGGGTCCGCATGTAACGAGCAGGTGAGTTCTGGAAGTTTCTGTGCAGTCAGGGGCTACCAAAGGTTGGCTTAGCAGTGCGTGCTGCTGCACCTGGTGTCCCCTGGTGAGTTGGTGACCTCTCCTCCCGTCTCAGGAACTAGGCCTAGGCACTGGGGCTAGCCGTCTCCTCTCAGTGAGGGTCTGCTGTGCTCCTCTGCTTGTCTCGGGAGAGGAGAGCGTGCAGGCTCCCTGGGCTCGCCAAGCACTGGGTCACCACCTTAGCCGCCCAGCAGAGAGGCAGGGGAGGAGTCTTGTTGGGGGGCGGCTGGCAGGGAGCACAGGGCAGACAAGGGTGGAGCTGCCACCTTTCGCATCTGCATGTGAGCACATGCCTCCCTCTTTCTGAGAAACAGCCTTGCGCCTTCCGCCTAGGGCCTCTCCTGCACGGGGCAGTGGGGGGCATAGCCTCCCTGCTTTTGTTGGAGGGCCAGGCACTAACTATCTGGCACTCAGAAGCCTTCACGGTGGGCTTCCCCTTCATCCTCCTCCCATCTGTGGGCCAATGGGGTTCCTCCATCTCCACCTGCCCGGCCTGGCCGAGGGCCTGGGTGGAACTGCATTAGCCGGGGCGGGGCGGTGTGAGAACTCGGTTTGTGGCACTGGGTGGCAGCCTGCCGTTAAGCTGCTGGAGCCTCTGTAGCATGGCTCCACACTGGCATGTGGCCAGGTTCGGGGTCTGTCCAGCCGGTGTGCCCAGACCTGGAGCCCCTGTGCCTGTGCACACGTGCTGCGGCCTCCCAGGTCAGCCCAGCTGTCTCCTGGAACAGCACTGAAGGTTCCCTGACCCAGCCGGACCCCGGGAGAGGGCTGAGGCTCTGCCTTTGGGGCCCCTGCAATCTTCAGCCTTTGTGAAGCCACGTAGCTTTGACTTTGCCCCTCTGGACTCCAGGAGTCCCCGTTGCTAGAGATGGTAAAGGCAGCTGAGCTGGGCTGGGCAGGGCCCGGGTATCATGCCAGGGACCAGGACTGCATGTGCTAGGGTGAGGGAATATGAGCCAGCCTATGAGGAATCTTGGAGGTTGCAGCTTCCCTACCATCCGATAGGCCAGCGCGGTCCGTGGCCTCCCAACACCCAGGCCTTTGCCACCCAGCCCTTGAAGAGGGAGCTGCCCTCCCCCCCACCCCCACACCCCAGTGGGAGCTCTGAGCCAGTTTTCCCAGAGGTGGCCGCCCTCAGGTTCTGCCCCTCCTTCCCTGTGGTCTGCCATCCCAGGCCTCCCTGGTGTCTGGCCCATCTTTGTCTGCCCAGCTACGTGCTGCCTGGTGGGCTGGGCATCTCCGGACAGCCCCAGCTTGGCACGGGTAAATTCTCAGAGGAAGTTCCCCCCCTCCCCCAGTAGTTTTCTTTTCTTATAAATTCAGCTCCTTTTGGTAACAGCCCCTTCCCGAGGGTTCCCGCCCCTGTCCTCCCACTTGCTCTGGGTACTCCCCCCCACATACACACCATCCCCAGCCCCCCTTCTTCCCTTCTGTTTCCACCTGTCCCCTCAGGCCAAAGGGAACCTAAGCTTTTCGTAAGTGATGTGCCAGGGCTGGATTCTCCCAGGGAGGGCGTCTGCCAGGTGAGGGCCCCCAAGTGCGACTGCCAAAGCAGGGTCCCGGTTCTGAGCACAGCCTATACCTGTGTGGGGGTCCTTGTGTCTGGACCCCCCCCCCCCCAGCACTCTGCAGCTGGACTCAGATTCCCAAACTGATGCTGCTGGGAATGCCCTCCCGCCTGCCATCCTTGCCCCAGAGCAGGCCTTGGCTGTGCTGGCTCCTGGCCTCCAGCTCACAAGCACTGGCCGTCGGCGGTTCCTCTGGAGCAGGTGCCCAGCCCCACACTGTGCTGCCACTCTCAGGCAATATCAAGCTCCTGGTGACCACGGAGCAGGGGGACACGCTGCCCCAGAAAAACAGCCTCTAGAGCAGTGACAGGGCAGCTGGTGGGTGTGGAGCCCACTGGGCTGCTGAGGAGGGTCTGGGGTGGGGGTGGGAGATGCAGAACTCTGGGCCTGGGGGTCCCTAAGCAGGGCTTCTGGCAGGGGGGGCAGTGCTGGGAAGGGGGTGGTGCAGTGAAGGCCCTGAGAGGGAAGGGGTTCGGCCAGGGGTGCGAGAGGGGAGCTTTTCCCAGGTGGGGGGCTCACAGTTGCAGCCTGGGTGGTTTTCCGCCCAACCCCCCACCCTCGAGCTTCTGCGTGGGCTGCGGTTAGTGGTGGGTGAGAAGTGTGAACTCTGAGAGAGAGGATGGAAACTCTGCACGGAGGTCAAGGGCAGTGTGAGGTGGGTCCAGGACGGAAGCCGGAGGAGACCCCCCGCGTCCCCTGAGCTCAGCCTTCTGCGCCAGAATCCGCAGGTCCGGGGCCTTCCCCCTTTCACGCTTCTCACCCTCCCCTACTTCCTCTCTTTCAAGTCGGCCTCAGCCAGGGTAACCCGTGCCCAGCAGGAGTGAACCTCCAAGCCTCTACAGCCCGGGGGGCTCCCTGTGCGGGAGAAGGCCTCTGAAGTCAGTATGAGGGATGGGTGTGCTTGAACTGCCAGTCCTGTGGCATTTTGCCTGCCCACCTGTGGGGCCAAGGGCAACTGTGTCTACCATTGGAACCCCCCTCCGCAGCCCTGTTCTTCACCTTTAGAGGCCCTGAACACTAGCTTGCTGCCTACAGAAATGTCTTGGGACTCCTCTCACCAGGCCCCTGTCTGCTGGCACCACCCCAGCCTGTCCAGGCCACACCCGGGGCGAGCAGTTTGCCTTCATGGGAAATTTGGCAGCTGGAGGTGCTCGCAGATCCTGAACCATCTCAAACAGGTGTAGCCTGGTGCCCCTGGCCGTTTTCCTGTTCGGGTTCTGCTTTACTGCGGAAGGGGGCACCTTTCTAATGAAGGGATGCTCACTTTTAAAAGTGAAAGGGACACCACTGATGCAATTAGTCTAAGCCAGGACAGCCTGGAATCGGGGGAGGTCGGGGATGGACATTCCCTCCCCGGTGCAGCAGCGTGGGGGAGGCTTTTGAGGCCCAGCAGCCACCCACTGTTTCTACTGCGAGCTGGCAGGGACTACCACCAAGCGCTGGGCCCTGGGGACCACAAGTCAGCACTGGTCGAGGGGAGAGAAGGGCTCAAGGCGCCTGAGAGGAAGTGGTGGAGCCCTGGGTTCTTGCAAAGCAACTTCCTCCTCTCCCCCCCACCCCGCCCGCACCTCCCCTCGGCCCGCAACCTCAAGGCTGCGCCACGGCCTGGTGCCTGTGGTCCCCTCCCTGAGGGTCGGGCGGAGGGCTGGTGCTGGGTGTGCCCGTGGGTGGTGGAAAGTTTGGTCCTTAGATTCCCATCCCCCTCCCACCCCCGTTGCTGGGCTGAGGTGCTGGGTGCAGCTGGGGGGCAGCCTCGGGCCAGGAGAGAAGGGCTGGGAATGTGGGGTTTCTGAGTTCCTCCCGCTGTTCGATCAGATCATGCTTTTGAGCACGTGGCCAGCTGCCCTGTTAGACTGAGTGCATCTGCTCCAGCGTGTTCCTAATCCTGACTCCAGCTCTGTGCTCAGTCATGGCCCCCACCAGCACACCAACCAAATCCCTGATGTGGTCCTGGCCACGGCTGTCATCCTGACCTCCGACCCCCAGCTGCAGTGAGGTTCAGGGTGGTATGCAGAATGCCCCGTGTCACGACACCTGGCCAACTCAGGGCACACAGGCTTGTGGAGCCAGTGGCTCTGTGCCTGAGTCCTCTGATCTCAGCTGCTTGCCCAGCACAGCCCAGGGACGAAATATGAGGCTCCCTGGGTTACTTGTGGGTAGACCAAGGGAGAGAGGGTCAGTGAGCATATGCGGGGTGCAACAAGCTGGGCCCAGGGCATCTGCCTTCCTGCCAGCTCAGCCCACTGAACTTTGCATCCTGGTGCTATGCCACTGCCACTCTGTGACCCTGAACCGACCCTTCCTCATTCTGATCTCCTCCTTCCTCTGTCCTCCCTGAGTCATGTGGCAGTTCCCAGAGCTCCCAGGCCACTTCCAAGGTTCCCAGGCACCTCCTTGCCTGGCAGCAGCCTGCCTGCCTCTCCTCTCCCACTTGCCCAGTTCTGTGGGAGACAGGAGCGCACAGCCATCCGTAGCCCGAACTTAGGCTGGAGGACTTGGGCCGAGGAGGCTCATCTCTGGATGCCTCCGTTTCTTCGCCTCTCAGATGGAGATGTTGACAGTGGCAATGTGGTCATAGGGTTGCGAAGGTCTCTCGGCACAACGTCTGGCCCGCAATGAGTGCTGCTGAAGATGACCAGCAGTGCCCATGACCCTGTGTCTCTCCTGTTTCAGAGAGCCTCCACCGGGCTGCTCCCTGTGGGCTTCAGCCATCAGACAGCAGCCAAATGCAGCCTCATTCTTCTGCTTCCAGTCAGGAGGTGTAGTGCGGGCCAGGAAGTCAGGAAACGGGGTGTGGTGGAGGTGCACGTGTGTGACTCTGGGTTGTGTTGTGAAGTTGAGATTTTTTTCCACTGAACTGGCAGTGTTGTCAGTGAGTCATTTGGGTCGGTATCGTACTCAGTAACCCAGGGCTGTGCACTTTCTGTATTTTAAAGATTTATTTACTTATTTGAAAGAGTTAGAGGAAGAGAGAAAAGAGATCTTTCATTTGCTGGTTTAGTCCTCAGATGGCTACAACCTCCAGGGCTGGCCCAGGAGGACGCCAAACAATTCTGTCACCTCTACGGATGGCACTTAGGCCATCTTCCACTGGGTTGTTAGAAGGGGCCCTGAACATGAACTGGAGCTTGCAGGACATGGTCTGGTTCTGACATAGGATGCTAGTGTCACAGATGGTAGTTTTATGGTAATATGCCACAGTGCCAGCCACAGGCCTGTGCACTTTTTTTTTTAAAACAATTTCTTTACTTTTATTGGAATTTGGAAAGGCATCTATAAATCTACAGAGAGGAAGAGACAGAAAGAAAGATCTTCCATCTGCTCATTCATTCCCTAAATGGCCGCAACGGCCAATGATCCCCGGTAGCCAGGAGCCAGGAGCTTCTTCCGGGTTTCCCATGCAGGTGCACAGTACAAGCCTTAGGTCATCCTGCACTGCTTTCCAGCCACAAGCAGGGAGTTGAATGGGAAGTGGAGCAACCGGGACACAAACTGGCGCTCTTATAGGATGTCAGCACTGCAAGATAAAGGATTAGCCAATTGGGCCATTGCATCAGCCCTGGGCCTGTGCATCTTAAGGCTAGGAGAGATGCCCCTGTGACGGGTAGCTCCCAAAGGGCCATGGGACATGAGGAGGTGGCCAGGTCCCCTCACCTGGCCAGCGTCTCAGAGGAGCTTGTGAGGGTACCCAGGGCTCTGCTTGCTCCAGGCACCTGGTGTCCAGAGCTGGGAGGGGTCTGAGCATTCAGGGGCTCAGGCTGCTGCTTTCCATTCCTGTGGTCCGTATGGCTAGGGTGCTGGGAGCTGGGCTGTGGAAACTGGATCGCTGTTGTTTAGACAGGGAAGGTGTGCCGCAGAGAGACAGGGGCCTGGGTGCTGAGTGTAGCAGGTGAGACCCGTGAAACAGAGTGTGAAGGTAGCGACCTGTATCTGTCACCTGAGATACAGCAGTGATGCTGGGGATGGAGGACAACACTCCCTCAGCGCCCTGCCCAGCATCCCTCCTGCCCCCTGCTGCCAGGCCATGGCAGAGCTCGCAGTCCTATGGGGGACGCCCAGCCCCTGCCCTGTGTCTGAAGAAGGTCCTCCCTGGAGGAGCTCCTGGGTTGATGTGGGTCACAGCTGGACCTCGTAGTGTGCTGGGAGAGAAGAGGGTAGGGGAGCATGGAAGACACTCAGCAAAAACAGGGTGGTGATGTGGAGGGACCCAGGGCCCTGCGGGGCTCGGCCAGACCTCCTGGAAGACCCTGCCCGCCAGTACCTGGGTGAAGGCTCACCCTCCCCAATCAGAGAGGTTGTCCCCCAGATCCCGGCCATGGGCCAAGAATCTGGCTCTGGCCCAACTGGGTTCCAAGTCATTTTGTTATGAAGGGGGGGCAGATTATCTCCCCAGCTCTTCCCGAGGACCAGGAGAGAGCCAGTTGGTGAACAGGGGCTAGGGTGCTCTGCCACTGCACCCTCTGCCCACCAGACAGCTTCATCCTTGCCTTGCCTTCTCAACCCGAGGCCAGGCCCATGGCAGAGCCTGTGCTGAGGTCATGGAGAGGGCACACACGCCACAGAGGGAGGAAGTGTAGGGCACGCCTGGAGCCATAGCCCCTGATGGCTTCATGTTCAGAGTGACCCAGCGAGTGAGGCTGAAACAGGAAGTGGGCAAGACCCAGCATGGCTAAACCGAGTCTGTTCCCAGCTGGGGCAGGCAGATGTCCAGGAGGCCCAGGCAGGAAGCAGGAAGGAGAAACGGAATATGAAAGAAACATGTGCAGGGCAGCTCGGTTGCATGGTCACCCTGTGACCACTGGCTGGGCCCCAGGGTCCTAGGTGAGGTGTTGGTATGGAAACCCAAAGACAGAGTCCCCACAGCCTCCCTCCCAGGAACTCCAGGGAAGCTCCAGAGACAGCACTCAGGGCAGGTGGTGCCCCCTGCATGTGTGCAGGGCACAGCCTGAAGTGGGTGTTGGGGGAGGGCTTGGGCCACCCAGCCCTGGGAGGTCCTGGCAGGGGCAGGACTGAGAGGAGCCCCCCAGGCAGGCGTGAGGGTGAAATCGGAGCGCTGGGCCTAGGAGCAGACAGACCTGGAGTCAAGGTTAACAGCTGATCCCTTCCCGAGCCAGGAGACCCTGCCTTCACTTACAGGCTCTGGACAGGCTGGGCAGCAGTGGTCCTGGCCCCGGGGCATCTCCCCCAGCACACAGACCATGCCCACACTTGGCAGCACGCACTCTGAGAGAATTCACGATAACCATAAAGTCAGTATAGCTCTTCATTCCTCATCACAGCTTTTGCACTGAGTAGGAAAACACAGAGCAGTAGAGGTTTGGGTTTGGACAAGGCCTGGTGTGCAGGGGGACACCATCCCTGCCTCTTCCAGCCTGCCCTGGCATTGGGGAGTGGTGTTCTGGGAGCAGAGGTCAGGATTCTTAGAGCTGGGGGAGGGGAGCTGGCAGGTGCAAGGGGTTCAAAGACTCACGGCATCCCCTTCTCTCTTCCTGACTCCCTGCCACCCTCTGACTTCAGGGTGAACTTGGCATTGGCCTACACAGAGCTGACCGAGGAGCTGGGGCGGCTTCGGGAGCTGAGTTCCCTGCAGGGCCGAATCTTGAGGACCCTGCTACAGGAGCAGACCCGCAGCTGCGGTGAGCCGGTGCTGTGCTGACCTGGATGGGGGTGCTGGGTGTGGCCCCGTGCAGCCCCTGGCTCCTCAGTTCTAACGTCTTTTCCCCACCTCTTTGTGTACCTTCCTTCTTCCCCTACTCTCTGGCCTGTCCTGCTCCGCCCCCCTCTTCCAGGCCAGAGACACTCGCCACTGTCGCAGCGTCACTCCCCGGCCTCCCAGTGCCCCTCGCCGTCCCCGCCGGCCCGAGCAGCGCCCCCATGCCAGTCGCCCGTCCCGCAGCGCCGTTCGCCCGTGCCCCCGTGCCCCTCACCCCAGCAGCGCCGCTCGCCCGCCTCGCCCTCCTGCCCGTCGCCCGTCCCGCAGCGCCGCTCGCCCGTGCCACCGCCCTGCCAGTGCCCCAGCCCGCAGCGGCGCTCCCCGGCGCCCTCCAGCTGCCCGGCACCGCAGCCCCGGCCACCGCCGCCACCACCGCCGCCTGCGGACAGGACGCTGGCTGAGCGCACCTACGCCAAGCCGCCCAGCCACCACGTGAAGGCCGGCTTCCAGGGCCGCCGCAGCTACTCGGAGCTGGCGGAGGGCGCGGCCTACGCGGGCGCCTCCCCGGCCTGGCTGCAGGCCGAGGCAGCCACGCTGCCCAAGCCGCGCACCTACGGCGGCGAGCTCTACAGCCCCGCGGCGCGGCCACTCAGCCCACGGCGCGCCTTCGAGGGCATCCGGCTACGCTTCGAAAAGCAGCCGTCGGAGGAGGAGGAGTGGGCCGTGCCCGCCAGCCCGCCCAGCCCCGAGGCCGGCACCATCCGCTGCGCCTCCTTCTGCGCGGGCTTCCCCATCCCTGAATCGCCCGCAGCCACCGCCTACACCCACGCTGAGCACGCGCAGTCCTGGCCGTCCATCAACGTGAGTGGGATGGGGTGTCAGGGGGCGGACAGGGGAAGTCTAAGGAGCCAAGGTGTGCATGTGTGAGGAGACCCCAGAATCCAACCCTCTGCTTGAGGGCTTGGAGGGCAAGGTGCCCTGTCCCCAGGCTGTTGCTTGGGGGCCCTCCCCTGCGCCTCTGTGCTCTTTCTCTGATGGGCACTGGGCCGTGCATTGCTGGCTTGTGCTTCAAGTGTTCCTAGTCCTCTCTGTGGGAATTACTGCAAGCTGCTAATCCTCCGGAGAGGAAGGCAGTGAGCACAGAGCCCCGTGTGCAGGGCCTGGCTGCTGTGGCGAGGGCAGCAGATACTGGTCACAATATCCCTGCCCTTGCCTGCATGTGTCCTCTGTCCCGATGGCCAGCTCTGTTTGGGGCTTCGTCATTTCACTGATCACAGAGCCACCCCTGGACACTAACAAGGAACAGCAACAAGAAAAAAAAAAGTTCCAGGCCCGGAGAGAAGACTGTGCAGTGCCTTGGCTTCTGGCTAGGGACAGATGTGGGGGTGGGGGTGACAGGCTGGCCTGCTGTTGCCTTGGTCAGCTCAGCAAGGACCTCCTGGTGAAAGCCGGGCCCCGGGACTGGGCAGTGGATTTTGAGCTGGTGGTGGGGATGATGGGTATGGGGCCCTTGAGTGAGGTCTGGGGCCCAAGAGTGACTTCCTTTTCTCCCCGCAGCTGCTGATGGAGACGGTGGGCTCCGACATCCGTAGCTGCCCCCTCTGCCAACTGGGTTTCCCTGTGGGGTACCCGGATGACGCCCTCATCAAACACATTGACTCCCACCTGGAGAACAGCAAGATCTAGGGCACCTCCCCCCACTAGCTGTCTCTCTACCCTCTGCCCTCGCCCCCCAGCCCAAACTCTCTCACTCACTTTGAATGCTGCATGACTCTGGTGGGGGGCGCCAGCCCCCCGCAACCCCCAGATACCTCCACTAGCTCCTGAGTCAATGTGTGTGCCATCTTCCCCGGCCCAGGCACCACTCAACTCTGGCTCTTCCAGGAGGTCCACTAAGCGCCCCCTCCCTGCCAACCTTCCTGGCTTCCACGGAGGAGGGGGGGTGCTTCAGGCTGGGGTGGGGAGGGGTAGACCTCTCCCAGGCCTCTCCCTCTGCTTTTCTGTTCTGAAACAGGGTTGGAGTTAAGAATGTGTCTAGTGCTTGGGCTGGGGGAGGGGGAGAATGTCAGAGGAATCCAGGAGCCCTCCCCCAACCCCTCCCCTGACATCCATCTGTCCCAGGCTGTGCTCTGTCTGGGGCACATGTCCCCGTGGCGTTCAGAGCCTGCCTGTACAGTAATGCTGGCTTCTCCACTTGAAGCCCACCCAGGCTGGTAGCACCAGCTACCATGGGACATGCAGGCGGCTTCATCTGTGGCCACTCCCTGCAGGCCAGCCAGTCTCCCACACTCTGGCTGCTTTAGGGCTTAGGGAGGGTGGGAAAGGAGGGGCAGGGGGCCTCCCCTGTGGCCCCAGCCTGTGCCTGCCTCCTGGAGCCCTGGCACATAGCACAGGTTGTCAAGGCAGATCCTCCCCCCCCGCCACAAATCCCCCCAGCCTTGCCCCTACCCAAGCCGCTGATACCACAGGTGCCCTAGAGCCCGCGTGTGACGCATGGACAGGCGTCGTCGGCCCCTGTCTTCCAGGCCAGGACCTAGGAAGGGGCCCAGGGTGCCCGGGAGATCTACTTCAAAAGAGCTAACCCCCTTCCCATGCCCCTCAACCCACATTCCCTCCGTGAAATCTACCTCAGAAGGATGGGGAGCAGGCGGCTGGGGTGGGAGCCTCCTGGGCAAGAGCCTGCCGCCCCAAGTGAGCCCACCCCCAACCCCGCCCCACCAGCCGCTCGCTAGCAGCTTGCAGCCCTGGGCGGGTGGCCGCAGACGCTGCTGTCCACGCTCGTGCCCTTCCGATCCAGCTCTTCCAGGCCCTTCCTCACCTCCTCCTTCCTCAGTGCTGGGGAGGGAGAGGTCGTGTCCAGTGGGGAAGGGGCCCAAGACTCCAGAGACAAATGGCATTGTACCCTGAGTGCTCCTCAGGTTGAGGACGTGGGGAAGGGGGCCTGGAGAGGGATGGGGCTCATGTGCTCGCGGAACAAGTTGGAAGTCCAAATAAACTTACCTGCTCCATCTGCGCTCAGCCTGTGCCCTCCGTGGCTGGGGTGGGCTGGAGCCATGGTGGCAGGAGGCCCCAAAAAGTGTCTCCTGGGACCACTACTGCAGGTGGGTGGGCAGCCCCATTTAGGGAGACTCTGGGACACACAGCTAGTCACAGATAACTTGTGACAACAGGTAGAAAGCAGCCCTGACATGGGACGGGGGCTCAAGTTCACCCAGCCTGGCCAGAAGAAGTTTCAGTCCCTGAATTGGGGGCTGGGGTGGAGCTCATTTCTTGGTAGCAACTGCTGCTTCACATTGGTGCCATAGGTCACGGGCCAGGCGAGGTCCCCAACAGGAGCGACTCTGTGTCCCCTGTCCTCAGGGCTCTTAAATGCAGGGCTTCAGGCTTAGCAGATGCCTCAGAAGTCCCACGCTTTGGAGGTCAAAGCTGGGTCGTGAACCTGTGACCCTGCCCCATGGAGGCCATGCTCTCCGTTTGAAGAAAGGGCTTGAACTATTTATTCACAGACCTTGGTGCCTGGTGTTTCCACGTGGCCCTTCCTGGCTGAGAGCACATCGGAAAACAAAAGTGGTGGTGGTGGCGGCGGTGGCGGTGGTGGGGCCGTGGCTCACAGGAGTCCTGAAGCTTGGTTATAGACATGCAGGCCGTTCTGTGTCCCTCCCAGAATGGACTGAGCTGCAGTCTCCCCAGCTCCTCTCTGGCTGTGAACAATGGCCACTTGAATGCCAAGAAAGGTAGGGCCAGCCATTCCCATGTAACAAGTCTTCCTCCATAAGCCCAGAGAAAGAAAGTTCTAGGGGCTGATACCGGGTGGAGTGCAACACATAAAGCCTACGGTGCTGGCATCCCATATGGCCAGTTTGAATCCCAGCTGCTCCACTTCCCATTCAGTTCCTTGCTAATGTGCCTGGGAAAGCAGCAGAAGTTGGCCCCTATGGGAGACTGGTCCAGTTCCAGCCACTGTAATCACTGGGGAGTATCCCAGCAAACTGAGGATTTCTGTTTCTCCGCTTCCCGTCATTCTGCCTTTCAGATAAATACACCTTTAAAAACTTCTAGGGCCCGGCGCGATAGCATAATGGTTAAGGTCCTCGCCTTGAACGTGTCAGGATCCCATATGGGCGCCAGTTCTAATCCGGCAGCTCCACTTCCCATCCAGCTCCCTGCTTGTGGCCTGGGAAAGCAGTCAAGGATGACCCCAAGCCTTGGGACCCTGCACCTGTGTGGGAGACCCGGAAAGAAGTTCCTGGCTCCTGGTTGCAGATCGGCACAGCACTGGCCGTTGCGGCCGCTTGGGGAGTGAATCGACGGAGGGAAGATCTTCCTCTGTCTCTCCTCTGACATTCCAATAAAAATAAATAAATAATTCTTAAAAAAAAAGTTCTAGAAGCTCTGACACATGAATGTTCAGTGCTGCCAACAGTTCCCTGCTCAGTTCACGCCCGTGGAGGAAGCAGTGCAGTGCAGAGTTTCTGGGCCCCTGTCTGGGTCTCTGAATGCCCCTGACAAAGGGACTTGAGTGACTAGCAGACGCGCAGGGGTTAGCCTCAGGACACACGAGGCCAATGGAACTCCTGACCCTTGGTCAGAGGGACCTGGGAATGAGCTGGTGCAGTGGCAGGGGCGCCCCATAACCACAGATGTGGGAAAGAGCTGAAGTCCCCCGCAAGCGGGCCATTCCCCTTGTCACCAGGGTGAGGGGAGTGAGGGGACAGCGGATACAGAACCTGGCAGCTTGTCTCCTCGATGTCTAGGGACCCGGGGAAGGCTCAGGTGCAAGGCGCCACATTGCTAGGGGCTGTGAGGGGATACAGTAATGCCATGTGCCCCCTGCCCAGGTCCCTCACAGTCACAGCCTCCATCCTGTGCCTCCCCAACAAAGAAGAGGACAAACATCCGGGCAGGGGTGGGAGGGGTTGGGACCCCGGAGTGCTCCTTCTGCTTTTTTTTCATGCAGGACCAGACCAGAAGGAAGGACACAGGGTGGACAGCAGATGATTACAGAATATGCGGCATGGGGTGTGGGGTGATATGTGTCTCTAAGGCTCCCAGGAAGGGGAAGAGGGCAGGACAGGTTCTGCGGGAGGGAATACCTCTGTTAAGGTCCTGGGACCTCTCTCTCTCACTGTCTTCAGCACACAGTCAAAGCTGGAGCTGGCCGAGCGCCCCATGGCACGTGGTCCCCTGCCCATGCCGGGCTGTGCAGTACGGCCAGCTGAGGACATCAGCAGCTCCTTTCAGGAGCCAGTCGCTAACAGGGAGGGGGGTGTGTGGTGAGTCAGCTGCGCTAATGAGAAACACCTCAACCAGCTGATGAGGATTAACAAAGCAGAGCGGGAGGATGTGGGAGGGATGGTGTGGTGTGCTCCTTACAGGGCAAGGGGGAGCCGGACCAGTCCATTGCTCCCTCAGCAAGGATGAAGACAGCAACTCTGGCAACCACAGTGAGAATCGAGGTCAGATGGATGGGCAGGTTGGATCAAGAGCAAGGTGGCTGCAGCCTGGGAGGGAGTGGGGCAAGGTGTCCAAGCTGTACGCTGTGCACCTCCTGCCCCGACCCTGCTCCTTGGCCATCCTTGGCCATCCTTGGCCATCCTTGGCCCTCAGGTGTCACATGTACAGCCCAGGGCTGTAGATGGTGCTGCTGGCCTGGGAGAGGAGAAGACTGTGGTTCAGGACTCACTGGCTCATGGTGTCCACCATCTAAGCAGCTACCACATGACCCAGCAAGGCCTGGCAGAGCCAAGAGCAGGAAGAAGCCAGCGTAAGGGAGGTCCTGGCATCGATAGGGAGCCTCCTTCCGCAGCACCTGCTCCTTTCTTGGGAAAAGGAAGACACCCCCGAGAACCCAGCCACAGCTGATTGCTTCCCCCACCCTCCTTGCCAAGTCAGCCAAAGGCAGGGTCACCAATACATCTCACAGATGTTCCAAGCAGTTGTGGGCATGGGGGCGGGAGGAGCGGGGACAGGATGGGTGTTGGCCAGCACCTCCAACACCTCCTAATTTGCATTACCGCCGACAATCTTCTTGACCAAGTAAATGGAGCCAGAAATAACGGGGGAGGGGGAGTGGTTCCCTTGTTGGAGGCACTTTGAGGCTCTCTTGCCTGGCCTCCTCCATTCCCACGGTGCTGGGGCAAGAGGTCAGCCCCACAGCTGGTCCCGAGGAAAAGGGAGTACCCCCACTGCTTGGAACCTCATCCAGTCTGGGGGGTGAGTGGGCAGGAAGAGCAGACACGGCTCTCCTGCCTCACTTCCACCCACCCCCAACACTGCCCCTTTCCCTCTTCCTATACCTCTCCTGCCTGGGTGGTTGGGTGGAGAACCTTCTCTCTGGGTCCCCTCCTGCACTTGTGCTGACCCCAGCTCTGCTCAGCTGGGGTATTGTCTCTGCCACTGTTCTCCAGTCCAAGTTGTGCCTCCCCCATTATACTAGCATTTGGGACATTTCCCAGAACCAGGGCTTGAGCCTGTCCTGCCATTTCGGGAAGAAACCCAAAGGACAGCAGCGGAGTTTCTGCCGAATCTGGGGTGCTGCAGAGGCCAACAGGAGACCCTGGGCCCTGAGGCTATGTGACAAGGCAAAGAGGCCCCATTCACCCCCACTGGGGACCCCCAGCTTTATGTGGAGGTGGTTGCCATGTATTAGGTCCCTCACCTAGAACCACTGCAGTCCACCCCACCTTAGTGACCAACGTGTAGACCCTCACTAGTGCCCTTGGTGCTGTGTGTGTGTGTGTGTGTGTGTGTGTGTGTGCACTGAGTTTACTTCTGTTTCAAGGAGACTGAGGAGGAGCATGACAGTCCCAGCTTGGAGATGGGTAGTAGCCAGGGGTGGCATGATGTACCAAGGACAGGGAGCGTCCTCCTGGCAGAGGAGGGGTCCTGTGACCCGGAGGGGCATGGGAGTGAGGGTGAGGGCAGAGCAGCAGGCCCCGCAGGGAAAGCAGGTCGCACCCAGAGCTGTGAACCTGCTGTGGGAAGGAGAGAACGGCGATCTGAGAACTTCCCCACTCCCCCTCCAGAGTTGCTATTCTAGGGGGAGGTGATGTATGCAGCGCAGGGGGCAGGGCGGGGCATATTCCACCTTCCACAGGGTCAGCCTCCACTCTGCCATGCAGCCCAGACACCCCACCCCCCGCTGCACTGTCCTCTGCCCCTCCTCTGAATCCACCCCTCCCCTGCACCCCCAGAAGTACTTTCTAAGCCCAAAGGAAGAAGCAGCCAGGCCAAGTGGAGCTGGCCTGTTGGTGCCCCCGGCCCCCCATTTTCAAGTTTCCATTTCCATGGCTTCCTGGGGCAAGCTGGGAGCAAAGTCTGGGAGCCCCAAGCACTTCTTGCCTCCAACTCTACTCCTGGGTGCCCTGCATCCTCAGCCATGAGATATGGGCTGGGTGTGGAGGGGGGCAGGGAGGAGGTGTCACCTGAGCCTGCCCCTAGGGTCAGGGAGACCTGTGTGGGAGGCTGCCATGTGCAAAGCCCTTGCTCAGCTCTCTGGAGAGCTCCGATGCCCTGTGGGCTTCCGGGGGAGCCAGGGCAGGGCAGGGCAGGGCACAGCAGGGAGCTAGCACAGAATGAGCATTTGTTTTCGCTTTTGGAACTCAGCTGTGTTTCTGCACCAGAGTCTGGCTTCTCCTAAAGGAAAGGAGTGGCTGGGGCAGGGTGGGTCGGGGAGGCCCAGCTTTGCACCTGTGAGGAGGAGCTGGGCACAGGGCTCCAGACCCCCTGTGGGGTTTGCACAGCAGGTTCCAACCTCCTGAGGGGTGAGAGTAGCTTTCATGCTTGGGACGCACAGGTCCCCAAGGCAGCCCACTAGGCAAGGGACAGGAGGTGGAAGTCCAGAGCGGAAGCTCCTCTCTTGTAGGTCTTTGCTATTCTGGCCTTTCTTCCAGGCCAGGCAAGGGAGGGTCCAGAAAAGGCTGCTCAGGCGATGGGGGCCACTGGCCCCTTGCACCCAGTTGAGCCTGGCTGGAGCAAGAAGCCTGCAGGAACCCTGTAAGGGGGAACTGAGGCCGTGGAGCCAAGTGCAATGGGGCAGGGGACCTTGTCAGTCCTGCCAGGAGGGATGCCCGGTGCAGAGCGGGCTAGGGGGAGGGGCCAGTGAAGCAATGCTCCTAGCCTGTCCGCTTACCTGGGGCCCTCAGTCTCATGGGGGTTGCAGGAGCTCAGCTCTCCCTCCTCCCCATCTAAGAGCAGTAGTGAAGGGTGGATGGGAGGTGATGGGGAGGACTGGGAGATGGTGTGAAGCAGATAGCTCACCCTGCCCAGAACATGGGTGATGGGCAGGGACAGGGAGCATGCCCTCTGGTGCTCGCCTCTGGGATGGGCCCAGGACACCCACAGAGTTTACACCAGGCAGGCCTTTGCATCCCAGTCCTTCCCAGACTGGCAGATAGCTGTGCCTGCCACCGCAGGAGGGACTTATAATGTCTCTGGACTCAGCACTGCCCTGGTACCCCACAGTGGGCATGGCAGCATGGTGGGGAGTGTGACTTTCTCCTCAGATGGACATGTAGATGTGTGGCCATTCCAGTGTCCGCCAGACTCCGCCAGTCGCACTTCAACCCTGTGTCCCAAAGTGCACGGACAGACGCAGTCACATGTCCACACAGCCTCCCCTACCTACCAGGCTCCCAGGGACACCCACCCAAACACACCCAGCACACATGGTCTCATGCAACCGGGGCTGTGGGGCCCTCTGGGATATGACCAAGGTGCCACAGGGACCCTGCGACTAGTACATGCCAACACATGGTCGGAGTCCCACATGTTCCTGATCTTGAAGCTGGCTTCATGACGCAGTGGTATGCTGGTACATGTTAACAGCTGGCTTTCCAAGTTAAGGCATGGCTACAACTGCACTGGACAATGAGGAGGCCCACACATCACGCACTCTGTGACCCAGGGCGAAGCAGGTACGTGCATCCCATCAACACAGTATCCCTTTGCAGTAGGCCAGCCCCCAGGCAGGCTGCGCACGAGCAGCAACGACTCACCGGGGCCACTTTTGCCCTGTGTGGCTGCCTCACCTTCCCCGGCTTGGGCCTGGACCCCACTTCCTGTCCCTCTCATCTCTCCTCCACCTGCTCGGTTACTCAGGGCTGCGAGCTGTGGTTGACGCTCAAGCAGGACTTCCACCCTTGTTGCCTTCTGTCTCTCCCTGCCAAGGTGAGGTGGAGCTGTGTGGTGCCGGGATGCTAGGGCCGGGCACCTGGGCAGCTGCCGACCTGAGCCTGTCCCATCCACCATGATGTTTTTCTGCTCCCTGACCATGAGGACAGAGGATTCAGTCTATGATAAACTGAGGAGAGCACTGGGCCTGTCGCAGCCCAGAGAAGGCTGGTGGTTAGAATCTGTCGCCAGCAGCAGCCCTGCTGATTCTGGCTGTGCCCAGGGAGCACTGCACCACTTCCGAGCTACTGCTGTTCAGTTTGAAAAAATGCAGGGCCAGGACTCCGCAGCAGCTCGAGTTTCCTTCCGCGCCCCTGGGTGCTCTGTACTCCTGGGCTGTTTCTCAACGTGACACCTGGGCCAGCTTTGCTTATCTTGGTCTCCTTGCCTGTAGCGCAGGAGTGACTATGCATTGGCATACTGGGGGACACACCTGGGGGACTTGCAGCAGCTGCAGCTCTTTCCTGTGGCTGTGTCTGGGAAGTCACCACTGCCAAGCATGGGTGATGGACAAGCGGCAGGTGCAGAGAAAGAGAGATTGGAGAGCGGAAAATTAAAGTAGGGGAAGAAAAAGGAAGAAGAGAGGGAAAGGAGATGATAGGAAAGGAAGGGAAGGCGCTAAAAGGCAGGCAGGCAGGCAGCCAAGGTCTCAGTGTGGACACAGGAGGCCACAGGCTCATCAGGCAAATTGCCAGGGGCACACAGAGGGGCCCGAGCACAGGGCTTCCAGCTGGCACAAACCCCTTCTATCCCAAGGAATCCGTGGGCCATAGGCGACTCCTTGCCTGTTCTGTCCCCCCGGGGCAGGAGCTGGGGTCCTGGAAGCAGCCCACTCCCCTTCCCAGGCCTCCTGCCGCTGCAGTCGCTCTTTTGAAAGCAGAAACCACAAAATTGGCTTGTGGTTGGGTGAATATCAGTCACTACAATTCAGTTTGGCTTCCTGGGATGACTAAGGTGGGGGGGTGTGGAAGCTCCTCCCTTCAGCAACCCACCCCAAATTTTCAGAAGGGTCAAGAGCCAGCATGGAAAATGGTTGTCCTTGGGGGCTGATGCCCATAGGGAACAGCGGGCCTGTGGACTCAAGGGGTTGGGGACACTGAAGTGACCTGGCTTTGTTCCTGGCTTTCTCATCCAGCACCTTGGCAGCAGGCGGGGCCTGGGACAAGGACACCTGCTTCTTCCAGCTCTAGTTCTCAAGGGAGTGGCTGCTGTTCAGGGTGGCAGCCTGGGTACAGTAGGTCCCCTGGGCAGGTGCTGGGTACCAACCCCGCAGATCAGTTGCAGCTTGAGTCAAGGACCATAACCCTAGGCTGGAAGTTCCACTCTTGCTCCCAGATGGCTGTGTGACCTGGAAGCAGCCTTCTCCCCTCTCTAGACCAAGTGCTACACTAGTGGTTTTTCAAGATGGAGTGATGTAGCTGGGCACTGCCTTTGTATCCCCCAGCCTTTGGCCAGTGTCACAGAATGTGACGGTTGTGGGTTCCCAATGCCCACCTGCCCGTCCCTCCCAGCGCCGGGAGGAGGGAAGGCAAGCAACTCTGACTTCAGTCACTAAGACACAGCTGTTGCTTTATCCTGTGAGGACTTTGGAACACTCTTGGTCTCTCTTGCCATCTCCTTCCTGGGGGCTGCCAGCAGTGGCACAGGGAGGAGGCCGCTCTCCATCCTTTAGGGAGTTTTGACATTTGTATTAATCTGTAACATCTCAAAGCAAGAAGTGTGCTTGCCATGCAAATCAGCCAGGCAAGTCCCCTGTCTTCCCTGTGGCCATTCCCCAAGCCCACCTTCTAGGGGCTGGGTCCTCCCAGCTACCCCCAGGACCAGGCAACCTGTAGGTTTGAGGTGGGTCTGGCAGGGCTCTGGGATGTCTCCAGGTGACATGACAGACTTAGGTCCTTCTCCCCAGCCCCTTCTTCTTGGCACCCCTGCCCCCATTACTCCCTCACCATAGTTCCCTCCCATCCCCAAGGCCGCCCCCAGTGCTGCCCAGCTCTCTGTCTGACTGTCCTCTTGTTGCAGTTTCTCTCCTGCTCTCATCTCGGTCCTTCCATCTCCCTTTCTGTTTCAGCTCCTTCTCATTCTCCTCTCCCACCCCACCCCACTCCACCCAGGCTGGGCTCGGGGCAGGTGAGTTTGTACAGCCTGTCTTCCCTCCCAGGAGCCATTTCCCCGGGGATCAAGATTCCTCCCCCACCCGCCTGCCCACCCACCCCACCACGCAGGGGGTGGGGGAATGTTCTGATAACTAGGGATAAGCCTTTGGACAAGTGGAGCTGGCTCAGGATCTGCAGGGCTCTGTTTCTGACCTGTCTCCACCAGCTGAAGCCTGAGGGGCGGGGTGGGGGGTGTCTTTGTGGACAGGAAGAGAGAGACGGAAAGTAGCGCTCCTCATAGGCCCCTGAATCCCCTAACTTCTCTCCAAGAGGGTTGGCGCCATCTGTCCCCTTGGAGAGTAACGGGGAGGGGGAGAGTACTTGTGCAAATTCCTTGGGCATCACCTGTATTCCCTGGTACCTCCCCCCGGGGGCGTGTCAGGTGTGCCCACATGCACTCGCGCCCCACGCATTCTGTGCAGCCCCGCGGGGGAGGCCGCGGTGGCCCCGCCCCGCCCCAGTGCCCACCGAGGCGAGCCAGCAAGGCAGTGAGCGCCCCCGCGGCCGCCTGGTGAGGTCGCTGCCCCTTGACTTTTCCCGGCTTCGAGGAAACACCTCCTTTTAGAGGAAAGCGAGATGGGGCGGGCAAGCCGGGGAAGCACTGACTCTCTCGGGGAGGCATGAGCCTCATTTTCCAGTCGCGGCGGCAGGGCCGGTGGCACTGGGGACGCCCGGGCGAGGGCCTGACTCAGAGCCAGAACCACAGGGCTCCTCCGCTGTGGCGTCGTCGTCCGGGACCCAGAAGCCAGCAGGTTTATAAGAAACTGCGATTCATCTCTGTCCTCTTCCTCCTCTCTACAGGGGGTCAAGGTTAGCCTTGAGGAAGAACCCACAGCTTGGAGCAAGGAAGGGGCTGGTTCAGATTACCTGGGGGAGCAGACTTACCCGCTTTGACTGAAAGATAGTAGCAGGTCCAGGGTTGCCACCATGAGGAACCTGAAACCCCATCCAAGGAGGGTGTGTTAATCCCCATAGCCCCCAACACAGGGACCAGAGGGGCCTTCAACTCACAAACAGCTCCCACCGGCTCTGCTGTACCCCCTGAGCTGCCGATGAGAAGCAGGGGCGAGAAAGCACAGCTTCTGTTCAGAAAGGTCAGAGCAGAAGCTGGGAGGACTTCCCCACCAGCAGAGGTGGGAAGGCAGCACCCTGCCTCCTGCCAGGAGCTGGTCCCAGAGTACTGCCTCCCCCCACCCACTTCCCCTGCAATGAGCTGCCCAGATCCCTTCTCCATTGGGCACAGTTACCAGGGGCAGCAAGTTGGGAGAACTGAGAATGGCCGCTGCCTTGCACCTCTGCACCAGGAGCTCAAGATCCCTGTGTCTCTGGGATCTGGCGCCATCATCTACCACCACTGCTACCCCTAGCCTGGCCCTAGCTGCATGGCCGAGCCACTTGCTGCCCCCATTCAGCCCCCAGCCCCACTTCCCACCTGTCCAGCATGCCCCACAACTGGCATCCCTCTCAGTATCCCAAAGCAAAGGGCATCCTCCGCAGGTGACTTCTGGAGGACCTGGGATCTTGTCTTGCCCTGAGGTGGGATGGGATGGGATACCTTGCAAGGAGAGAGGGTACAAGCACACAAGTGAACAGGAACTGGCGCTCCTCTGCACTGCCATTCTTACCTGAAAAATGGGACTCCCAGCAATAATAGCCTCTTGGCCTCGGCAGGGGAGGCCGCATTGTGGAGGGCACACAGGATAGCCAGCCAACACTGATAGAGGGCAGTGCGTCTCCATGCCTTAGTCTCTCTGTCTGTGCCGTGGGCACAGTGGTGCCTGCCCAGCGGAACCCACACTAGACAAAGTCGACACCAAGCAGGTGGGGGGGGGGCTGTCTACAGGGGTTCCTTTATTTCATTCTCTCCCCTCCCACCAGCAGCAGTGGTGGTTCCAGAAAGGGGGATGGGGTTCAGGAAGAGATGGGACTTTTCCATTTCCAAACTCACTGAAAGTGAAGGAATAGCAGTGTGTTTGTGGACCTTGAGCCTTAGATGGCGGATGGCAGACGGTGGACAGTGTGTGTGTATTTGTGTGTGTGTGTGTGTGTGTGTGTGTGTGTGTGTGTGTGAGAGAGAGAGAGAGAGAGAGAGAGAGAGAGAGAGAGAGAGACAGATGCATCTCAATTTCCAGCTGCTGCTCTCATTGCCTAACCAGAATCCATGGAATGTCAGAGTATGCTGCTTCTAGTTGGGAAGACATGGAGGCAGACATGGGCAGGGAGCAGTGACGGCAGCCACCCCAGCCTCATGCCCCATTGTGGCCAGAGGCAGAGTCTAGGGGGCCGTCTGAGGGCCCCTCACAAAGCACAAGCTGCCCGTGGCCCTGGGGAGAGGGGCTTGGCAGGACGTCTTATGACACTTCCTGGGCAACGGGGATGTGGGTAGGCAGCAGATCGCAGGCCCCCAGGGACACCGCAGATGTGGTGTCAGAGTGGATCGTGTCTGGGTGCTAAGTGGGGTTAAACTCAAGGTCAGGGCTGGCCAATCCATTTTCACATCAGCATAGCCTTGGGTGCTTTGCATTGCGAGGGCTGGGCCCCAGGTGCCCACAGCAGCTGCAGATGCACTGAGGAAGCCCGATGCCAGGCTCTGTCCCTTGGCTCCGACACCAGTGGGCCCCTGACATCTGCCTGAGCCATACAAAAGGGTGTGTGTGTGTGTGTGTGTGTATGAGAGTGTGTGAGTGTGTCTGTCAGTGTGTGAGCGTGTCTCTCTGTGTGTGTCAATGTGAGAATGTAAGTGTGTGGCCTGTGTTCTGTTTCCTCTTTCAGCCACTGGTCTCACCATGACTCTTAGGGACCTCAGAGAGGGGCCAGCGCTGCGATGTGAGGGGTTGTGGAGAGACAGCAGAAAGAAGTCCCAGGCTTAAGTGGATGAGGTGACTGAACTGCCAAAGCAGCAGGGATGGCATCTGGCGTATCCGACAAAGTCACTGGTTCGTGTCCTGGCTGCTCTGCTTCCCATCCAACTCCCTGTTAATGAGCCTGGGGAAACAGTAGATGGCCCAAGTCCCTGGGATCCTGCACCCATGTGGGAAACCCAGGTGGAGCTCCTGTTCCCTAACTTCAGCCCAGACTAGCTCTGATGGTTGCAATCATCTGGGTAATAAACCAACAGGTGGGACCTGGCATGATAGCGTAGCGGTTAAAGTCCTCGCCCTGAACACGCCGGGATCCCATATGGGCACCGGTTCTAATCCTGGCAGCTCCACTTCCCATACAGCTCCCTGCTTGTGGCCTGGGAAAACAATCGAGGATGGTCTGAAGCTTTGGGATCATGTACCCGCATGGGAGACCCGGAAGAAGCTCCTGGCTCCTGGCTTCAGATCAGCTCAGCTCCGGCTGTTGCAGCCATTTGAGGAATGAACCAGCAGATGGAAGATCTTTCTTTCTGTCTCTCTTCCGCTCTATATATCTGACTTTCCAATAAAAATAAATAAATCTTGGAAAAAATTGCCAAAATGGAAGAATGCCACCAGGCACCCCAGTTTTCTGTTTTTATTTTTAATTGGGAAGGCAGATTTAAAGGTGCAGCATCCCAAGGTTTTGGGCCATCCTCTATTGCTTTTCTAGGCCACAAGTAGGGAGCTGGATGGGAAGCAGAACAGCCAGGACATGAATCAGTTTCCATATGGGTTGCTGGAGCTTGCAGGTGGAGAATTAGCCAGTTGCGCCAATGCTCTAGCCTCGTCTCTGTTCAGTTCTGACACAGGGGCCTGGCCCTGGAGTCTCCTGCTTTGTATCTTTGTGACTTGGCCTTGTCCAGGCCACTGTGGTTAAGATTCATGGTAGGAGTTGAAAATATGGGGAAAGAGGGAAGGAGGGAAAAGGAAGCCCTGGAAAGAAGCTGGAGAGCGCGAGTGGACCCCCGACAGGATGCCGGGTCAATGTGACCAAGAAGGCGCCGGGCAGGTGGATTGGTTTAGCTGGGCAAGGATGTTGGTGAATCCACAGGCAGGAAACCTAGGCTTCTAGGCAGCTGGGGCTTGGGACAGGGTAGAGCTCGGTGTTCCTGGAGTGGAGTTCATGCGGTGGCTAGGCGGCAGTGGGCTGGAAGGAGCTGAAAATACCAGCCTTGGAAGAAGATCCAACAGAAAGGCCGGAGGTGGTCCTTGGGTAGAAACCTCACCTTGTTCCCGTGAGATAGGGCTGGGGGACACGGCTGGCCAGCGATGGGGCTGGCAACTGCCTCACCCCCATGCCCGGCTCACCCACCCCATTTTGATCCACAGCCCTGAGGAAACTGTGTTCTCCCCGCAGACCCGGTGTCTGCCCTGGCTTCTTCCCTCTGACCTATTTTTTTAAATCATTTGATAAGATCCCCCGCCCCCTCCCCTGCCGCCCAAACCAAAGCCTCGGCCCCCTGGGCCCGTCAGCTCCACCGAGTGTCAAAACCTCCCCTGTCACTTTGCGTTGCTTTCCCAGTCCAGCCGGCCCCTCCCGCAGGGCCTGAGAGCGAAGGCTAATTACCCAGCTGCGGAGCGGCCCCTCCCCTGCCTGGTCACCCCAGCCCCGGCAGAGGGGGCCCTGGAAGCCTGCTGGGAGGAGGAGCTGGCACCTCCTGCCCTCTGGCCTATCCCTCGTGGTACTGAACCAAGTCACTGAAGCCAGCTGAGGTAGGCCTGTCCTTGTCACACTGGCTGTCTCACAGCATCCCGGGACATGGGCTCTTGCCCAACAGTCTCATTTTACAGAACAGAAAACAGGCAGAGTCAGAGGAAGGGCCGAGGCCTTGGCCACCCCAGCGCTGCCCCCAGCGCCTGTCTACTTCACCCATTTCACCTACAAGTCTTACTCTCCCATGCCCAGGCCCAGCTGGGCTGCAGCTTCCAGCCCCCTGAGGAACAGGAGTCGGGGCCTTCACCGCTCACCCTGGCCTGCGCCCTGCCTCCTCCCTCCCCACTTTCCCTCCTCTTTCATTCAGCCCCAGCCAAACCCCGAGCCATTCCTTCTCGCCCCACCCTGTGGTGGTAACCAGGTAGAACAGATGGAGCCAACGAGGCAGCCATGCACACGTGATGTGGATGCAAGCGCCTTCTGAGACCCAGAGAACGTGGGCATAGACGTGGGAGAGGCAGGCAGTGGCTGGGCATGCAGAGCATTCCCCCCACCCCCGCACAGACACAGGTGGATAGAGGGAAGACTCTGAGCTGGAGTCAGGTGGGAGCCGCATGGACTCATGGGAACCGAAGAAGCCCCTGGCAAGAGAGGTGGGCTGTTATGCTGCCTGCAAGGGAAGTCAGCCCACCTGCCTGGCAGAGCCTAACTGTGCCATGGAGTGTCGCCAGGAGACACAGGGTAGGGATTGTGGACTGGGGTGGGGGTGGCGGCTGCCCAGGGGTTAACCCCTTAGCTTTCCTCCTCCCTTCCAGTTAGTTCCCTTCCCCTCCTCCCTTACCCAAAGCCTTGGGTATTCCCCCCCAGCCCTCCCCCCTCACCAGGCTGGGTAACTAGACTCTGCTTCCTGCCTGAGATTAAGGGCCTGTCTGCTATGATTCTCCTGGGAAGGGGGTTGCCCAGCCTATCCCCAGGGGCCTCTCTGGATCTCTGGACCTCTAGCCTGGGATGGACAGAACATGGGATAGGATGATGGGTATAAGTGTGTGGGTAGGGGGTTGTGCATGAAGAGCAGGGAGGCAATCAGTGGCTGGGATGGAGACGGGGTAGAGACCCAAAGATACCAGCTCGCCCACCCCATTTTGATCCACAGCCCTGAGGAAACTATGTTCTCCCCGTAGACCCGGGGAGACCTGGAGAAGGGGTGGTTAAAAGCCAGAAGGACCCCAGCGTGGCTGGAGTCCAAGGGGAAGGACTGCCTGGCTTTGCGGGGTGGGGGGGTGGATGTGGAAAGTGGGGAAATGGGAATCTAGCCTGGAGATGAGAGCTGGCGCCCTTGACCTTCAGATGAGGCCTCCCCTCTGTGTTCTCACTGACCACCTGGTGCTGGGGCACTGGAGACTCGGAACTCCTGCAGCTGTCATGGGCGTGGGGGTTCTACAAGTGCCTGTCACTCCCCCCACTACCCCACCCCCGCCTGGTTGCTAATCCGATGGTTCCGGCTCTGCCCTCTGAAGGACTGGCAGGCTGGGCCTGGAGGGGCAGGACAGAGTCAGAGGCCCTAGGAGCTCTGGGAGGCTGGATCTAGGACAAGAGCAAGATGGGGTGGGGCCACGGACCGTGTCATAGGGCTGCCTTGTGGGCTGTGTGCATGCTTGGCGACGTGGGTGCACAGGCTGGTGTGGTCACGCTGCAGGGGCGGTCAGGCTGGGAGGCTTGACAGCTCTGACTTCCGGGAGCTGTCTGGGAGCAGGGGCTGACCCTAATTCATCTTCACAGGCATCACCAGGTGCGCCCAGCCAAGCCTGAGATGGACGCTCACACACAGAGGTGTTCTCTTGAGGCCGCATGACAACCCTTGGCTCTGACCCACCACATGAGGACTAGATGAAGTCCCGTGCCTCGCCACTCTGCATGCGCCGTCCTGGCCACAGAGATGAGGGTAACTCAGACTGGTCCCACAACCAGGGACAGCTGGGGTTGGGGTTCAGACACTGCCACACAGCTAAGTCCACTTGATGGCCCTGGCCTGGCACTCCTGTTGTTTCTCCCAGGCGACTCCTATCTTCCTTGCAGCCCCTTGCTCTGGCCTGCCACTGTCTCGCTGAGTCACCACCTAAGCTCTCTGGCTCTTTGGGGACTGTCCCTTTCTCTCTGTCCATGCACACGCAGAGCCTCATGCGCCGCTCTTCCAAGCCTCGTCCCCAACTTGATGCCTGTCCTCTAACAGTCTCTGAGGCTGTGTCCAGCAGGCGGGTGGTAGAAATCCTGGTCTTGGGCCCTGTGCGATAGCGTGTGCGATAGCGTGTGCGATAGCGTAGCAGTTAAGGTCCTTTCCTTGAACGCACTGGAATCCCATATGGGCGTCGGTTCTAATCCCAGCGCCCCACCCCCCCTGCCCCCGCTTCCCATCCAGCTCCCTGCCTGTGGTCTGGGAAAGGAGTCAAGGACGCCCCAAAGCCTTGGGACCCTGCACCCATGTGGGAGACATGGTGGAAGTTCCTGGCTCCTGGCTTTGAACTGGCTCAGCTCCAGCTGGGGCCCCACTGCCCCCTCTCCAGCTCCCCATAGAAAGCCCCCAGCTCTAACAGAACCATCTTTGCCCTTCCCTTGGTTTCAGGGGGGTATCCAGCTGTTTGATTTGAGGAAGCTTTACCACTCACCTAGCCCTGGGGCTGTGAGCAGAGAGCCCTCCTTAAGCATTCTTTGTGCTCCCCTCATCCACTCCCAGGGTGCCCCAGCAAGCTTGGGTTGGGACATGGCTTGCAGGTAGGAGAGCTATGGACAGAGGCCTGTGCCTGGGTTGAGTGGCCTCCTTGACTCCCAAGAATCCTCTGGTCACTTCATCATACACAGCTGGGGGTGGGCCTTGGATGCATCAGTTGAAGTACCAGTTAGGACACCTGATTCCCCCTCCATATCAGAACATTCAGCTTTATAACTTGCTGCTCGTGCACACCCTAGGAGGCAGCAGGTGTCTCTGAGTCCCAGCCACCCCAAGGGGGAGAGCTGGATGGGAAACTTGGCTCCTGGCTTCTGCCTGGCCCAGCCTCAGCCATCGTGGGCGCTTGTGAGGGCGGGGAATGAACCAAGCAGACAGGAGCTGTCCAGTCTCTTGTCTCTTTGCCTTCCCCCAAAGCACGCGGATTCTGGGTGTTTCCCCGTGGCTGGAATTCAGAAGCTCACGTGAAGCGAATCCCAGCATTCATACCGAGCCAGTCCCTTGCTTCCTGGCGTGCCCTGTGGCCCCTGTGGCAGCGGTCTGACCTCCGGGGAGCCTCTCATTTTCAATCTCAATGGGAAGTGACTGAAAGGAGGGAGGCCTCAAGGGCAACAGAAGCAGCCGGGTGGAGACAGCCACCACCTGGCACAGAGGGGGAATCTCTTTTTTCTCTTCTCCAGCCTCTTCACTCATCTTTATGATTCTCCGTTTTTTAGGGAGAGCACTGGATGGGGAGTCCAGAAAGCAGGAGCCCAGCCTCAGCTCTGCTGCGGTGTGTGTGTGTGTGTGTGTGTGTGTGTGACTCCAGGTTTACCAGCCAACCTGGCTCATAAAGTCCCCTGTTGGTTGACAGCCTGTCTCTTCCTGCCCACCCCCCCACACTGAATCCCTCCTCTGTATTGCATCCCTCCTGCCCCACCAGGCCAGCCGGGGACCTGATGGGGTGGGAGAGGTGCTGGGAGGGGCGGCAGCAGAGAAGTGAAGGGATCCCAGAGGGCCCCTGCCTCTTGCTCCTCTTTTCCCACCTTCCCAGCCCTGAGCCTGGAAAGGGGGCGAGGCGGCAGCAGGGGGAGGAGGAGGTGACACTGCCAGCGTTCTTTTTCTCACCCAAGCTGGCAGGAGGGCGGGCCTGGCAGGAGTGGCGACACCAGGGCAGCTCAGCCTCTGTTTTTTCACAAGCACTTTCTTTTTTGGGTGGAAGAAACTGGAGGGTGGGTGGGCAGGGAGGGATCTGAAATGGATGAGCCCAAGCCTTTAATCCCCCATGAGGTTATGAGAGACCACCCAGAGTCCTGTCCACCTTCCTTCAGCCACAGGTGCCCAGAGCCATCAGATGCTGTGATTAGCATCCGTCCCTGCACAGAGGCAGGGGGACCATCGGGGTCTGGGCAGGGAGGTTCCTCCACAGGGACCTCCAGAGCCCAGCACTTAGCAACAATGTCTCTAGGCCGACCTGTCCATAGTTAGCTATTTCACAGCTGCTCAGGCCGGGAGTCTTACTGACATCTATCTTGTTTCCTCAAAGTAGCCGAAGGTCCCTGGCCCCAGTGTCTTCTCAGCAGAGCTGCCCCAGTTGCAATGGCAGGCACAGGCTTCCGCCCTCCTCAGGGAGGCATGGGGAGATGGCGGGAGGAGGTCAGCTTCATCCTCCCCACCCCACCCGTCTATGTCCTCAAGGGGACATGCCCTGATTCTCCCCCTCTCTGCCTCAACCTCACCTTCTCCTGCTAGTCTGCCTCTTGGTTCAGCTCTAGTTGGGAGCAGAGAGTCCCCCCGGGACCCTGAGGGTGAAGCCCTGTTGGGCTGAGACAGAAACTAAAGAGCGAAACAGCAAGAGAGCGAAAGAAAGCAGAGATAGGGCCAGCCCCCAGGGAGTGCTCAGGAGGGCAGGGTGGTGGGAGAGGCAAGGTTAACTAACCTAATGGAGCTGTGTTGAAGTATTTGAAAATGCTCTTTAAAATATGCATCCCATTGGCATGCAACAAATTCTGTGACACCTTAATGAATGAAAAAAAAAGAAAAACCCACCCACATGGCAAAGCAGCAAGTGTGGTGTTTCTATAGAATTATACATTGTTGTGTGTGCAAGGAGTGACATCTGTGTGTTCACTGAATAGTGAATTCTGTTTGCCTTTGAGGGTGGAATTTGGGGCAATTTATACAGTTTTGTTTTGAGTTTTCTTTACTGCTTCAATTTTCTGTGTGTTTCATCTTTATACACAGGAAGACTCAGGCTACATTCAATTGCAAAGGAGTAGAGCAGTAGGGGTGAGAATAGTTTTCATCATAAAAGCATCTCCATGTTAGCAGAAAAAAAAAACAAGAAAAGCTTCTGTGGTCCCACCAGTCTGGGCGGTGGGCTTCCTTCCTCTTCTGCCCCTCAACACATCTCCTCCTGAACTCCCCTGAGCTGCAGCCTCTCCCCACAGGGAAAGGCCCAAGGCAAGTGCAGGTCTCCTGAAGTCCGCAGCTCTCCGGAATCTGTTGCTGTGCCCCGGTCTCCCGATGAGGAATGCTGCCCACCTGACTTGCTGGCCTCAAGTTGCATAGAACTAAGCGACAGACAGAACCAGTTCCGGGGCGCTGGACGCTGGCAGCCTAAAGTAGTGACTTATTCCGGAGCGGCCAGGCCAGGTGTGGGAGCTTGTTGGAGGATGCACTGTATTTAAGAAACTCTTTTTATTGCTCATCAGTTTCCAACTGGGTCCCTGGTCAGGAGAAAGAGGGCAAACGCTTTATGTAAAGCCACTTAACACTGCACCCTGACACCACAGTAGACTGCGCTGGGTTTCCGATGCTTGGAGTCCGCGAGTGCGGCAAGGAGGCTCCACCTGGGCCCTGGCCCTCCGCCTCCCAGGAGGAAAGGGGCCTTTGGGCTGCGTCTTGGGGGGTGGGGTGACGGAAGAAATTTCCCTCTAAGGGTCCCAGGGAAGAGAATCGGGCAGGCGTTTCAGGTGGCCGGGAGCCTGCTCCCAGGGGAGCAGGTTCTTGAAGTATCAACCGCAGGAGCGCAAGGGGACACGCGCGTTCCCGCCGTGCTGGGGTAGGGGGCTGTCCCTCCCCCAAGTCTTAGGGCCGCAGAGCTGAATCCACCAAGTATCAGCCACGAGAGGCGCGTCGGGGCGGGGCCGGGGTGGCGGATAGGGGACAAGAGAGCTTCATAAAGCCACAGCAAAGGCGCCGCGCCGCTAGTGACAGCGGCCCGCCCGCCGGGAGGGGAGCCGGCAGCTGCCGCGCGCCTGCCGATCCCGGGCGCAGGAGGCGGGCGCCCGAGCCCGGGCTGCGCTGGGGCCCCCCACCACGCTCCGGGGCCCGCCCCAGCCCGAACGCGACCCTCTCTCCTGCCCACTCCCTCCAATCCCCACCCCGACGGGCTGTGGAAAGGTGCCCAGCCCGCCCCGGATGGGCATCGTGGAGCCGGACTGCAGAGAGATGCTGACAGGCACCGAGCCGTTGCCTGTGAGCGACGAGGGCCGGGCGCCCGGCGTCGAGCTGCAGCACCGCTACTTCTACCCGGAGCCCAGCGCGCAGGACGCCGCCACCGCCGACCGTCGTGGGGGCAGCAGCCTCGGGGCGCCCTACGCGGGGAGCGCGCTGGTGCCCGCCCCGCCGGGCCGCTTCCTAGGAACCTACGTCTACCCGCCCCGGCCCCAGGCAACCGGCTTCCCAGGGGCGGCAGAGCCCTTTCCGCCGTCGGTGGGAGCCGAGGGCTATCAGTCCGGAGATAACTATGCTGCCCCGGACCCTCGCACCAGCCTCTACCCGGGACCACGGGAGGACTATGCCTTGCCTGCGGGGCTGGAGGTATCCGGGAAGCTGCGAGTCGCACTCAACAACCACCTGTTGTGGTCCAAGTTCAATCAGCACCAGACGGAGATGATCATCACCAAGCAAGGGCGGTGAGTTGGGCCCACGCCTTTTTCCCTTCTTCTGGGTGGATACTGTCGGTGCCCCGGGACCCGTCACAGCTCAGGCTTCAGCTTTGGGGCACAGCGGGGTGGCAGCGAGGGCAGGGGAAAGCTCTACAGGACTGTTTATGCCCAGAGAACTCAGCTGGGGAGACGGGCAAGTGCAAACGCAGTGGGTTCCCCGGATGAGAGTGGACATGTTGGCTGCTTGGGGTAGGCTGGGGCGCCACTGTGCACCCCACTGTGCCTGAATGTGGTGGGAGAGGGGACAGACAGTGGGTCCCTGGGAGTGCTTGTTCTGGATCCAACAGTGTGAGTGATCTCTTAGTTTCTCTCATGATGGAAACTGGGAAGATAGACTTCTGCAGAATGGGGGACAGTAGCCGGTTTCCCCATGACCTCTCTCAGAACCAGTCCCCGTGCCTCTGTGGCGCTGTGTCAGCTCTGATGGCGGTGGGGGTGACGGGAGACTGGGATTTGGTGACATGGAGGAGCTGTGGCCAAGTTTTCTTTCCGGTCTCCCTTTGAGATGGAATGTCTGGCGCTGGGGGGGGGGGCGACTTGTGGGGAAAGAGGTATGGATTCCTCTCAGACGTGGGGGTGGCCTGAGTAGCTGAAGCTCACCCAGGGTTAGGGTTAGGTGGGAGCTGGGGGCCAGGTTCTTGCCGCAACCCCTGAGGTCCGTGATTAGCAGAGCTGTTTTCACCGGTGCACCCTGCGGGGTCGGGGGAGTTGCAGGGAGAGCCCCATGCTGAGGGTTTGGGGCTTCCGGATGACACCTGCTGCGTGAGCAAAGAAAGAGAAACTTTGGCCGCGTGTGGTGTGTGTTGAGCGCGCAACACTCTGTGTGGGCCTGCCTGTGTCTGGTGTTTGAAAGTGGAGAGCCATCCTGCCCGGTGGAGGCCTGTGGGTGGAGGGGCTGCGTCGCTGACAGAGCCAGCATGATCTCTCTGCGGCCAGGCGATGCCAAGAGCAGGTGCTAAGTGCGAGGTTCCCTGACCGAGGATGAGGCAAGAGTATGCTGGGCCTCAGAGGTTGCCCTCAGACCTAGGTACTGCAGGGGCCTTGGTCTGTCGCCGGACTGCTGTGGGGTAGCCTGGGACTTGGGGGATTTCGAGTGCTTTCCCTGCGTCGTTGCTTGTGGCCCAGTCTTTGTCCCTTAAGCCTTTGGATACTCCATTTCCACTCCCTCCCAAATCATAGCTCCCTCTGGGTGTGCCCCAGGCACAGGCTTCTGGTCCCTTTGGGTCTGGTTGGAAGAGACCAGAAAGTTGCAAACAGGGCAGTGGCCCAGAAACAGCAAGTGACTCTTCCGGGGTCACACAGCACACTGGTTGTTGGCGGAGCTGACATCAGAGCCCAGATGGTCTCACCCTCTGGCACTCATGACCACCGGGAGGAGCAACCACCCATGCTGCCCACAGGCCCTGATGCATTCAGACTGCTTTCACTTCCAGTACCGCGTGGAGCCCCAGGCAGGTGGGCGGGCATGCAAGCGCCGTTCCACCGTTGGGGACCAACAGGAGCAGGGATATGTATTATACCACAGGTTGGGAGCACAGCCTCCTAACCCTGCCCTCTGACAGGTGGGTGGAAGCCCCCCTCGCCCTGGGGCCTTGACTGGGGTCTCCTAGCCTTCTGGTAGGCCTCTGCCCATCCAGGGTGTGTTGGGCAGAATGTCAGCCCGGACTTCCGGGGTCTAGCGGATGCAGGGCTGGCTGCCAGTATAGCTGTTCAGGGGGAATCTTGCCAGGGCTTGGGTCTCCGTGTGTCCCTCCATGTGTCTCCTGTGGCCTTCTTTTCTCCGTCTTGCTCCTGTTGAAAAGTTCCCACTGGACAAACTTCATGGTCTCCCTTTTAGGCCCGTGCACTTGTATGTTTCATTAGAAAAAAAACATTCTACTGTACACACAAGTGCACAGAAAACTTCCGCCACCATGGCCCAGCTTCAGCAGGTGTCTGTGAAGTACTGCTCCGGTCTCATTTTTTGTTTCTCCTCACTCACTGCCACCCCTCCTGTCTGGGGCCATATTACTAAGACAGTAAATAATCAGTGACTAAATCCTAGAAGCCGTTTCATCCTCAAATAGCTTTCTATGCATCTCTCAAAATGGCGTTCAGAAAATAAACACAACACTGTCGGCAAACTTGAGGAAAGGTTGCAAACTCTCCAAGTTTTCCTGATTGTTTTGCAAGTGCCTGTGTGTGTCCGTGTGTGTGTGTGTGTGTGCGTGTGTGTGTGTTTGAATCTTCCCACTTTCTGACTCATTCTAAGGGACCACTTTTAAGGCTACAGAGGGGGTCCCTGTTGGTTGATGCCTCCCCTTGGATCAGGTTTTGGGGGTCTCGTGCAGGGGCAGAGGGGACCTAGAACCTACCACCCCACCCCAAGTCGGTCCACCATCCCCGAGTCTTCTCAGCTGGGGTTGTATCGATCTGGGTGGCTGGTGGCCATTTTCTCTTGCTACAGACTGCGAGCACTTTCTGTCCTCCAGCTTTGATGGCTGGCCTGTCCCATGGCGGATTCTATTGATCACCACCATGTCACCCATGGCCTTCTTCTTTTATGAAAAGCTCTTCCATCCCAACCCCCCTACAGCTGGGCAGCCTTTGGCCCTGGGCTGACTCACTTCGCCCCCAAGATCCTTCCTCAGCCACCTACTCGAAATCCACCTCCCACCCTGGGTGGACCGGGTGACACAGTCACACTCGTCCCTCGGTGGGGGAGTGGGCCAGGACCAGCGGGGCTGGAGGGTGGTGGTACTTTCAGCTCCAGGAGACAGGGAGAGGCAATGTGGGAACAAACGGAAGGACTGCCCCATTGGGAGCCCTGGATATATCCCGCCATGCTGTGTCGTGTGTCTGGAGGCCCAGGCGCTGCCCGCTGGAGCAGGTGTCTCAGGGCTGCAGGCACAGTGTGAGTTGTGAATGAGCTGGTCAGGGCAAACTGGTGGATGGAGACTTGGGAGAGGAAGAGAGGGGCCAGGACGCTGCAGTGTGTGTGGGTGTATATTAATTGCTGGTAATCCCCACTTTTCTGAGTGTGATTGGTTGATTATTATAATTAGGATAACTTGGGGGAGCTCTGCCGTTGAGAAGCTTGGCTTGTGTGTACGTGTGTGTGCGCGACATTGGGAGCGGGTCCTATAACGTGGTTCCAATGTGGTCCTCGCCAACCTGGTAGCCACCGTGGTTTCCTGTCTACACAGCAGTTCCCAACCCCCGGAACCTTTTCAGTCTTTCAAAGAGCTCTTTCCTTTTATTTACTGGTTTGAAAAGCAGAGTCACAAAAAAGAGATAGAGAGAGAGAGAAGGAAATCTTCCATCTGCTGGTTCATTCCCCTAATAGCTACAGTGCTTGGGGCTGGCAGCCAGGTCTCCTCAGCTGGTGGCAGAGGTTCAAGCACTTAAGCCAACACTTGTGCCCAACTAGGGGCATGGTGGCTAAATCCTTGCCTTACAACCACCAGGATCCCATATGGGCATTGATTCGTGTCCCAGATGCTCCACTTCCCACCCAGCTCCCTGCTTGTGGCCTGGGAAAGCAGTCGAGGACGGCCCAAAGCCTTGGGACCCTGCATTCATGTGGGAGACCTGGCTTTGGATTGGCTCCTGGCTTCGGATTGGCTCAGCTCCAGCCATTGTGGCTACTTGGGGAGTGAACCAACAGAAGGAAGATCCTTCTCTCTGTCTCTCCTCTTTGTAGACCAGACTTTCCAATTAAAAAAAAATGGAGCAAGCAGGACTTGCACTGGGATGCTACTGGCAAGCAGCAGGTTAACCCGCTGCACCACAGTGCTGGCTCCTCAAAACTGTTTTCTTCCACTTAAGCCTGCATTCTGTTAGGGCTCACTGGCTTTCCTGTCTTGGGGCAGGTGAGAGATGACAGCGCTCGGTGTGGCTAAAAGTAAGTGGCTATCTGAGTGTGTTCATAGCTGGGAGCAGGTGGTTCCTGGTCCTCCAGGCCTATTTTGTGGTTTGGTGGACAGAGAATGCCCTCCTGCAATGTGCCACTGGGCATGGACGTTTGTTAAGGTGCATCCTGTCCCACCTCAGAGTGCTTGGTTCAAGTCCCAGCTCAGGTGCTTCTGCTCTTGCTGCCTGCTAATGTGCATCCTGGGAGATAGCAGGTGATGATCCAAGTATTGGGTCCCTGCCACCCATGTGCGGCATCCGGATAGAGTCCCTGGTTCCTGCCTTTGGCTTGAACCAGTACTAGATGTTGCAGGCATTCGGGGGAGTGAACCAGCAAATAGAAAATCCCTCTCAGTTTCTCTGTCTTTCAAACAAAATGAAAAATAAGGACCAGCATTGTGGCATAGTGAATAAAGCTGTCTTGTACTGCCAGCTTCCCATATGGCAGCTGGTTCGAGTTCTGGCTGCTCCACTTCCAATCCAGCTCCATGCTAATGTGCCTGGGAAAGACAGCAGAGAATGGTCCAAGTGTCTGGGCCCCTGTCATCCATGTGGGAGATCTAGATGCTGCTCCTGGTTCCTGTTTTGGGCCTGGCTCAGCCATCCGAAGAGCCATCTAGCAGGTGGAAGAGCTCTCTTTCTGTGTCTCTTTCTTTCTCTCTGTAACTCTGACTTTCAAAATAAATAAATGGGTATCTTTTAAAATTAAAAAAGTAAACAAAATGCATAGATAAATAAGAGGTGGAACCAATCTACAGCCCCCATCTCAGTCTGTGAGCAAGGAGGATTCCCCACACCCTGGTCAACAGGAGGGAGTACAGGCTTTTTTTTTTTTTTTAAGTGTTTTGCCAGCACGGTGGACAGAATCCCCTTGTTTTAATTTCCACTAAGTGACAGTGAAGCAGAGCCTATACCAGTCGCCCAGGAGCTGGGGCTGGTACGGTGACTCTGAGAAGCAGCGGGGGGCAGCAGAGTTGTCTGGGCTCTTGGACCCACAGTGAGCAGTGACTTTTTCTTTGGGGGTGGGTGTAGGGGTGGGAGTTGGATCTGCTGGTCACTGCACCCATCCCCACTCCAGGTCCTCCCACCAGATTGGTATGCAAATCAGGGCTATTTTGGGATTCTGGCTGGTGATAACTGACATCATCCTCTTCCTCTCTCTTTTCCTCCGTCTACTTCCTGTGAATCTTCTGTCTCCCATTACGACCAGCTGGAGACCACTACCTTTGCTGGCCAGCAGAAAACCCTGTCTCCACCTCCCACCAAGGGGCCATCACCCAACCTCTCCCTGCCTCAGTCTCTTAAAGCATAAAATTGGAAACATCATTAAAGATTTTATTTTATTTTGAAAAGATTTATTTTTTTACTGGAAAGACAGATTTACAGAGAGGAGAGACAGAAAGAGCTTCCATATGCTGATTCACTCCCCAAATGGCCATAGTGTCCAGAGCCGAGCCAATCCAAAACCAGGAGCCAGGAACTTCTTCTGGGTCTCTTACATGGGTGCAGGGGTCCCAAAGACTCAGGGCCGTCTTCCTCTGCTTTCCCAGGCCACAAGCAGGGAGCTGGATGGGAAGTAGAGCAGCTAGGACATGAATCGGCGCCCATATGGAATGCTGGTAGAGGATTAACCTGTTGAGCCACTGTGCTGGCCGCAACATAAATATTTTAAAATTTTTCTTAGGGATGGTATCATGGCATGGTGGGTAAAGCTGTCTCCTCTGGCACCAGTATCCCAAATGGGCACTGCTAGTTGGTATCCAGGTTGTTCCACTTCTGATTCAGCTCCCTGCTGATGGCCTAGAAAGTAGTGGAAGACGATTCAAGTCCTTGGGCCCCTACACTCATGTGGGAGATCTGGAAGAAGCTCTTGGCTTTGACTTGGCCCAACTCTGGCTGTTGCAGCCATTCGGGGAGCAAACCAGTAGTTGGGAGATTCTATCTCTCTCTCCCTCTCTGTAAATCTTTCAAATAAATACATGAATCTTTGAAAAAACATATTACAGGAGAAAGCAAGCTGGTTCACTCCCCACATGCCTGCAAAGAGCAGAGTTGAGTGGGGGCCGGGCCAGAGGTAGACTGGGAAAGCAATCCAGGCCTCCTTGGGCAATGACTGCTGTCTTCCAGGGTTTGCACTGGCAGGAAGTTGGAGCCAGGGACCAGAGCTTAGGGGCCCTGCGCATTCAGTCTTTGGGCCATGGGTGTCTTCATCATTAAGCTAAACACCCACGCCCGGCTTCAGGGAACCGCTGTGATGTGTCAGCTGTGGTGGCAACAGAGGCTCGCTAAGTTCCGGTTACCATGCAGCCAAAGCCCTTGTTCCCGGACCACCCTCCGAGGCTGAGATCCTGATAGAAATGGGCTCAACATGCCCCCTCATCCCAAGCTGTCCAAAACCTGGTACCTAACCGATTTCTCAAGTTCACCTGCTACCAAGCCACTGGGGGCCTAAGCCCAGCACCCTTGGCTTTTGCTTAGGACTTAGGGTCTCCTGCAGCCCGGAGAGGGTTTTGACTGCTCCGGGCCTGGGAGGAGCTGGATTGCCGATGCAGTAGAGGGAGGTTGAGTTGACAGTCCGGCTTCCCCAGAAGCTGCAGCCTGGAGTCCCTATCATGATTTACAGCAGAGGAAACCGAGTTTTTGGCTTGTTCATGAGCCTATCCGTGGTCCCAGCCTCTGTTTCCCAGCCTGGGGTCTTCCCAAGGTTGTTTGGGGTGTGCCTGGGCACAGTCATTCCCATCCCGTGAGGCTTCTTGAAGGGGGAGGGGGAGGGACGTGGGAGGAATTTGTCCTGGTGAGGGTTGCAGCTTGCCTTCCCACAGTCCCACCACCAGCCACTGCCGCTGTCCCTGCTGGGGATGGAGGAAATAGGCTGAGCCGCTCAGATGCTGGTGGGGGTGTTGCGGGTGAGGTTGGGGGTGGGGATGATGGTGGTGACTGTGCTGGAGATGGTGGAGATAGTGGTTAAGGTGACAGGGGTGTTGAAGTGACAGTGGTAGTAGAGGTGTTGATGCTGTAAGTGGCACCTCCGCTTCTACCAACAGTGGAGATGGCCAGGGCAGGGGAAAGCTTCTTTCTCAGAATTTTCTCTCCTGGCACACTGCCCGGGGGGTGTTGGGCAAGGCAATGTGTCATCCCCCTTTCTTCTCCCAGCTTCCTCTGCTGCTCCTGGGAGTGGGTCTCGGAGCGTGAGGTCTGTGTGCTTGTGGTGTCTTCCTCCAGCGGCCAGAAGGTCCAGGCTGGCGGCAGGCTGCCCTGCAAAAGGCAGAGCACAGGGATGGGACAGGAAGGAACGGTGTGTGTGCACACGCGCACCCAGGGACTAGGAAGGTGTTACTACCATGAGAATCACTGTGGACATGAGTGGAGGGCTGACGCAGGAGGGCCCTGCAGAGGCTGGCTTGTGCCCTTGTCCTGCCCCAGGAAACAAACTGAGGGCAGAGGGAAGGTGGCAGGTGAATGTCCAGCAACCTACCCCCTTCTGGCCCTGGGGTGTGGTATTTGCCAATTGCCCTGGTATAAATACCCTGTAATGGCCACGGGGCTCCCAGGGAGGTGGCACTGGGAGGAATGTGTGTCCCTCTGGCTGGCATCTTCACTCCTCAGATCCAATAGGTAATGGCCATGAATGTTGGCCATAGCACATATAGTGACCTAACTAGGAAGTGGGTTTTTTTTTTTTTACTAAGTATCTCTTTTTTTTTTAAAGAATTATTTTTATTACAAAGTCAGATATACAGAGAGGAGAGACAGAGAGGAAGATCTTTCGTCCGATGATTCACTCCCCAAGTGAGCCGCAATGGGCCGGTGTGCGCCGATCCGAAGCCAGGAACCAGGAACCTCCTCCGGGTCTCCCACGCGGGTGCAGTGTCCCAATGCATTGGGCTGTCCTCAACTGCTTTCCCAGGCCACAAGCAGGGAGCTGGATGGGAAGTGGAGCTGCCGGGACCAGAACCGGCGTCCATATGGGATCCTGGCGCGTTCAAGGCGAGGACTTTAGCTGCTGGGCCACGCCGGGCCACTAAGTATCTCTTACCGTGCTTTTTAATAGAATGTGTTTCCCGTCGTAAGTTTATAGAGTTTAATCTTGAATTACGGTCGTGTTTCATGACTAACTAGCTGGCAAGCTTCTGGAACATTCTCCTGCTGTCTCTCGCGAGTGACAGAGGCGGCTCCAAAAGCGCTCGGCTGTGCCCCTGGAGGTGGGTGGGAAGGTGGGCGCACTGGCTGCTGAACTGGGGCTAACTTGACACACATGGGACCTCCCTTGTTCTCTCTAGGAGGATGTTCCCATTCCTGTCGTTCACCGTGGCGGGGCTGGAGCCCACCAGCCACTACAGGATGTTTGTGGACGTGGTCTTGGTGGACCAGCACCACTGGCGCTATCAAAGCGGCAAGTGGGTGCAGTGTGGAAAGGCCGAGGGCAGCATGCCAGGTACACGCCCGGGGCGGTGGCGCCCCCTGGTGGATGCCCGCGCCCCTGCTCTGGAGGCTGAGGGTTGAATCCACCCATTCCACCCTACCCTGTTCCCGTCCACCCCTGGCTTCCCTCTCGTCTGTCATCTTTTCTCTTTGGCTGCACCTGCCCCTCTGCCTGCATCTGCTCTGCCCCCTGCACATTCACCTGCCCATTCCTGGGACTGCACGCCAAAGAAGTGAACTGTCCACAGGAAACCGCCTGTACGTCCACCCGGATTCACCTAACACCGGAGCCCACTGGATGCGCCAGGAAGTTTCATTTGGGAAGCTAAAGCTCACCAACAATAAAGGGGCCTCTAACAACGTCACCCAGGTGGGACCTACTTCCCAGGAGGGGGCCCCGCCCACCTGGAGCCACAGGTGCCCTGCGGCGGCGGGGGGGGGGAAGATGGGGGGGGACGGGATTGTTTGCTGGAACTTTCTGTTCTTCCTCTCTAAATTAACTTGGGGAGGTTAGAGAGTGTGGGGGTGGGAGAGCCGCCTTGCAGACAGAGCTCACGTTCAGGCCAACCTGGCCAAGCCAGCCTGGGCTCACCCTGCGGGGATCCTGGGTTGGACATCTGGGAGGTGCCCTTATCCCTAAAAAGCCCTGTAGGTGCTAGTGGCTTGGTCACAAGGGACATCTGGGGGTAGCAAAGGGGGCACAAGGCTAGAGTTTGTGTGCCAGAGAGTCTGGGGCCTGGAGTTGGAAGGCCTGGGAGAAGTTGAATGGTGGCCGGGAGCGGATCAGAAGTGTTCTGGGCTCTTTCTGCCCTCCCCGTGGTCTGGCAATGGGCCCCAGGGCCATGGTGGGGAGGGCGGCGCTGGAGCTCCCACTGGCTGTCTGTTCAGATGATCGTGCTGCAGTCCTTGCACAAGTACCAGCCCCGACTGCACATCGTGGAGGTGACGGACGGAGAGCAGGAGGGCACCTGCCACGCCGCCAACACGCACGTCTTCACCTTCCAAGAGACCCAGTTCATCGCCGTGACTGCCTACCAGAACGCCGAGGTGAGTGTTGTCCCCGCCTGTCCTGGGGTAGGAGAAGGCCAAGTGGGGTCCGCAGCCTCGGTGAAGCTCGTCCCTTTCTCCAGATCACACAACTCAAGATTGATAACAACCCCTTCGCTAAGGGCTTCCGGGAGAACTTGGAGTCGTAAGTGCTGCTGGGTCCATGGTGCCCCCCCCCGGGGTGGATGGGGACTTGGGTGGGGAGGGTCAGGGCAAGCAGGTGCAGCAGGTGGTCTCCTGGGTGGCCACTGCTTACTCACCCCCTGGGTCTATTTCTTGTTTTCAGCATGTATGCATCTGTGGACGCCAGCGTCCCCTCCCCGCCTGGCCCTAACTGCCAAGTGCTTCCTGGAGACCCCTATTCTCCTCTCCTCCCTAACCAGTACCCGGTTCCGGGCCGTTTCTACCCCGACCTTCCCGGTCCAGCCAAGGAGATGGTGCCGCAGCCCTACTGGCTGGGAGGTCCCCGGGACCACGGCTACGAGGCTGCTGAACTGCGAGCGGTCAGCATGAAGCCTGCATTCCTGCCCTCTGCTGCGGGGCCCGCCATGCCCTACTACCGAAGCCAGGAGGTCCTGGCATCTGGAGCCAGCTGGCCGGTGCCCCCACAGTACCCTCCCAAGATGGGCACAGCCAACTGGTTCCGCTCCATGCGGACTCTGCCCACTGAACCCTGCACCCCAGAGGGGCGGGCACCGGAGGAGCAGGGCTCGCCCTCGCTCTGGACTGACATCATCCCGCTCCGGCCCGAGGTGGGGGACTCGGGGCTGGGCGAGGGAGACTCCAAGAGGAGACGTGTGTCTCCCTATCCTTCCAGTGGTGACAGTTCCTCCCCCGTGGGGGCCCCATCACCCTTTGAGAAGGACGTCGTGGAGAGCCAGTTTTATAATTATTTTCCCAACTGAGCCGTTGAGGATGCAGTGTGAGACGGGGGGCACCAAGGAACTGGGAAAGAGAGACTCAGGCCCTCTTGGTCCTGACCCCCTTGGTCCTGCGTCCCACAGCAATTGATTTGTGGAGACACTGGGGTGCTAGGAAGCATTCGTGGGCTCACTGGCTGCTTCCTGGCCCACGGTGGCTGTGTGGGGGTCAGCCTTGCCCCTCAGGCCACCCTCACTCCAGTCGTGTACCTGGTGCTGCTGCCGCGGGCTGCTGGCTCCCAGCCCCCAGCCCCGTGGGAGAACAGAAACTGACCAAGAGGAGGCCTTGGCTTCCAGGGGTGTGGGTCAAGCGGAGAGGTCAGAAATTGGATCCTCTGCTTTCTTGCTTTGTAAAGAAGCCTCCAGTGGGGCTGTCTGCGTGTGTGCTAATCCCCGATCTGAAAATAAACGTACACGAATTTTATCACAGTCGGCAAGCCAGGGTCAGAGAGAGGGCTTGGGTGACTTAGGGCAGCTGGCCTGGGCCCCACCTGCTCAGCTGCAGTGGGGAGCCGGGGAAGGGGCTGGGACACAGAGGCTCACAGCTCAGGATGAAAGGTCTGGTTTGAGTCGGCTGTGTGCCGGCTAGCTTTTGTCTTTTCTTTCTCCTTTATTTTTATTTTTTGGACGGGGCGGCTATTTATTGTACAGAGAGTGGTGCCTAGATGTGATGTCTTGGTTCCCATCACTTTCTGAAAATAAACTTGAAACTGTTGCATGTGTTCTGCTTCTGTGCCAGCCTGGGGCAGGGGGTGGCACGGGTGAGCTACAGCTGCTGTGTACAGGTTATTGGATGGTCCGGCTTCCTTTGGGGATAAACTGAGTTAGAGCAAGGCCACGTGTCGTGTCCTTAGTGCAGCAGGCTGGTGGCTGGTGCTGCTTTGCACAGGAAGCTGCTTTGCACAGCCTGCAGGTGCTCTGACCTGGGGAGCAGGGGAGGGCATGGCCCAGGACCCAGCTTGCAGGGAGAGGGTGCAGTTCCATGGAGAGGCACTTGGTTTCTCATCATTTTCCAGAAGCTCTGTCTATGCAGCTCTGGGGTCCAAGGAGGAAAGGAGTAAATATAAAGTGAACTGTGTGGAAAGGCCTCTATGGTAGATGAAGAACCAGGGACCGGCACTGAAGGTTAAGCCTCCGTTTGCAACTCCAGCATCCCACATCCCAGTCCCAGTTCAGATCCCACTGCTGCGCTTTCCATCCAGCTCCCTGCTAATGGCCTGAGAAAGCAGCGGGTGATGGCCCAAGCGCTTGTGCCCCTGTCAATGCACATGGGTGACCTGGGCCAAGTTCCAGGCTCCTGGCTTTGGCTGGCCCAGGCCCTGGCTTATGATCATTTCTGGAATGAACCAGTAGATGAAAGATTTCTCTCTCTGCCACTCTGTTTCTCCATAACTACCTTTCAAATAAGTAAAATAAATATTTAAAGGGAAAAAAGTTTTATTTATTTATTTAAAGATTTATTTTATTTTTATTGGAAATTCAGATATACAAAGAGAAAGAGGGACAGAGAGGAAGATCTTCCATCTGATAATTCACTCCCCAAGTGGCCACAGCGGCCAGAGCTGCACCGATCTGAAGCCAGGAGCCTGCTCCTGGTCTCCCACATGGGTGCGAGGGTTCAGGGTCCTGAGGCAACTGTCTTACCAGGCCACAAGCAGGAAGCTGGATGGGAAGTGGAAAAGCCAGGATATGAACTGACGCCCATATGGGATCCAGGCACGTTCAAAGTGAGGACCTTAGCCACTAGGCCACGCCGCCAGGCCCAAGTTTTATTTTTTTATAAAGAATTTTTTAATATCCATGTAGTGATACATGTTCTCCATGCATCTTTATTTTATTTTAAAAATATTTTATTTATTTTAGAAAACATAGTTATGGAGAGAGAAGGAGAGAGAGATCTTCCATCGGCTGATTTATTGCACGAATGACTGTAGTAGCTGGGATTGGGCTAGGCTGAAGTCAGGAGCCAGGAGTTTCTTCGGGGCCTCCCTTGTGACTGCAGGGCCTGAGTACTTGAGCCATCCCCTGCTGCTTTCCCAGGTCCATAAGCAGAAAGTTGGATCAGAAGTGAAACAGCTGGGACTCCAACTGACTCCCTGCTGGATGCCGATGCCATAAGCGGTAACTTAACACACTATGCTATGACTCTCTTTTAAATGATGCACTTTATTTATTTGAAACGCAGAATGTCAGAAATAAAGATGGAGAGACAAAGGGAGGAAGATATTTATTTTTTTTAAAGCTTTGTTTATTTGTATTGGATAGTCAGATCTACAGAGAGGAGGAGAGACAAAGAGGAAGATCTTCCGTTTGATGATTCACTCCCCAAGCTGCCACAACAGCTGGAGCTGAGCAGATCTGAAGCCAGGAGCCAGGAGCTTCTTCCAGGTCTCCAACGCAGGTGTAGGGTCCCAAGTCCTTGGGCCATCATTGACCGCTTTCCCAGGCCACAAGCAGGGAGCTGGATGGGAAGTGGAAAAGCCAGGATTAGAATCAGCGCTCATATGGGTTCCGGGCGTGTGCAAAGCAAGGACTTTAGCTGCTAGGCCACCACGTCAGGCCCAAGGAAGGTGTTTCTACGAAATGGCTGAAACAGTCAAGACTGGACCTCCCACAGGGTGCAGGGACTCAACTACTTGGGTCGCCACTTTTTGCTTTCCCAGGCATGTTATTAGGGAGCCGTGGCTGAAACAGAACAGCCAGGACTAGAACCTGTTCTCTAACACGGAACGCTGGCCTTGCAGGCAGCAGCTTAACCCGATGCACCACAACACGGGCCCCTCATAACGATTCTGAACATCTCTCACATGCATGGATTTTGAAAATTTTTGCAAAACAAAAATCCTTTACTAAAGGCAGATTTACAGAGAGGAGAGACAGACAGTTCCATCGGCTGTTTCACTGCGCAAGTGACTGCAACGGCTGGAGCTGTGCTGATCTGAAGCTGAGAGCCAGGAGCCTCCTCCAGGTCTCCCACATGGGTGCAGGGTCCCAAGGCTTTGGGCCGTCCTCGACTGCTTTCCCAGGCCACAGGCAGGGAGCTGAATGGGAATTGGAGCTGCCGGTATTAGAACCGGTGCCCTAATGGGATCCCAGTGTGTTCAAGGTGAGGATTTAGTCACTAGGCCATCACCCCAGGCTCATACTTCCACTTTTTTTCAAATTTGAGAGACAGAAGGAGAGAGACACATACATTAAGGGACAGAGAGAGAGAGAGAGAGAGAGAGAGAGAGAGCTCCCATCTGCTGATTTACTCCTCAAATGATCTGAACAGCTAGGACTGGGCCAAGCTGAGGCTGGAAGCTGGAAACCTGGTCTTCCACATGGGTGGCAGGAGCCCGTGTTTTTGGGCTGTGACCTGTTGCCACCCAAGGTGTGGAACTAGCAGGAAGCTGGAAGCAGGGCCAGGACTCAAACCCAGTGATTCTGAAATGCGACACAAATGTCCCAACCAACACTCTGCTAGAGCAAATGCCCACTCCCAAACTTACCCTTTACTTGCATTTTCCATGGCATTTTTGAAGTGCTCTCATGCCGGGGGAGGGGAGAAGAACCTCCCCGCCATGGGAGGGGTGGCAGGTGCGTCCAGGCACTGTCCTGGGTTCTCCCTTGACCATCATCCTGGGGATCCCTGTGTCTCTCTTACATTGCATTCCCTGCTTCCTGGATCACTGTTTTGCTAAAAGAACATCTTCAAGGAGCGTCTGGTGCACAGAAGGCAAAACTTCAGAGATTTACCACGGCTTTTATTTACTCACACCTCTGAGTGACAGTCTGGGATATAAACATCTATGTTGGAAGTAATTTCTTCTCAGACATGTTAAGGCATTTCTCCATTGTGTTTTAGTTCTCAGTATTGCTTACTCTCAGGGTTGGTGCTGTGATGTAGTGGGTAAAGCCGCCACCTACGATACCAGCATCCCATATGGGTGCTAATTCAAGTCCCTGTTGATCCATTTCAATCCAGCTCCCTGCCAAAGGCCTGTGAAATCAGCAGAAGATGGCGCAAGTGCTTGGATCCTTGCACCCACTTAGAAGACCCGGATGAAGCTCCCGGCTCCTGGCTGCAGCTTCACGCAGCCCTGGCTGTTCCAGCCATTTAGGGAGTGAACCAACAGATGGAAGCTCCCTTTCTATAACTCTTTCAAGTAAATAAATACATCTTTAGAAAAGGAAATAGATCTTGTGACATTTTGACTCCTGGCCCTAGTGTTAGGTTTCTGGGTCTCCTCTTTATTCCCAGTGTTTGGAGCATTTCTAGAAAATGCGCCTTGCTCTTGACTAACTACCCCCTAGGCATCCAATGAGCCATGTCATTTTAGAGGCTCTGTCCCTTAGAAAAGTTCTCACCCTTTAATCCAATCCTTCCTTTCTCAATATTCTAGTCTGATTCTCTCTCTCTCTCTTTTTTGTAATTTTCATCCTGTTTTGTTCACCTTTTTAGTTTCTGGTACTCACCTTTTAATTATTTCTATTGACTTCTCTACTTAAAGCCTTATTTATTTTTATTTAGCTGCAAGGCAGAGAGAGAGAGAGATCTACTGGTTCACTTCCTCAATACCCACAGCCACCAGCCAAGGCTGAGTTGGAATTCAGGAGCTCAGCTGTGGTCTGCCACATTGGGTTCGGGGTCCAGGCACCGGAGCTGGCGCCTCCTGGGGTGCACATGCGCAGAAAGCCATATCAGGGGTAGAGTGCTTGAATGCTTCAATCCAGGCCCTGGGCATCCCCTCCCAGCAGAATCTTAACTGCTGTGCTTAATTATCACCTCTTGCATCTTTTTTGTTCTAAGATTTATTTATTTATTTGAAAGGCAGAGTTACAGAGCAGAGAGAGAAACCTTCCATCTGCTGGCTCACTCCCCCAAATGACTGCAACAGCCAAAGCTGAACTGACGTGAAGCCAGGCGCCAGAGGATTCTTCTCAGCCTCCTACATAGGTGACAGGAGCCCAAGGAATTGAGTCATCTTCTGCTGCTTTTCCAGATAGCAGGGAGCTGGATCAGAAGTGGAGCAGCTGGGATTTGAACCAGCGTCCACAACGAGTGTCAGTGCCTCAGGTGACAGCTTTACTTGCTATGCCACAACGCTTGCCCCTTTTATCTTATTTTTAACTTCTAAGAGCTCTTCCTTATTCTCATTGCTTAAAAAACAGATTTATTTATTTTTATCGGAAGATCAGATATACAGAGAGGAGGAGAGACAGAGAGGAAGATCTTCTGTCCACTGATGCACTCCCTAAGTGGCTGTAATGGCCAGAGTTGAGCCGATCCAAAGCCAGGACAGGGTTTTCCTTGACTGCTTTCAGGCTATAAGCAGGGAACTGGATGGGAAGTGGGGCCGCAGGAACACAAACCGGTGTCCAAATGGGATCCCGGCTCATTGCAAGGTGCGGACTTCAGCCACTAGGCCACCTGCTGGAACCCCTCTTCCTTACTTTCCATCTGTCTGCAGAGCAACCTGTAGTTACTTATCTTATCAATGCAAATGTCTTCTCATATTTCTAAACATATTCATTAGAAGAGAACTTCAAAGATTTATTTATTTATTTGAAAGGCAGAATTATGGAGAGAGAGGGGGGAGAGAGAGAGAGAGAGATCTCTATTCACTGGTTCACTTCCCAAACAGTGCAGCGGCCAGGCCGGGCAGATTGCAAGCCAGGCAGGAGTCAGGAGTTCCTCCAGTTGTCCCACACAGGTGCACAGGCTCAAGCACTTGGACCACCTTCTGCTGCTTTCCCAGGTGCATTTGTAGGAAGCTTGATCAAAAGTGGAGCAGCAGGGAGTTGAATCAGCACCCAGATTGGATACCGGCATTGAGGTGGCTTGATTAGCTATGCCACAATGCTGGCCCCTACACCCTCTAAAGTGTGATCACTTGGGGTGGTCCCTTAGCTGCTCAAGGTGAGCAGTTTGCATAGGAAGCTTGAGACCTCTGCTTTCCATCTTTTTGCCCATGTACCTGTTTTACTCCACGTTTGAACTCCACTTTCCCCTGTGTCTCACCCTGCCAAGTCCCAAGCCTCTGAGGGCTTCACTCGAGGTAGATCAGGAAGATTCTAGGCTACGGTGACATCTAGCCTGGAGTTCCTTGTTGGCTAGTTAGCTGTTACTTCTTCATCCCCTTGCCAGCTTCCAAACACTCGTGTATTATCTATTTCCTTTGCTTCTACCGTTCTCTGATCCCGTGGTTCCACACAACTTAGAAAGCCTGCTTTATCATTTCCGTAAAAACAACTCAAAAAATGTACCTGGAGGGACTGACAGACATGAGTGCTGGAGTGGTTGTGGCACAGGGGATGCCTGCTCCACAAGGCAGGAGAAGCTCGGCCAGTAGCTGATTCCCAGTCACGGAGCCGGAGTGAAGAGAGATCCAGCGGCCTTCCAGCCTGCAGGGCGGGCTGCACCTGCACATCAGCCAAGGCCTGTCTGCCCCTCTCGGCACCATCTGGGCAAAATGGGGCTTCTGGTTGTTGGAGAAGTTGGGAAGCCTGATGTAACTTTGGAGGAATGGCAGGCCAAAAGGGAGAGGACAGAGACAGGCTCATCTTGGTGAAACCAAGGCAGGGCAGCCAACAACAGGCTGGCTGGGACCGGAAGGCATCCTGCACAAAGATGCTCAGCTTCCCCCAGGCTGGCCGGGACCGAGGGCACCCTCCGTGGAGATGCTCTGCTTACCCCAGGCCAAGGGGCGTCTCTTGGATGTGGGACTCAGCAATAACTCTAGTCTTTTGAAGCCTTGTATTACAGAAAATGCCAAACATGAAAAGTCTCCATGTGATTGAATAGTTATGAACGCTTTGTCACATTTCATCTGCTTTCCAAATTTATTTTGAAGTAAATTATAGCTATCAAGCAATTTCACCTGCAAATATTTTAGACTGTGTCTCCCAAATCAAGGACATTTTCTTACCCAATGACAAGAACATCCTCACACCTAGCAAAATAGTTCCTCTCTAAAAGGCTGTGGTTGATTTATTTTTATTTTTGCTTTTATTTTATTTGAAAGGCAGAGAAATTGAGAGAGACAGAGCCTCCGTCTGCCAGTTCACTCCCCTAAATGCCCACAACAGCTGTGCCCATTGGGTCAGGAACTTCATGGGGGGGCAGCAGGAACCCAAGTTTAGGGGCTGACACCTGCTGCCTCTCAGGCGCCATCGGGAATTGGAGAGTCTGGAGCAGCCAGGACTTGAACTTGAATTCAACGTAGAATGCAGGTTCCCAGTGGCAGCTTAAGTCTCCCAAGCCTCGTCTTTTCACTGAAATATATGGGCTGCTTACATGTAATGTAACTCTTCCTTCCTCCTCTTTTTCAGAAAGATGTTGGAATTATTATTTTTTTTTTTCTTTAAACATCCCCCAGTGAAACCATCGGGAACTGGAGAATGCTTTTTTGGGAGGAGAATTAGAAAATGAAAACTTTAATTTAGCTAATAATTACTAGCCATTTACACAGTATGTTGCAGGGGGTTGGTGCTTGGCGCAGCAGCTAGGGTGCTGCCCCGCATGCCTGCATCCTGTCCTGGCTGCTGAGTGGTGTTCCAGTCCCAGCTGCTCTCCAGGTTCCAGCTGCCTGCTGGTGTGCACCTAGAAGGCAACAAATAAGGACTCAGGGACTTGGTGCTCATTTTATGGTGGGCCCAGATTGAATTCCCGGTTCCAGACTTCAGCTTGGACCAGCCCTGGCTGTTGAAGGCTGCTGTGCCAGGCCCAGATCTCACTTGTAAGAAAAAAATGAATGGGTTCAGTGTGATAGCCTAGCAGCTAAAGTCCTTGCCTTGCATGTGCTGAGGTCCTGTATGGGTACTGGTTTGTATCCAAGCTACTCCACTTCCCATCCAACTCCCTGCCTAAGGCCTGGGAAAGCAGTCGAGGACGGCCCAAAGCCTTGGGACCCTGCACCTGCGTGGGAGATGTGGAGGAGTCTCCTGGCTACTGGCTTCGGATTGGCACAGCACCGGCTGTTGCGGTCACTTGGGGAGTGAACCATCAGACAGAAGATCTTCCTCTCTGTCTCTCTGCCTTTCTAATAATCAAAAGAAAAAAAAGGAAAAAAAAATGAGATGTTTGTTTCTTTTGTTTTCTCTGCTGTTTTCTATTTCCAAATTCACAAATGGTCCCTGTTAACTGTGTTACTTCCTTCGCTCTGTTTTGGATTTATTCTGGTTAGACTATTGATTTAAGACTTGTCTTCTAAAAAAGTGCGCGGAATACTGTCCATTTCTCCCCCCGCACTGCTTCCTCCGTGATTCAGGAATGTCATCATGGCATGCTGTCGTGTTCACACAGGACAGCTTCAAGAAAAATGTCCTGAAATGCCTCTTTCGACTCATGGATTATTTCTAAGCATATTTTTAGTTTCCAAGTGTTGGAGATTTTCCTGTTATTGATTTCTAGTTTGTGTGGTTAGAGAGCATGTTCTAGACAATTTCAATTCTTTCAGAATTGTTGAGTTGGGTTTATGGCTCAGGATGTGGTCTGTCTTTGCATATGTCTTGTGGGTACTTGGCAATTATGCGTATTCTACCAATGTCAAGTGTGGTATTCTACGGATGTCACCAGATCCTTCCATTGTATTAATTCTGTCTGCATACTCACTCTGTTCTGCCTAGTTATTGTATCAGTTGAGAGCATTCAATAGATGTGTGGTTTCATTTAAGTTATGTGAGCTTTGGATGCACGTATTTTGTGAGTTCTTGCTTTGTGTTGGGATCAGTATGGCTTCTTGATAGACAGAGCCTAGCATTATAGCTGGTTTGCTCATTTACTCTGAAGTTTACAATCTGGTATTAATATCCCCACTCTTGTTTTTTTTTTTAATTAAGATTTATTTATTTTTATTGAAAGACGGATATACAGGGAGGAGGAGAGACAGAGAGGAAGATCTTCCGTCCATTGGTTCACTCCCCAAGTGACCGCAACAGCTGGAGCTGAGCCAATACGAAGCCAGGAGCCAGAGCTCTTTCAGGTCTCCCATGCGGGTGCAGGGTCCCAAGGCTTTGGGCCGTCCTCAACTGCTTTCCCAGGACACAAGCAGGGAGCTGGATGGGAAGCAGTGCTGCCGGGATTAGAACCGGCAACTATATGGAATCCCAGGTGTGCAAGGCAAGGACTTTAACCACTACACTATCGCACCGGGCCCAACCCACTCTTGGTTTTTTAAATTAACATTTATTGATATGTCCTTTTCATCCTTTAACTTTCAACTTCCTATTTTATTTTATTTTTAGTGAGTTTCCTATAGGTGGCATGTGGTCGGGTCATATTTCTCCATCCACAATGCCAATTTCTTTTAATTAATATGTTTAGGGCCCGGTGTGGTAGGCTAGAGACTCAAGTCCTCGCCTTGAACGCGCTGGGATCCCGTAAGGGTGCCAGTTCATGTCCCAGCTGCTCCACTTCCCATCCAGCTCCCTGCCTGTGGCCTGGGAAAGTAGTCAAGGATGGCCCAAAGCCTTTGGACCCTGCACCCGTATGGGAGACCTGGAAGAGGTTCCTGGTTCCCGGCTTAGGATCGGCGCAGCCCCGGCCGTTGTGCTCACTTGGGGAATGAATCATCGGACGGAAGATCTTCCTCTCTGTCTCTCCTCCTCTCTGTATATCTGACTTTGTAATAAAAATAAATAAATCTTTAAAAAAGTAATAAGACCCTTGATTGAATTTTGAGTGACAGGGGCAGGGACGGAGTGTGGGTGTGGAGGGCAGGAAACAGGATGGAAAAAATATAGTGAAATTCCACAAGTGCCCACAGGAGGGCACCCTATCTCCCCCACCAAAACCCACTTAATGGAGCAGGAGCCTCAAGAAACTTGCTGGTTTTTACAGTGCTTGGGTGTCCTTACCAAAGACGCCATGGTCGGAAGGAGGCCAAGGGGCAGGCCTGTGGGGTGGTAGCAAAGACACCAGCAAGGATGGTCACATCCCACGTTGGAGACCCTGCTCCCCCGCTTCCTAACGGGCTTCCTGCTAATGTGAAACCTGGGGAGTGGCAGGGGATACAGCAAGTAACTGAATTCCTGCTGCCCGGGCGGGAGACCAAGACTACTTCTGGCTCCTGATTTTGGCTTGGCCCAACCTTGACTGTTGCTGGTGTTTGGGAAGTGAATCAGAATAAGGAAGTGCACACACTCTCTCTCTTTCTCTCATACACACACATACACACACACACACGCACGGCCTTTCAATAAAGAAAGCTTTAAAATAACAGTAGTGGGCCCAGCATGGTAGCCTAGTGGCTAAAATCCTCACCTTGCATGTGCCAGGATCCCACATGGGCGCTGGTTCTAATCCTGAGTGCTCAACTTCCCTTCCTGCTCCCTGTTGTGGCCTGGGAAAGCAGTCGAGGACGGGGACCCTGCACCCATGTGGGAGACTTGGAAGAAGCTCTTGGCTTTGGATAAGCTCAACTCTGGCCATTACGGCCACTTGGGGAGTGAACCAGTGGACGGAAGATCTTTCTCTCTGTCTCTCCTTCTCTCTGTATATCTGACTTTCTAATAATAAATAAATAAATATTTTTAAAAATAATATTAACAAAAGCTCACGCACAGGCGAATGATATTGACTGAAGGTCCTACCGTGATGACCAGTGACACACAGAACCATCTCCTATGTACCCCAGTATACAGAGACCCTTGACACAGTCTCTGAACCTACTCCCCACCCACTGGGTGGGCCAGCACTTCCTCATCCAGTCCCACTCTTGGGAGTCACACCCTCCCATTGGTCTCACATATGGACCCTCATAATTCTGACCCCTGACCCCTCCTGTTTCCCTGGGTACCTGAACCTGCTCACCATTGGAATGGAGCCTCCTGAATGTAGCTCTGATTTTTAAAAAAGATTTATTTATTTTTATTACAAAGTCAGATATACAGAGAGGAGGAGAGACAGAGAGGAAGATCTTCCGTTAATTCGCTCCCCAAGTGATTGCAGCAGCCAGAGCTGAGCCAATCCGAAGCTAGGAGCCAGGAGCTTCATCCGGGTCTCCCACGTGTGTGCGGGGCCCCAAGGCTTTGGGCCTTGCTTGACTGCTTTCCCAGGCCACAAGCAGGGAGCTGGATGGGAAGCGGGGCTGTTGGGATTAGAACTGGTGCCCATATGGGATCCTGGAGTGCACAATGCGAGGACTTTAGCCACTAGGCTACTGCGCCTGGCTCTGTAGCTCTAATCTTCACCTTGTGTGTCGGGGGTGGGGGGCAGAAGTGGGGCAGGAGGGAGGGGGAGAAAGGAGCCATTGCCCTGCCCCGGCAGGCTGAGGGTGGGTGCTTGGGCCCAGCACCCAATTAGGCAGAGAATGTGACTGACAGGGACACCACTGCTGCTGGGTCGCCATGGCAAGGGCGAGAAGATACAAGATGAGGGAGGGAAGCCACCTAAGCCCCCTGTCCCCACAGTGTAGGCCCGCGCCCCTTCTCCTGCACACAGTTGTGGGGGGACGGCCATCCCCACAGGACCAGGCCTTCCGCCCCCACACCTGTGAGGACCCCAAGAAAGGGTCCCAAGATGTGCCCGCCTCTTAGGCCTGGCTCTGTTGGTCACTGTCACCACCGGGCTGAGGCTCAGTGTTCTTATATATAAGATGGCCTGTCGGTGCCTTTGTTGCGGCAGGGCTGGCACTGTGGAGGGAATCCAGAGATCCGCTGGAAAAGCAGGAGGGACCAGGGTGAGTCAGGGACCAAGCAGCTTCCAAATACCCGCCTGCAGCCCAAGGTGACCATGACTGCAGAGTGTGGGACCCGTGGTCACCCTCGGGAAAGGTGGGGTCTAGAGTCAGTGGTGCACCCCCCTCAGTCACCAAGGAGGACCCGGCATCCTTCTGTCCTCAGCGGACTGAGCTCCAGTCCCCAGTTCAGGCGACTCGGGCCTTGGGGGACATTGCTGTCGCACTGGCCTCAAGGGCAGAGAAAGGCCAGCAACACACACCCAGGGTTCTGGAAAGACAGAAAGTCCGAGACTGGCCAAGAGGGGAACTGAGGGGCGCCGACCCCAGGCAGGACTGAAGCGTGCTCTGGAACCCGAACCGGGCAGCCCTGACCTGCAGCCTCCGGAAGCAGCGCCGGAATGCAGGCGCGCCAGTGTGCTCAGATGCCTGGTGGAGGGACGTTGGAACCTGGGGCACGCGGAGGGAGGGCGCCCGGAGCTTGGGGCCAGGACGGGGCAAGAGAGCAGCACCTGCGAACCCTGCGCACCTGCGAAGGCGGCTCCCCAAGGCCTGGAACGCAGACCCCACTCTGAGTCCACCCCGCTGCAAAGAGCAGGCCCGAGGCTTCCCTGTCCTGGGCCGCTCCCGCAACCCCCACCGCCAATCCTTGCTGCTTGGAATCGGGTTGGGACCGGGAGGGTAGTGGGAAGGACACATGGAACATAGCCGTGGGAAGGCTGGAGATGAAAGCAGGAGCCTGGAGGTCTGGAGGAACATTGTCCACGAGGCAGACTGCTGCAGGAACCGGAAACAGCCAGGTGCCGAGTCCCTCCCCAGAACATCTCTCTTCCCTTTTCTTCCTGGTGAATGACGCCCGTGCAGGTGCTGTTGGCTTGCAAGTGTTCACCTTGTACTTACGCATGGGTGGGCCCTGCCCCAGAGTCCTGCTTCAGACCCCAGGGCAGCATGGACAGCCCCGTGAAAACCGCTAGTGGGCAGGTGCCCACACGTGTGGGCTCAGTCCGCTCCTGAGTGAGTGCTCAGCAGTTCCCTGTTGCATACCCGGAGTTAGAGAGGGAACCAGACTATTGCGATGTTGTATTTGGTCAAACATTCTGCATTGCTTCTCTATTCATTTATTCATTTATTATTATTATTATTTTGAAAGGCAGAGAGATAGGAGAGAGAAACACACACACACAGATGGCATGTGCTGGTTCACTCCCCAACAGCCAGGGCTGGGCCAGGTTGAAACTAGGAAACAAGGACTGAATCTTGGGGTCCTGTGTGTAGCTGGCAGGGACCCAACACTTGAGCCGTCACCTACTGGGTGCATATGGCCAGCAAGCCAGGACAGGAGGAGGAGCTGGGATGGGACCCAGGCACACGACCACGGCCTGCTGGCGTCCTGAGCAGTGCTTCACCACTGAGCCAGACGCCCACTCCTGTGGGTTTTCCAGTCTTGGAAATTCGTTCCCAGGAAATCCTACTCCCCAGGTTACAGAGGAAGAAGGTAGAGAAGTTGAAAGAAATTCAGGAAAGCATCGTGGCCAAAATCAGTTAGCAGCAGGCTAAGGGTTTGGACCTCACTTTAAAAAAAAAATTTCTGTTTTCGGGCCCGGCAGCGTGGCCTAGCGGCTAAAGTCCTCGCCTTGAACCCACCAAGATCCCATATGGGTGCCGGTTCTAATCCCGGCAGCTCCACTTCCCAATCCAGCTCCCTGCTTGTGTCCTGGGAAAGCAGTTGAGGACGGCCCAAAGCACTGGGACCCTGCACCCATGTGGGAGACCCAGAAGAGGTTCCAGGTTCCTGGCTTCGGATCGGCGCGCACCAGCCGTTGCGGCTCACTTGGGGAGTGAATCATCGGATGGAAGATCTTCCTCTCTGTCTCTCCTCCTCTCTGTATATCTGACTTTCCAATAAAAATAAATAATAAATCTTTAAAAAAATTTCTGTTTTCTTAAAACCTTCAAAAGCTTTGTATGGAATCTTATAGATGCAAATTAGGTTAGAATGAGGTTGTTGATTTTGCTGTACTGTGACGATGAAAACCATGGGAACATGAGCACGCAGCACCCTGTGTGCTGCCACCTCTTGGTTCTTAACCGTACTCCTAAAATGAGCCTATCCTAGCTGAGCAAGGACTGCGCCTGCTGGGATCCCAGAGCAGGAATGGACAAGTTAACCAAAAACAAAAGAAATTGAAGACAGACCAGAGAATAGCGTTGTTTTTTTTTTTTTCAGCATCCACTTGCCATATGCTGCAGCGCTCTCACTCCTGAGCGTTTACCGCAGACAAGTGAGCACTTGGCTCCCACAAAAGGCCGTACACACATGTTCGCAGGAGCGTTCGCTGTAATAGCTCCCAGCTGAGAAAGCCCAACTGTCCCTGGGCGGCTGAGTGGGTAAACAGACTGACTCATCTGTGCTGCGGAGTACTACTCGGCAGTAAAAAGGAGTGGCTGTTACTACCCTCAACGCCCCGGGTGAATCCACAGGATATCACACGGAGGGGGACAAGGCCAATTTCAGAAGTCCCCAAGATGTCAGGATGGAGGACTTTCGGGTGGGGTGGGGGATTGCTTTAACCGAACCTATAGGAGATGATTTTCTACTCCTTAGCTGGGAAATTTCTGCCAGGAAGAGGCAGCCTGCGCAGCCCACCTAGGTGTCATGGCAGGAGACGTCCTCACTCCTCCACAGCCCATCTCTCCCACCTCCCCTCCAGGAAGCAAGCAGACCCCCATCCTGGGCACTGCCTGAAGGCTCCTTGCAGTACGTTGCCTCTTGAAGGGATGGTCTGTCTCCCATCCCAGCTTGCTAGGGCTGGGTCATCCTTAGCTCATATCACTCAGCCTCAGGCCTGCAGCTACTGCAGACACTGAGCCCAAGATAACACACACACACACACACACACACACACACACACACACACACACAGCAAGAACGAGAGACCTTTCACCTGTTGATTCACTGCCCAAATGTCCACAATGTTCCAGGAACCCGGAACCCAATCTGGATCTCCCACAAAGGTGGGAGGCATCGCCTGAGCTATCAGCTGCTGCCGCCCAGGGGACATGTCAGCAGGGAGCTGGAGTCAGAACTTGAGTAAAGTCTTACATCCAGGTGCTATGATATGAGGACACGTTACACAGTGGCCTAACTACTGCCTCCATCCCCACTCCTCAGAAGTCCAGACTCAGCACAGAGAAGGGAGTGTACTAACAACTGACTCAGACCCCACCCCCAAAAGCCCAGGGGCCTCAGGAGAACTGATACCAGTAGGAGAACCATAGGTCAGCACTTCTTAGAAAACAGTACTAGGGAAGCAAAGGGACACTGGTGATCACAGAAGCATTTACTTGGAAGCTTCGAGTCACAGGGAGCCACTGAGTGCATGAGCTGAGACCCAAAGACCTGCAGACCCCAGGGTGGTGTGTTCTGCTGTCCATGGTGCTGGCAGGCTGGGGGGAGGGTGTGGTGTTGCAAGGCTTTTCACAGCCAAGGAAACCCAGAGGGGGCTTCCAAGGTCATCTGGCTCAGACATCAGTCACCTAAGGGTGCTCCCTCTAAGAGTGCTGTGAAGTCACCCCACTGGGCTTCTCTCTCCTTGACGTCAGCAGACCTTCAGAGCCTCCCGAGGGAGGCAGGGACCTGAGAAGCACGCCTTCAGGTATGCTGACAGATGGGGATCTCGATATGCTTTAGAGCAAAAATGAGAGTGCAGGCAGACAGCAGCCCCCCATGACCGGTCCCTCCCATCTCTTTCCCTGTGCCAAACCCCGCACCCCTTCGGCCAGCTCCTGCCCCTCTTCTTGCATCCCCAGTTAATAGCGTCTTCGTTCTCTTCCCACCCCTCCTCGAGAAACCACAAGGAAACAAGGAGGTGCTGGGTAGGGAACAGGATAGCCTCCAACATTGGAGACCCCAGGTCTGCTCTCTGCAAGGAGGCTTACAGGCTGGGGGTCAAGTCCAAGCCCAGCAACACCCCATGCAGGTGATGGGAAGGGGACCTGCATGTGCAGGCGGCCACGTACTCACTCCCAGGTCCCTGCAACTTTCCCCACAGTGAGGATGAGCTGGAGCACAGCTGCAGGTACTGCCTACTCGGGTGTCCACTGCAAAGGGTGTAGGTGTCCAGGAGTCTCCTGTCATGTTCACCTTGAGACACCTCCTGTTGGTCCCAGAACTGGGGGAGCAGACCAGCAGATGGAAGAGCTCTCTGTCTGTCTCTGTCCGTGTGTGTGTGTGTGTGTGTGTGTGTGCAACTTTGTCTTTGAAAGAAAATAAACCTGAAAAAGGAATATTTTTGTTATAAAACTAATGCACAACAGCAACAAGACAAAAGATGCAAAATACATCAAGACAGCTACAATTTCCCTCCCGCCAATTCTACTCTTTTCCGCAAAGTATAGGGCTTAGTGTGCAACCTTGCACATCCATTTTATTTTTATTCTTATTTTTTAATATTTCTTTTATTTTTATTTGAAAGGCAGTTACAGGGAGAGGACAGATCTTACATCCCTGCTTCCTGCCCCAAAGGACCACAATGGCTTGAGTTGGATGAGTCCAAAGCCAGGAGCCAGGAGCTTCCTCCTGGTTTCTCACATGCGTGCAGGTGCGCAGACTCTTGAGCTGTCCTTCACTGCTTTTTCAGTCCATAAACAGGGAGCTGGACTGGAAATGGAGCAGCCAGGCCATGAACCAGCATCCATACAGGACTCTTGTACTGTAGTCGGGAGCTTAACTTGCTATGTTACACCACTGGCTTTACACATTTCCATATATATATATATATGTATATATGTAATTTATTTATTTTTGTTACAAAGTCAGATATACAGAGAGGAGGAGAGACAGAGAGGAAGATCTTCCGTCCAATGATTCACTCCCCAAGTGAGCCGCAACGGGCCGGTGCTGTGCCGATCTGAAGCCAGGAACCAGGAACCTCTTCCAGGTCTCTCACTCGCAGGTGCAGGGTCCCAAGACTTTGGGCCGTCCTTCACTGCTTTCCCAGGCCGTAGGCAGGGAGCTGGATTGGGAAGTGGAGCTGCCAGGATTAGAACTGGTGCCCATATGGGATCTTGGTGGGTTCAAGGCGAGGACTTTAGCCACTAGGCTATGCCACCAGGCCCAAAATAAATAAATCTTAAAAAAAAAAATCTGACCAAGCTGCTCACAGCAGCAGCCTTGTTTTTAGCATGCAGGTATGCAAATGACAAACCGCAGAGAGACAGCTGAGAGAGTTCATAATGAGGGCCGTGTGTTGGGAAGGCTCTGAGTGTGTGCAGCCGTGCCTTCACAACCCCGCAGCCCCAGGTCCCAGCGACTTTCCCGCTGTCTCCGCGCAATCACCGAGGCGCGGGATTCTCTGGTCCCCGAACTCCACCCCGTGGCCAATGGGCTGGTTGCAGCCGAGCATGCCAGGCTGGGTACCCAGGGTTCCTGGAGGCCCCAGCTGGCCAGCCCGACTAAGCCGGCAGGAATCCCCTGCCACGTCGGCCCTTCAACCCCGGGGTCGGTCCCAGAGTGTACACTGAGGTCATGCCTCGGGTTCCTTCCTGCCCCTAAGCCTCCGTTTTCACCAGCCTGGGGCTTCCTGCCCTTCCCAAGTGTCCCTGCCCATCTCAGGTGGATCCAGCGGAAAGATTCTTCTCTATGTCCCTCTTTCTCTGTCGCCATGCCTATCAAAGACATAAAAATGAATAAACTAGGAACAAGAAAAAGGAGGAAGAAGGGAAACAAGACTTAAAGAAAGTTATAGCCAACAAATAAAATGAATTCTGTGCTGTAACCCTGACAAATAGAACTCCATTCAGACCAAAAAGGCTTCAGTTTTCCGAAGATCTAGAGTTCCCAGAGAGTGTGGGCTGACACAGCCCTGGGCCAGCGCTGCCCGCTCTCCACCCACAAGGAGACACACAGAGGAGCAGGCGCCACCTGCCTTGGAATAAGTGTGCCTGGGAAAGGCACCTGCTCGGTGGGCTAGGGGCTGATCAGCCAGGAATCCAGAGACCCAGGCTGTGGTCTAGGAGGCTGTTAGATGGACACGCTGCTTCTCTTTGCAGATTCCTCACCCCCTGGTCTGAGGGGGGAGGCAAAGCAGCACCCTAGGCAGAGGGCCCAGGGCAGGAGACCTCCTGTCTGGTTCTGAGGGTGGCACTTTTCCCACCCCCCAGACTGCCTACCTCACTGAAAACCGCAAGCAGAGGTACAGGACTAAACTCGGGATCCCCACCTGGCATGTGATGGTCTCGGGCGCTGCAGAAACAGGGGGAATGTTTATGGAAACAGGGGCACCTCCCTTGTGTGGAGGTGTGTGTGTGGAATCCACCATCAAGGGGTGCTTGTGCCCTGGCAGGGAGGGGACACCCTCCTGCAGCCTGCCCTGGGGACTCTCGGCTCTCCCTGACTTGTGAGTGTTCTCTGCATGTGCAGGATGATCACTGGTGACCTGCAGGACTGAGGGGCCCTACAGTCGGAGCCTGGTGCTGGGAGCATTCCGTGGTGGTGTCACCCCTGCCCACGGGGCCCAGGTTAGGACTGAGAGGTGCTTTCTAGGGTACAGGTGCCCTCTTGAGGATGCTTGGAAAATGTCAGTCCCTTGTCCAGGACCCGGCTGGTCAGACTGACCCTCCTGCCGGTTCCTGCTCACTGTCCCTTTCAAGCTCTTCCCTGCAGCCCAACCCAACCCTAGCCATCCTCCATTTGGAATCCAACTCCACAAGACCCAGCTGCCCAGGGGCCTGACACCATGAGCCATAGTGCCAGTAGTTCAGTTTTGGTATCTGATGCAGTTCCTTGCTAATACGCCTGGGAAGCAGTACTCACATTCCTGCCACCCATGTGGGAAACCTGGAGTTCCTGGCCCATCTGTAGCTGTTGCAGGCATTTGGGGAATACACCAGTGCATGAAAGATCTTCCTCCGCCTCTTCATCATTCTGCCTTTCAAATAACTAAATATGTTTTTAATTTTGTAGAAAATTGGATTAAAAGAAAAATCTATTTTGGTGCAAAAATTTGAAATTCATGCACAGTTTTTAAAATAGGTATAGTCTTTTTATGCATGAATTTCTATGTGTTTTGCCCCCAAATAAATGTATCTTTTCATTCTATTTTCCACAAACTGTTTGCAGCAGCCTCGAATTGGGTATTTTAAAATCAGACATAGAGGGCCCGGCGGTGTGGCCTAGCAGCTAAAGTCCTCACCTTGAATGCACCAGGATCCCATATGGGCGCCGGTTCTAATCCCAGCAGCTCCACTTCCCATCCAGCTCCCTGCTTGTGGACTGGGAAGGCAGTCGAGGACGGCCCAAAGCACTGGGACCCTGCACCCGCGTGGGAGACCCGGAAGATGTTCCAGGTTCCCGGCTTCGGATTGGTGCAGCACTGGCCATTGCGGTCACTTGGGGAGTGAATCATCGGACAGAAGATCCTCTCTGTCTCTCCTCCTCTCTGTATATCGGACTTTGTAATAAAAATAGATAAATCTTTAAAAAAAAAAATCAGATATAGAGTCCTCTGTGGTTGAAGCCAGAAGGCTAAAGGAAGCCCTGTGCACACCTCCTTCTGGCTTACACTGGATCGGGCCTGACATGACGGCTCAGTGTCTAGGTCCTCACCTTGCAAATGCCGAAATCCCATATGGGTGCCAGTTCATGTCCTGGCTGCTCTACTTTCCAAACAGCTCCATGTTTGAGGCCTTGGGAAGCAGTGGAGGATAGCCCAAAGCCTTGGGACCCTGCACCCACATAGGAGACCCAGAAGAAGCTCCCGGCTCCTGGCTTTGGATCAGCTCAGCTCTGGCCGTTGCAGCCACTTGGGGAATGAACCAGTGGACGGAAGATTTTTCTGTCTCTTACTGTCTGCAAATTGCCTTTCCAATAAAAATAAATAAATCTTTAAAAAAAAAAAAGCATTGGATCAGGGTCCATGTACCATGACCTTGTTAGAACTTGATTCTGTTTGCAAAAGACCCTGTTTCTAGCCCAAGTCACACTGACAGGAGTCAGGACCATGTCTGCTTGAGGGACACCCATTGTGAGCACGCACATTTCCCAAACAGGTCACAGGCCGGGGTGTAGCACAGTCTTTATTCGAGCTTGGACTGTCACAGCAGTTCCCAGCGCCGCCCCTGGAGGCAGCCGTGAGCAAAGGCAAGGGGCAGCCCTGCTCGGCAAAGGGATCCTGCTCGCCAGCAAGCAGGTACAGGGCACACACACTCTCCCACGCGGACACACTCACACCTGCTCATTTGCTCCCTGTTTGTTGGAGGGGTCTCATGCATGGGGTATCGGCTGAGCCGAGACGCAGAGGAGCCACTTGTAGGGCAGGGCACAGGGGCGGAAAGCTGCAGGCGTTGTGCAGTTTGGGGCAAAGGGGATGTTGGGATAGGATGCAACAGGGGACTGGCCGGGGGAGCAGGCACAAGGGGGGAAAGAGAAAGCTTTGCTGGGGCAGGGCGAGGAGAGCCGGAGCTAGAGAGGACAGGGCGAGAGAAAAGGGCTATGTCCACTCTCATTAATTAACTTGAACCTCATAGAACCCCGGGGTACAGAACGTCTGGGGGACATCAAAGGGGTCCCCTGTGTCCTAGGAAGGCACTGAAACGGGGAACAGCTCCTAGGAGCCGGAAGTCTCCCCCTCAGCACCCCATGGGGGAGCAGGGATGGGGAGAGGGTGAAAGAGCTTGCATGCGGCTGCTGGGGGCAATGAGACTGGGGAAGCCGGGATGACGCTTCTCCCTGGGGCTGTGCCAGGGCGAGGCTGAGACGCCAGCCTTCTGGCCAGCAGAGGGGCCACGGCAGCCAGGGCTGTCCTTGGATCTCAAGGGCAGTAAGATGGGGGGAGGCCAGCCTCACCCACGCGTCCGCGGCAGGACTGGGGGCAGGAGGAGTGAGGATGTGGGGCCTCCCGCCCCCGGGGGCCAGGGCTACCAGAGCACGGCCCCATCCAGATTCCCGTAGCCGGGCTCGGCCCGCAGCCTCCAGTAGGTGTTGTTGGTCACCCACCACTCCTTGCCGCTGCTGTCCGTCTGCCGCCTGGCGGGGAGAGGGCAGGGCGGCGTCAAGGGGAAGCCAACTAGGTGCAGGAAGGAGGCAGAATGGGGAAAGGGCGGAGCAAGGTGGCACCTGAAGAAGCGAGCCTGGTGGGCAATGTTGTTCTCCTCCATTACTCTGCGCCGGTCCCGCTGCAGCTGTTCAATCCTTCTCTTCTGTGCCTCGGCGGCCTGGATGTTCCCCTCTTCCAAGTACCTGAGAGACAGATGGCGTCAGTTGCGCAGGGACCCCTGGAGGGGGAGGCACCTGCTGTACCGCCTCCCCAGCCTGGGGTGCACAGCCCTGCTGGGGTGCGCTAACCTCTGGTCGGGCCGCAGCCGCGTGTCAGTGGAAGGCAGCGTCCGCTTCAGCTCCGCCGTCAGCTCATTCAGCTCCAAGGCAAACTGAGTGAAGCCGAAGTTTCGCTCATGGTTTGGGGGCATTGAGTCTGGGGGAAGGCAAGTGGCTGGGGCAGGTGGGCTGTCCACAGCTGCCCTCAGCCTCATCCCAGGCCTCCCGACCACTCCGCTTACTGGGTTTCCAGATGCACTGCCCAGCGGGCGGGGGACCCCGGTAGAGCCCCTCGTGCCATTTGCCAAAGAGGCGGTGGAGGACGCGGCCGCTGCGGCTGAACACGGTGCCCTGCACCTCGTGCACGTTGGAGCTCCAGTACTTGGCCTGGGGTAGGCAGGTGAGGCAGGGGCTTAGGGGGTTCCCCTGCCCTGCCCTGCGGGGGTGGGCTGAGGTGGGCTGGGCAAGGCAGGGCCTTGGGGGTTGCCCCGCCCGACCCCGCAGCAGTGGGCTGAGGTGTGCGGGGCTGCACCTTGCAGAAGGTGATCTTGCAGTGGCAGGAACTGTCCTGCGTGTTGCGAATGAGCACCTCCCCGTAGTGCTCGATCCAGCGCTGGCCACTCAGGATGTTGTGGATGCAGGATGTCACCTTGTTCCACTCAAAGTGGTCCCCAAACCTGAGAGGTATGGGACATAGGAAGGAAGGGGTGAGGCAGGGAGTGTCTCCGTGACCCAGTCAGGTTGTGTGGGTGAGGAAGGCTGAGCTCCTGGGCCCTGGTCAGCAGGGCAGGACTTGCCTCTTCATGTATAGTCCCCTGCATGAGGCAGCCATCGGACATGGTGTTCACTTCTCAAATCCCCAACGCCTCAGGAATGGGAGTAAAAATACAGACCAAGCTAGCGCTGTGGCACAGCTAGTGAAACCACCATATAGGTGCTGGTTTGAGCACCAGTTGCTCCACTGCTGAACCAGCTCCCTGTTAATGGGCCTGGGAAAGCAGCAGAAGATGGCTTGGGTCTCTACGCCCACATGGGTGGACCTAGAAGAAGCCCCTGGCTCCTGGGTTTGGCCTGAACCCCCCAGTTGCTGCTACCATTTGGGGAGTAAACCAATGGATGAAAGTCCCTTTCTCTGTGTAACTCTTGTCTTTTGAGTGAATTACACAGGACACCTGCCCCGAGTGCCACAGACCACAGCAGGTGCATTCACACCTGGCATCCTGCAGACTTGTCACTGCTCAGGGTGACCCATTGCTCTCAGTTGATACACAGACAGACAAGGTTCTGCAGCACCCCATCCTCTGCTCCTACAGAACCCCGACTCTCACTGGGGACTGCTGACTCCGAGATCCCACAGCTGACTTCTCAGTCAGTCTGAACAAGTTCTGTCCACTCTGGTTCTAGCCTCCACCTGTACAATGACTTCAGGAAGCGCTTTTCTGATGTGGTTTGTGACCCATGCATCTGGAAATCTGTTTAAGTGTCTCTGTGCATGCGTGTGTGTATCTAAATGTGTCATGTGTGCACGTGCATGTGTGAATGTATGCGCACATGTATACACGTATGTGCATAAATGTGCCACATGCACACATGTGTGTATGCATGCATGTATACTTGTGTGTGCATCACTTCAGGGCTTCAAATGCATTCCTAATGTGAGTTACAGCCCAGAAAGTACAAAGGCCACTAGGTCAGATGACCTTGACATGCCCTTCCTGCCTCACTGCTGTTCTAGACTTTTGGGCTTTCTTTTTTCCCAAGTGCTGTAAATCCAGGTGTAAGATGTCCAGTCACAGTCAAAGTCACCTCCTGCCCCTCTGCCAGTCAGCTGTTCACACCTGTCCCCAGCTCCAGGGGATGCCCGGCTACTAGTGCTCACCTGGGCAGGCTCACGTGGACTGTCCCCACTGGCACAATCTCCAGGGATTTGCCCCAGAACTTGTTCTTCCACTTCATGTCTGCAGTGGGGGTTGAGGAAAGAGAAGGATTGCAGAGACAAGGCCAGAGAACTTTCCAGGCCCTCCCCAGCTGCCCTCTACCCTGGCCCACCCTGCCCTCCCTCCAGCCTCTCACCTTGCCAGAAGATAAAGTTCTCTGACTCCGCATGGCATGCCGAGATGGGGGGATGGTGGGAAACCTGGGTGAGCAAAGACTTTGGCTGCCCTCAAAGACTGTTATGCCACCCACCACCACCCTGTTCCCCTGCACACCAGATCAGTTAGCTCAAGCTCTCTCACCCCTGTTGTCCTTAGCCACCGCCTGAATCCACCATCCCTCCCCTCCTCCCTCTGGAGCTGCCCTGGCAGCCTCTATTTCTCCAGCAACAGCGATGCCCGGGGCCTCCATGCCTGAAACCCAGCCCTCTTCAGCATGCTCTTCCCTCCCAAAGCTGATCGTCTCCTGGCAGCCCCTACACCAGCTTCCCCCGCACACACCAGTTCCGGCCTTGTCTGTCTTTGGAACAGCTCTACCTCTGGAACCTGAACCCCCTGTGTCCCACCGCCTGCCCTCCAGGCTGCAGCCAAGCCATCAGGGCCCTTGACTGCCCTACTTTCCTGTGGCCTGTTGCTCACCGACGCATGCTGGCTCCCCCTCCTTCCTACACATCCTCGGTCATTTCTCCCACTACTTGCCAGAAACACCAGCAGCAGCCTTCTCTGTGCACACCTTGCTCTGCACACACACACTTCCTGAATTCCCCCAGGAAGAAAGAGGCCCTGCAGACGCTCCCTCTGCAGCCACCTCCCCTATCCTCTACTCTCGGGAGTAGCTTGTGGACAGCTGGGTCCTGTCCACAGGACAGCAGGTCCTCCCCTGTGTGTCCACAGAAGTCTCAGCAAGCTCCTAATAGCCTCCCACATTTCAGTCCAGCACTGCCCTGCTTTGGTCCTCCTCACCAACCTTTGCTTTCAGGATTTACAACCAGAGACTCCAAACCCTCCTGCTCCCAGCCCACGAGGCTGTTTCTTGCTCTTCCAGCCCCATTGCTTCCTATCCCTAACCCAAGGTAGCTGTGCCTTCACCCTGGGCACCCCTCCCGCTCAGCTCAACCAATTCAGGACCTGGCTCAAGATGGCCCCCCCTAGAGCCCACCTGTAAATGAGCTCCTGGCCTCATTTCTGACCTCACAACTCCAGAAAAGATCTCTCGGGAACCCCACACCTTGACTGGAGCTCCTTTCAGCAGAACCGCCAACTCCCCACCTCACCCCACCCCTTCATGCCCAAGGGCCTGGCCCAGAAGTGACTGTCCCCACTCCTGTCTTACGCCCTGCCCCTCTGACCCCAGCATCAGTCCCTGCCCAGCTACCCCCAGCCCTCTTCTCCCTGGACCCACACCTGCTCGCTGATGAAGCGGAAGCCGCGATCGGGCCGCTCACACTCGTAAGTCTCCCCGAGGACCGGATTGAAGGGCTTGCAGCCTGCTCGGTGGTACGTGGAGGAATAGGCTGACACCGCAAAGGCGGCGATGTACACCTGCCGGGAGCGGGGAAAGAAGGCACAGAGCTAAGCAGAAGGCAGGGGCAAGGGGACAAGGCAGGGGTGCCAAGTGTTGGCTCTGGGGAGATGGAGCTTCAACAGCCAGGCACAGGGCTCCGGGCAGCAGGGACAGTTACCATGCGCTCGCAGGGGTCAGCAATGCGGCTGGCCTGGTCTAGCAGGTTGCTATACTCCAGCTCCTCGCAGAGCCGTTGCAGGGTGTTGAGCGGCTCATTGAGCTGCACCGGCATCGACACCTTGGACAGGTCTTTGCCGATGTTGTTGCGCAGAATGTTCCACAGGCTGACGTCGGCCCCTGGGCCGCTGGCGGCAGGCAGGCAGCGGCGGCGTGGGGGCCCCACAGGTCTCCCTGGAACACAAATCTCTGGGTGGGGGACACCCAACCACATCACTCTCCATGTAGACACAAGCAGGTTCCCAGGGGCCCCTAACTTGTGCATGTGGTGATGATGCGATTCTAACATAGCACCAGCTCTCTAGGAATTTGGGTGGCCATAGGGCCAAGAACCACCCAAAGAGGACAGCTCCCACTTGCTAGCCCCAGAAGCTTTCCCTAAGCCTTCCCAGAGTTCAGTGCCGGGCTCGAGCACCTCACCCAGGCCCATTGCTGCTCCTGGAACATTCCCCAGCTCATGGCTTAAACTGTTCTTAGCTCTGAAGTCAGCACCAGTTTCCATGGGGATTGCCTTGGCAGGGGGCTTGGGATCTGCACCCTAGCCTACCCCTGCCCTGCATGCCCCCCTGCCCTGCATGCCTGCACCCCTGCCCCGCCTGGCCACCCCCTGCCCCACCTGCCTACACACCTGCCCACCTGCCTACTCCCCTGCCCTGCCTGCATGCTTCCCCTGCCCACCCCTGCCTGGCACCTTTCTGACAGCGCTCGGCTCCCTGGAGATCCAGCACCTCCTCGGACAGGCTCGTGGTGACCTCGCTAGTACATGACTCTTCCTCCTCTGAGCCCTGGACCGAGACAGAGCATAAGCTGGGAAGACTGAGCCTCCCTGGGCACTTGGGCAGTGCCCAGGGCCTGGCGACAATCTGCCCAACTAACTCTTTAGTGGGAAGCAGAGGAGAAGATGTGGGGGCAGGGGCAGCTCTGAGTCCTAGACATGACCCAAGAGACAGCAGGCATCAGGGGTGTGCCCGCATTCAGGGAGGGGCAGGGCCTGCCAGGCCTCCCACAAGGGGCTGCAGAGACTGCAAGATCTGGAGTCTGGAGAGAGGGGTTGGTGAAGTGCACTGGGGTGCCCGGCAGGTGCTGGGCCTGGAGACCCAGCGAAGCCGGGCCACCAGCCCAACAGACGTGGACGTGCTCCTCCCGGGAAAGCAGCCAAGGTCGTGAGAAAGGGGGTGGGAGTAGGCTTCAGGCTCTGGTGTTCCCTGGGTCCCTCCACACTCCTCATCACTTCCCTCACCCTCACCTCATTCTCAGAAGAGCTGGCGGACAGGAGGACTTCACAGGCATCGAAGAACTCTGCGTGGGAATCAGCGAGGGACAGGATGCTGCTCTGGGACAACTGAGGGGTCAGCTCCCGACCCTTCATGTACAAAGCCTCTTGCTGCAGGGTTGGGGGGAGGCGGGAACCAGACAGGTGTCAGGCCCCAGGACCAAGCCTGGAGTTGGAGCAGGGCGCCACCTATTGAACAGGTCCCCTAACTGCAAACTATACCAGAGTCAGGGAGTGGGGAGGGAGGACCAGCCAGGGCCTGAAACAGCTGCTTACACTTCCTGGGCACTGCTGGACTCCTCAGGGCCCTCTTCCTAGGTCATCCCACCCAGGGGTAACACGCCACTTGGGAGGCAGGTACAGGTGTGCCCCACACTTCACAGATCGGGACCTGTGGAGCGGGATCTCAGAGCTGACAGGTGGAGTCAGAGTCACACCCACTGGGGGCGGAGCCACTCCTGGCCAGCCCACCAATCAGATTCTTCCTATTTCACTTTTGTCCCACACTTTTGTGTGGGATGACTATCCTTAGAGGTCTGACTTCAACATCCTAGTGCCCACCCACCATGACATCAAATATGTCTGCTTGCCAATATCTGGTGGCAGACGGTGGGGACCAGAAGTGGGCCTCTGTGTGTGAACCATTTTGCCCCAGACCCTGGTCCTCATCCCCAGCTACTCACCTCCTCGGGGTTGAGGGAACTGAAGGAATCCGCTGTGGTGTCGGAGGAGATGGACAGCGAGTGGAGGCGCCTCTGGCCAGCTGGTGCCTCGGAAACCTGGAGCAAGAGGGGTGCCAGGAGGGTGAAGTCATCCTCACCCCTGCTGCCTTCAGCTCCTTGGAGCCAGCCCTGCCTGCCCACCCCAGCCCAGGACCAGTAACCCTCCCCTCCCACCAGCCACATCCTCCCCCCGCCCCCCCCCCCCGAGCCTCACCCCCAGCCGTGACTGCTCTGAGCCCTGGTGCAGGTCCCTGAGTCGGTCACGTTCAGCGGTGAGGGCAGCCAGGACACTGCTGAGGGAGTTGTGCACTGTGGGAGGGGGAAGGGCAGGCCATCAGGGCCCTCCTTCCCTCCCACCTGCTCCTCACTGCCTCCCTCCCCTCAGGCTTGCACTCACCCTTCTGAGCCAGAGCCCAGAAACTACGCTGCAGGTGGGCGTAGTCGGGAGGTGGCAGCCCCCGGGGGCCTGCGACATCCCGAGACTCCAAGTAGCGACACAGGTTGGGGACAGAGCCATGCAGACGACCAACCTGGTGGGGGGTGTAGGTTGGGAATATGGGGAAGGGGAGGATCTGAAGGGATTACCAGGTGCCAATTGCCCCGCCCTCATCCCATCCCTAGCTGACGGCACCCCACCTCACCACCTCACCCGCCCCATGGTGTCGTCCTTGGCGAAGCTCTGTGTGCACCACATGCGGCTGCTCCGTTTTCCCTTCTTGGGTCTCTCAGTGGTCCCAGAACCCTGGCAAAGAGGGGCCAGGTGGGGTTCTCATTCCCAGGGCCAGGGCAGGGGAGGCACCCTCCTCCCAGAGCAGGAGAGGCAGGTGACCCCCCGTGGAGGAGGGTGCAGAACTCACTAGATGCACAGAGCCGGGACAGAGCCGTGGGCTTGGAAAGGGAGCAGAGGAGGCACTGGGTGGGGACATGGGGCTGCAGGGCCCTTACCTGGTGCGTGGGGATCACAGGGGCCGAGGGGATGCGGTGCAGGGACTCCAGGCTCTGAAGAAGTCTGTGCAGCTCCTGCAGCTTCCCCTGACAGGCCGAGAGCTCTGAGGGGGCCAGTGAACTGGGTGTTGCTCTCCTAACACCTGCCAGAGTCCACGCCCCCTTTCCTGGATCTTCCTTCCAAAGACTCCACCTCCAGCCCTGGTGACACTAACCCTACTCCCCACCTCCTGCTCACAGGCCAGACGCACTTGCAACCACCAGGCCCAGGCCAGTACTGCCCTTATGCCTCCTCAGGCCATTGTCATGGTCCCTCTGCAGGAAGCCAGCCCTGCAGCCCACGTCCCCCTGGCACTGATCTCATGTCTCGCCTCTGCTTTAGCCATCAGTGTCTTCGTCGCCATGAGTCCTGGCCCCATACCCATGGCGTCAGGCTCCCCAGGGTGGGACCCAAGTGGACTTGACCATCTCAGAGGCAGACACTCTCCCCTGCTGTTGCTGCTGCTAGACCCACCACAGGCACTCCCCAAAGAGGGGCTGTGCCAGGCACCCCTCACCATGAGAGCAGTGGTCTAGGCCATCGTTGTCCCTCAGCCAGGAGGACACCTTCTCCCGAGGCTCGACCCCAGGCAGGGCTGCAGTACTACCCGCTGGCGGAAGCTGGGTGCCAGGAACCTACAGGGTGAATCAAGAGTCAGGAAGGTGAGTGCCTACACAGCTGTTACTGGATTCACATCGCCTGTCCTTACCCCGGGGCCTACCTTACCTTTCGATGAGTGGTGCCGGGCAAGCCACGGGGCACATCCAGCCGCTGTGCCAGGCGGTGGGCACGCAACTGGGCCACCCAGCTCTGAAACAGGTCCTGGGATTTGATCTACAAAAGCCACGAAGTAGGGGGCTGTCTGAAGGGAAGGTCTGGTTTCCCAGAGAGCAAGCAGGCAGGGCTGGGTCCACTGACCAGCAGGGTCTCGCGTGAGAGGGCCTGGTCTGTGCAAAGCCATCTTGCAGGCAGGTGGGGCTCAGGTGTGTGAGCCCTTGGCTCTCTGCTTGTTCACGGAACAGCCCCTAGGGGTAGGTTTGCCCTTGGCTGTTTCACACAATGGGTACCTTGTCCTTGTCAAATGCAAGGGCAGACCCTGAGCTCCAGGTACTCTCCACCCCTCATGGAGCTTCTGCTCAACTGAAGAGCCAACATGCCCTTGTCTTCCAAGGAGGTCACCTTGAGGTGGTAGATATTGTCTTCCGTGTCAAGGTCAATGCGCTGGGCCTTTTTGTTGATGGACATGACCGACAGCCGGACGTCAATGGAGCCATGGAGCTTCCCCTTAGTGATCTGAGGAGAGGGCAAGGACAAGGAGACTGACTTTAGGTTCTCAGAGCCCCAGAGGGCTGGGCACAGGCTCACAGCAGTGGCCAAGTCCCACTATTGGCTCTAACCTGCCAATCACCTCCTAGGGACACAGCTCCCCACTATGTCCAGGCTCATTCTGGACTCTAGGGAGTCGCAGAGCAAGGCCCAGTGTCCCCACCTTCAGGAACCCAAGGCTGTCCAGGCCTGCGGCTTCTTCCCAGCACGAGCATGGGACAAAGTTAACACAAAACAAGGCCTTGTGTCTGGGGACCTTATTTTGCACCAGACATCGTCATGCATGTCATCTCCCCTGTAGGACAGCTGCCCTGGCCCTGGGTGATCCTTCTCTCCTCATCTAACAAACGGGAAACACTGGGGCCCGGGGAAGTACAATCACCCCCTCAGAAGCCTTGAGGTGAGCTGATTCTAGGATCCCAAACACACACAGCCCCTTGCACAGGCTCTTGAAATAGGTGTATATGACCAACCCACATCCTTCTGCAGCCTTTGCTTTGAGTTACTGAGGTCACTTGCTACCATGGAAGCACCAGATCCACAGTTGCCACATCACATTGCTTACGGAGCAACAAGAAAAAGTTTACGTGTGCTCAATATGGACTCACTATTTCCAATCCTTGGTCGATCAAACCCACATGGACCCACTCGAGATCCCATGACCATTCAATAGCAGGTGTCTCTGGGCGTCAACCCTCCCCCTGCTGACCCAGGGCCAGTCTCCCCTGCTGACCCCAGCCCAGGCCCTGACTCACGTCTTGCCGTGTAGTAGCATAGTGAAGGATCCCGTCTTCCAGCACGAAGTATCTCTGTGTGGTCCACCCAGATTGCAGACAGGAAAGGGGGTGTGAGGGAGGGCACAGTCCATACACCCTCCCCTTGCCCCATTATGCCCACAGGGCCCATCGCAGGGACTACCCTCGGCCTTGCCCAACCTACCTTGTGCCAGCCCTTCAGGGGCCACTTCCTCTTCTTGAGCAGTTGGCCCTCCTGCCTCTCAGGCCGGGTCCCCTCTGTCTCCAACTTGCTGCGTGGCTCCTCCAGCACCTCCCACAGCTCCGAGGCCTGAGTCCAGAACAGAGGTGATGGTAACAGGGGAAAAAGGAAGGGGGAGGGGTGAGGAACTACGCTTGCCCCCTGCCCCTGAACCAGGAACCAGGCCACCTGTCACCCCTGTGTCACTCTCAGACCTGCTGGACACTGCAGGGCTTCGAGGACTGAGCATTCTCAGTCAGGGATGGAGGGTCCCTCTCTTGAATGTCCATGTAGGAGGGACAGGCTACTCCTGGCTGTAGACACCGAGAAGGTGGAAGGGCAAAAGTGTCACCTGCTCATGAGGAGGTCCTTGGAGAGAGAGAGAGAGAGAGAGAGAGAGACTCCATTAGCATAGTCTCAGCTCTCGGCTTCCCTACCAGTGAGATTCCAGCCCGCCAACTACTTCTGCTTGCCAGCCAAGCCTTTCCAGTCTGTCCCGACAACACCCGGGGTGGATGCCCCTGCCCATGCCCTCCTGGTATGGCCATGACAGTAAGAGCTCCCAGCCCTACCTTGGGCACACCCTGGGGCTGTCTTGGGCAGATTACCAGGGGTGAGTAGAAGGTAAAACAAGGCGATGAAGGGTGAGGCTCCACAGAAAGCCAGGGGCTCTGTGCTCCAGCTGCCTCTAACGCCCTTTACCCCCAGCCCCCACCAACTGGCCTCCAGTTCCTAAGCTCCCTGCCCTGTTTGGGGAAACTGAGGGCTCCGTGCCACCTCCCCCCAAACACACCCTTAGGATTCCAACCTTAAACTCTCAGTTCTATCACTGCCCATGAGAAGTGCCACCCCCTCCCCCACCATACACACACAGAGGGCAGAATGCAGGGACACGGGGCAGGAGGAGGGGTGGCCAAGAACATGCTGAGGACTGCCCAGGTTATGCAGCAGTGTCCATGTCCATAGGCGCCCTTGGCACTGGCCCTGGACATCATGGCTCCACTGGGAGATCAATAATGCATGAAGCGGTATGTGTGTGTGTGTGAGAGAGAGAGAGAAAGAGAGAGAGAGCGAGCTGGGGGAAGGGACTGGAGGGGTGAGGCTAGCCCAAGGCTGAGGAAGCAACTCCATCCAGTGGAGCCAGCAAGCACCTGAGGAGCTGAGGCTGGGAGGGGACGGAAACGTGGCCGGGTGAGGGAGGCGGGAAGGTCAGGGTTTAGGGGCCCAGGCTGCAGGAGGCTGATCTGGAGGGTAACTCTTCCCTTATTTGCTCCTTGGAAGTTTCAAAACACCTCTGGTCCGTGGGCATCTCTGCATCTTGGTCCTGTGGGACCCTGGCTCCTGGCTGCTCGTGGGTGGAGGGGAAGGTGGAAGGTCTGGGCGAACTGGGCGGGCGTCCTCTCTCCACCTCCATTCCCGCCCTTGTCTCCGGAGGAGCAGATTCCGAGCCCCAGGTGGGAGGAGCCCTCCCTCCCCAGGAAATCAGTTGATGCCAGTGCAGCCCCCTTACCCTGGGGGCCGCTCTGCCTCTTACTCACCGGCTCCCTCCTGGCTGAGCGGAGCAGTGGCAGCAGCTGCTGCAGGAACCAGGAAGGAAGGAGTCGTTGGAGCCTCCCCTCTCTCGCCGGATCTCCCCACCTTCCCCTCCCCTGTCCCTCCTCCTGCCAAGCTCCGGGTGGCGGCCGCTCAGCTCTGCCCCCCTGCTCCCCGGAGGACTCAGGGCCGAGCAGAGCCACTGAGAAGCCAGCGGGGGTGGGGGTGGGGGGGGGAAGGCTGGGTAGGAGAGGCACGGTCCCTGGCTGGGCATGGTTCCAGATAGATCAGAGGCAGGGCTGGCCTCAAGCCAATACGGGTAGAGGACTTATTCAGATGAGCATGGCCTTGACCCTGGTGCATACCAGAAACAGCCATTTCCTTATTAACCCCCGCCTCTCATTTCACATCTGAAAATAGACTGCAAAATCTGGAGCCAGGTATCAGGTTGACGGGGAAGGGACGCATGTCCCCTCTGGGACACGGAAGTCTAGTACACTCAGCAGGGGCAGCTGAGTTCTGAAGACAGCTGTCCCGAGGCCCTCGCTGCAGGCTATGGTCCCTCACCCAGGTCAGGTCCCCCCAATGCGGCAAGACGGACCCCCAGAGCTGCTGGTAGGATAGGGAGCTGGCCTGAGCAATCACCAGCTAGCTGGCTGCCAAAAAGGGCCAGCTTAGCCAGCAGCGGCAGCCCCACTTCCCGGTTGGGCTGTTCTCTTCTGCTCAGAATACTACACTCAGTTACTCAATTCTAATTACAAATTGGCTCTCGAGAATGATCTTGAATTCATTCAGATCAATGTGACAGATTGGCAGTTTTAAGCACAATGGAGTGGTTTTCCTGGGACGTGGGATTTTATTGCTGGGGCCTCAGACATGGCCAGCGAGGTTTCTCACTGGTTCCAGACATGCCTCAGACCACTGGAACCCTTGCTACTTGATGCCCACACATGCTAGGTTCTGCGTCAGGGGTCCTCACAGCCTGTCAGGGATGTCTGTAGTCCAGGTTCACTTTAGCCCTGCTATGGACCACCCTGGGAGGGACCTCCTTAGCACCTGCCAGTGCCCAGGAGGCAGGCAGAGCCTCTGAGCAGCTCAGAGGGCAGTGCTGGCCAGCCCAGCATTTTAGTCACTTCATGGTGATGGAGGCTCCCTGGGCATGCAGCACAGGGCAGGCACTGTGGGAAGCTGGTCTTGGCCCGGGCCACGTAAGAGCTGCTGCAGATCATCACAGCAGGCTGTGCCTGCCCGGGACCAAGGAGGTTGCGGCACTGTGCCCAGGTCAGGAGACAGTGCCATGCCAGCCTGGAGCATACATCAAGGACACTGTTGGGCAGGTTCCAGCTACACTTCTGGCTTTGGACAGGCCTCCAAGTAGAGACCCCGGAATACCGTTTGTTTTCCCCCAGTCGCTGTGCCCAGAAGCACCCCAAAAACATACCCACAGACTGCTGGGTATGGCTTGAGCTGCTGTAAAAGGACTGTTGTGCAAAAGGTGCCATCTGTGGGTCAGGCACACAGGGAGAGAACACTGTTCCAGAAGGAAAGGGAGGTGAGGCAGGGAGGACTCTGAGTCAGTTTACAAGAATAACCTCAGACAGCAAGAGGGTAAGGAAAACGTTTTATTTGCTCATAAAGTCACAAGCTGAGAACAAAGTCCCAGTGACAAAATTCAGGGTAAGGTCTTCCAAGCAGGTGAGTCTGGTAGCCACCTGTGCTGCCATTCACTAGCTGTGTGACCTTGTGTAGACTCTGCCCCGCCCCCCAACTTCTTCTCTGTGGAAGGGGCCCAGTATTGTGCAGGGTGGAAGAACTGACTCACAGACAGCCCAGAGCCTGGTACTCGGCAAGCTCTGTAAGGGTGCCACTCCTGGAACCGTGACTTAACTGAGCCATGGCAGGCTACACGCACAAGGGGACTGGGGAGACACACGCAGCAAGGGACCATGATCGAGGGCTGCTGTCCTTGTCTTTGCAGCTCTGCTGGAGAGCTGAAAGTGCCTCTGCTCCCGTCGGGTCCCGAGTAGGGAAGAGGAAGACAGTGGCACAGCTGCCAGCCTCCCCTGAGCGCTCCGCATCGTGCCTGGTCTGGCACCAGCAGACGCTGTTATCACTCCTCACCCGGGGTTCTTCCAGGCCTCTGCGTAGCCAGGTGGGGCAGAGTCCAGGCATGGGCAGAGCAAGGCTTAACAGGCTGCCTAGGAGTCTGGAACAGGGTCAGGAGGGTCTGGCTTCCCACTGGAGGACACGGCAGAGTCTCTGTCGCGTTGCTGTCTGACGTAATGATCCAGCAGGGAGGTCAGCCGGGCAGGCTGGTGCTGTAGCAGGTGGTGAGTACGGGCCCCAAGGAGGGCAAGCCCTCCGACCAGCTCCGCCTGCAGCAGGGCCAGGCTGGGCAGCTTGGAGTAGTGGATGAAACCCTGCCGGCTGACAATGGTGTCATCGACGCAGCCACCTGCGAGGACACAGGGTCAAGCGGGCTCCTGCAAACCCCTCTCTTCTCTGAAAACAGCCTCACGACCCACCTGAGGGACTTGCCTCTGGGCCCCTCCAGTCTCCCAGCCTGCCCTAGCCCATGCCCATTCTGTCTGGGAACGACCCTTGCCCACCTTCCAACCCTTCCCTCAGAACACTTATGCGTGCTGATCTACTGGCCCAGACCCCCACCAGTCAGTATTTCCTGAAGTTTCTTGAAGACAGAATCAGGGACTACTTAATGGGTCCAGAGCTCCAGACTCACAGACGCATGGCGGTCACGGCTATACAACATCACCAACACAATGACCACCACAGAACTAGGCATTTAAAAACAGCTATGATGTGAATATTATGTGCATTTTAGCATGAGAAAAAAAATTTAAAAATCTGGGAAGGGGCGTGTATAGTAATCAGAGCTCCAAGGATCTGAATTTCAAGATGTGTGCAGGCTCTGCCACAGGATAAAGGCATCGTGTCTGCTCAGCATCTTTCACTTGGGGTGTCTGAAGTATCTCCCTCCACTGTCAGACTCCAAGTGTCTGACTTGTCTCTCTTCCCCTCTGCCTTCTCCAGTCTTCCTGCCAGTGGCCTGGGATGGTGAGGGGGGCAGGTGTCACGGCGACATCACTGGCCTACAACAGACATGCTGCTTACTGGGGCTCCACCCAGGACAGGATGTTCCCTCCCAGATGCCCCCAGGCTGCTGCAGCACAGCTCCCCCCAACCCCTGTCCTGCTCCCCGCAGCTGCAGGGGTGCTCGCTCACCGAGCAGCGGCAGGAAAGGCAGCGTCTTCAGGATGCGCACCATCTCCTTGACCTTGGGCTCCTCGCTGACCAGCAGCATGTTATGCCCCACAAAAAGGGGCAGCAGGTTTTGGTACTTGGACTGCTCCAGGAAAGGCTTCAGGACCTGGGACAGCAGGGAGAATGGTTTTGGGGGAGGGGGGGAGCAGGAGAGGCTTTCAGGATGGACACAAGTGGCAACTCCAGGGTCCCCTCAACCCCCAACTGCACATCAGGCACCAGGCGAGAGGGGGAGGAGGAGCGGGCAGCACCACACTGCAGAAGTAGCCCCCGAGGTGTAGGGGAGAAGGGCATCCTTGCCAGGGTCTGCCCTACCTGGTTGGGGAAGACCTTCACCAGGATCTTGTGCTTGCGCAGCTGGTGCCGTAGGAGCAGCTTGTCCTCAGCGCTCAGAGGCACGTTCTGGCAGACGGCAATCATCCGGTTGTCCCTGAACACTGCTGCTACCTCTCGACGCAGGAGCCGGACGAGGCCTGTCTCCTGAAGTCAGGACAGGGGATGTCAGCTGCCCACGATGCTTCCCGGGGAACAGGACAGGGACAAGCAGAACAGGTGGGCCCTGAGCTGAGCCACATCTAAGCACCCCTGTTTGTACCTGCTCATTTTCCTGGGTAACCAGACTGGAGGGCAGTGCTCCCCAACACTGTCCCACAACACTGTCCACCACCTACTTCAGTCTGACACTGTCCTCCTGCTAAATCAGCTTATCAGTCACAAGATGGCTTTCTGTAGCATGACTTTAAAACTCACCTTTTTTTTTTTTTTTTGATATTTAGTTCTTTGAAAGGCAGAGTTACAGAGAGAAGAAGAACACAGAGATCTTCCATACACTGGTTTGCCCCCAAATGGCCGCAAAGGCTGAAACTAGGTGCCAGGAGCTTCGTCCAGATCTCTCGTGTGGGTGCAGGAGCCCGAGCACTGGGGCCATATTCCTCTGCTTTCTCAGGTGCATTAGTGGAGAGCTGGATTGGTGGTAGAGCAGCCAGGACTTGAATTGGAGCCCATGCGGGATGCAATGGCCCCAAACTGTCACATTTTCAGAGAGTAAGATTCCACTTCCTTAAGGCAATGTTCCTCAAAGTTGAGAAGAACCGGAGAATATACTTACAGACCTCCATCAACACTGTTCTTTTTTTTTTTCTCTAAAATTTATTTATTTTTACTGGAAAGTCAGATTTACAGAGAGGAAAGACAAAGAGGAAAGAGCTTCCTTTCATTGGTTCACTGCCCAAGTAGCCACAATGGCTGGAGCTGAACTGATCCGAAGCCAGGAGCCAGGAGCTTCTTCTAGGTCTCCTACACAGGTGCAGGGTCCCAAGGCTTTGGGCCATCGACTGCTTTCCCAGGCCACAAGCACGGAGCTGCAGGGATTAGAACTGGCACCTATATGGGATCTTGCGTGCATTCAAGGTGAGGACTTCAGCCGCTAGGCCATGCCTCTGGGTCCGAAATCACAGATTCTAAAGTTCACTCATGAACAGCGCACCACCTAGATGCTCTGGTGCTCTCCACCAAATTCCACGGAAGTGCTAACATGAAGATGCATGAAGGGAAGACACACTGCTGTGCTCCACTTAGGGTCTGGGTCTGCCTGCCTACTACGGGAGCCATTGGGCACTTGCGGCTTTTTATACAGAAACCAACTGTAATCACATATGATTAAGAATTCAGTTTCAGGCCTGGCGCAGTAGCCTAGTGGCTAAAGTCCTCACCTTGAACACGTCGGGATCCCATATGGTCGCCAGTTCTAATCCTGGCAGCCCCATTTCCTCTCCAGCTCCCTGCTTGTGGCCTGGGAAAGCTTCGAGGACAGCCCAAAGCCTGGGAACCCTACACCCGCGTGGGAGACCCCGAAGTTCCTGGTTCCTGGCTTCGGATCAGCGCAGCACAGCTGTTGCGGTCACTTGGAGAGTGAAACATCGGAAGGAAGATCTTCCTGTCTCTCCTTCTGTCTTATATCTGACTTTGCAATAAAAGTAGATTAATTAATTTAAAAAAAAAAAGAATCCAGTTTCTTAGTCCCACTAGGCTCATTCCAAGTACTCAATGGACACATATGGTGAGTGGCTACCACACTGCACCACATAGGAAGAGACTTTCCATCATTCTGGAGAGTTCCACCGTGTGCTGGTCTGGATTCTTCTCTCATGATGAGGTATTATGTACTACTGGGTTAAGAAACGATGAAACAATACCTCAAGTAGGAAATTTCACTCAACGACACCTTATAATCGGAATTGGAATGAGGATAAGTAATCAATTTTACCTGGGCAAAGCTAAGTGCCATAAAGGAGGCCCAGCTCGCCAAGCACCCCTCAGCAGACTGTCCCTTCTTTTTTTAAAAAGATATATTTTTACTGGAAAGAAGGATATACAGAGAGGAACAGAGACAGAGAGGGAAAGCTTCTGTCCGATGATTCACTCCCCAAGTGGCCGCAACAGCCCGAGCTAAGCCGATCCGAAGTCAGAAGAACAGAGCCTCCTCCAGGTCTCTCACGCGGGTACAGGGTCCCAAGGCTTTGGGCCGTCCTCAACTGCTTTCCCAGGCCACAAGCAGGGAGATGGATGGGAAGTGGAGCCACTGGGATCAGAACCAGCATCCATATGGGATCCCAATGCGTTCAAGGCGAGGACTTTAGTCACTAGGCTACCACGCTAGATGTGGCATCCATTTCAAACGGGCCTTGTTTTCATGGGAGAAAATCAAGATTGGTGTTTTCCCATTTGTCCTGAAGGAATCGTTGCTGAACGACAGCCGTCTCTTCCAGCAGGGTCTGACATCTCAGCCTGTACCTGTGGATTGTTTCCTCACGCTCCAGCCTCTGGCAGGAGAGGCCTACTCACCACAGCTGGTGGTGGGCCAGTCAAGGGGCCAAGACAGGCAGTACCACAGGCAACCCAAGCCAGGCCACAGCACCTGCTGTAGGGGCAGGCCCACCAATAGCTTTTGGTTATCAGCAACTGGCATAATCTTTCATCTCATGTTGGCTTCAGACACATCAGGATCTCCTATCTCAGGGACCAGACCTATGAGAGTGTGGTCCGGCCTTGGCACACAGGGTTAAATAACCTACACTGCTGACCCCTGTGCGAGGAACTCAACAACATCTCAAAGCAATGATAAAGGTGTGGGGGCTACGGCCACCAGCACTGAGCGGAAGTTCTCAGTTCAAGATAGCGATTCATTAGATGAGACAGAGAGCGTTCCTAACCTGGGACAGGCAAGCCCTATACCCTGACCAGCAGGAAACAACGACAGAGTGATGAATCTGACCCTTCAGCAACCCTTAGATTGAGCTGGAAATCTCTGCAAGGGAATAAAATCGGACAGCTAGTTTAAGGTCATGAGCTGGGAGCTACATCCCCGATAGATCCCGCCTGCCTACCTATCAATCAATGACCTCGCTCCAGGAAGCACTATTTGGGATCTGGTGTGGTATCATAAAACCATTCCCCTTCCCAAGATCAAATCAAGACTGGTAACATGGAAGGACGAGCTCTCTCTTCCCACACAGGGAAAGGCAGAAACACTCCCTCTCTCACCTTTCCCCTCCAGATCCTCTCCAACCCTGAACATACCCCCATGTGTCTGTGATCACCCCACCTTTTAAATAAACACTAATAATAAAAACCTATAATTTATTAGGTACGATAATAACAGGACCCACTAAATTCATATATTCACTTTTTGTTCTTTTTTTCCCCCCAAGAAGCAAAGTGATAGACAACGAGAAACAGGCAGAGAGCTCCCACCTGTTGGCTCACTCCACAAATGCCTACAATGCCCAGTAGTGGGCCAAGCCAAAGCATCAGCCAGGACCTCAGTCCAGGTCTCCCGAATGGAGGTGAAAAGCCAGTACCTGCTAGCTCCCAGTGTCTGAATGAGCAGGAAGCTGAAGTCAGGAGCTGAACCTGGATACCCTGATGCGGGACACAGGGGTTTTCATTGTCAAGCCAACTGCCCACCCCTTTCTGTTCTCTGTAAAGGACAGAACATGTCTCTCCTTCCTCTAGAAGAGGAAATCCTGATTCCTTAAGGAGAGATTCTGCGTGGGCAGCTTTCACACACACAGTTTTGGATACACGTGAAGAATGAAGGACATGCAGGAGCCTGCCTGATGCATGCAGCCCAGACAGCAGTAGTCAGTGGTGCATTCACTGCAAGGCACCTGCACCTGGAGGCTGCTTTTGTGATGCCGCCTGTGACGCATCCCACATGAGCACCGGTTCAAGTCCCAGCCGCCTCACTTCTGATCCAGCTCTCTGCTAATAGGTTTAGGAAAGCTAGAGAGGACGGCCCAAGTGCTTGGACTCCACCACTCACATGGGAGACCTTCAACTTGGCCCAGCCCCAGCTGTTGTAGGGTGGCCTCTTGCAGGTCGATCAATGCATGAAAGCTCTCTCTCTCTCCCTGTCATGGTGCCTTTCAAATAAGTAAGTAAATATTAAAAATTACAGTACCTGGACCACAAGACCAAAGCACAGGAAGTGACTCAATAATGTGGAGACTGTGAAGTCTTACTTCACTGCAGTCAGAGAAAGGGTCACTTGAATCCACCATCCCACTACCAGGCTGCGGGCAGCTAGCCTCCTCCTTACCTCCTTGGGGGGGCTGGGAGGGAGCGGCAGGCATCTCGGGTGGACAGCAGGTTTAGGGGCGATATACTCAGTCACAGCCATCAGCTTCTGCCGTTCAAAGTGCATCACACGACGGTGGCGGGTGACAGCCTTGGAGCCGTGGCGTACAGTCTGCAAGGTGGGCAGCCAGCCTGCAAGCAGAGAAGTCAACATGGCGGGAGGCAATCTCCCTGGAAGCACTCACCTCCCGCTGGACCGCTGGACTGAGACCAGCATGGGCGGGCAGAGCTGGATTCGGGACACGGAAACACCTGGCAGGACCCTGGGTGAGCCCAGGGCAGAGACTTCATTTCTTGAGGCCTCCGTGTCTCCAAGCTCTTGTTATGTGTGGAAATGAGAGACAAAGGAGGAAACACTTCAAACACAGAATGTAAAATTGAGAGGGTTGCGCCAATTCAATCTTTTTTTTTTTTTAAGATGTATTTATTTTCATTGAAAAATCAGATATACAGAGAGGAAGATCCTCTGTCCGCTGATTCACTCCCCAAGAGCAACTCCAATGGCTGGAGCTGAGCCAATCCAAAGACAGGAGCCAGGAGCCTCCTCTGGGTCTCCCACGCGAGTGCAGGGTCCCAAATCCTTGGGCCGTCCTCGACTGCTTTCCCAGGCCACAGGCAGGGAGCTGGATGAGAAGCAGCGTCACTGGGATTAGAACTGGTGCCCATACGGGATCCCAGCATATTCAAGGTGAGGACCTCAGCCACTTGGCTAGCATGCCAGGCCCAAGCCAACTCAATCTTAAACATCAAACAGTAAAGATTCCAAGTTTAGAGGCCATACCGTGTGCTGCTAACACTCAACCTCACCAGAAACAGCCACAGACAATATGCAAAGAGGCTGGATTCCAATAGAATTTTGTTTGTAAAACCCAGAAAACAGTCCTGATGTCACATGCCAACCTTGCAACCAGTGGCTCTTGGGAAGCCTCATCCCTTAGCCAGCTGGCAATATCAGCAACCAGGAACTCCTACGCACATGCAATGCCAAGCTCCATCCTGGACCTGAAAGATCAGAAACCCCGCAGGGTGGCCCTGCAGATGTAGTACAAGCCAACCCTGTCCACCCCTACCCCACGCCAATGCACAGTGAAATGTGAAAGCCACTTCTACCCACTGTTCCCAAGGGGGGGAACAAACGCTACCCTGCCCTCACAGGTCTGTCTGCAGGCAACACCAGAGAGCAAGGGGGCTGGGGGACAAGCACTCCAAAGCACTGAGTCAAAGCGGTCCCTGAACCCTCCACGCCAGGGCCCTCCTCGACGGCTTTTCACTGTCCACCTTTACCAAGCCAGGGACGGGATCTCAGGAGAAGCTTCCGCAAGGTGGTGGCTCCAACAGAGAGAATCGCGGATACCCAGCCAGGCAGAGCGGGATTCTAATCTCTCTCTAGCCATGGGTTTGGCCGGACCCTCAGCTCCGTCTGAAATTCAACTACCTGAGCCTTCCTCATTGCATTCGGTACTCGGGAAGACCCAGACGAGATGGCGCAGGTGAAAACACGAATGGCCCCTTGCATCCTAACATGTCTACCGCATTGGCACCTGGGTGGCACTGGCCCTGCTCGGTGGACACGGTCCTGCCCCGTCAGGTGTGTACACTTTAATAAAGCAGGACCGACGACCAAAACAACCAGCGGAACAAGCAAGCCGCTGGGCAGAGGATGGGAAAGGCAGGCCCCAGAAGGTGACAAATGCTGAGACCTTCCGAGGGAAGGAACCGCGAACAGACACTGTGGTTCTGGACGTCCCGGCACTCCGCACGAGCTGAGGAGGCGGGCGACCCGGCAACCGTGGCCAGGGAGGTCACGGGAAGGGAAGAAGCCGAGGAGGGAAGACAAGGACGAGGCGCCATGAGGTCAGGAGCCGCTCCTTACCCGCCCGGGCCAGGAGACCCCCTTGCACGACCGCAGCCACGGCCGCCGCCATGTCCACCGGAAGCACAGCCCGGAGCTCGGCGAAGCGGAAGGAGCTGAGGATTGTGGGACAGCGAGAGCGGGGCCGGAAGTTGCGGGCTGCCCCGACACCCGGGAAGAGCGTAGTCCGCATGCGCCGAGCGAGGGGCACGTCGGAGCCCGATCTAGCCCCGCCCACCCGGGTGTCCGGTCTCCTAGCAACGACACCAGCCTCCTGGAAATCGCTCCTGTCACCCACATCCTCAGCCCTCCACCTCCAGACTTTCCACCTGGATTCACTCTTGTCTTCTCCCTCCTTCGGGCGCCCTGGGTTCAGGCCCAAGCCGTCCCGGCTGCCTTAGGTTAGATGATGTCGGGAGGTGAGTAGGGAGGCGGGTGGGTGGGGAGAGCGGTGGAACAAAGATGGGGTCCGGCCTCCTCTGGTCACGATGGGACTCACCTGTACACAGCGAGGCCCTGCCGGAGCAGCCCCGAGGAGTGTCAGGAGGTGGGCGGCGTGTGCATCAGTGAAGCCCTCATCACACGGCGGAACCTGAGTTTCCCTGAAGATGAGCAGCTGTCCGAGAGGATGTGAGTGCCTAGGGCAGCAGAGGAGCGCGGGAGGAGTGGAACCCGCGGCGCCCCGTCCACTGGTCAGCTCGCCTCAATCTCTCTGAGCGGACTGCTCCCCTCATTCCCAGGACATGGGAATGCCCAGCTGAGAGAACTTCCTTAAAAGTCATAACATTCTGCTGGCCCGCGCCGTGGCCTTGCAGGAACCCACCTCGACTCCCATTCCCGGCTGCTTTTTGGTCACTCTTCACACCTTTACTCCTTACTCCTGAGAAAAAGCGAGACAGAGAAGAGAGAGAGAGAGCGCCTCATCGGCTTCTGCTGGGAGTTTGTTCAAAATGAAGAATCCCAGGTTCACCCTGGGCCCATGGAATCAGAATCTGCAATGTGTGTGTGTGCTTAAGAGTTATTTCTTTATTTGAAAGGCGGAGTTAAATAAAGGGGGAGAGACAAAAACAGAAATTTTCTAGGTGCTGGTTCACTTCCCTGAGGGCCTCGGTGATCAGGAGCCAGGAACCTCTTCTGGGTCTCTCACGCGGGTGCAGGGTCCCCAGGCTTTGGGCCGTCCTCCTCTGCTTTCCCAGGTGCATGAATAGGAACCTGGACAAGAAGTGGAGCAGCCGGGAATCAAACTAGCACCCATATGGGATGTCAGGACTGTGGGCCGTGGCTTAACATGTGATGGTACAGCCCAAGCTCCAGAATCCGCCAGTTAGGGACCCCAGAGGAATCCCTCTGGGCCGTCGCCATGGTTCCCACATGCCGCTTCCTCTTCTCTCAATGTGACCCTTCACAGTGCCCTTAACGGCCAGCCAGGCCTCTGGGGCAAGCCTGTCTCGTGACCTGGACACCTGAGTTAAGTCACTCAGCTGCCACCCCAGCCTGTGGGAGATCACAGGAGTGACACATCCCGTCCCCTCTGCACACAGATTCCACACCCTGGCCGACCTGCAGACCGTCCGCCTGGACCGGGAGGGCATCACCACCATCAGCAACCTCGAGGGCCTCCAGAACCTTCACAGCCTCTACCTGCAAGCGGTAACGTCTCCCCACACCCCTTACCCTAAGTCCCCTTCTCTGCACACTGAGTGTGCATCTCCAGCTCAAGCTCTCTACTTCCACCCCACACCTGTCATGTTCTATAGCTCAAGCTCATTGCCCGTTCCAAAGATGGAGTACACTGGCCCCTCTACATCCCCCAGACCCTTGTCGGCTGCTCCTCAGCCTGCCCTGGGTTACACACACCCAGCTCCCTTGAGCTCTGCTCTTCCCCTACCCCAGAATTTACAACTCAAATTAGGACGTGACCACTGTCCCCTCTGTGTGTGCCAGCCACTGCCAAGGCCTTTTCCCTTCCCTGTGTGGCCCCATGGTTCCCTGCTCCAATTCTCAGGTTGTCCTGTGGTTGTATGGGTTGTGTGGTCAGAGAGCCATCTGTCCATCAACTTGGGCCCGCCCCAGGCTCACACGTGGACGAAGCAAATCTGCTTTGCCAGGGTGGCAACACCCTGCCAAGGAAGGGGGGTGTCCCCCTTAGAGGATCTCCCCCGCCCGACCCACCACAGCTGGCTTCCCTCATCTCGGCGTCTCTTCCTGTAGAACAAGATCCAGCGGATTGAGAACCTGGCCTGCGTCCCCTCCCTGCGGTACGTGGAACTGGGGCTTAGGCAGGGGAGGAGCTGGCACAGCTTGGCAACACCCCCAAAGAACTGCTTCATATCTCCAAGCCTGGCTCCTTGGCAGGCAGGGGCGCCAGAGGGCTCTGCAAGTCCAGCCCTGCTTCCTTCACCCCCAAGGTGTCCTGTGCCCCGCTTGTCACCCAGCTGCCCGGCTCCCTTCTCCCAGCTGATCCCAGTTCACCCCGTCCCTCCCCTCCAGCTTCCTGTCTCTGGCAGGAAACCGAATCAGGCAGGTGGAAAACCTCCTTGGCCTCCCGTGTCTCCAGTTCCTGGACCTCTCTGAGAACCAGATCGAAACACTGAAGCTGGGTAGGCATGTCTGTGCCCGCATCTCGTGCTGGCATCAGTCCCCCTACATGTCCACACCACAACCCTGCGTCATCAGGGACCCCGGGGGCTCACTGAGGGCTGGTGGCAGGAAGGCCAGTGACGTGCTCAGGCCCTCTCTGCTGTGCACAGAGGAGTTCCCGCAGAGTCTGCTCATCCTCAACCTGACAGGCAACAAGTGCACTACCCAAGATGGCTACAGGTGAGATGGGGCTGAGTGAGGATGGAAAGGTGCTGGCCCAGCTGCACCACCAACTCCTCAGGCCTCCCTCTCAGCCTCCAACCAGGAGTCCCGGTCCAGGATGCCCAGAGGAGGCAGCCCAGAGCTTTCTAGGGCTGTCCCAAGTCCATGTCCTTCCCAGGAGCCGCTGCTTCCAGGCGTGTGAGGCTGAGTCCGCTGTCATTGCATTGCGCCCCCTCCTGGACACCACGGGTATCCTGTGCACCCTCCGCCCTGCAGGGAGCTGGTGACCAAAGCCCTCCCGCTGCTCCTGGACCTGGATGGGCAGCCTGTGTCAGAACGCTGGAACTCTGATGAGGAGCAAGCCTCGGGTGATGAGGACGAAGAGTTCCCGGAGCTGAGTGGTCCCTTCTGTTCAGACCAAGGTGACCATGACAGCTGCCATGTACCGTGTGTAAACACCCCACCCATCCCCAGGGACCCATTGGCACTGGCCCTGCTCTGGGGACATAGGGGTGGTTGTCTGGGGAAGTGCATCTAGCTCAGATCTGCACCTGGGCCAGGTGTCAACAGTTGCTTCCCTCACCTCCACCCCACCTGCCTCAGGTTCCTCCAAACTAGGGATGGGTGGGAGGGGGGTTCAGCCGGAGGGGGCTTCCTCCTGAGCCCAGGGCCCCTCGCAGCACCCTGGCTCCTCCCAGGCTTCCTCAAGGAGCTGGAGCAGCAGCTGAGCAGACTCCGGGAGCACAGGCAGCAGGCAGCGCTGGCAGACCACCTCCTGAGGATGGAAATGAAGCCCACCCTCACCAGCCTGCCCCCGCAACCCCCAGGAGTCCCCATGGCTGGGGACAGCAGCCCCTCTCCCATGCCCAGGCAGGGGAAGGAGACAGCCCCTGAAGCCCCCACCTCATCCCTGGCCTCCTCTCCCACCAAGAAATCCTGCCCTCTGATACCCAGGCACCAGCCCAGCTCCCAGGCAAGGAAGGACTCCCACGTGACCACAGCCCCCAAGATCTCCAACCCCACTAAAACCGTAACCAAAAGGGTCAAGAAATAGGTGGGCCCCTCCCTGCCATGTGAGTGAAGTGTGGCAGAGGGGCCCCTCCCAAGGGCCCCACCCAATAAAGTGTCTCAGCCAGGAACTCACCAAGACCATGCCTCTGTGTCACCTGGGGCATCTGGGGTCTGCGGGGCAGTGGGGGGGGCAAGGGGGAATTACAGGGACTGCCAGAGACAGGCACAGCATGGGTCCCTACTTGACCACTTGGCTCCTGAGTGGGCAGCGAGTGGGCACCACTCCTAAGGATGCCATCCCAAGTGGGCACACCTCACTGCAACCCCCGGGGAAGGCCTTTTCAGGCCAAGCCAGGGTTCAAACCTCGTGGTCCTCACTGTCCCCAAAAAGAAGGCAGCTTTGAAAAGGCTCACTTCCTGTCCCTGGGGCCCCTGCCCAACCTCCATGACTAGGCCCTTCACCCACTTCCCAAGAACCCGCTGCCCATGGGCCCAGTGCGGTGGCCTAGTGGTCAAAGTCCTTGCCTTACGCACACTTGGATCCCATATGGGTGCTGGTTCTAATCCCGGCGGCCCCGCTTCCCACTCAAGCTCCCTGTTTGTGGCCTGGGAAAGTAGTTGAGGATGCTGCACCCGTGTGGGAGACCTAGAGGAAGCTCCTGGCTCCTGGCTTCAAACTGGCTCAGCTCCAGCCTTTGGGACCACCTGGGGAGTGAACCGTCAGATGGAGGATCTTCCTGTCTTTCCCCCTCTCTGTATATCCACCTTTCCAATAAAAATAAATAAATCTTTAAAAAAATATAAGAAAAAAGAAAGAACCTGCTACGCAGTGGGACAAGCTCAGGCCCTGTGGGCAGCTCAGGCCTGCCCTTTGCCCTCATTTGGCTTCCCCACCCCCACCAGCCTCAGAATCAAGTTCACTGAGCAAGAAATCAAACCTTTATTAAGGTCCAGGCCCAGCAGCCCAGTCAAAACACAGCTGCAGGCTCCGCCTGAGCCCCATGCCTGGGTTCTGGGCCCGTGCCAGGCGGGCAGGAGCTCTACACTCATGCGTAGGCCTGGCCCTCTTTCAGCACAAAGGCCTGGAAGAGGCCAGCCAGTTCCTGGGTTGATGGGCTCCACTCGCCAGCCAGTAACCTCCGCATGGCCTCCAGGCCTTCCTGCTCCAAATCCCGCTGCTTCTGCCAGAGCTGCTGGCCGGGACCCTGCAGGCAAAGGCCGAGGGGGCTCAGCCAGGAGTCAGGGCCTCGCATGTCCTCTCACACTGGCCGTCCCAGCAGCTGGCCTTGAAGAAAGGGGTCCCTGTCTCCAGCCCTGGAGGCTCCCGCATCACCACCACTCCCCCAAGGGCTCCTCCATCAAGAGCAGGGCAGGTGTGTGCCAAGCGGAGTCCCTATCCCCTGGTGGGGGTTGTGGGTGGTAGGGGTACCTGCTGGCTCTCCATCAGCTCCAGGGCCGCCTGGTGTCCCCGGTAGAGGCTGTGCCTGCGATCCACCTGAGCCTGGAATCGGGGCAGGGTCCGAACAGGGTCCTGTGCTCCAAAGGTGGGAGACAGCACCTGGGGGGACTGGGCTACCCCCTGTCCGAAGATGAAAGGTTTGAACACAGACCTGGTGGGCCACAGATGGAAGAATAAGGTGGTTGACACCTCTCACCTCCTTGTCCCTCCCCAGTACACACACACCCCTCCCTCGCCTTCCCCGGCCTCATCCTGCTCACCTGGATGGGTCTGGTGTAGCTGTGAAGAAGTGCACGCAGGGCTGTGTGGGGTCCCGGGGCAGGATGGATACCATGCTGGCCGTGGTACGGAAGCCTCCGGAGTCCATGCAGATGCCACTCTCCTTGTTTCTGAGGATGTCCATCATCACCTCGGCCGTGAGGGTCCCTGCCAGGGAGGGGAGGGTGAGCCAGCCAGGAGGGGAGGCGGAGGGAAGGGGTGAGCGCCTCCTGGCCCACTCCCCACCGCCACTCCGGACCTTGCTGTCGCTGCAGCAGCTCCCGTCCGGCCCGGAAGCGGGCCTTGGCGGCCTCCATGCGCACAGGCTGCTGGGTCAGGGAGAAGACTTGGGCAAAGTCAAAGGCACCATGCCCGTCCCACCAGCCCTGGGCCCTCGCGTGAGTCCGCAGCTCCGGGTGCTCGGCTGAGATGTCTGTGCCAATGCTCAGCTGGTTGGACAAGTTGCGGGCCCCCTCTGTGGAGGACATAGAGGTGTCATGATGCACCTGCTCCGTGCTGGCACTGGGTGAGGCCTGAGGACATGAGGGTGACCAGAACAACCTACCCTGCTGGAGCCTACAGGGGTAAGGTCAAGGGGAGATGGACAAAACATGGGTGAGCATCTTGAAGGAGACAGGAACCCAAGCACCCAGAGGCATCCAGGAGGGCTTCCCAAAGGAAGCAGCTAGCTGGCTGAACCGTAAGAATTCAGCAAGTGAAGGGAGCCAAGAGCTCCTGGGAGGTTTACACCTGCATCCATCCAGGGCCACCTGCCTCAGGGACGTTGGCCTGATGGGGTCCGAGTGGGGAACACCTCTGCGAGGCAGGTCCTCACCCTGGATCCTCTGCACGGCCCACAGCCTCCCGGCCGTCTCTAGCACCCATGCCTCAGTACGGTCAGCCATCAGGAAGGTGTTGTGGTAGCAGAAGGGCGTGGGGTCCTCCCGACAGCTGCCCCCCTGTCCGTAGCGCTCCAGCAAGTCTGTGATCACATGCCAGGCCTCCCGGGCAGAGCTGCTCCGCTCAAGGGCCAGCCTGGCAAAGAGAGAGAGCTCTCTAGGGCATAGGATGGGGGTGGGGGTGGGGGTGGGACAGAAGTGCCAGCAGATAGAAGAGGTCCAGAGAAGGTTGGTGGCAGGCCACAATCACACAGCACATCCATGGGCCAGCGGCCTTCCTCCGAGGGTCCCCACAACCCCTACTGGGGGCTTTTGTAGACTGAGCCTCTACATGAACATGTGGTTCATAACATTTTACGTCTCGGAAAGCCAGCTGGGAAGCCGCTGCCAGGTTTTGTGGACCAGGAGAGGTTCCTTAGCCTGCGCTGATGGAAGTGGGAGAAAGAGGGGGATGGGGCATCCCTCCCCCACCCATCCCTGGGCAAAGCCAGCAGAGCAGGACCCTGAGAGCCAGGGTCAGGGTGGGGATGGGGAGCCTGGAGCCAGAACTCTGCCCTCAGATTTCCTGTCTGTGGGGTGGGGCCCATACCTGAGCAGGTCCATGCCCAGCAGGGCTTCCCCCTCGCCCACTGGCTCCTTGGTCCATACGGCCTCATTGCCTATGCAGACACCATGCTCGTTGGCGCCCATCTCAGCCCCCCAGAGCCACGAGGGACGGCTGAGGACCACGGCGTGGGTCTTTGTCACCTGCTCCACCTCAATGTAGGTGCACTAGAAGGGAAGGAGGGAAGAATCTGCTCAGATTTCACTTCGCGGAAGGTCTCGTTCCCATTTCACAGATAAGGCAGCGGAGGCCCACTGAGGCTAGGTCTAGCAGCCTCCTAGGTGTGTGTGAGCGAGAGGGCAGAGGGAAAAGGTCCCAGAAGAACACCTCCACGTGCCCCTCCTCCCAGAAGCAGGCCGGGCGGGCGGGGGGGGGGGGCTTCCCCACCTGCAGCCGGCTCCCGGGAGCGTGCGTGCTTGCGGGCACAAACACCACCTCCTGCACCTCATCCCGGGGTCGGTCTGAGTTCTTGGCAAAGATCACAGCTGGGATGGCCGAGGCTGGGGGCACAGAGACAAAGCAGTCGCAGGAACACGGAGTGTCCGGGCTCGGCGACGCCATCTGGGCAGAGGGGTAGGAGGGGGCAGGGCTTGAGTGTCTCCCTCCCAGGCCACCTCTGCCCAGCGCTGGCCACAGCCACCCGCGTAACGGGAAGACCCTGCAGTGGGTTCCGGGAGGTCCAGCACCACCCACACGCGTGCACGAACCGAGGCATTCACTGTCCGCCGGGCTGCAGGCCTGGGCGTCGTCAGCAGCTACGAGGGTCCTGTCCCTGCTGGAAGCCTTGGTCCCAAGGGGCAATCGTGGCACCCTGTCTTGACTCTGGCCCTAAGCTCACCCGTGCAGGCCCAGAAGCCGCCGCACTTCCGCTCACCCTTGCTCGGCGCCTCCAGCACGGTCTGCCCCTCACATTCTGTCCCTCCGAGGCTCCCCTAGCTCACTGCCCGGCGCCGTCGCCTCGGCTTCGGGTCAGGTGCGTCCCATTGGGCAGCCGCTCCCAGGTGACCGGGAAGGCCTTTGGCCCCGGGGGCGGACGGCAACCTGCAGTTCCCGCGCTCCCCACCAGGGCGCGCGCCAGCACCGCCTCTTGCAGCGGCTTCTCGCAGGTTCGCCGGCTGCCTGCCCTAAAGGGCTGAGGCGAACCCGCGCGCTCCTGCAGCGGGCTGGGTCGGCGTGGGGCAGCCCGCATGGAAACGGGGGTATCCGGGGATGCGCGGAGATTCAGGAAGAGCCTCAGCCATTTTTAAGCTTGGCTTGGATTCCTAAGGGGCAATCCCGGGCTGGTGGCGCCTCTGTAATGAGATCTGCGGAGCAGTCATGGGGACATGTGCGGATAACTCCAGTGAATGCACTGTTTATCTTTATTTTCATATTGATTTGAAAAACAGAGATGCAGAAGGAGACAGATAGAGCTTCCATCTCGGGATCCTTCCCCCCCACATGTCCCCATGGGAGCCAGGAACTCTATTCACCACTCCCGCGTTGCAGGGTAAGGAGGACGCGGGTCGCAGGTGGGTGTGCAGGGAGAAAGAACCCAGTCCTTCAGCCACTGTGTACCTCCTGCAGGAAGCTGGATCAGAAGAGTGGGGGCAGGAACCGGGCCAAGGCTTAGTAAGTTGAGCCTCTGTTGTGCTGGCATTTCATATGGTCATCAGTTCAAGCCCCAAGTGTTTCACTTCCCATCCAGCTCCCTTCCCTTCGAATGCTCCTGGAAAGCAGCAGAAGACGGCTCAAAGCCTGCGGCCCCTGCCGCCCGCGTGGGAGACCTGGAAGGAGCTCCTGGCTCCTGGCTTCAGACTTTCAGCTCCTGCAGTCGTTTGGGAAGTGAACTACAGTCTACCTTCCTTTTTGTTGTTGTTGTTGTTTTTTAAGATTTATTTATTTTGATTGCAAAGTCAGATATACAGAGAGGAGGAGAGACAGAGAGGAAGATCTTCCATCCGATGATTCACTCCCCAAGTGACAGTGCTGTGCCGATCTGGAGCCAGGAGCCAGGAACTTCCTCCAGGTCTCCCATGCAGGTGCAGGGTCCAAGGCTTTGGGCCGTCCTCGACTGCTTTCCCAGGCCACAAGCAGGGAGCTGGATGGAAAGTGAAGCTGCTGGGATTAGAATCGGCACCCATATGGGATCCTGGTGCATTCAGGGCAAGGACTTTAGCCACTAGGTCACCGCGCCGGGCCCAAGGCGAGCAGTTTAGCCACTAGGCTACTGTGCCAGGTCCTACAGTCTACCTTTCAAATAAATTTTTAAAAATAAGTCATCTCTTTCACTGTAAAAAGAATTTGTTTGCTTCTCACAATTAAGCAGTATATCAATTCATCCTTATTCAAAAGGTTGTAAAGTTGAAACAGAAACCTGAAATTGCTTTAGTTTTACATTTTAAAAAATGCTAAAAGGAGAGTACATGCCAAAAAAAAAATAAGTTCTAAGATGTTAAAGCATAAACTTTGTAGTTATGGGATCTACTCTTTGGTCCCCAAAGCCAACACAACAAGAAGGCTCCTGCCCACTCACACCTGCAACTAGAGTGAAGCAAAACAGGGACCAGGAGACTGAAATGCAGCCCCAACTGCTCTAAGCAGCGTTCACATGGTTTAAGGGGAAAGTTCCTCGTGTCAGCAGTATCCTCCACAGTTCCACTCCCTCCGCCAAGAGTGAATCCCACAGCTCAGCCCTCTGCCCAGTACCCCTCTGCTGGCTAACAGTCTCGGTGGGCTGTCCCGGCGCCCCACAAAACAAAGGGGTTCCCAGCCACTGTCTTCTTTGGTGGCTCTGAGCATCACCAGCACTAATACTTGATTAAAAAAAAAAAAAAAGCACCGAGCAACTGGGAATTGAACAGCCCCTCAGTCACCTGGCCACCACACCTGCCCATCATGAGTCTCTCTCAGTTTTCCATGCCCAGATCTGTCACCCCTGTGGCTCAGCATCGCACTTAGGGTATCACCAGTGAGATTCCTTGAGTTGCTTCCTGAATTGATTTAGGGCACATTGACACTGCTGGGTTCTATCATTGACTTTGGATCCTCTGATGTTTGCTGTATTTCCCCCCTAGTTCTGACAAGTTTTTGGGTGGAATTTGGTTCCTAAAGTTCTTTTCCAGGCAACAGTGCCAGGATGCTGAGTGGTCAGGTATGGAGGCGAAGGCTGCGTGGGATGCAGTGCTGGGAGGTTTGTGAGGTCCCCCTTGGATGTCATTCTCTGAGGGTGCTGGAATCCAGGAGCAGATATCCCCCACTACAGGCAGGGGGAGGCGCCACTCCCGCACAGTCCCAGGCTGCAGTGCCTAGCCACCGAGTCACCTTCCCATTTCTGATTCCTTTCACCCCGAGGAACTCTACTGCTAAGGATCAACCCAGATGTTCCTGTGTCGCGGTTCCCTCCTGGCCACTGCAGGACTGTCCCGCCAGGGCGCTGCCTCTGAAGGGTCAGAGGTGGCCTTAAAATTTTGGGGGGGTTAGGGACAGGCCAGCCCGGCAGCATTGCCAGGGAGCAAGGGAGCATCAGGGCCCCACCAAAGGCCCCCGCTAAGAATGCAGGTCAGCGGCGGGGAGGAGCTGCCGGGGAGGAGGGGCGGCCTGCCCTGCCCAGACAGGCCTGGCCGGCCCGCGGCTGCCCTCCAGTCCCTGGGGGCAGCAACGGTGGGTGGGAGGGAGAGGAGGGTCATCAGGCTCTAGGGTCTGACTCCTTAGAACCAGGAAGACAAGAAAGGCGCCCAGAGGAGTCGGGCTGGCTCGAGGCCTCAGGCAACCTGCTGGTGTCTCCACTCTGACAGGCTGGCAAAGCCAGGACTGAGGGAGACCAGCAATTGTCTCCCCCCTCCGCCCCCCCCCCCGTCCGCAGATCAGCCAGGTTCCTTTAAAAACCCACGATAATTTTGCTTTTTTGTTTGTTTTAAAGATTTATTCTATTTATTTGAAAGACAGTTACAGGGAGAGGGTGAGAGGAGAATCTTCAAATTTGCTGGTTCACTTCCCTAACAGCTACAAGGGTAGGGAGCTAGGCCAGGCTGAAGTTAGGAGCCAGGAGTTCCTTCCAGGTCTTCCACGTAGGTTGCAAGGGCCCAAGCACGTGGGCCATCTTCTGCTGCTTTCCCAGGCTATTACCAGAGAACCTGATTACAACTGGAGCGGCTGGGACTGGAGCCAGCGCCCATATAGGCACCACAGATGGCACTGCAGATGGTAACTTTACTCACGATGCCACAACACCCCCATACACACACACACATCTTATTCTCCCCTCCCAAAGTGGGCCTTAAACTTTGTGCCCCAGAATCTCCTGGGTCAAATGATAAGATGGGCTTGAGAAGTTGACTTAGGGTTACACAGGAGCGGGGGAGAGTGGGGAGGGGGAGCAGCGAGCCATGGAAAGTCCAGTGGGGGAAAAACAAGAATTTTGGACCTACAGAGTGAAAGAACTCACTCAGGCAACTCTGCCCCTTTGGAGGACCCCCCCACACCTTCCACACTCCAGAGCTCCAGGTTCCCCCGAGGCTTTGAACTCGCTTGCTGGATGAAACAGCAACTGACCACAAGTCCTGGACAGCCTGGGAAAGTGTGAGCAGGTGGGGGAAATTCTGCCCCTTTGGTCTGGGGGCATCAGCAGCGTGCGCTCCCGCTGGGCCAGGGGCTGTTGGCACGCACGGCGGTGGTTGTGTAACTGGCCGGGTCTCTAGCCAGGAGTGGCAGAAGAGCCCTTCCCTCGAGCTTTCCAGCTGGGCCGGTGCCCATCAGATAGCTAAGCTGCCTTTCATCGCCTCATCCCTGATAGGGATCGTCCTGAGTGACGAAATCACTGTCAGTCACCCCCACTTCGCTCGCAGCCAGCAGGACACGGGCAGACACACCCCCACAGGGGCGGGAGCCCATAGCCTGGCTGGCTGTGGGAAGGAAGAGTCAGGAGTTCTTAACAGGGGAAGAGAACTTGGAGCTTGGAACAGCCAGGATGTATCTAGAACTGTCTGGTCCCAGAAGGTAAAGGCGGAGGGAGGGCCTCTCTCCTTAAGTACCAACCCCCTTCAGGGTAGGGTCCACCCTCCCTCCCCCTCCAGAACCAGTCAGATGGAGATGAGGCGCCCCAGGGGCTGCAGGATCAAAGGGAGGGGTCCGCCCTGCCCTGCAGCTCTGGCCTGGTGCTCCCAGGAGCTGGAAGACAAATGAATCAACAGAGATGCACTGATGACTTTATTATTGCATAAAAAACACAGGCTGTCTCTCCCTCCTCCTACCCCCAAAAGTGGGTTCACAGCAGTTCAAGAAAAAAAAATTCCTACATCTTCCTCTAGGGAGGCTGCCTAGCAGGGCAGGCAGCCAAGCCACCTAGATCTATAGAAGTGGGCAGCAGAACACCTATCCAAAGCCCCGACCGACCCGCATACCTTAGAGCTAAGGACCTCTACAGGGAAGTTGGGGGGATGGCTACGTGACCCCCCAACACCCATGTGGGAGTTCCCCTTAGGATGGTCACTGGACCAGGCTGCCCTGGTAGCCACAGGGAGGGGTGGCTGGTTTCGATGGGTGGAGAGGAAAGGTACCTCACACCCATGGCACCCTCCTTTCTCTCCCACCCCCCACTCCCCAGCTGGCCAGGCAACCTCACAGCCTCAGCCCACTCCCCTCCTGTCCCCAACCCTCTCTGGAAGGAAGGATCTGGCTGGCTGGGGGCACAGAAGATAAGGGAAAGAGAGGGAATGGGGAGCAGAACATTACTTCTTAAACTACCCCAGGCTGCAGGGGCGCCCGCAGGGAGTCTTTGTGTCCCTTTGAAGAAAGGCCCCTTTCCTACACAAACGTGTTCTCCCAACCAGAACCCAGCCCCCATTTCCCAGTCCTCGGACCCCCCCTTCCCCGCCCCAGCATCCCTCCCTACTAAAGCAGGAACAGACACTGAGGGTGTGGGCCCCAGATTTCAGATGGAGTGAACAAGGTGGGGTCTCAGGAGACCCCAGGCTCAGTAGAGAACACACACACACACATGCACACACACACACACACAGGTGCACAAGCCATGCACACACACATATGCCCTAATATTAAATAAAACACCCTTTGCTTATAACTTAAAAATCAATACACAGCTAATCCCTGCAGAGGGTTCTGGGTGGAGAACCGGCAGCAAGGACGGGGGGAGGGGAGGCCAGAGGGACACTTCAGGTGGGTAAAGCCCCCAGCCCCACCCTCCCCCAGGATCAGCCCCTCTCCTGCCCCCACTCCCAGCAGCCCAATCATCCCCGTGTATGTGAAGGAGAAGGGAGTGAATGGGGACAGCTCCCCGGGCAAAGAACCCCCTCAGTGGGAAGACACCACCCCAAGAGATGGACAGGAAGGAGTCCCCTAAAGTACCCTCTGTGGAAGAGGGAGGGGGCAAGGACCCACCTCAGGGGCTTCGGCTGGACACCCCCGAGGGCAAGGCAAATGCTGGGGACATCAGGTAAAGACCTACAGCCACTCCAGGGCAAGGGCAGCTGGACTACCAAGAGTGATTAAAAAAAAAAAGATCAAGAGTTAAAGACTGGAGTCGGGGAGGAAAGCTCCCATCCCTCCTCCCACACACCCCTTTCTCTCCTTTTCAAGGGGGCTTTGCCTGCTCCCCGCCCCTCCACGCACACCCCATTCTGCCCTTTGTCCCACAGCTCTGGCCTGGACGTTATAAGGAGGGATTCCAATCTTCCTCCCTGGCTCCTTGGGACCGCGTCTGGACGGTTAACACGGAGGCGCATCCAAATTCCTACAGCAACAACCTCCGAACCAGACAGAGGCGCCCCTCAACACACACAAAGACACACACACACACACCCCAAGGGGACCTCCTCAGCCTCCCCGCACCGCTATCTCAGCTCCCCCTAGGGAAACCCCAGGACTCAAGCACTGGAAGGGGGTGAAAGGCGCCTCGGGCGGCTCCGAAGGCGCTTTCCTGCCCGGGTTCCCAGGCACTGTTGGAGCAAACGAGTCCGGACAGCTGCCCCGACCCCAACCCGGCGCTCCGCGGCCGCCTTCCCCTCCCGCCTCCCCAGCAGCCGGTCAAGGGAAATGGCCCGGGCGCGTGCAGGGAAACGGAACGGCGGCGCGCAAAGCTCCTCCCGGGCGGGCGGCATCCTGTCCCCGCCCCAGAACCCAATACTGTCCCTTCAAGCGCCCTTCTCCCCGTCGTCCCCGGATCGCTCTTCCGCACAATAAATAAGCGCCTTCCCTTCTAACTCAAGCCGGCCCCGACAACGACGTGGGCCTTGGGGGTTTTGGGGAACGGCAGCAACCCCCCCATTCGCCCCGAACTCAGTTGGAGGGAGCTGTGCTGCCCTCGGCCTCCCGCTTGCCTTTGCCCCCGGGGGACTCCACAGCACCGCCAGCCTTGCCCTCTCCCTGTGCCGCCCCGGCGGCGGCCGCCTCCTCCTTGGCGCCTTCGTGGGTTTTCATGTGCTTGGCCAGGTGGTCGCTGCGCATGAAGACGCGGCTGCAGACGGCGCAGGGGAACTTCTTGGTGCCCGTGTGGGTCTGGAGGTGGCGCTGCAGCTCGTCGGAGCGCGTGAAGCGCTTGCCGCAGAAGAGCCAGTTGCACACGAAGGGACGGTCGCCGCTGTGCCAGCGCAGGTGCGCCTTCAGGTGCGACGTCTTGGCGTAGGCCTTCCCGCAGCCTGGGATGTGGCAGTTGTGCAAATGCTTCTTCTTGCTGCCGTCGGGTCCGCACGGCGTTCCCAGTCGCTCCGCCTCCAGGCAGTTGGGGCAGCGACACACGGTTTGGCCCGAGCTGCGCGGCACGGACCGCCGGGAGCCTTTGGGCCGGGTCGTGCCGTCCAGAGTGGACTCCAGCCCTTGGGACTCCGGGGCAGCCGCTTCCAAGGCCTTGGCCCCGTCGGGGGGCCCCAGGAGGTGCTGCCCTCCGGCGGCCGGGAGAAGGTGGTGCGGGTGCGGGTGGGGCGGCGGAGCGCAAAGCTGGTGGTCTCCGACGTAGCCCCCCAAACCGGCTTGAAGTGCCCCGGGGTGGCCAGGCGAGGTGAGCGCGCCCTGAGTGTGGGGGAGGTCCATCCAGCTGGTGCCGGGATGGAGGTCCCACCACGAGCCGTCTTCTGTGCCGGGGTGAGTCGGCCGGAACCACGATTCGTAATGGTGGGACATGTCTGGCTGCAAGAGCTTGGAGAAGGGTCCCGGGGCCAAGGGACTGTCGCTTTCCAGGTCCTCGCAGGTTACCCGCGAGGAGGCCCCCGGCAGCTCATAGCCCTGGGAGAAGTCCACCTCCGGGCCCAGCGGAAGGCTCTGCAGCTCCCCGGGCTGCAGCGGGGATGGGTAGTCCCCGGCCTCGGGGCTCGTATGGCCCTGGTACGTTTGCAGAGGCTGCAGGTCGAGGCGCGGCGGAGAGCCGTGCGGTGCGTCCGTGTGTTGGCTGCCGAGAGAGCCGCAGACAGCGGTTAGCATTGCCGGGATCCCGGGTGGAGCGGGGGACAGGGATGGTCAGGGGCACCTCAGGTGGGACCTAGGGGAAGGAAAAAAGAAAAGTGAGGAAAGTCGCCCACTTTGGTTCCTGATCTGGATTCGCCACCCCCCTCCACGGGAAGAGGGCATTTACAAATGCTGGTAAGGGTTGAGAATGGGAGGTGAGGGCAGAGGAGAATGGAGAGCCACTGTTTGAAGTGACCGCTCCCCTAGGACATCCTGGGAGCAGAGCTGGTCCCAGGCACCTGCAGGGCACGGCTGGTGCCAACACCAAGCATAGCACACCTCCAGTTAGCCCTAATGCAGACCCGTGCACCTGCCTCAACAGCCAACTCGGCACCCTGCTGGCTGGTGGGGGTCCTCTGCTGGTGAAAGCAGAGCCTAAGTGGTTCCCGTCCTTCAGAAAGCCCAGAGCCAATCCTGAGCTGTCACCAAGGCCCAACCTCTCCCCTAATACCCAGCTCTCTTCCAGGCCTGGTTGCCTAGCCCCCCCACCCCCATCAAATCCAATCCCACACTTGGCCGTCGCCCCTTTCCTGCGGGCAGGGACCTCACCTCCCTGGGCTGCAGCCGCTGTTGTATCAGTTTCCTTGGAAGTTCCCCACTCCCTCCCTGCTGCCCAGAGCAAGTCAAATCCTCTTCTGTCTCCCGACCCACCCCAGTGCCAGCCCACTCTCTGGCTGTCACCCATGCCCTTCCTCCGAGCCAGGCGGTAGGAGGAACAGGAAGTCAGGAGCAGCTGGGTCCCTCAGAGAAGGGGGGCAGCCACAGAACAGCTTACCAACAAACTCAAAGATCCAATGCCACCCCCTTCAGGGGTGCAGGGTCAGAGTGTGCAAGAGGAGGGCAGAATTGCCCAGAATCTACCAGGGGGTGCAATCCTGGCCGGCACAGGGTGGAGGGGGCGATCCCCACCATGGTGGATCACCATGAGTGAGTGGAGACTCACGGAGCCAAGCTGGTCCTCTCACTTTACAGATGACCAGCAAACTTGGAGCACTAACTTGAGCGAGGATGCTGCCAAGAGTCAGTTCACAAGGACTGTCTTCCTCCGCCCAGCCTAGAACCCCAACGAACCAAGTCTCCCTTCGGAGGGGGAGGAACCAAAGCCCCCCCTCCAGGAGTCCTCCACACACCTCCAGGAGTCCCCCCCCCTTAAAGCCTGGCAGCTCTGGTGCCTTGGTGTGCCAGGCTGGGCCTTCTCTGATGGGGGGATGGGACAGAAAGGTCCCACACTTAGGACCCCACAGCAGGGCTCCGCTGACCCCTTAACCCCTTCTGCCTCCAGGACCAGGGTGGTGGCCCTGGTTGTCTGGGAGAGGCAGGGAGAGAAGGGCTGGGGCGCCTACTCAGGCTCCGGCTGCCTCACCACAAGAAAGGAGCCGGGGTAAAGCCGCAGGAAGGGAGCCCCAGGCCGGGGCGGGGCGGCCCCCAGTAGGGACGGGGCGGGAGAGGGGAGGCCTGGGACCCTAATAGCTCTTGGCGCCTGGGAACTGCCGCAGGGACTGGGACGCCCCAGGCTCGCAGAATGGCCTCTCTTGACCTCGGAGCGGAGAAGTGCGCGCAGCACAGACTGTAGCAGTGGCCTGCCCCGAGATTTCAAGAAAGAAAAGGCCAGGACGCCTCGGCGCCTCCTGCTCCCTCCCAGGCGAGGGTAGGTAAGCCAGAGATAACCCTGTGGCCCATCCCGCCGGCGTTCAGACGCTCCAGATGCGCGCACTCCCAGTTCGCAATGTTCCAGTCCGCCAGTTGTCCCCGTCGCTCCAGTTTCCCCAGTTTCCAGCCTCCGCTGTCCCTCCAGTCTCTCTCTCTCTTTCTCTCGCTCGCTCGCTCTTGCTCCCGCTCTCGCTCACGTTCACCCAGTCTCCCTCCATCGGTGCCCTGAGTCCCTGGGATCCCGGAGGACCACCCCGCTCCCACCGCTACAGGAGACTGCCTCGCGTAGGGAGCGCATTATCCCCCTCCCCTGCTCCCCGGAGAGAATCCGGGCAGTGCGACTCCCCTGGTTACCCCGGCCCGGGCTCGGGGCTCCTACCTGGAGGCTGCGCTCGGGCTCCGGGTGCGGCAGGCTGGACACCTAGGGACGCGCGCTCATGGGCCCTGGGCTCTCTCGCGGCCAGGGTGGGCAGCAGCCGAGGGTGCCGGGTTGCGACGAGACCGGGCGGCGGCCGAGGAGACGCTGAGAGCCGGCGGGAGGGCGGAGGCCAGAAGGCGGGCGGGAGCCGGCGAGCAAGCGAGCGAGCGAAAGAGCGAGCGAGGCCAGCTCCGCCCGTGACTCACTCGCGCTCTCTGCCTGCATCCTCTCCCCTGCGCTCCTTTTTCCCCCCAACTCGCGGCCCCGCCCACCTCACCTGCTGCAGCCTTTAACCCTTGCGGGCTCGGCCGGACGGGAGGCCCAGCCTGGCCCTAGAGGTGGGGGCGGACGGCGGGGGGAGCGGGAGGGCTGGCCAACTAGGACGGTCCCCTCCGCACCCTGGCTCCTCCTCGTCCCTCTCCAGCCCCCTAGGCGAGGGGCCCGGGCGCGGTGTTTCCCAGGTTCTGAGAGCCGCCCGTCCTGTCGGGTGAAAACTGCCCTCGGGCTGCCTCTGTCCGGCTGGGGACGCGGGACTCTGGCCCTGGCGGGGGTGGCGGGGGCGAGAGGAGGAGGGGCGTGCCGAGGGACGGGGGTGGACACTGCACCCGTCCGTCTCCAGGCGCTGGTGGCCTTCGTGCTTCTTGACCCACCTGCACGGGCGGGACCGCGATAGCCCGCCACGCAGAGAGGACTCCAGACCCGGCGGCGGCCAGGCTTCACCATTGTCCTCGTCGCTTCGGGTCACTGGCCGCCCCCCTCCCCTGCAGGTCCCTCACCCCGTCTCTCACGGTCCACTTCGCCTTAGCGGGCAGCCCCTGCATCCGCTAAGACCTCATCGCCCAGACCCCAGACCCGCTCCTCTCCTTTGCGGAGTGCTCGGCCCACGGCGGATAGATGGGCCGGATCCCCGTACCGATACCCAAAGCTTGGGCCTGGTGGGGCACAGAAATGGCGCGATCCTTCTCCACCACTGCCTGGTGCTCACCTGAATGTATAAATAAACCCCAGGTTCCTAACGGAGGGTCTGTTTGGATTCTGGAGAGAAAAACAAATACACTTACACTATGCGGCACTCGGGGTAAATTTCTGGGTGCCGCTGTCGCCCCCCCCCCCCCCCACGAGCTGGGCCGGGTTGAGACGCACCGCTGACCCGGGTGGCAGGTAGGAGCGTCCCCTCCCTGTCCTGCTGGCCTCGGCTCCCTGGTGTCCCGAGGCTCCTCTCCCGGCTCGGGGGTCGTTGCCCCCACCTCTCTAGATGCCCACCCATTTTGGGGCACTGGGAAGTCTGATCAGTTTCCCTATTTCTTTGCTTTCAGGGGTTGGCTTTCTCCGCGTGTTTTGCTATCTACTCTTTCAGGTTTCGTTTGTTTTTTTTTCACAGGCGATTTCGTTCGGCCGGACTGGCGTTTAGAATGATTTCATCTGGCCACTCCAGCCCCCCTGTTCCACTGCTCTGCTTTATCCGCCCGGCATTCCTGTTGGGGACTGGCTGATTGTAAAAGGACTTGGCAGAACTCAATGAGTCGTGGTCCCCCACCCCAAGCCCTAACGGGCACACGGCTTGGACACATTCTTCCCCCAGAAGTGGGGTGGGATTCATCAACAGCGCTCTCTGATCCCAGAGCTGGACAGGGTCCCCAGAATTTCAAGGAATTGTACCTAAAAATTTCTAGCCGCGGAGGCAGAGGCGATGGGGAGAGACCTCTCTGATCAGTAAATCAGATCCCTTCAAGTGCTAGTTGGTTGTGTTCAAAAGGATGCTGGCAGGTGGGGGGTGGGGAGCCTAGGAGTTCACACGTCTGCATTCCAGCCCCCCCAACACACACACCCATGCACACACACACACTGGGTTGCTAAACCAACCCTGGGCAGTCAGGTCGCACCAAACCTCACCTTGCTGGTGGGTGAAGTGGGAGGAGGAAGACCCCCTACCCCACAAGCATGTGGAAAGTTGGACGGTCCCCTGGACCTGCAGCCCCGCTGGGTGTTGGGGTTTTTTCTCATTATGCAGCTTTCTTGTTTCCAGGCATTTGGGGGTCCTGCCTGAGATGGTGATTCCCAAGAGCAGCTGCTCAGAATCTTGGTTAAACTGACCTCTTTCCTGTTTATCAGCATGCGGGGCTCACTGTGCAGATGCCGGCTCACAGCCACCACTGCAGTCCCTCACAGAGCCCCCAAACCTGACTCAGGTGACTGGGAACAGATTCAATATGATCTGACACAGTGGCAGTCCTGCCTCCTCTTCCCACCTGCCCACTGTGGCCACGTCCACTTCTCCTACTGCTCCTAGGATGCTGGGGTCTGCCTCCCTGCCTTGCTCCTGTTACAGGCGCCAGATTGCCTTATCTTCTCATCGCTTTGCATCCCTGGAAAGCAACAGGAAAAGGGAATCCAGCCCCAGGAGAGCGGACACCATCATGGCTCGGCTCATCTTCTCCCCCCACTCCCCGACCTACAGCCACCTGGGAGTCCCAGAGCACAAATCCTTCAGTTGCCTGTAGCTCCTCGGGCAAATGAGGAAATTCAACAGAACGGAAGTCGGAAGTCGTCTCAGTCTCTGGGAGCTCTCAGCTGAGATGCCCTGCTGGCCTGTCTGGATTTCTGCCACAATGTCATTGCGGTTCTTTCAGATTCTCTCCCTCGACCTGTAGGTCCCTGCTTCCAGCCTCTAGGGTCCCCTACTTGCTAGACATTTTCATGCTGAATGGTGCCATGACCAGATGTTGATGTGATTGCCACAGTTTCCACATCCCTGTTGCCCCACAAGCAGGGATCAGCCCAACACTTGGGCCATCTTTGCACAAATAGCAAGATTTCACCCACGAGTGTCCCCCTCCCATGCCTGCCATCCCTCATCTGGAGTTTCGTGCAGTTAGGCTCCAGTACCTGTATCAGCCTCAGTAGACCAACATTTACTTACAATGCACCTACTACGTGCTGGGTCCTTTACACAAATAACTCTACTTCTCAGGAGCACACGGCAGAGGAATGATTCTTCCCATTGTACAGAAAGAGGAAGCCAAGGATTGGAGGACTTACATGGCTCTCCCAAGATGACAGAGTGAGTCCAGCTCCATGGGGTTGCAAGGCTCTGTCCAGTTTCATTACTACAGAGGCAATGGCCCTGGAAATCCTAGCTCTCTACATCCTCCAGGGGACAGGGACAGCATTCCTAGATCAAAGCCATGCACCATCCTGCATCTAACAGGACCAGCCGGGAAGGTCGCATGTGCCACTGCAAAGGGCCGCCAGCCCTTCCAAATCCCAGCTGTCCTTAGCATCTGTGTGGTGGGGGCATCAGGGCTGGTAGTCTATGCAGCTAGTCTAAGCCCTCCATGTTGCTGATGTAGACACTGAGTTCCAGGCCTTGGGAGAATAGTTGCGAAGCACATGGCAAGTTAGCAGCAGAGCAGGGGCCAGAGTCCCCCGCCTACCTCCTAATTCCTGAGCTCTCCCTCATCATTTTTCTGCACCAGCAGGCACCTTGAAGGACCCAGGCTGGTGGCCCTGGATATGAACATGTGCCACCTATTTCTTCTGACTCACAGGAGAACCAAGCAGAGTCCAGAGCTGGGGTCAGATCACTCGTCCTATTGCAGCACTATGCTGGACACTGATTCTATTATAAGCCCCACCATCACAAGTATCTGCCATTGCTTTCCAGTCTGGAAGATGATCCCAGCTGTGGGAAGTGCACCTGTGTGTGCATCCACAAATGCGTGCGCATGTCATGCATAAGTGCACCTGGGGGCTGCAGTGTAGGGTGCATGTCTTCTCTCCTATAGCTCCCTTGCTGCCTCTGCGGATGTCCTGCCATCCAGGACACCCTCCAGGTGGATCTGCTGACCTCTGCCCATCCTTTGTCTCTGAATGGAGTCCCTCCTTCTGGCTGGCATCTCTCGCCCACCCTGCCCTACTTCTCTTCAGCCCAGCCCAGGCCAAAGACCTGTTGGGGGTTCTCTTTGGTACTCCATGAAGACCCCTGCCAAGATCTCCCTCTTATCCCTCCCTACCAGGTGAAGAGAGCCAAGACACCCTGGTTACCCCTTAGAGTGGGGGGGTGGTCCTGATCCAGGGTGGAGGTCCCCGTGCCTCTCTTACCCGTCCATGGAGCCCAGAGCTGGCAGCAGCAGTGAGGGACGAATGGGGATGATAGTGAGCTAGGCTTTATAAAAGAGGCGACAGTCAGAGCCAGAGGGGGAGGTGAGAGTCGGGATGCTGCCAAGTCCTCACGGCCTCGGAAGCTTTTAGGATAATCCAGGAAACAGTGGCCCCCGGCTCTGCTGGGGGAGTGCTGGGGGTGAGAGCAGAGGCTCTGAGGGCTGCCAGGAAAGGAGGATTTCCACAGCAGGAGGCATCTGGGTGTGGGGGCTGTGGCGGTGCAGCAGGACTTCCTGCCTTCCCCAGGGTCCCCTGAAACGGGGCAGCAACACAGGGACTCTTGGGAGTCTGGATGGAGGAAATGAGAGCCTTGCCAGGGGAAAGGGCTGGAGTGGTGAGAACAATCCAAGTGGCATCCATCCACTTGTGGGGGGAAAGGGCCTGTTTTTCTGAACTCACACACACACACACACCACACACACCACACACACTCAGACTGCTTCAAATCCATCCTTCCCTGCACAGCACCCCACCCGGGGTTCCATGGGGCTCCCTGGTCCTTGGTATTCTTTTTCCAGGCGTTCACTTCCAACTGGGATCCTCCTGGAGGATCCAACCTCATCTGCATTTTGGACCTGAGATTTCTTGTTGCCCCATGGGGACAGGGCCCTGTTGCTGGCTGGGGTGCAGAGCCAGGATGCTTGGGACTGCAGGAGCCTGGGGAGACCAGGAAGGTGGCCTGGAAAAGCAGAAGGGCCCTGGAGGTGGATTTAGGTGGCGCCGCCACATCCCCCACTGCGTACAGGAGCCTAATTTGGGGGTGGCTCTAAGCTAAGGCAGACTAGCTAACAGGAGCATGTCCTGGGGCGGACAGAAACAAAGACCAGGAAGGAGAAAGGAGGTGAAACTGAATGAGACTGCTTTCCCAGAGCCCTCTGCCCCTGGGAAGTTCTGACCCACATAGGAGAGTGGCCTGGGGACGGCTCACCGGGTGCATGGACACCTCCAGCGCCTGAGGCCCTTGGCATTGAGGCCAGGCCCTGCTGTGCAGGCACTGAAGCCAGGTACCCTGGCTTGCATTCAGGCTGTGCTGGGGAACATTCACCTCCAAATTTATCCTATTCCTTCTCCTCCTACACCTCCAGCAATCCAGAGACTGGGGATTCCCAGTTTCTTCATTAGTTTTTCAGTAATTATCTTGTAAAGGTCCCGACAGGTCTTTCTTCCCATTTCCGAGATGAGAACATCGAGGCCCATCAGAGGAAAAAGCTTAGCAGAAACCCACCCAACAAACAAGAGAGAGAACTCAGTGGTGGGGGGTTTGCAGGCAGAGCAGAGCCCCCGGTCTTCGCCTGGGAGAATGGGGCCAGCACAGCGCCTGGCCCCCCACCCTGGGGGGTGGGGCGGGGAGGACCCAGGCGTCAGGGATGAAGCAGGCTCCAGGGAGGGGCTGCCCTGCCCACCCCACCTTCTAGCCCAGAAGAGCAGAGGGGGGAAGCAGCCCCGCAGACCACACAGGTGGAGTAAATAATGTTAATACGGGAGCATTATCACCAGGGCATTTCCTCATGGATAAATGTCTCAAATACCAAAGGATGCCTCCAAATTATAGTTAATTACAGAGTTGATTTGCATAAATTATAAGGTGAGCATACAAATTCTTTCAATCGGTTCCATATGCTTAGGTAGCAGGTCCAGTCCAAAAAGATGGGTGAATCTTGGGGTGGGGGCCATTTGGGCCCCAACCTGTGGGCTCACACCCTTTTCCTTCCCTAGCATCAGTAAGGGGTTTTGCAGAATCTGCCTGGCTCTTTGGGCGGTGAGCTCCAGGAGACCCCCTTTCCTCTTCCACTTGCACCTCCCAACACTGTGCTCACCAGCTGGGCGGGGAAAGACGAGATAGGAGCCAGCCAGCGCTGGGTGCGGGGTGGGGGTGGGACTCCAGAGGCCCGGCCACTGGCCTTCCAGCAGGAAGCGGGGCTGGATGGCTGGCGCAAGCCAAAGATCTCTGGAGATTGGGGTGGACCTCTCTGGCTGGCTCTCAGCTCCCCAGGAGCGCCCCCTGCAAACACCCCCCACCACCACCCAGCTCAGTCCCGGAGCCAGCCCTGGGATCCCAGGTTTGATGTTGCCGCTGCGGCACCTTCCAGGTGGCTCCTAGGCGGCTCAACTCCCAGACTCTTGTCTCCACTGCCTGGGCCCATTTCCTCTGCCCTCGCCTCCCAGGCCCCCGCCTCCTCCTCCCCCCACCCGGGCTGCTAAGACTCGGCTTCCTTCTGCAGCTCTCTAATTTGTCCCTCCCTCCCTCCTACCCCATCCTCAGGCCTCCCCTCCCCCTCGCACACTCCCAAATCTCCTCCCCACTCAGGTCTCCAACTCAGCTTTCCCTTTCTGACTATCCAAGCAAGCGCTTTCTGCTGCCTGGGCTACTCTGCTTTCACTCCCAGCTTCTCGAGTATTGTCGGCTCTGTTTTCTCTGTACAAACTTATTCCCAAGGGCAGAGGCTGCTGGCTTAGCTTGGGGCAGGAGAAAGGGCTGGAGCAAGTTCCCCCAGGTGTGGGCGGGCCACCATTCAACTCCATCTTCTCATCTTTGAATCTAAAGGGAGACTGGGGGCAGGGAGGGATAGCGAGGAAAGAGCCTAAAACGGTGCCTGGTAATTTTGTTTAGTGAATGAATGGAGATGGACATGTTGTCTGTGAAGATTCTAAGGAAGTGCCAACTTATCAGGAATTGCTTTTTGATAAAGTATTTTGGGGCCAACCTCGTGGCACAGTGGGTTAAATTGCTTCCCGTGGTGGCACCATCCTATTCCGTACTGGAGTGCCAGTTTCAGTCCCAGTTGGTCTCTAATCCACTTCTCTAGTAGCACACCTGGGAACTTAACAGGAGCTGGCGAAGTCCCTGGGCCTCTGCCATCCCCCTGGAAGTCCCAGATGGAATTCCTGACTCCAGGGCTTTGTCCTGGCCCAGCCCTGGCCTTTGGGGCCATTTAAGGAGATAATCTTAGCAGATTCTTTTTTTCAATTTTTCACTGTTTCTCCTAGTCTCTGTCACTGTGCCTTTCAAATATATAAAATAAACTCTGAATAACATTTTTAATTCCCCCCTTTCCCATTCCTTTTTTTAAAAAAGATTTATTTATTTAAAAGTCAAAATTAAATAGAAAGGGAGAGTCAGAGATCCTCCATCCATTGGTTTACCCACGCCTCGGATTCCTAAAACAGCCAGGCAGGGCTGGGCCAAAGCCCACAGCCTGGAAATGGATGTGGGTCTTCTAAGTGGGTGAGAGAGACCATGTACTTGGGTTTGCCTCACAGGACATGCATGGAAATGGAGCAAGGAGGCTCATGTGGGATGCAGATGTCCCAAGTGACTTAAAGAATTTTTTTTTTAATTTTGAAAGGCAGACTTACAGAAAGAGGAGAGACAGAGAGATCTTCTATCCACTGACTCAATTCCCAAATGGCCACAATGCCCAAAGCTGGACCAATCTGAAGTTAAGAGTCTGGGATTTCTTCTAGGTCTCCTATGTGGATTACAGGAGCCCAAGGACTTGAGCCATCCTCCACTGCTTTCCCAGGCCATAAGCAGCGGGCTGGATCAGAGGTGCAGCCAAGACTCAAAAGTAGTGCCCGTATGGGACGCCACAGTCAGAGGAGGAAGAGGCTTAATCTATGGTGTCATGGGGCTGGCCCCCCAAGTGGCATTTTAACTGCTGTACCAAATGCTGCCCCAGGAATTACTTCATTAAAAAAAAAGTCAGATCATATGTGTACACCACACACAGAGAATGATTTTCCATCTGCTGGTTTGCTCCTCAAATCCTGCGACAACCAGGGCTGAGTCAAGCCAAAGCCAGAAGCCAGGAACTCCATCGGTCTTCCACATGAATGACAGGGACCCAAGCACTTGAGCCTTCGCCAAAGGAACTGGGACAGGAACTGGCTTTCAGACATACAATGTGGGCATCCCAAGCAGCAACTTAGTCCACTCACTACAGCCCAACGCTGGCTCCATGAATGCCGTCTAGATTAATGATCAGGTTTCCTATGGGCTTTTGGCATAGGCCTGCCCACCCCCCTGGGCTATCCTACAGGCTAATAAAGATCAATCATCCTAAATGGCAGTGTCTGGCCTTTCCCCATCTCCAGCACATCATCAATGAAAGTCTTGGACTTGGTCTCTATCAGATTTGCAGACATTGCTGCCGCCCAGCCTCTCCCAGCCGAGCACATCAGATGTTTGTCAGACACACCTGACCCTACTTGTGCTCCAGCTGTTTCCACCCCTGCCACCCCATCTCCGCCCAGGGGAGGCACATCCGTGTCCTGCAGGCTCCTGGCAGGCAAGGTGCTTTCTCTAGGAAGTCACCCCTTATCAGCTCATCACTCCCTCGTCCTCAGGAATTCCTTAGCACTTATTGCTTCACGCCTGTTTCCATGGGCTGTTGCTTTTTTAAAATTCATTCAGTTGAAGGGCACAGTGACAGAGAAAGAGGGAGGCACACATACACAGGGATGCAGCAGAGAGAATAGGAATCTTCCATTCACTAGTTCACTCCTCCAATGCCTGCGAATAGCCAGGATTGGATCAGTATGGAGCCAGGGGCCAGGAACTCCATCTAGTCTCCCAAGTGAGTGGCAGGGACCCAAGCTCTTGGGCCATCAGTTGCCGCCTTCCCAGGTGCATTAACGGGAAACTGGATCAGAAGTGGAGCAGGGGCGGGTGCGTTGGCTCAACCAGCTAATCCTCCACTTCCAGGAGGTGGGATCTCATAAGGGTGCTGGATTGTGTCCTGGCTGCTCCGCTTCCCATCCAGCTCTCTGTGTGTGGCTTGGGAAAGTAGGACACAAAGACTCAATGCCTTGAGACATAGTACCCACGTGGGAGAGGAAAAGAAAGCTCCTGGCTTTGAATCAGCTCAGTTCCGGCTGTTCAACCTGGAGTTACCTAAGCAGAGATTCAAAGAACCAAAACCCCAGAGGTCCCGGCTGGGCAGTCAGCAGGCGGAGCCTGGCACCAAATGGCGCACTGACCGCCCGGGGACAGCTCAACACATGCACGTGGTGGCTGGCGTCTGGGATCCAGGCATGAGACGCTTTGTCTCTTCATTTTGTTTATATATAGGAAAGTCGGGATATATATCTCTCTCACACACACACACACACACATATGGAAGAGAGACAGAAAGAAAGATCTTCCCTCTACTGGTTCACTTCCCAAGTGGCCACACAGCTGGAGCTGAGCCAATCCAAAGCCAGGAGCCAGGAGCTTATTCTGGGTCTCACATGGGTATAGGGTCCCAAGGCTGTAGGGCTGTCCTTGACTACTTTTCCAGGACCCAAGCAGGGAGCTGGAAGGGAAGTGGAGCAGCTGGGACATGAACCAGTGCCCATATGGAATCCTGGTGCATACAAGGTGAGGATTTTAACCATTAGGCTACTGCGCCGGACTCAATAAAAACATTGGGAAAAAAAAGAAAAAAGGAAAGAAAGTGGAGTAGCCAGGACTTGAACTGGCACCCCTATGAGATCCTGGTAACCTTCTGTAGCACTTCGCCAACCCCTGGTGGGAGTGGAAGAGAAGAATTCTGATCTTCCCATCTAGTGACAGGCTCCTTGTACGCAAGGATACGAGGACTGTGGCCTTTTCTGACCTCATAGCCTCAGCCTGGTGGCTTTCTTTGGGAAAGGGATGGCTAAGTCCCGGGCAAGCCAAGTGAAATAGAGAAATGTTTCCCTGGCATTCACATTTCCAGAAGCTTCTAGGTTGGAGATGGTCACAGTGAAGGCAGAATCCTGGATCCCGTAGGAAGATACTGCAGGGCCCTCGAAACCTGAGGATCCACCAGGAGAAGCAAGCACAGGAGCCCCATGATGCCCCCAGCAGGCCCTGAGTGTGTGACAGAGGTGGGAGGCTGCAGCAGGGTGACTGGAACATGCAAATTTGGGGTGCATGGCTGAGGGAGAGTGAAGCCCCCAACTCTGCTGGGAGCAGAGTTGGAGGTTTAGGACAAAAAGAACAGAGCCAAAGTGGGAGCTGGGAGACAGGTCTGGCTGGTGGCAGCCATGCTGAAAGCAAAAGCAGAAAAAGCAGGAATATTTGATAACACGTTTTCACCTCCAGGAGAAAATCCATATTCTTGGGTCAGGAGTTATATATATATTTCTTTAAAGATAATTTATTTAGGGCCTGCACAGTAGCTCAACAGGCTAAACGTCCACCTGCAAGTGCCACCATCCCATATGGGCACTAGTTCATGTTCTAGCTGCTTCACTTCCCATCCAGCTCCCTGCTTGTGTCCTGGGAAAGCAATGGAGGATGGCCCAAAGCCTTGGGATCCTGTACCTGCATGAGAGACCTGGAAGAGGCTCCTGGCTCCTGGCTTTGGATTGGCTTAGCTCCAGCCATTGAGGCTCTTTGGGGAGCAAACCAACAGATGAAAGAGCTTTCTCTCTGTCACTCCTCCTCTCTATTAATCTGCCTTCCCAATAAAAATAAATAAATCTTTTACAAAATTATTTAAATGAGTTGAGAAGCCCAGAGACAGAGAGAAAGCTTCCATCTGCTTGTTCATTCCTCAGATGTCTGCAGCAGCCAGGCTGGACCAGGCTAGAGCTCAATGCACACCAACCATGGGGATGGCAGTAACCACCTGAGACATCATCAGCTGCGGGCTGTCCAAGTCTGGATGAGCAGCAAGTTGGAATTGGGAGCAGACCTAGGACTTAAATCCAAATATAGACCGTAGGCATCCCAAACAGTGTCCTAACTCATACTGACCAGGACTTTAAGTCCCATTCCCCTATCCCACCTCCCCATTTCGGCTCATCTGTCCAGCCACATCCTTGGCCACCACCCAGGGTTCCAGCTACAGGGCCTTCTGCCCTGTCCTTGTATCCACTCACATTTATACCTCACACTGTCCCCAGTGTGAAATGGTCTTCCTTCTTACTCTGTCAGATGAGCTTTTTTTTTAAAAAAAAAAAAAAAAAGACTTATTTTTATTGCAAAGTCAGATATGCAGAGAGGAGGAGAGACAGAGAGGAAGATCTTCCATTTGATGATTCACTCCCCAAGTGATGGCAACGGCCGGTGTTGAGCCAATCTGAAGCCAGGATCCAGGAGGGATCCAGCAGGGTCCCAAGGCTTTGGGCCATCCTCGACTGCTTTCCCAGGCTACAAGCAGGGAGCTGGATAGGAAGCGGGGCTGCTGGGACTGGGATTAGAACCGGCGTCCATTTGGGATCCCGGTGTGTTCAAGGTGAGGACTTTAAGCCACTAGGCACCGCACCAGGCCCCTGATGAGCTTTTATTGATCCTTTGAATCAGAAATGCAGTGAGATTGACACTGTCTTATGTGTGATATGATGAGTTGTGTGTGTAATGTAGGTGTGTCTGATTGTGAGCTTCATGAGGGACTGGAATGCTCTGTCCATCTTGACGCCTCCTCCCCAGCATCTCCTGCGGTGACAAGCATGAAGCTGCCTTGGACTGAACGGCATCCTTGGCAGGGGAGGGAGGGCTGCCAAGGCAGAGGCTGGCGGGTCCTCAACGATGCCTCTAGTGCCACATCTAGAGTTTGCCTCATGGGTGTCAAGGTGTCACACCCCAAATGCACCCTGATGCTAGGCTCAGTGCCCCGTGGGGGTCAGCACATGGAGGGAGGGCCTGCATCCTGGCCAACCGGGCATTGCCACCAACCTGCCACCAGGGTCATCCCAAGGAGCTCCAACTGGATGCCACAAGGGGCAAAGTAGAGTGGGTCTGGGTATCAGGACCTGGCAGGCAGAATTGGCCAGGCAGAGAGGAGGGCAGGCAGTGCCCTGGCAAGGGGGCCGGGCTCATTGTTGTGGTCTGTCTGGGAGATTCCTCCCCTTTTTAATTTGCTTCCTGATTGAGGGGTTGGCTCTGCCTGCCCAGCTCCCCCGTCATTATCTGCTGCCGGTGGCTCAGGTGCTGGCGAGCCTGGCGTGGCCCCTGGGTTATTACCTGGAGCTCGGGGGTGGCAGAGGCTGCCCCTCTGGCTGGGGTGGGGGCCTGTCTGGAATCTACACTGATCCAGTCATCTTTCAGGGCAGCCATCTTGGTGGACACACTCGCACGGTCGGGTGCTACTTTTGGGGCAGACAGGTGGGTCTCTATGGGGAATGGAGGGTACAGTTGGGGAAGTCTTCATGGTCTAGAAGAAGCTTCATCCACCAAGGAGCTTATGGTGCTGAAAAGGGACCCTGTAACAGACACACCTTGGGTGGTCAAGAACTCAAAGTCTAGGTTACCTTTCCAAGGCCACTGATAATTACTAGAGTTAGATATCGAGAAGAATTTCCCAGCCATGTGAGAAAGGAGCAGGAGAGGGTGGTGAGGCCTGAGATTCTCATCCTGCATGTTGCCTGGTCTTTTGAAGGGTGTGGAAAGCCAGGAGTCCTGGAGGGCAGTGAAGTGGCCTTGATCTATGAACCTGGAACAGTTCCTGCCAGTCATTCGGGAACTCCTCCTTGTCCAGTGCCCTGGAGCCTCAGACGTCAGACCTTTCTACCCATTGCCCTTAAACTCAGCTTGGAAACTCTGGGGGAGGGCATGTTCACCTCTCCCCTGTCTGAGTCCCCTCATCACCATCCTCCACCCCGCACACACACACATACACCCACCACCAAGCTCTGTCCCTTTCTTTGCCTCGTCCATGGCTGGGCCTCTGGGCTTCATGGACAGGTGATAATATCAGGACAAACAGGAAGTGCTGAATTAGAGACACAAAGTGTGTTGTTTTAGTGGGCGCCCAGCGCCAAGAAGCGGTGCCAGGTTGGCAGCTCTGGAGCTGGCGTCTGTCTGCTCCCTGTGCAGCCAGCTGCCCTTTCACCCCCTCTGGCAGGACCAGGGCAGGAAAGCTCCCTGGAGAGAGGAAGGCAGGGTGGAGATGTTGGGTGGAGATGGGGGAGCGTTTTGGAGGAAGGGCTGCCCCCATCAGCTGAGCTCCACATGGAATCACCTCTGATGGATCTGGGCAGCCAGAGTCATTCCACAGCTAGTGTAAGTGCCTGCCCTATTCTAGGCACCTGCTGGGCTCAACACTATCCCCCTGCAGCAGCAACATTATCCCTGGAGGCTTATGCCCACAGTGCTGGGGAGGTTTGGTCCATCTCTCTCCTCCCAGGGATGCTACCCGCCCGGCACTCTCTAAGTGCTCTGTGGTTTGGTGGGATGGATGGATGGGAGGATGGATGGGAGGATGGATGGGAGGATGGATGGGAGGATGGATGGATGGATGGATGGATGGAGGGATGGAGGGATGGAGGGAGGGATGGAGGGATGGAGGGATGGATGGAGGGAGGGAGCGGTGGAAGAGGAGGCGATGGTGGGGAGAAGCATCCTTCCAACAGGCTCAGTAGGGGCTCCCTGCTCTTGCAGCCCATACTGCATTTCGCCACCAGCACACTGTCCCTCCTGCCAGGGTCCTTCTTCCGGTCCTATCCTTGCCCAAATGATTGCCTTAGTCTTGACACCAGGATGTGACCAGGGTCCAATCTCCATTCTGGATGTCCCCAGGTACTTGGAAGCACAGAGGACGGTCAGGACACATGGGCCATCCATGTGGGAATGCCCCCTAGAACCATACTCCCAATCGTGGAGGAGCTAGTGGCCTCCCAAGTCAGCCCTGGAGCCCATTGCTGTCCCTGGCCTGGTGTGCAGCTCCTCTGCCCTGACCCTCCTCCTTGCTACCTGCCAGCGCCAGGTGAGGGTTCAGCCTCTGTTGTGGCTGAACCAGGAGCCACACTCCACCTTGTTCCTGTGGCTCCATCTCCCTATCCACACCCAAGAGGTGAGATCCTGCGGCGGTTGGCAGCTGACAGGCCAGCTTCGATTCACGCCAACAGCTTGGAAGCTGCGGTAATTAGAAGGAGAGCGGGAGAGAGCAGAGGGGAGGAGAGTGAAGGGCAGGCTCCAGGGAGAAACCTTCTCCTCCTGTCTGCCGCAGGGCAAGCTACTTCAAAAGAATTCGTTTCGCTCTTGTGAAACTAAAGACAATTTCCTTTTCTGTCATAAAACAAATTATTGCTCATCAGGAGCCCTGGGCTGGTCTCTCTGCTGAGAGCTTGCTCCTTGCTCCTTGTTCCTGTGATGGGGTGGCTGGGTGGGCAGGAGGCTAGGGAAGGAAATGGGGCCTGGTGCAAGGAGGGGGTTGGCTGGGAGGGAGGCCCCTGAGCAGGGGCAGGGAGGGGGCATGGCAAGGTGACTGTGCAAGAAGCTGCACTGGCTCCCCAAGCCAGCCTCCCCTACTGACCCGGGAAGGGGCCCTGGGATTGGCCTCAGAGCCACCCTGGAGGAGGTACCACCTTCTCCTATGGGCACCTGCTCATGGTGTGGATGGGAAGGCCTGAGGACCAGGAGTGGGATGGGGCCAGACAAACTGAGGGGCTTGGGAGGGAGCTCATTCATTCTTGGGGTGGATCCAATATTAGAACCCAGTGGATGCTTGGCCAGGTGGCTTTCCTGAGGGCTCTTGTAATTCTGGGCTTTCCCGGGGGTGGCTAGAGCTATGGCAGGGCAGGTAGGAGTCCAGAAAGAGAAGCTGGGGTGCACTTGAAGGAGTGCACCCTTCAGCCTTTAAGGAAAGCCCTCCCAGGCCCTTTACCATCTTCTCCTGCAAAGGAACAATCAAGAATGTTCTCCTCCTTCTCTAACTCCCAGCCCAGGCACAGGGGAGAACACCTGTTGGCCATTCAATTCCTGTTGGCTCTTTCTCATCACCTCCCTGAGAGAGCTGCCTTCACTGCCTACGCCACCCTCCCAGCCTGGTCTCCTTTTATCTCTCTGGCCAGCAAGGCAACTAGCAAGGGTTCTCTCACTGGGGTGGGACTTAGGCCACATCTTCATGGAAGTCCTGGCTTTCCTTAGCAAAATCAGACTCACCTGGGGAAGACCTTGGCTGACTCTGGTGGAAAGAAGTGGACCTTCATTGGGAAAAGATGGGGCAGAGGAGGGAGGGAGAAGTGAGGCCGGCCAAGGGACTTTCTGGAAGAAGAGGGCAAGGAAGACACGCAGAAAGGTGTTTGGGATGGATAACCCAAGCCACAGCAGTCTTGGTGGCAAAGTAGAAGACAGACCCAGGCGGACACAGCATTGTGCCGCCTGGGAAGCAGCTGGGACCCTCCCCCCACTGCCACTCACACACTGCCCATTGCCTACATTCTGGAAAGTGGGGGCGCACTGTCTGGCAACATCCCCCCTGAAAGCTTGTCGTTGTGTCCCTCCACAGTTCCTCCTCTGGAGGCTTAGCATGGAGAAGGGTAGCAGGGAGACAGGGGGCAGCTGCCTTGCTGACGGTGGCTGTGAGGGAGACAGGGAGGAGGTGAGCAGAGGGCAGGGCTGGGAGAGGATCGTGTCCGGGCGAAGACTCCGGCTCATCGGCCACGCCACGCTGGGAATCCGAAAACCCGCGGTGGGAATGGGCTGGGCTGGCAGCAACAAAGGATGAAAGGGAGGTTATGGGACCAGCTGAGACGCACACACCCACCCCGGACGTACGTCAGTGGGGGTGACCTCACTGCACTGCCCAGTGGAGTCCCCCTGCACCCAGCCCCGCAAAGGGGATGAGAACATGGGAGAAGTTGGTTTGGCACCCCCAGGCTTGGCTCATCAGGATGCGCTTGGGGAATGTCATTTTTCAAAGATGGGAAGGTCTGGAGGAGGGACGCAGGAGTGCGAAGAGAAGGAAGGAAGGTGGGGAAGCCGTGATGTCATCGGTGACACCCAGGATTGACTGTTCACACCTGCCTGAGGATCTGACAGCGGAGGGTAGGACCAAGGCTGGGCCTCAAAGGTGGAAGGTTTAGGATAAACAACAAGACCCTCTTTGCTTTGGAGTGGTGGAACACTTAGAAGCTGAGCAAAGGTTCCTACAACTAAGCCTGGCCTCCCACGTAAGGGGACACTAACACTTCCTCACACAGCCATTAGTGCCCAAGCATCTACCACTGAGCTCTCACCTATCAGCAACGTCTCCCCCATCTGGGCTTTCAGTGATGGACAGGAGGGTCCCCATACAGAGGAGAGTGTCCCATCTCTGGCCCCCAGTCTCAAGGCTGGGAGGAAAAACAAAATGCTGGGCGCCCCTGTTCTTTGTCCAGAGTGGAATAAGCAGTCAGCTGAGGACAGAGTTGGAGCCGGGGTACTGCCTCCTGCTTACCCCAAACAGAACTTGTCGGGCAGCGACACCTGCAGCTGGGCCCCCGGCTGCCCTGCGCAAGCAGAACAGCAGCAGCTCCTTCACTATGGAGCTTACACATGATGCCACACATGTAGACCCTCTGCTCACACAGGGGCTCAGCAAGGACCCCAATACAGTCAGGTGCCACGGTTATGCCTGGCTCTACATGGGTGCCCAGAGAGGATGGCAATGCCAGCACACATCCATTCCGAAAGTTTTGCACATGGGGCCTCACACACTCATGGAATCTCCACACACACTCTCCACTCCCACTTGGATAGTCAGGTTGTGTCATAGTGGATACCTACCACATCCCAGGCCTGGCCAGGACAAAGACACATCAACATGGTGCCTCTGAGTGTTGGCAAGATGATGGAATCCGAAAGCAGATTGCGACAAAGTAGAGTGTTAGGTGCTGGGAGAGCAGAAATAAGCACCAGGTACCGTGAGGATTAACTCACTCTTGGGGGGTGGTTACAAGAGCATATCCACATACGTGGGCAGCCAGGGCAGAACTTCCGGAAGCAGGCCTAAGTGCTCCTGGCCTCCATTATGGATTTGAGCTTTCTCCCTCAGTTACTCCCTAGTGCACCTGAACAGCTCTCCCAAGGTCAGCTGGCCCTAGCAGTCCAGATTGTACCCCCCAACCACACACACACACACACACCTTCCACCTGCTGCTCCCCACGCCCTCACTCCCAGGAGACAGGGCCACTGGTCATCAAAGGAGCCATAACTGGCAGGTGCTGAGGCTGTCGCCAGGAACTTTGGAATAGGCAGAAGAAGGGAGGGAGAGGAAGGGTTCCTGAGGCAGGGGGCTTGGGAGTTGGTACAGGGGGGAAGAGGGAGGGGGCTGGCTCCAGTGCCCTCTCCTCCGCTCCGCAGGTGTAATTAGCCCTGGCAGATGAAAGGGCGTCTTTGAAAGCGGGCGAGATCCTTGTCTGTCAGCAGGGCGCTCTGGGTGGCATCGGCAGCTTATCCTGAAACCACACACGGCACCAGAGCCGGGCTGTCTGGGCGCTGCCCTGGAGGTGGGGAAGCAGACCCCAAGGGATGGGAGCCCTGGCTCCCCACTCCCCCAGAATCCCAGCCCTGGGGTACCCATCTCTCTGGGCGGCAGCTTCTTAGAGCAGAGAGGGTTCCAGTACCCGCCAGTGCCTCTCCCAGCAGGGCTGCTGCCCCATCCCTGGGGCTGAAGGGACAGGGTGCTCTTTCTCCTCCCTGCCAAACTGGACAAGAGGCCAAGGACAATGGCCTGAGGCAGTCCTTTCATCCTCAGATCTCAAAGCGCCATCTAATGAACCCCGCCCAGTTCGGGGACTTCCTCTGGAGTCCCTTTGGAGGGGTGTGGTCTGGGACCAGCCAGTTCCCAGATCCCAATGTGGATAGGAGCTCCCAGAGAATAAGGTCTTCCAGCTCTCATCCTGTTTGGCATCTGGAGAGTCTGGAGGACCAGCTGGGCAGCTGCTGATATAGAACTCTGCAGGGAGGATCTCAGGGGAGCCTGTGTGAGATCCCCAGAGGGGACCATGTCTGGTTTATCCATCCTTTCCAGCACAGATGGATTCGATGACCCTTGCACATGTGCCAACTACAGGGTACTGGATGTAGGGGAGAGCACATGATTCACCATTCAGCCTTTGTAAAGCCCCAAAACAGGCCCCCAAAGGGGTGGGTGAACTCCTGCTTGGGACACCTGCATCTTGCTTTCTCCAGTCCTGGATATTGTTCTTCTGATTTAGCTGCCTGCTAATGCGCTTGGGAGGCGGTGAATAATGCCCTAAAAGCTTGAGTTCTTGCCACAGACATGGGAAACCCGGAGGGAGTTATTCTCCTGGCTTTGACCTGGTCCAAGCGTGGCTTTTGCAGCCATTTAGGGGAATGAACCAACAAATGTCCCTCTCTCTTTCTCACTGTTAGTCTGCCTTCCAAAGAAATAAAAACTTGGAAATGCTCTCTCCTCCCCCGTATTCAGATCTATGCTGTTAGAAGTCAGAATGGAGATTCTTTACCTGTGAGGGGTTTAGTGACAGAAAGGGTGTACAGTGGGCACTGTACAGTGGGCACTGGGGGTAGCGACCACATTCTGGTCCCTGAGCTCTATTACTTAGGCATGTGCTCTTGGTGAAGATCCATCCAAGTTTTTTGTTGTTGTTGGTGGTGTTTTTTTATTTTTATTATTATTTTTTTAATTTTTACTTTTCATAATACAGTTCCATAGGCCCAGGGATTTCCCCGTCCACCCTCCCAGATCCATCCAGTTTTATGGCTGTGGTTTATGTGCGTCATGTAATGTTACAACACTTGTCCATATGTGTGTCATGGATCAATAAATATTTACATTGAGGACAGCACGGCGGGGCAGTGGGTTAAGACACCATTTGGGACTATCTCATATCAGAGGCCAGTTGCAATCCCAGCTACTCCATTGCTGGTCCGGTTTCTTGTTAATTTGCCTGAGATGGAAGCAGAAGATGGCTTAAGAGCTTGGGTGCCTGCTACCCACATGGGAGACCTGGTTAGAGTTCTGGGCTCCGGCCCAGTACTGGCTATCTGCAGGCATCTGGGAAGGAAACCAATAGATGCAAGGCTTCTCTCTCTCAATCTCTCTCTCATGCGTGTGCACACACACACACACACACACACGCACACTCTTTCTCTCCTTTTGCTTTTGGAGCTGGCTCTGTTGTACAGCTGGTGAAGTCACTGCCTACAGTGCTGGCATTGTATATGGGTACTAATTCAAGTCCCAGCTGCTCTACTTCTGATTCAGTGTTGCCTGCTAATGACTTGGGAACACAGCAAAGGATAGCCCAAGTACTTGAGCCCCCACCACTCACATGGGAAACCCACATGAAGCTGCTGCTTCCTGGTTTCAGACTGGCTGTTGCAGTCATCTGGGGAGTGAGCCAGCAGATGGGAGATCTCTCTCACTCCCTTTCTCTCTCTCGGTAACTCTGCCTTTCAAATAAAGAAGTAAAAGTTTAAAATCAAGAGAGAAATCTTTCAGAGGGAAAACTTTTTGCATGTTAAGGCAAGATCTGACTTTATTTCCTTACATCTGTCTCTCTCCTCAGCTAAAAGCTTAGTTCACTCCAGCATGAAAGCCTGATAAGGCCAGATTCTTGGAGAATCTATGTGAGTGTCTATGTGAGTCAGGAGGAATATGAAGCTGTGCAAAGTCAACACGCTGGCGCAACACCTTGCACCCCACCCCCCATGTGCCGTTCCCTGTCCCCCACTCCGGAACCTGCCAACCCCTTACCTGTCCAACACTGTTAAAAGCCCCTGCCAGGGGAGCCAGTGAGATGGGAGGTTTTCCTTGGCCCTACTTCTTCTATCAGCTTCTGACATCCGTTGCAAGTGGGGTCCCACCCTCTCCTCTCCCTGTGGTCCACTCTGCCCTTTTCCTTTCCTTCCTGCACTTCAAGGTCTATACAAGGCAGTGAGGGTGAGCTGGAGGGGTTTGGGGAAGGAGCCAGTGCTCCACCCCGGATTCGCCAGATCACATCCTGCTCTTTCCGCCTTTGGCCTCCCAGGAAAAGGCTGAGAGACACAGCTTTCCTCTGCTGCTGTGGGAGGAGTGGGAAGAAGGGCTTGGAGCTGGACTTCCTGGTAGCTGGTGTGTGTGTGTGTTGGGGGGTCTGTGTGAAGGTCTTGGAGGAGGTAAGGAAACAAGCAAGAAGCCAGAGGGGGAGATGAGATGCCATCTGGTGTTCGAAGCTTACTGGGCTTTGGCAGCAAGGAACTCCTCCCAACATGCATGAACACGATGCCCAAGTGTGTCCTCGCTGCTCCCCAGAATCCACAGCCCCATCAGACATTGAAAAACTGCCTGACCTTTGGTCTCATCAGACCCCCCCCCAACCTTTTCCTTCTAATGTTTATTTATTTGAAAGCCAGAGTTAGAGACAGACAAACTTCCATCCACTGGTTTACTCCCCAAATGGCCACAATAGCCAGGGCTGAACCAGGCCAAAGCGAGGAGCCAGAAGCCAGGAGCTTCATCTGGGTCTCCCACATTGGGTACAGGAGCCCAAGCACTTGGGCCATCCTCTGCTGCTTTCCCAGGAGCATTAGCAGAGAGCTGAACTGAAAGTGGAACAGCTGGAACTTGGATGGGTTCCCATAGGGAAAGCCAGGCATTTGGACAGCATCTTAACGTGCGATGCTACAATTCTGGCCCCATGGGGGACCCCCTTTCTGCTCTGAACTCAGTGAGTGTCCCCCTGGTAACTTGCTCTCCACTGATGTGATGATCACCATCACCTGGAGTCTAGAGCGCATCACCTTCCCTCCTTTTGGGGAAAATCCCAGCCCCCTCCCCTAGACTCATCCTCCCCAAGTCCCTTCTTTATGGAGAAGGATGTGATTACTTCTGATCATCCTTCCAGCAAAAGGAACCTTGGCTTTGCTCACCTATTGTATCATAAGCATCCACAACCACGTCTGGAGCTCTGCAAATACCTATGGGTGAGCGAAAGATGGGTGTGTGTGGGAAGTTCCTCCTTCCTCCATCCCTGTTGCTGCCCGTTGTTCTGGCTCCCAGAGAGAGGTGTTGCCCACAGCCCTCAGTCACTACATAGCAGGTAGCAGGGACCTGCTGTGCACCTGTGTGATTGCCTTTTCCCAAGGGTCTCCGTGTCTGCCAGCGGCTCTGATTCCTCCTTTCCTTCTCTAACTCAGGCTCCATTCAATGTCGATGGTTCATTCTCCAGGAGGGACCCAAGAGTTAATGTAATGTGACAAGAACAGGAGGCTGATTTTCTCTGACTAGAATTCTATGTGTCCATTCAATTTCTTCTTCCTATATGGGCACTGGTGCAAATCCCTTCAGCTCCACTTCTGATCCAGCTTCCTGTTAATGCACCTGGGAATTAGCGGAGGATGGTCCAAGTCCTTGGGCCCCTGTACCTACATGGGAAATCCAGAAGCTCCTGGCTCCAGGCTTCAGACTGACTCAGCTCCAACCACTGTAGCCATTTGGAGAGCGAACCAGCAGATGGAAGATCTCTCTGTGTGTCTCTCCTCTCTCTGTACCTCTGCTTTTCAAATAAATACAACTTAAAAAAAAAAAGATTTATTAATTCTGTGAAAGGCCAGGGGGTGGGGTAGAGGAGAGATCTTCCATTTGCTGTTTTATTCCCTGCCCAAATAGCCACAATGGCTGGGTCTGCCAGGAACCAGGAACTCCATCTGGGTCTCCCACATGAGTGACCTGGACCATCATTTGCTGTCCTCACAGGCATATTAGTGGGAAGCAGGATCAGAAACAGCAGCCACAGCTCTGAGCAGTGCTCCCATATGGGATGCTGGTGTCACAAGTGGCATCTTCAGCCAGTAAGTTACAAAGCCACACCCTTGGTCTCCATTTTTGTCTTTTATCTCCATTTCTCTCTCTGTCTCTTTGTCTCGGTGCCTTTGCTCCCACATCATTGCTCCTGCAGCCCAGGAGCCCCCTTCAGTCTCCCTTTGTCTCTGGGGGCTCCCCTCCTGGGGGCAGCTGTGTCTCAGCCTTCTCCCTCTCACCTGTTTTTCAGCGCACAGGTAAACAGGTGGTTGAGAAATAGAAAAGAAAAAAAGAGGGAAAGGAAGCGCGAGTCGGTATCTTCTCCCAGGTATCAGGGTCGCAGGTAGTTCCAATCCTAACTGGGAACGAGTCCGGACAGGTGCAGCTCCTGTCCCCCGCATTGCGCAAGGCCAGGCGCGTGCCCGGAGTCCCATCTCTGCGCGGGTCCAGGGCCAGCGTCCTCCCCTCCCGGAGAGAGACCCCCGGTGGGACTGCTCCACCCCGTACCCCCTCAAAAGCCGGCATGCGGGGGTAGGGGACAGCAGCAAGGTTGTTTGCCGGGAAAGGCCAGTCTGGGCCGTGGGGGGAGCTGCAGGCCGGAGGGTGAGTAAGGCCCCGCGGACGCAGGAGGCTGTGGCGGCGGCGGCGGCGATGGGAGGAGGGTAATTACGCGGGGAGGCTCTCGCCACAGCACGTCCCCACAAATGAGAGGCCCCGGGCCCCAGACACCACACAACAAAGCAGGAGGCAATTATTTGGCTCCAGTGGGAGGGGACAGCCCTTTGCCGGCCCACTGCTGTTCAGCGCCCCGGCCTGGGCTGAGGGCGCGGCAGGTGGGGTGCGGGGAGGGGAAGGGACCACTCTCACCAGCTCCAGGGCCAGGGCCCCGAGGGACTCCAGCTGGTTGCCCTCAGAGAGGGGTCGTCCGGGTGCGCGTGCGAGAAGGCAGAGCCGTTGGGGGCGTTCAGCCAACGTGGAGCCTCCCACCAGGACTGGGGAGGCATCCTGGGCATCTCGCAGGACAGCGCTCAGGGCCCGGGGCCAGACCTCGTCAGGAAGGACGCAAGGCGCTTTGTGGGTCCTTGGGCAGTCAGTGGCCAACATGTTAACCACCTCCCCTCGCCCGCGTCTCCAGCTGTGGCCACACTACTGGCAACCTAGAGGCTCAGAGGCAGGTGGGGGAACCACAGAATAGGGAACAGAAGCCAGGGAGATTCCAAAAGACACAGCCTGGGCCCGGCAGCCACGCAATTAGTATGCAAATTGCATGCAAATTCCTTATCCGCCCCTCCCCCCAGGACCAGACCCATTTGGGAGAAGCGCAGGTCGGATCATTTGGGGTGGGGTGGGGGCGGGGAGCCAGAGCCTGCTGGCCTCTCTCTCCTTGCACACCCTCCTAGCCCCAAGGGAAGGCTAGGAGCCAGTCTGACCTATGCCTTGGAGTCTCTTGGGACCTTCCTAGGAAGGACTTTCCCTGTCTTAAGATGAAAGAGCCCAAAGTACAGATGGGGAAAAAGAGGCCTTAAGAGATTAAGGGACTTTCCCGCACTCTCACAGCCCGCCTGGAACCTTCTCCTAACAGCCCTAGGTCATCAGCGCCTGCCAGCAGGGGGAGGAGGCCAGGTTGCAACTAGGAGCCTGGAATCTGGTCTCGGGTTCCTGCTTTGCCTGCACCCTGCTGCGTTAGGCTAGAATGGGTCGTTTCCCCAGTTGGATGGCCAGCCTTCTGGGATCCGAGCCTCGGGGTGCCACCAGGAGCCCTGGCAGCTAGCAGCTTCCTCCCTCATCCCTCCCCTTTCTGTTCCACGCCCAAGGAGAGTGATCCCCAACCTCTTTTTTTTTTTTGGTTTTTGTTTTCAAAATCCCGCTGTAAGTTTCCTGGGGGACACTGCCCCTCATTTACCCTGCTCCTTTGCGTCAGGGTCCCCTCAGTCTGGGAAAGACCCTCGGCTTGCCCTCAGCATCTGTCCCTGCGCCCCCACCCCACCCCTTGTGCCCCACCTCCACCCCAGGCTGGAGGAGGGGCACCGCGTCTCCTTCATTAGAGTAGGGGCTTCCAAGCAACATGGGCTGCCTTCAGGGTGATCTGTGCCTCCACTGTCAGATTAGAACCTGTGCAGGGCCTGGGTCCTTTGCCTCCCCCACCTGCCCCACGCCTGCGTTGAGCAAGAGCACTTGCACACAGTGGAGGGGGCATGGACAGGCTTCCCTACCCTGGTCTTCCCTTTTGCTGATTCCTCCTCAAACTTCCCCCACTCCCTCCCCACAAACCTGAGCACCCACCACAGCACCTTCCTCTTCTGCCTAGAAGTAGTTCTTCCTCTTTCAGAGAACTCTGGCTTGGCAGCGGCCTGCTCATCCTCTCCTAGTCCTGTCTCCTTCTTCCCTCTGTAGGGCCTCAGGGCAAGTATTTGCCATTTCCCAAGTCAGTGCATTCCAAGTGTTGGCTCCCAGGCTCCCTGCTGCCCCAAGGGGCCTGAGAACCCAGCTCATCCTCTTCTTTCACTATCAGAGCTGCCTGACCAGCCCCAGAAAGCCTGCAGCTGGCTCCCCAGCGCCCCTCTGCCTAAGGGCTGCCACACCCTGCCACCCCAAGGCGCCTGAAGTCCTCCCATCTGGCAGCCCTGGGGTACAGCTGCAGGTGTCTTCCTCCACACCCTCTCTGTCTTCACCTCAGGGAGACTGTCCCTTTGCCAACCCCCACAACTCTTTGTTTGCTTAGCACATTTGTTGATGGAGCCCAAGCTAATTTATTGCAAACAAAATACCAAGAGGCAGCCACTCTGGAAGGGCAGACAGCCTTGGTACCAGAAGGGATTTCACACCTGAAAGACTGTTGCATCCTGGATGTGGTTTGAGGAAGCTGGGGCTCAGAGAATGGAAGGGGGCTTGCTCACGCCTTCCTGACAGGGGTCCCTGGACTGGCTGAGCTCTCTTCTTGCCCTCAAAACAGGAGCCCTGCAGCCCACCTTGTGGGATCTGAAAACGACCTGAGGGGCCTCGCCTGTCCCTGAGAGAGCTCCCCACTCATCTGCAAGCTGCCTCGAAGTCTCTCTTTCTGACATATTGCCTTCCAAATAAATAAATGACTAGCATTGTAGTACAGAATGCCACATTACTGCTTGGGATGCCAACATCCCGTTGATGTTGAGTTTGGGTCTGGCTGCCATGCTTCAGATCCAGTTCCCTGCTAACGCACCTGGAAAGGCAGTAAGATGGCCCTTGTGGGAGACTCAGATGAAGCTTCTGGCCCCTAGTTTTGGTTTGATTCAGCCCTGGCTGTTGCAGGCATTTGGGGAGGAAACCAGCCCCTGTGTGTCTCTCCACTTCTAATGTTCTACTTTTCAAATAAGTTAGCCAAACCATTTAATAATTAAATAATTTTAAAAGATGTATTTATTTTATTGGAAAAGCAAATTTACAGAGAAGGAGAGACAGAGAGAAAGATCTTCCATCTGCTGATTCACTCCCCAAATACCTGCAATGGCCAGTTCTAAGCCGATCCAATGCCAGGAACTTTTTTTGGGTCTCCTGTATGGGTTCACAGAGTCCCAATGCTTTGGGCCATCCTCTGCTGCCTTCCCAAGCCTTAAGCATGGAGCCGGATGGGAAGTGGAAAAGCTGGGACATGAACTGGTGCCCACAGAGGATCCCAGTGCTTGCAAGGGGAGGATTAGCCAATTGAGCTATAGCATCAGACCCTAAATAATTATTTTATTTATTTTTTAAAGGAATCTTTTTTTAAAGATTTATTTATTTTTTATTGAAAAGTCAGATACACAGAGAGGAGGAGAGACAGACAGGAAGATCTTCTGTCCGATGATTCACTCCCCAAGTGGCTGCAATGGCTGGTGCTGTGCCGATCCAAAGCTAGGAGCCAGGAACTTCCTCCAGGTCTTCCACATGGGTGCAGGGTCCCAAGGCCTTGGGCTGTCCTCTACTGCTTTCCCAGGCCACAATCAGGGAGCTGGATGGGAAGTGGAGCTGCCGGGATTAGAACCGGTGCCCATATGGGATCCCGGCATGTTCAGGGTGAGGACTTTAGCCGCTAGGCCACGCCACCGGGTCCCCTAAATAATTCTTTTTATTTTATTTTATTTTTTAAAATATTTTATTAATATTAGAAAGCCGGATATACAGAGAGGAGAAGAGACAGAGAGGAAGATCTTCCATCCGATGTTTCACTCCCCAAGTGAGCCGCAACGGCCAGTACGCGCCAATCCGAAGCCGGGAACCAGGAACCTCTTCCTGGTCTCCCATGCGGGTACAGGGTCCCAAAGCATTGGGCTGTCCTTGATAGCTTTCCCAGGCCACAAGCAGGGAGCTGGATGGGAAGTGGAGCTGCCGGGATTAGAACCGGCGCCCATATGGGATCCCGGGGCTTTCAAGGCGAGGACTTTAGCCACTAGGCCACGCTGCCGGGCCCCCTAAATAATTCTTTTTAAAGAACATTTCTGTGAATGCCATGTTCAGCTTAAAGACATGTGACACTGGGATTCTGGTTGACATTCTGACAAGATCACCTTAACAGAAAGCAGAGACTCGGGATCTCCTGGCAGTTCTGAGGCTGTTGCAAAGGGCAGAGGAGGAGGCCTGAGTGACAGGAGGATTAGCCAGCCTGGAAATGCAGTCAATTAATGGCTGCTTACTGAATTCTTACCATGTCCATGGCACAAGGCTGGACACTGGAGGGGGGTAGAGCATGAGAGTGGGTGCGTCCCAGCTTGAGTTACACCATACAGATTGCTCGTGAAAACCTAAGATCCCCGGGCCCAGCCACGTGGTAACCGCAAGTTAAGCCTCCACTTGTGACAACAGCATCCCAGATGAGCACCAGTTCACATCCTGGCTGCTCCATCGGTTTGCCTACTGACGCACCTGGGAAAGCAGTGGAAGGTGCTCTGAGTCCTTGCACCCCTGCATCCATGTGAGACCCAGACGAAGGTCCAGGCTCCTTTCTGGCTTCCTCCACCTGGGTCAGCTGTGGCTGCTGTGGCCACTTAAGGAATGAATCAGAGGATGGAAGGTCTCTCTCCCTCTATCACTTTTTAACTCTGTCTTTCAAATAAGTAAGTCTTGAAAAACACAACAAAACCTGAGTTCCCAAGCCCTTCTGGATGAATCAGGTCAGTGCTTGGGGTCCCAGGAAGCTGCATGTAGACCAGCACTGCCTCTCCCTTTTCACGCTAGCAGGTGCCCTGCTTCTCTCAGAATCCCCAAATCCAAGAGCGTTTGGGAGGCAGCAGGGCAGGGAGGGCGCAGGGAACAAGAGTCAGCTGGGGGAGCAGGTGACACGCAGGGTCTTCAGCTCCTGGTGCTCCAGCACCACCACGGGGCTGCCTGGCTTCCTCCACCATCACAACCTTTCCTCCCTGCAATCTCTTGCATATACCCTCGGCCTCCACAACTGTTGTCTCTGGGGTCCCAGGGCTCCTTCTCCTGAGTCCAGAAGTGAGCCCTGGTGGAAGAAGTTGGCAGAACCCCCCTGAGGCTACAGTATATCCCACCCTCCTGCCCTGGCTCTCAGGAGACCTGCTGGAGTCAGGCTGGAGACAGAGGCTGAGAGAGGAAGGGGTCTGAGAAAGCAGAGCTGGAGGTGGAGAGGCCTGGCGAGGGAGAGGCTGCCCCTCCTCCCCTCCAGCACCCGCCTGGCTTTTGCTTGGTGGGGGGGGAAGGGTTGTGGAGACATCTCCTCTCCCGGAAACTCCAGGCCAGACAGATAAACACAGTTGGAGGCAGAGACTCGGCTGCTTTATTTATGGGCCGGGTGACAGGCCCTCTCCTGTCTCAGAGTCACTAATCTACCGGGCGGAAGAGACACCCACCCCCTCACCACCCTCATTTCTCCCTCCTGGGACTGGGGCTCAGCCAGGCTCCGGCCTCCCCCCAGCCAGTTGAGCCCCCTTTTGTGCCAGCTCCTGCTGGGCTGTGGGGAGAGACCAGGGGTTCAAGCAACTGCCTCTTCTTCCCTGTCGCCCATCAAAACCGGGGCAACCCACTCAATACCCCATATCAGGTCAGCCTACTGTGTCTTAAGTGAGCCCCAGAACCACAGGCTCTGCTGGGGATAGCATCCTGGGTATGCAAGGTGTCTGGGGACATCTCTGGTGGTCCTCTGGCCTACAAGGGGGACAGTGCAGGTGCCCTAACTTGGGAAGCCCAGCTGGGGTCTGCCCAGACCCTGTGGTGCCCTCGAGCAGAGCTGACGGTGCTACTTCATGCACCACTTCCCTCTAACGTGCCCCTTTTGCCTGGGTCTACCCCAGATCTCTGCTCAGAGGGAACTAACTCAGCCTTAGGGAGTTTAGATCCCTCAGGCCTGCAGGTCGGAGGTCAGAGAGCACCAAAAGGTCAGGGAGAGGAGAGGCAAGGGAGGGGGCAGATCTGTACCTGTCAGTGGCTTTGAGGAGGGCACTCGGGAAGCCTTTAAGAGATTCCCTAAAGATTCAGGGATTTGGCTCGTGGGATCAGACCGCCCCGGCTCCCTGACTCACTGTGGCCTGACCCAGACGGGACCTGTTCGACTCGCCTCTCTCTTTCATTGAAGTGACTTTGGGTCATCCACGGGCCAGGGAGGAACTTCACCAAAATGACAGGCTCCCCACCCCCTCACTGCCTCCCCTGTGGCTGGCACCTTATCCTATATGCCCCCCACCACCTCCGCCCCCGGCTTGGAATCCTGGCTCAGATTCGCTATGACGTCTTTCTGGCGCTAGAGTCGGGAACTAAATGGCACTCGCTGGCTTTGAGATCCCCACAAACCCAGTTCATATTCTCCAGGAAGCTGCTCCTCAGTAATGCCACGCAGCCCTCTGCCCCCTATCTGTTGCCTGTTGTAGCGTCACTTCAAAAATTCCATTCATTTGCTCTCTGCCCTTGTTTCTGGTGTCTGCTGCTGAATCAGGGATGCTGTTCTGACTTCCCTCTCAGACTGAGAAGGCTCTGTGGTTAGGAACCACGCCTCCACTATCTGACTAGCAGCCCTGAAACTGTGTCCTCTGGATCTTCTCCCAGCCCTGAGCAGAGGTACCTGCCCACTGGCTGTTGGCCGGCAGGGAGCCACTGGCGGCTGGGGTTGGGGGTGAGGAAGGAAGGACCTCAGAAGAGGCACATTCTTTTTTTTTCTTCTTCTTCAATACAAGGAATCAGAAGACAGCAGAAGCCAGAACGTCATGGGAGCAGCAGGGGAAGACTTTTTGATGGAGTTAGTTTTCTGTCTTTTTAAAATTAAGATTTGTTTATTTTTATTGGAAAGTCAGATTGACAGAAAGGAGATAGAAAGATCTTCCATCTGCTGGTTTACTCTTCAAGTGGCCTCACCACTTGGAGAGTAAACCAGCTGAGCTGATTTACTGATCTGGAGCTGGGCTGATCCAAAGCCAGGAGCCTCTTCCAGGTCTCCCACGCGGGTGCAGGGTCCCAAGGCATTGGGCCGTCCTCCACTGCTGTCCCAGGCCACAAGCAGGAAGTTGGATGGAAAGTGGAGCAACCAGGACATGAACCAGCACCCATACTGAATCCTGGCACATGCAAGGTGAGGATTTAACCACTAGGCCACCATGGTGGGCCCATCTTTTATTCTATTTTCTTTCTTTCTTTTCATTTTACTTTATTTTTTATTTATTTTTGATAATCTTACTTAGTTACTTAGGGTACAAAGGGTCAAAGGCTACAGGAAAGTGGGTGATACCATTGTTTTCACACTAATATCATCATTTTTTCCCCTGTGTCTGGGGTCAGGGCATAAATAAAGGGAAAAGCCCCACACAGCCTCCCTCCCATCCCAGGTCCCCGATTTATCTTAATTGATAAATTATAATTGCATATATTCCTAACTAGAGGTGATTTCTAAGTTGCAGTTGAAAAGACAAAACAGAAAAAAAGTGGTGTCCCCAACAGCTCCAGAGTCCTTCCTGCCCCGCTCCCTTCCACTCCTGCCTGGGCACCCTGCCCACCAAGTGTCAACCCCCATGGCCCCACCTGGGGTCTGTGCTCAGGACACAGCCAGGATGGGAAGCAGGCCTCTTCCCAGGCACAGCCACCAGCTTCCAGCATCGCGCTGTCCAGAGAGGGCAGTTTCGATACTTGTCAGAGTGGCTTGGGGACCACTTGGATGCCACGCACGTGTTTCTACTTGGGGCAGGCAGTGGCTGTGTGTTCAGTGTGGCTGTATTTTCACTTCCACCTGTCCACTCCTGCCCCTTCAGGTGATTCTGGGAGAGGCTGCAACCCCCAACCACACCACCTGCTGGGTGAGCCACTCCATCAGGTTAGAGACCATCCCTCCTACGCCCTGCGGCTGTGGGCGCTTGAGGAGTGAATCAACAAAGGAAAAGATCTTCCTCTCTGTCCTCCCCTCTGTATATCTGACTTTCCAATAAAAATAAAATAAATCTTTAAAATAAAAAAAAAGATTAAAAAAATTTTATTGGAAAGTCAGATTTACAGAGAAAAGGAGACAAAGATCTTCTGTCCACTGGTTCACTTCCCAAATGAGTGCAGCAACTAGAGCTGAGCCAATTCACAGTCAGGAGCCAGAAGCTTCTTTCAGGTCTCCCATGTGGGTGCAGGATTCCAAGGCTTTGGGCCTTCTTCTTCTGTTTTCCCGGGCCACAAGCACAGAGTTGGATGGGAAGTGGAGCAGCCAGGACACAAAACAACACCTATATGGGGTGAAGGTGGGGGATTAGCCAATTAAGCCACCGTGCTGGGCCCCTTTCTCCCCATCCAGCCCCTCTGCTGTATGGCTCAGACTACCCTCACCTGTCGCAGCTCCCCCTGCCATCTTCTACAGAGAGTGGACTTCACCTGTCCACATGGGTCACAGCTCATTCCCACCAGGCTGGAAGGCTACCCCTCTGGCTATGGCCTGCTAGATCCCCTAACCTCAGTTTCTTACACACACAAAAAAAGTGGTTTTCATGTCTATTGGTCTAATTTTATGATCTAATGGTCTAAGGTCTTAAAAATGTCTTTACTGAAAGAAAGAAAGGGAACTCTCTCATCTACTGGCTCACTCCCCAAATGCTCACAATAGCCGGATGGACCAGGCTGAAGCCAGGAGTCAGACTCCATCAGGGTCTCCCAGCCACTTGCGCTGGCCCTGTGGGCACAAATCAGCAGGAAGCAGAGCTGGGGCTCCAAGGCTTTCCAAGGTGCAGAATTGGATGCCCCTGGTAGTAGTTTAACCCCTATGCCACATGCCAGCCTCCGTCCAGGTTTCTGATAGGCAAAGCAGCTGCTAACGGGAGGGGAGATGTGGGGGCTGGGAGGACTTCTTTTCTCTCAAAAGCTCACCAGAGCTTTCCCATGTGGAGTGAGACCTTCCTAAGGAACACACCTGCACGTATTTTCTTTTTTATTTATTTAATTTAATTTATTTATATTGGAAAGGCAGATTTACAGAGAGGAGACATAGAAAGATCTTCCATCCACTGGTTCACTTCCCACGTGGCCTCAACAGCTGGAGCTGAGCCGATCCAAAGCCAGCAGCCAGGAGCTTCTTCTGGGTTTCTCACATGGGTCTAGGGTCCCAAGGTTTTGGGCTGTCTACCGCTTTTCCAGACCACAGGCAGGGAGTTGGAAGGGAAGTGGAGCAGCTGGGACACGAACCAGCGTCCATTGGGGATCCCAGTGTGTGCAAAGGAGAGCATTTAGCTACTGAGCCATTGCGCTGGGCCCTGCATGTTTTCTTTTCAATCCTCACAACCCAAGGTGGGTCCTATTATCACTTCCTTTTACAGACGAGTGAATGTGGGACAAGCTGTGGCTTGTGGGGGAGCACAGTCACAGTAATTTTTCTGTGACCAGCCAGGAGTCACTTATGGACAATGCTCTACCCTAGAGGATTTAGGATAAAGGCAAGGGATAGGCAAAGCTTAACCTCCCTCTCTCCTGGGAAGACACCTTTCTAGGTGCGGTTCCAGCCTGGTGGGGGCAACAAGACCATCATACTCTGGGAATTTCTTGTCTGAGCAAGGTGTCACGTTGCACTTGGAAAATCAGTAATTCCTGGATCCCTGATGCCAACATCTAATGTGGCACTAAATGCCTCCACGACCCCGCATCCCCCACCACTGCTGTCCTTGCGTTCTTTTTGGAGGGATAGACACAGGAACCTGATCCCCCCCATACCCTGCTGACCCGGAAGCAGGAAGACGGCTGGGAGCCACAGGAGGTATCTTGGGATTCCCAACCTCTCCCATTTCCGCCTCTTCGTCCCAGCCAAACTCCCAGGATTATGACAGCGTGGGCAATAAAAAGTGCCTAATTGGTTGTTGTCCAGCCAAGGAGGAGGCTGTTCCCCCGTTTCCCTCCGCGGGGGCGGGAAACCGGCTGAGTCAGTTTCACTTTTGCTATTGCCCAGTTTCCCCGTGGTTGCCGGTCTAGCGGAAGCGCAGGGTTTGGTGGGAGTCAGCAGTCTGTCTTGAGCCTGCTCCGCAGGTGGGCATCTCCTGGGATGTGAAGGGCTCCCGGGTGGGGGTTAATGGTGAGGCTAAAGGCCAAGTGGCAGACTTCTACCCACTGGCCCCTGTAGGAGTGGGAGAGGTCCTTACCCCCTAGCCTCCATGGCGCAACGTTGTCCTGCTGCAGCAGCAGAGGACACTCGGGTGGCATTTGGAGCTTGGTTAAGATGCAGGTGCTGGGCCCCGTGCCGCGGCCTAGCGGCTAAAGTCCTCGCCCTGAATGCGCCTAGGATCCTATATGGGCACCGGTTCTAATCCTGGCAACTACACTTCCCATCCAGCTCCCTTCCTGTGACCTGGGAAAACAGTCGAGGATGACCCAAAGTCTTGGGACCCTGCACCCGTGTGGGAGACCTGGAAGAAGTTCCTGGCTCCTGGCTTCGTGCACAGCACTGGTTTTTGCAGTCACTTGGGGAGTGAATCATCGGACGGAAGCTCTTCCTCTCTGTCTCTCTTCCTCTATATCTGACTTTCCAATAAAAATAAATAAATCTTAAAAAAATGATGCAGGTATTATGGCAGGCAGGTTCAGCTGCTGATTGAGATGCCGGCATCCTGTTGGGGGGTGCCTGCTGCCCTGCACTTCCCTTCCAGCTTCCCGCTGATGTGCCTGGGAGGCAGGAAGTGATGGCTCAGGTGCTTGGGTCCCTATGGCTCACAAGGGAAGATCCACATGCAGTTGGAAACTCCTGATTTTCTTTCACCTTGATCCAGCCTTGGCTATGGAGGGCTTAAGGAATGGACTAGCAGTTAGTTGGGAAACTTCTCTGTCTCTGCCTTTCAAATAAAATGAAAATTAAAACAGGGGTTCTTATGCAGTGGTATGGCAGGCTAATCTTTCATCTGTGGTGCCAACAGCCCATGTGAGCATTGGTTCATATCCTGGCTGTTCCACTTCTGATCCAGTTTGCTGCTTTTGGCTTCGAGAAGCAGCGGAAGATGGTTCAAGTCCGAGGGCTCCTGCACCACTGTAGGAGGCCCAGCAGAAGCTCCAGGCTCCTGATTTCAGATCAGATCAGCTCTGCTGGTTTACTCCATTTGGGGAGTATGGGAGTAAACCAGCAGATGGAAGATTTCTGCCCCACTTTCTGTGTGATTCTGCCTTTCAAATAAAAACAAATAAATTTGTAAACAACAATAAGAGAAGATAAAGACTCTGGAGCCGGGCTGTCTGGGATTCTGACTGTGCCATTTGTCAGCTGTGTGATGTCTAGCAAGCTACTTGAGCTTGCCGTGCCTTGGTCTACTCATTTGTAAAGTGGGGGTAGTTATGGCAGCTACCCTACGGGGCAAATAGGTTGGAATGGGGTCGATGCCTGTAGAACACCTGGAGCATGACTGTGTGGCACCTGCTCGGTGCCACTGGTACGGCCCTGATTTGTAGGTGGGATGTGGGGCTGCTGCACCTGCACATGCCTGGGTGGGGGACGCCGACTGAGACGACCCCTGCCTCACAGGCCCTGGTTTTTCCAGTACCCTCTCCTCTCTTCTAGCAGCAAGGACCCCAAGAGCCAGGAAAGTGGGTGTAGGCTTGGTGCGCAAGCTCCCTGCCTGAGAGCCTGCACCCCCACACAAGCCCCTGCACGGTGCAGCCCCTCGCCTTCCTGGACCCACACCTAGGTCACATCTGCTGAGCACAGGGAGTGTCTCGAAGCACATACGTTGCCCCCCCACCCCCGCCACACATCCCTGGCAGGAGACTTGCTCTGTGACAGTCACCATTTCTGCCCTCCCCAGTGGGTCCTATCCTGCTTCCTTCAGCAGGACATCGCCAGGCCTGAGCCCCAGGCCTGAGGTCCACTCCAGCACTTGCTGCCTGACCCCCTTCCTGATGACCATCAGGCTGGGAAGTTAGAACCGTGTTTCATCATTCAACTCACTGGACCGGATGGATGGGTTACCAGGGACCCTGTGGTCTCAGCCATGCCTGGCCCCCCTCTTCCCATCCCGTGGCTTCCCTGCTGGGATCCAGGAAACCGCTGTGCTCACTGGGCTGGCTGCCACCTCCAACTGCACCTGGGGGTTTGGCAAACACACAGCCACCTGTCTCCGGAGGCTCAGGTGGAAGCAGGCAGACAGCGGAGGCCAAGGACCTCCCCTCCAGAGACCCCCTTGGGCACTGGAGGGTGGAAACACACCATTCAGTTATGGGGTCCCCACCAGCAAGGCTGTGGCAGACGCCAGCTGAATAGGAAGGCAGCAGGAGATCCCAGGAAGTCCCTCACCCACCCCTGACTATCTCGAAGGAGTCCTTATCCCCTTCCCTGCCACTGCTTGGCCAGGGACTTGCTTATAAGTGTGTGTATGTCTGTGAGTTTGGGGGTATGTGTGTAAGGGGGAGTAGGAGGGAACTCCTTGGTCCCTGGGAGGGGGGCAGGGAGATTTATGGGACTGCGAGAGGCCCCAGGCAGGAGCTATGGAGCCAACAGAGGAGCAAGGGAGAAAACCTCTCTGACATCCTAACATGAAAGTGGCAGCGCAGCCCCAGGCTGTGGGGGTGAAAGATTTACAGCTCTTGCACAAGGCCTGGAGGCCCGGAGCTGCCAGGACACTCCGGAGCCAGAATAACTCCCCGCCAAGGCCTTTACCTTTCTCCTCTAGGAAAAAAAAAAAATTACTCACCAATAGAACAGGTTGGAGCTGCCAGGAAGATGGTTATCACAGTGGGACCCCGCCCCACTGGGAGGCTCAGTTACTCCTGACTTCCTCCACCTCCCCCAACTCTCTCCTCTTTGCCCCTCAGGTCAAGGGGAGGCATCTGAGGGAGGAAGGGGAGCCAGGGGTCACCTTCCAGTCCTCTCTCACCCCCAAAGCAGACTCAAGTCTCTGTGCCCCCATTTCTCTGCCAAAGGTGAAGGCAGCAGGGACACGGCCCTGGATGAGCCCACTGGCCTGGAAGTGGGGCAGGGGGCGGGCTGGGGCGGAGGGCCAATTCTGGGACAGCCCTAATCCTCTGGGGATAGTTTCAGAGTGTGTATGGGGAGTGGGGACATGGATGACTGGATGAGGACAAGAAGTAGAGTCCCTGGGGCTTGGTGATCACCTCTCGTTGCAGCCAGGAAGCCCCAAGTCTGTGCTGGGGGTCTCGTGACTGGGAGCTGTGAGCCCCCGTCCCACTCCTCCCTGCAGCTGCCGCCCACCCTCATGGGGCTGGGCTGTGTATCTGCCTGAGAGCTGGACCTCTGGCTCCTTCCTTGCCCCTGCGAAGGTGGCTTTAGGGTAGCTGCCCTGTACCATGGGGGCAACCCAGATGACTAAAGATTAGGGTTAGACTCTGGACTCCACACCCCATCACGCTGGTTCCCTGCCCACTTGGAGGAGCCTCAACCTCAGCCAGGAGGGGGGCGGGGTGCATGGCTAACCACTTAAAAGGGCCAGGTACAGTATGCAGAACAGGTGAGCAGCCAGAGCCTTTGAACTGGAAGGGGGTGAGGCTGTTGCTACCCGCCTGGAAGATGGCAATTCTGGGCCGGGACTCACAGCTCCCACAGCTCCTGTGGAAAGGGCTGGGGCACGGACTCCACAAAAGCCCCCTCCAGTCCCGTCTCCCACAGAGACAGCCAACTGAGTAATGTGTCCGCTGCTCAGCCAGGTGGGCACCAACTTGCCACTGGCAGGCTCTATCCAGAGTGGCCCATCGGTACTCCCCAAGGGGCAGACTGGGAACTGTGGGGAGGGGACAGAGGACAAAGCTGCCTCTGGGGTGGTATGGGTGAGGAGGGGTCTAGCCAGCAGCTGTAAGGGCCCTTGGCTTGCTGACCGGCAAGGAAAGATGGGGCAGGTCTGTGGCCTGGAAGGCAAAGAGGACCCAGGGCCTTGCCCCTGCCTCTGGCTTCTGACTCCGGGCTCGGAGTGGGTAGGGCTGGTCAGGACCTGCCCCCAGCCTGCCTTCCTTCCCCAGCAGGTTGGTGATGGTGGTGGAGGAGAATTACTCTCCCGGTCCTGCTTTTTTTTTTAGTTTTTGAAGCCAGATCAAAGGTGGAACCCAGCTGGGCGCCCTAGTAAAATCTCAGCAATGTGGAGCCGCAGAGTTTCAGAGGTGAAACCAGGAGCTGGGGGTGGGACCATCCCAGGGCAGGCTGGCTGTAGGGGTCAGAGGTCAGGGGGCAGATGGAAACCAGAGCCGGGTGTGGAGCCGGTGGGCCAAGCTAGAACCAGAGACCCAGAGGTGCACACGCACCAGTCTACACTGCCTTGGTGGGCACTGTTGCTGCCCAACTTCCCAACCCCCTCCTCAGCTCTCTGCCCCCTCAGACACCTGCTCCCTCCAGAGCCTTACTTTGTACAAGCAGAAGTTCTCAGCTGTGACTCCTCCTCGCAGACTTCCACCTCCCCCATCTGCCTTGGAGCACTTTCCTAATGAAAAATTGAAGAGGAAGTCTAGGATCATGCCCCGGAAGCACCCCCTTCTCTCTTACCCTGTTCTGGTGTTGTCAGGGAGGGGAATCAGAGGAACACCACCCTGACACAGGCACATCTCCTGCTAGGAAGTCCCTCACCACTGTCTCCAGTGTGGTGGCACCGCAGGGGCTAGGGAGGTGCCACCCAGGTTTCTGGTACTGTGAGGGATGCTCTTGCAACCAAGGTCAAACACACTGTTGGGGGATTCCTTTCCCACCCTGAGAAGTTTCCTTCCTTTGGGGATTTCTTTCCCATGCCTCGCCTTTCCTCCCCCCTCCCCCCACCTCCCAGGCCAGGAGTCCTGCAGGCTGGATGGAGAGGCATGGTTGGGACCCACGCTCTGCCAAGTCATGAGGTGTCCGACAGAACTGAGAAAGTCCCCCGAGCCTCGATTTGCCAGCCAAGCCTCAGAGAAGCTCCTGGTGACAATGAGGACTTCCCTGCTGCTCTGTGCTCTCTTTGCCCACTGCCGGTTCCTGAGGTCACTGGCAGAGTTGGGACCTACGGAGCACAGACGTGTGCGTGTGTCTGCAGGCAGACATGCCTCAGCGGGCCTAGATACGACGGAAAGGCAGCTGAGTGCCACTCACCAGGGCACCATGCCACGATGGCCACTCCACCCCCTTGCCTGAATCTTGCTTTCTCTCTCCTGCCATAAGATATGGGTTCACTGTCCCTGCCAGGGAGGCCAGGAGGGCTACTGGGTAGGGACTCTGAAGCGCCTGGGCAGAGAAAGACCCACAAATACAGGGGATCATTAGAGGCATCACACAGCCGTTTTGTGGGCTCCAATGTTGTTATTAATTTGATTAGTGTTATTGTTATCGCCTTCATCGCCCACTTCCTGAGTCTCTGCCAGCTGCGTCCATGCTCCCAGGTGAAGATCCTGGGTTGGCATTAGCCAGCCATGGCTTCCTATGGCCCACCCTTCAACATCCAGGGTCTCTGGTAAGCCCCCTGGGAGATTAGTGATGTGGCTGTGTTTAAAAAAAAAAAGTTTATTTAGGGGCTGGCGTCTTGGAGTAGTGAGCACTAGTTCGTATCCTGGCTGCTCCAACTTCCTGTCCAGCTCCCTGCTAATGGCCTGGGACACACAGCAAAGGACGGCCCAAGTATTTGGGCCCCTGCAGCCATTGGAAAGGCAGACCTAGACTGAACTTGTACAAAGTAAGGATTTAGCCATTGAGCCATCACACCGGGCCCAATCTTTAATTTTATTTTTGAGGCAGAGAGGGAGATCTAACTACTAGTTCATTCTCCAAATGCCCAATAGCTGGGGCTGGGCCAGACTAAAGCCATGAGCTTGGGACTCAAAATTGGTTCTCCCACATGGGTGTCAGAGACCTGAGTACTTGAGCCGCGGCTGGTTGCCTCCCAGGCTGCGTTAGCAGGAAGTTGGAATAAGAAGTGGAGGTGGGACTGGCTCCAGGCTCTCAGATGTGCACTGCAGGTATTTGAAGAGGCAGCTGAAGTCCTAGGCCACATGGTAGTCCCTGCAATGGCAAGGAGTCACTCTGCAGAGGCCTAAAGGTATTCACCATCCACAGAGGAAGTGGTGAACAGGCCCAGCCCACAGCAGGCACCTGCTTCGTAAAGGAACCTCCACTTAAGCGGTCCGGGGCAGTGTGGTGAAAACGTTGGGCAGCTGCTCCTGGGAATGCCGTGGGCGCCCCCTGGTGGTGACCAGGAAAGCTGAAGAGAGCTGTGCCTTCACCCCTGCAGCCTCATTTTCCCTCGGCTCACAGACCCTAGCCCAAGGGAACTGGGATAGGGAGAACCAGGGAAGAAATAAGAACACTGTGAGGGGGAAGGACGGGGGGGAATGTCGTGCTGGAAGATTCCATGGCAGTTGGTGGACAGCCACTACTGGCTTGGGCTGGGCTGGGCACCAGGGGCGGAGGAGTAGGTGAGCCAAGCTGTGGCTCAGGACCCAGTTCCCTGGGCAGTGGAGGCTGGGGACGGGGGTGGAGGGCAGTGATGTGCCCTGGTACTGGGGAGTGCCAGGGAAATATGTCTGCTGACCTTCACTCGTGCTTTACACTCACAGCTGAGGGGGGCTGAGCTGGACCGTGGATGGACTCACCTCCTCGGTGGCTGTCCCCACAGCGTCCTCATTCCCTGGCTCTGCTTAGTAATAGTCAGGGATGCCTTGCTGAAGTCTGTGACCCTGACATGCCCGTGGGTGGGAAGCGAAGAGACGAGGAGGCAGAAAATCGTCGGGGAGGGGAGGGGTGTTGGCAGAGACTAGGGGGACACCCTGCAGTCTTCCCAGCCTGTCTGCCAGGCAGCCTGGGTGGCCGCCAGAAGCAAGGGGCTGTGGTCAGGGCTGGCCTGGCAGTGGCGGCCCCGACAGCACCAGCAGCGCCTTGCAGTTCCTCCCCCAGGAAACCCCAGAGGCAATGGCTCTGGGTTTCTACTGCCTTCTCTCTCCAGTGCCCTCAGCACCCCAGTGGGAGAGACCTTCATGCCCACCCCAGGGGGTAGACAGGGGCAGCCATGTGCTGAAGAGGACAGGACACAGGCAGGGAGAGAAATGAAGTGGGGGTAGTGGGCAAGAAGGCCTGAGAGAAGGCGGTACAACTGTGAGTGGCTTTCTGAGGAGTCGGTCACTTAGTCACTCAACAAGCCCGTTGTGCAGCTGCTGTAAGGGTGGGTGAGGCAAACACAGAGAGGAGGGGTGAGTAGCAGAAATGAGGGGCTCTGCAGACCAGAGATGGGACAGGACACAGAGCAGCGGCAGCGCAGAAGGACCGGCATGGGAGAGAAGCAAGCGGGGCACACCTGGCCACAGCAGGGATCCGGCTGGAAGCACCCACAGCCCTGGCTGCAGGAGGACCCAGCAGGTAGGGGGAGCGATCAGAAGGGGGCGTGTGGGAGTGAGTGCGGGGAGCCCTCCCCTCCCCGAGACCGATTTCCCACGACTGCAAGGCAGGTTTTGGAACGTACTGCAAGTTCTCGTGTCAAGCATGGCCAGGGACACAGCAGATGTTCAGTCTGGTCTCGCTGTCTGCTGAGACCAACGGGGCCATCTTGGAAGGTGAGAGTGTGGTGGTGTCCGGGGGAGGCTTGAGGCCCTGGCTGGTCCATACCGGGTATGGGGGTATCACCTCCTTAACGCCTCCATATGTACGCACGCTCTCCCTTACACATCCAGGGTCTGGTGCCACAGCCTGGAGGGCAGCAGCAGCCTGGCTTCTTGCAGCTTCTGTCCCCACAGGAGGCCTGGCAGTGGCCCAGCAGGATGCCTCCCCCACCTGCCCTAGCACCCCTGCACCCCAGCAGGGCTGAGTCACTGAGGTTGGGTGGAGCCCAGCCGGCCGAGGCAGTGAGGCAATCTGAACTGGAAAGCTGGCCTGGGAACAGAATGTATGTTCCCAACCACGTGTAGATGTAATATATGCAAATCTTCATTCTTTAACTCGGCATACTTTCCTAACCATCCTCCCCACACTGGCCTCAATCCTTCTTACTGTTTTTTTTTTTTTTTTCCGAAAAAGATTTATCTATTTACCTTGAAAGAAATGCACAAAGAGAAAGAGATACCATCCACTGGAACCTATCTGCTGGTTCACTCCCTACATGGCCACAATGGCCAGTGCTGGGTCAGGCCAGAGCCAGGAGCTTCTTCAGAGTCTCCCACTCAGAGTCTCCTGTGTGAGTACAGGGGCCCAAGGACTTGAGCTGTCCTTATCCCAGCTGCCATTAGCAGGGAGGGAACTGGATCGGAACTAAAACAGCTGGGACACAAACCAGTGCCCACATGGGATGCTGGCGTCACAGGCTACATCACAGCACACGCTACATGGTGAACCGAGTGCAGGACCACATCCAGAGTCACACAGTCTACTACCTCATGAACATCCATGTCACACCCCGCTCCATCTACCTGTGCCGGCATGGCGAGAGTGAGCTCAACCTCAGGGGCCGCATCGGAGGAGACTCTGGCCTCTCAGCTCGGGGCAAGCAGTATGCCTATGCTTTGGCCAACTTCATTCGGTCCCAAAGCATCAGCTCCCTGAAGGTGTGGACGAGCCACATAAAGAGGACGATCCAGACAGCAGAAGCTCTCGGTGTCCCATATGAGCAGTGGAAGGCCTTGAATGAAATTGATGCGGGCGTCTGTGAGGAGATGACCTATGAAGAAATCCAGGAGCACTATCCTGAAGAGTTTGCACTACGAGACCAGGATAAATACCGCTACCGTTATCCCAAAGGAGAGTCCTATGAGGATCTTGTTCAGCGTCTGGAGCCAGTCATAATGGAGCTGGAGCGGCAGGAGAATGTGCTGGTGATCTGCCACCAGGCTGTCATGCGGTGCCTCTTGGCCTACTTCCTGGATAAAAGTTCAGATGAGCTTCCCTATCTCAAATGCCCTCTGCACACGGTGCTCAAACTCACACCCGTGGCTTATGGCTGCAAAGTGGAGTCTACCTGAACGTAGAGGCTGTGAACACACACCGGGAGAAGCCTGAGAATGTGGATGTCACCCGGGAACCTGCGGAAGCCCTGGACACTGTCCCTGCCCACTACTAAGTCTTCCAAGAGGCTGAAAGACCCCTTGGCTCACTGTTTTCCACCTTTGGGAACTCATGTCCTTGTTCTTCTCCACCCTGAGAAGACTGTCTTGGCCTCACTGGCAGAGCCAGTGAAGAAGTCCTCGGGAGTTCCAAAATAGTCCTGTTTCTGGCCCTGTGGAGCTATCTGGCTCTGGAGGAAGTTCTTGCTTTTTTAATTCCTATTCTATAATCAATAAAGACTTCTTTTTCTGCCTACAGGAAAAAAAAAAAAAAAAAAACTGGCCTCAGCTTCGACCGCAGCTCCCACACGGGCAGGAGTCAGTAGTGAAAACAGGAGCGTGAAGAACAGTGTGATAGAAGCTCTCTGCAGGCGGCAAGAACAGCCCAGGGTGGCAGAACGCTTCAGCCAGGTGGGAACGAGGTTATGCGACTTCTGGGCAGGGTCTGAAAGGGAGGATGCATCAGAGTTCACCAGGAGACAGTAAGGGTGCGGTGGCGCAGGAATGAGTGGAGAGAAGCCCAGGGCTTCAGGGACCGGCTAGTCTTTCCTGGAGGGAAAATCTGTGGGAAGGAAACGGAGTGAAAGAAGGGGGAGGAGAGGCTGAACCCGCATGTGCACAGGCTGACAGGAGCCAGGCACTGGCCCGCAGGGCGGAGGATCTGCTCTGCAAGAACGATACCACCTCACATCTGGTCTGTCAAAGGTCAAGATGGGTGGACAGGGAGAGAGTACTTAAAAGATTAATTTATTTTTATTGGAAAGTCAGATATACAGAGAGGAGGAGAGACAGAGAGGAAGATCTTCCATCTGCTGGTTCATTCCCCATGTGGCCACAACGGCCAGAGCTGAGCAGATCCAAAACCAGGAGCCAGGAGCTTCTTCCTGGGCACTGTCCTCCACTGCTTTCCCAGGATACACGCAGGGAGCTGAATGGGAAGTGGAGTAGCTGGGATATGAACCAGCGCCCATAAGGGATACCAGTGCTAACAGGTGGAGGATTAGCCAGTTGAGCCACAGCACTGGCCCTGGAAGATCAACATTTATTCCTAGGACCTGAGCTGTGACACAGCAGGGGAGTTAGGAGTGGCCTGCAGCCCCAGCATCCCACATGGACACCAGCTGGGCTCCCGGCTGCTCCACTTCTGATCAGACTCCTCGCTAACACAGCAGTTGAGAATGTGTAAGTCCTTGGGCCCCTGCACCTGCGTGGGAGACCCGACATAAGCTGGCTCCTGGCTTCAAGCCGAGTCTACCCAAGGAAAGTTGTTGCCATTTGGGGAGTGAAACCAGCAGATGGAAGCTCTCTCTTTCAAATAAATCTTAAAACACACATTCATCAGTTACTGGGTATTAGGCCTTCTGTTCAGGGTATGATTTTAACATATTGCCCCTTTCTGACGATGCTGTCCACCCTGACAATTACGATAAAAAGAAAGGCAGAGCAGAATAGAAATGTATAGAATGGCAAAGGAAATGTGTCTTGGTGCAGGGGCTGTTGTGCCGGTACGACAGCGTGCGACACACACTTCTCTCCCAGGGTGTGGGTGGGAGCCAGGGAGAGCGGGGTGGGTGGTGGGTTTCTAACCCCGGCTCCCGCTCGGTAACGCACGCACAGGTCCCCAGAAGCGCACCTGCACAGTGCCCACCGGGAGCGCCCACACACCCAGGGTGTCGGCGGGCACAGCCCAAGTCTTGCTCCCCACCCCAGGCACTCTCCAAAGGCAGACAGAACGGAGCAGGGCCGGCGGCCCCAAAAACGCTTCCGGAAAGCGCTTCACACACTCCCCAGCCCTGCGTCTGCAGGGATGGTGGGGAGGTCCAGGTGAAGATTAATCCGGGGCTTGGACTGTTGGAAAAATCCCTTCAGGAATGTCACGCAGCTCCGTGGCGGGCGCCAGAAAGCCTAGCTGTTCCAAGGGGCCTGTCCCCAGGCGACGAGGCACTGAAGGGACGACGGGGGGCTCTTCCACTCCCCGGCCTGGGGCAGAGTGGGCGACGGCGGCCGAAGAGCAGAAGCAAGCCCTGCCACACCTGGGCGAGACTGAAGGCGAAATGCATATGCTATTTATAGGGCCTCACCCTAAGGACTTGTGATTGGCTTTAGGGCAGATCGATCACTCATCTTTCTGGGTTAGAGGTGGGTGGAAGGTCAACCACGACCAATACAGGAACATTCTTCAGCTAAGCCCCACCCCATCCAGCTTCCTGTTGCTGTCCATCAACGAGCCAGTAGGCGGGACTTTGCCTCCCGCCAGTTGGCCGAGGAACACGTCGTTCATTCGGCCTTAGGTTTCCGGTTGGTGCGCGCTACCGTCCGTCAGTGACACTCCACAGCGCTATTGGCCAAACCAACGTCGCTCTAGATGCCTCTCGGAGATTGGCTCGTCGTGCTGTCGGTCCCCAATGAACCCAACGCTTACTGGTGGGCGCTGCCGTCGCTCGGGCGGTGGCGGGCTCCGGGATTGGCGGGCTCTAGGCGGGCGGTGTCAGGCTCTCGGTGGCGGCGGAGGCGGCGGAGGCCAGGGAGGAAGATGTCGTAATGAGCGGTGGGTCCTGGCCGCTGCCGGCGGGGTCTTTCCGGCCCCCAAGGGTCGGGAAGACGGGCAGAGGCCGCGGGGACGGGGAGTTGGCGGCGGGGGCGCCCCCCTGGGGCCGGGCCTGGCGTCGGGGCCCGGCTGCGGGAGGGGCGGGGGAGGGAGGATTCCCGCCCGGAGGAGGAGCGGGGCTGGCCAGCCCGGGCGGAGGCACCCGGAAGGGGGCGTTCGACTCCCCGCCCCCTCGGAGCCCGCTGGGCGGGAGGGCGGCCGCTTCCGGGGACTGGCGAGAGCCGCGGGCACCTGGGGCGAGCCTGGCACCGACTCGGGCCCGGAGGGGATGGGGGGGTCCTCCTTCGACACGGCTTCGTGGCCGTCGTGTCCGGGTCTGGGGGGGTCGCGGTGGTGTCCTCTGGCCTCGGACCGTGGATCTGCCATCCCAGGCAGGAGGAGGACAAGTTTGAGAATGGGCTGATGTGGATGGAGGCGGGGAGAGGGAACACCCACCATCCCAGAAATAAAAGTGGGTTCTTCGTGCGCCCCACCTTCGCCCCAAGAGTGCCTGCTGGGGCTCAGCCGCGCCCCCGCACTTCTTGTGGCTCCAAAGAGACTGGTGGGCAACCAGGCGATCTGTGCTGCTGGCATTCTTTGATTTTTGATTCAGAGATCCTACCTTGTTTAGACCCTCGAGGTTCTTGGAGGAAGGCATGGGCCAGTAGATGTGCTTTAGATCAGGAATTGGCCCGGTGACCCCTTAGAGCAGGGCTTATCTATTTGAAAGGCCGGAGTAGGAGAATCTTCCATGAACTGATTGCCTGTGCCCTGGCCACGACAGCCTGCGCCCGGCCAGTGCTGGAGCCAGGAGCTTCAACTGAGCCTGCCAAGCACTTGGGCCATTTTTTATTTTTTTCTGCTGCCTTCCCGGGAGCAGAAACGAGGAGCTGGATTAGAAGTGAAGCCACTGGGACCTGATCCAGCACCTTCAAGGGATGCAGGCTGGGGACAGGCTGAGTTTTTAGGGCTAGAAGGTGGAGCTGAGGAGCTATTTCACAGCACAGCAGTCCTTTTTGATAACTAACAAAGAAACCCATTGTCTGCAGTGGTGAGCCTCACAGCAGTGTCTTTGACATTCTTGGGTGTTATGAAGGGGTAAAGCTGGTAGACCTGTCAGTTGGGCCGGTGATGTCATTGTTCCCCTAGCTTCTGACAGGTTTTAACACCTGTTGGAATTGGGTGCTTGGCAAGTTTTCTAATTTCTAGTTCCTAGCTGGCTGAACTCTTGTGATTTAAAGTGACAATAGGAAGAAGTGACTGACCCCAGAGCTGGGCTGCTGAAGGCACAGCCTCTGCTAGGGAGACCCATGTAGGGTTTGTTCATGACCCAGTTGTCGTCTGACTGCGTGGCGGGGACAACTAGCCCCAGGAGAACTTTGGCGTCACTGTAAGCAGCACACGGATGGTCAGCTTTGTTAGTGTTTGGATCCTAGAGACCTGTGAATGCAGGCAGAGAAACTTCTAGAAGATTTTGTCAAATATCTTGGTAGAAGAACTTTGTGGGAATTGGCAGGTGAGATAGGATAGTTATGTTGGAATGTTAGCGAACTTTTTTTTTTTCAAAGATTTATTTTTTATTGGAAAGTCAGATTTACAGAAAGGAGAGACAGAAAGATCTTCTATCCACTGGTTCACTGCCTAAATGGCCTCCTAGGCCGGAGCTGAGCCAAACTGAAGCTGGGAGCCAGGAGTTTCTTCCGGTCTCCCATGCAGGTGCAGGATCCCAAGGCCTTGGGCCATCTTCTACTGCTTTCCCAGGCCACAAACAGGGAGCTGGATGGGAAGTGGAGCAGCCAGGACATGAATCTGCAATTGTATGGAATCCCGGCGCATGCAAGGTGAGGACTTCAGCCACTAGGCTATCATGCCGCCCCCCCCCCCCTTTTAAAGTTATAGAGAAGTAGAGATCCTTCATCTGCCAGTTGACTCCCCAGTGGCTGCAGCAGGCCAGGCTGCTCTGGGTATCCCGGTGGGCGCAGGGGCCCGAGCACTTGGGCCATCCCCTGCTGCTTTTTCCTAGATGTGCCAGTCGGGATCTAGATCGGAAATTGAGCAGGTCTCAAAAACTGGTGCCTGTGTGGGTTGCCGACGCTGCAGGCTGTGACACAGTGCCGGCCCCAGCCTTGGACTTCTGGACTGTTCCAGTGGTTCACAGTAGCCTTTTGGAGAAGTTGCAGGGTTCCTGGCGCCAAGCAGCAAACAGTGCTTTGCTGTAGATGTGTGAGCAATTAATTTCCAAGCTTACTTTAACTGAGTATTACCCAACTAGTGTCCTAATAAAAACATTTTAAGGTGGTTTCAGCCAGCCAGCCAGCCTGCCAGTATTGGCTTGGGCTCAGCATACTTCCAGACCTAACTCACCTTCATTTCTGTAATAGAAATGCAGCAGGGTTTTTGTTTTTACCTCTTTTTTTTTCCTATTTTAAGATTTGTTTTGTATTTGAAAGGCAGAGTTGCAGAGAGAGAAAGATCTTCTACCTGCTCATTTACTCCTCAGATGACCAGAATGGCCAGGCAGAAGTCAGGAAGCTGGAATTGCATCCGGATCTCCTGTGTGGGTGGCAGGAGCCCAAGCCCTCGGGCCGTCCTCTGCTGCTTTCCCAGGTGCATTAACAGGGAGCTGGGTCAGAAGCGGAGCAGCCGGGACTCAGCCTGTGCCTCCATGGGTTGAAAAGTTTATTTCTAGCTGAGATGGACAGTGACCACGGAGACGTGTTGCACTGAAGTGTGTGCAGCACATTAGAAAGTTTAGGGGTGTGGGCTGTGCACACCTCTGACTGTGCAAGAGTTACGCGGTCTCATCCAAACCTCGTTGACTTTCTTAGGGATGTATCGGGGTGGCCTCTTTGGGGTGTTTCCTTTCGTGGGGCTTATGGGAGTGTTACCTGGATTTGAGAATTTGTTCCCAGCATGATATAAACTAGGAACACTTTGTCTACCCATGGGCCAGACCAAGTCTGTCCATTTGTGGACCTTGAAGTGTACTGCATTAGGGAATACATGTGCTGGTGTTTCTGTTTGCTGTTGATTTGGGATATGCATGTAAGCCTTTGTGTGACTTCTAGGTCTGTTGCAGGAAGGAAAAAGGAAAAAACCTTTTCCCTTTTTTATTTCTTTCTCCGTAGAGGCAACACTTGGTCCTTGTACTTCTGAAGCTTGGTTGAAAGTTTCTGTCTAGCGTGTGCTTCCTGGAGGAGAGCCGAGCTGGGCTCGTGCAGCAGGGCTGTCTAGGAGGCTTCGGGGCCTGTGGTTCTGTCAGTCCTCTGTCGGAGTAGGCTGGAAGAGCGAGTGAAAGGCATGCACTGAGGGACAAGGTGTTAGGCTGGAGGACAGCGCTTGGGGGATGCCCCGAGGAGATGGTGGCCCTCGTGGGTTTGTTCCAGCTGGCATGTTCCAAAAGGGAAAGCCAATTTTTCTCCTACCTTGGAAAGTATAGACAGCAGCGCCCATCAGCGTGCTCGATATGGGCCTCCTCTTTGTGGTCATCACCTCTCCCGTGGGATTTGGTGGCATCACAGAGTGGCCTCTGAGAAAAAATGGGAAGCAGGGAATAAAGCCGCAGGGAGGGCCATGTGATCGGAAGTGGATTGTTGATGTCTAGTTGGCAATCTCAGGTCAGCCTAGAAAAAAACCAGAGCCAGACATTTCCTAAGCCTCAGAGAAGTCGCTGGGAAGCAGCCAACCCTCTTCTCTCTGGGGAAATGAAGTCACCCGGCATTTTGGGAGCTGACGAGCCCGGGGTGAATGTGGAGAGTGACTCACAGGTGCTTGTGCCAGAGCAGAGGAGAGCGAGCAGCGTGTGCATGCCTAGGAAGATCCTGTGTGTGGGGGGAACCCTTCTCGCCCTGTAAGGCAGTGTTTTTTGTTTTTGTTTTAATAGTAAATTCAGTTTATTTTTGATGATGTTTACATAGTTGAGAGGGCTGCATGCCTCTATGGAGCACTGAGTGGGGCAGGAGGGGCCAAGGAATGGGGGAAAGTGGATGGGACAGCTGCTTCTGGTCTTCTTTTTTCTTCCTGTATTTGGGGAAAGTGGGGAGAAAAGGAACCCAGCAGCCCAACCACATCTGTACCGAGGAATGGGGGACGCCGAGCCGATGTTACCCCAGGATCCCCAATGTGGAGCGTGTTCCAGGGGTACTGCTTAAGTGGCTTAGATAATTCTGAGATGCTATTGATTTTATTGCTACAGGGCTGAGGAAATCCTTCCCAGGTCCACTGGCTGACATAGTCCACCTTAGAGTCTCCATTTGCTCAGATAGTTGCTGTCAAAGTTGGCTGGGAGAGTGGTCCAGTTTGTTCTGCCTTCTGTGGTGCTAGACGTTCTCTGCAGGCCTCAATGAACTGGTTGTCCTCCCTGCCCTGAGCATCTGGGCATGCTGTCCACAGGCACTGTGGATGAAACGCTTTGGCGCACTTTCTGGGACTGCTTTGGTCAGGGGGTCGAGTTCTCCCATACTCATGCTCTGCCCGGCATCGTCTTCTAGGATCCCTTCTAGTGCAGCCCCGTGGAGTGTGACCAGGCAGGACGCAGACGAGCAGATGACAGCGTTCCGTTCAGGAGAGAGGGAACTGAGACTGGAGGCAGTCAGGTGCCCTGGGATCTCAGTCACATCGATGGAGAGACGCGCTGACACGTCCTGCCCGTGTGCCCCACCCTGAGGTGTGTGCATCGAAGGGGCTCTCCAGGAGCAGGACTGGACTGCTCTGGCCCCTGCTCAGGCGCTGGCCTGGTGGGCTGATGTGCACATGGGCCTGGATCCCTAGCGCTGCCTGCGGCTTGGATTCTTGCGCGGGGCCAAGAGATGCAGGTCTGCTGGTGTCCTCCGAGACGGTCCTGCCCAACTGGCTCAGGGTTTCCTCCTTTGCTCAGCAAAAATGTATCAAATATCTGCTGGTTGCCAGGCACTGAGAAAGACAGAGAAGTCCCTGCCTTTAGGGAGCTGATCTCTCAGTGGGAGATGATAATAGACATTTGTTAGATGCTGCGAGGTGCTACCGGGAGCATAGATGAGAGGGACAGGAAGAGTGTGTGGTGGGGGCAGTGAGGGGCAGTTGACAGGCTGGCCAGGGAAGGTCTCCCAACTGCGGGTGACCCAGGCAGGGGGTGAGTCAGGAGGGTGGGTCACACAGGGGATTTCTGTGTCATGGTGGGGACTTTGGCTCTTTGAGTGGGAGATGGGACGCTGTCCAGGCATCTCTGAGCGAGGAGGAAGTTTAAGGGTTGCATGTGGATGCATGTTGAGACCAGGGTGACAGGGGTCAAGGTTAGATATCCAACCAAAAGGCTTTGTTGGTTATCCGGGTGAGGGAATGTGGGAACCTGGATCCCGCTGGTGAGGGAAAGGAGTCAGATTCAGAGTACATTTGAAGGTATAACCCAGCGTGTTTGCCGGCTGTCGGGAATGGTGTGGGAAAGGGAAGGCAAGGCTAGCACCCATGGTGAGGTACAGAATTAGGGGGACACCAGGCCCACTGATTGGGATACCTGTTAGTACACCAGTGGAGACGGCAGCAGGCCATCAGAAATACAAACCCAGACAGAATTTTGGGAGTCATCCTTACATAGAATTTACATGTTTTTCTTTTTGTTTTTAAACCATGAAACCCCCATCAGAATTGGAAAGGAGAGAAAGAAGCAGCCAGGGAGACTGAGAAATAGAGAAGCAGGCGGCCAGCCTGGCAAGTGTGTCGTTGAAGCCAAGGGAAGGAGGGGTTTCAAGGGGGCAGTTGGTTCACCGTCAGACCTTCCACAGAAGAGGAGGGTCTGACCGTTAGATGGCAGGGCAGGGCTGGGATGCAGGCAGTGCGGTGAGGTTGGGTTCAGGAAGGGCACGAAAGTAACCAGGGAGAGCAGCCATGCGGCACTCTTACAAGGAGTTCTGTGTAGCTATGAAGGAACTTGGGGAATCATGGACACCCCCCTCGGGTGTATTGTGGCACAGCTGGTGAAGCTTGGGGTGCCCACGTCTCATATTGGTGTTCTGCTTTGAGTCCTGGCTGATGCACTTCTGATGCAGCATCCTGCTGATGCATCCTGGGAGGCAATGATGATGCTGCCACTGACACAGGAAACATGGATGGAGTTCCTGGCTCCTGGCTTGGGCTTGGTCCAACCCTGGCTGTTTGGTGCATTTGCGGGGTGATAGAAGATCAATCTCAGAGTATGTCTCTTCCTATATGTCACTGTGCCTTGAATACACACACACACAATTTATTTGTTTCGAAAGGCAGAGTTACAAAGAAAGAGGAGAAACAGAGCTCTTCCATCTTCTGATTCACTCCTCAAATGGCTGCAACGGCCAGGGCTGAACCAGGTTAGAGCCAGGAACCAGGAGCCTTCTTGGTGTCTCCCAAATGGTTGCAGAGGCTCAGCTGCTTTCCCGGGCGACCAGCAGAGAGCTGGATTGAAAGTGGAGCAGCAGGGACTCAAACCAGCAATCATCTGGGACCGGCTTCCCTCACCACGCCGGCCCAAAATCATTAAAACAAAACAAAAAACCTGGAAGCTGCAGACACAGATAAGGGTCATGGGCTGAGGCTGGGGTATGAGTTTGGAGTCAGGAAGATAGGAGACTCAAGGGGGACGCGAGCAGAGACAGAACCTCCATGTCTTGCCTTCCCTCTTGGCCTATTGAGAGGTTGCTGCCCAACCCTGCTCGCTCTTTAAAAAAAGTCACTGCAATGTGTTTTACAGCTGTTGGGCTCTTGTGTGCTGGTTATTGTGATTGCTACAGGTTTGCTTCTCTGAATGATCTGTGCAGTTTGGAGTCTCACAGTCAGGGTGCTGTTCCCCCATCAGCTTCCTTCGAGGTCCAGCTTTGTTCTCTCAAAGCAGCCACGGCTTACTTTTCACTCAGCAGCCATGAATTCTTCCAGGCTAGGTAACTGGGAAAGCCTGGGCTTAGAAACTGCGTTGTTGGCCTTTGGCCCAGCTAAGCTGACCAAAATAGCCAAGAGAAGGACTGTTTGCACAGAGTGAAATTCCTCTAGGGGAAGTACCACAACCAAGGGCCAAGAAAGCCCTGTTATAGGGCTCAGGCAGAGGCAAAAAGTCCCCAGCAGAAGCCCAGTGGCTCCCAGGCCTGCATGTGGAATGTCTGCCAGGTTCTCTCGCAGAGTTCCCTTCCCTCACTCCCTGTGTCTCCCCAGTCCTGTTTTGGGTGCAGTGACCAGTATTAGGCCTCCAGCAAGATGGCCAAGAGCTCAGGGTCCCTCTTCAAGTCAGCTGTCAGAGAAAGACCACTGGGACAGACACAGTCCCTGCCCTGGGCTGGGGTAGCACCAGCACATGGCAAGGGCACCTGCCCAGCGAGGTTCTCCCTGAAGGGGTGAGCTGTATGTGTACTCCCAAGGGTCAAGCTAGCCAAACGTGAGTGAGCATGTGGGGGCCACAGGTGAGTGAATGTGGCAGATTTAGAGTCCAGAAAAGTGTTGGAAGTGAAAAGGGCTGAGCTTGACCCTGTGGGAGCAGAGGTAGGGGTTGGGACAGGGAGGGGCACATTTTCTGGCTTCTGTGAGCTTATCTTCAGAGCATCTGGAAATCATTGAGGGGGCTAATCAGGGTGTGGGGGTGGCTTTTAAAAGACTGTGGAGGTTGGATAAGAGGGCCTGGGCCAGATCCTATCCTAAGAAGGGTGAGAAAATGGTGGGTGGGGCCAGAGTCTTCAGGGTCTTCAGGATTCAGTGATTCCCTGGGGAGGTTTAACCAAAGACTGCAGCAGTTGACAGAACAGCCGCGGCCCACCCTGGGGAGCTCTTCCCCAGCCACCTCCTTCATTAGCTCTCTGGGGATTTAAAGGGTGGTGGGTGTCCACAAAGAGCATTGCTTCACCTCAAGGCAGATGCAAGGGGGGAGGCTCTTCAGGGAGCTGAAGGAAGGAAGGACTGTGGGACCTGAGGGCGCAGAAGCTGGGAACCCACTAGGCAGGTGATGCCAGGATGTCTGAGCCGCACCTCTGCGGCCAGCACAAAAGGAAGGCCCCCGTGAGAGAGATCCGGGATGGACAGATTTGGGGGGAGGTGTGGGGAGGAAAGGCAGCGCTGGAGGGCACAGGACGAAGAGCCTGGAGACCCCTGGGCTTCTCTGCCAAGTTGGGGCTTGAATACAACTTCAGTACGAAGGCACTCAGGTGTGAGCCCATCAGGCACCTGGCTTTGCTGCCCCAGCCAGTCCAAGCCTTGTTGGATGCCCCATGTGGTCTGTCTGTGGCACCTCAGAGAGGCACTCTTTCTGTGCCATAAATCACCCACGCCCAGGGACTGCTGGGAAAATTTTAACCAACTTGCATGAATGGAAAGCCTGACATAACTTTGGAAGCAATGTAGCTTTTCAAGAATGTGTGGAATCCTACTTACACTGCTGCTAAAAACAAAGGTTTCAGTAAAATTCAGTAAAAAAAGCAAATTAAAAGCCAATGGTGTTGCTCTTAAAAGCCAATGGTGCTACTAAAATGGTGGTGGTGGTATAAAACAATTACACAGCTGTGTCTAAGAATCCCTTTGCAATCTCCATGTACCGTGTAGCGTCACTCTGACTGGTATAAAGGAAAAGTTAAGAGCAACTTAGGTCCAAATAACATATTTTAAAGAGAAGGTTCCAGATCAGTGAGGTTCTAAGGCACCTTTGATCATCCTGTAGCCTTGTTAGCTACTTCTCTCCATTGGTACCTAGCTGTCTTGCGTTTCCTAGTGGCTGCTGAGCTACTGCTATTTGCCCTTTGGTGGTTAGCCCCAGGAAGTAATTCTGCAGGGGCATGGAGAGCTGCTCTGTTTTGGTCTCCCAAATCTTCAGGCCAGGAACCATAAGGCTCAGGGTGACATTGGGTGAGACCCCCCCAAACTCTGGCCTGAGGTCAGGAAGGAAAGGAAAACCAACTGAAACTGCCGCATTGGCATGGCCATGTGCGCTTGCTCTGGCAGGTTCTGCTCCCTGTTCCCAGCAGAAGCCGCCCTTGGAGCCTGGCCCGAACTCCAGGCAGCTGCCCAGAAAGCAAGGAGGATGATGAGGGTGTGCTCAGCCAGGTTCCGGCTTATTTCTTTTCATGTGTGCCCTGTGTCGCGCGGCCCCGACACAGTGGAGGGTGTTGAGGGCACTCATGGCAGTTGTAGCTAAGCCATCCTGGTTCCAGGGGTGCCCACCAGGAGAGCCCCTTCCTGCCTTCCCAGCCAGTTAGCTAGCGGCTGACAGCTCCTGTCGCCGCCAGCAGTGTGGTCTGAGAAGTAGAAACCCTCCAAGGCCTTTTGCTCCAGTGGAGACAAAATAAGTCCAGAGAAGGGAGAACATGACCTCAGTGGAAACTGATCCCACCTGTTGGAAGTTCTCTCTTTTTATTACGCTGAAATCCCTCTTGACTTAGCCTTAAGGAAGGCTTGGTGTCTTCCTTTGAGCCAAGGGTGGAATAAATCCCCAGGTGGACATCGCCACCCTGACTCCCTGACCACAACCATTGCCAATCTCCTTGGAGGGAAAATCTTCCAGTTGAAAATTCCCCTTTCAGAATGGAACCAGATGCTCCAGATGTGGCATAAAACTGTAAGCACCCATGTGAGTGCAGTCTTGATACAAGCCACTTTTGTAACTTGTGTTGAGCGCTGTCTAGATTCTGCTGCTCTCATGTAGCTTTTGAGTCAAAACCGCAGGCTTTCCAAGAGTTGTCAAACTCATGTCTTCCTGTTCTGCTTGTGACTTTTTAACCCAAGTGCAGGATTTACTCAGTTGTCAGCCACCATGCATTTCTTGGTTCCCCACTGTCTGCCTGGTCTTCAGCTGCAGACCTTCCTGGACCTAGGGAAGTCTGCCAGAAGCCTGTGTGGGCGCCAGGACTCAGCGTGCACAGTGGGGCTGAGAGGTGTGGCTCCCCTTCCCTCACTAGGGAAGGGCTCTTCCAGAATTCTCTTCCAGTCTGGAGCCTCAGGCTCTTTTGTACTTGCTAATTTTAAAAGTCCTTTGAATGCAAATAAACCCTTGTTTTTTTTTTTTTTAAAGATTTATTATTATTTTTATTGGAAAGGCGGATATATATAGAGGAGGAGAGACAGAGAGGAAGATCTTCCATCCGATGATTCACTCCCCAAGTGAGCCGCAATGGCCGGTGCTGCGCCGATCCGAAGCCATGAACCTGGAACCTCCTCCAGGTCTCCCACAAGGGTGCAGGAACCCAAGGCTTTGGGCCGTCCTCAACTGCTTTCCCAGGCCACAAGCAGGGAGCTGGATGGGAAGTGGAGCTGCCTGGATTAGAACCGGCGCCCATATGGTATCCTGGTGCGTTCAGGGCGAGGACTTAAGCCACTAGGCCATGGCACCGGGCCCAACCCTTATTGTTTTTAACCCTCCTCAGCTTTGTGACAGGTGTCAGTTTAACTTGGCTTTCAGGCCTTTGCACTGTTGCACAGATTTAGTTGCGGAAAGGTGATTCCAAAGACTGCAGGGCACAGGACCAACGGAGGCTGAAGTAGAGTGGAAAGAATATCGGAGCCCACCATGTGTAATGAGGGCATGTTTTTGTTTCAGGGTAACGGTGGCCTGAGCCCTGGACAAGGACAGGGTAGGTGTAAGCACCCATGTCAGTGCAGTCGTGATACAAGTCACTTTTGTAACTGTAGCTCATGGCTAGATAGTTTGGACTTTAAAGGAGAATTCTTTTGAATTGACTTAGATTACATTCATTTAAAGTGTTACAGTTTGATTTTTGTGTGTCAGTTCATTCACCTAGCCCTAGAGCCAGGGTTAACAGGTGGCCAACGCTGGGGTGCAGCTCAGTGCTTCCCAGTGCTGGGATCCCACACTGGAGTGCTGGTGGTGCCCTGGCTGCTCCGCTTCTGATCCAACTTCCTGTTCATGTGTCTGGGAAGACAGTAGATGTGCAGGCCCAAGTAATTGAGCCCCTGACATCCATGTGGGAGACGTGGATGGAGTTCCTGGCTCCAGGCTCAGGCTTTCCCAGCCCTGGCTGCTGTGGCTGTTTGGGGAGTAAAACAATGGGTGGGAGTTATCTCACCCCTCCCTCTCTCCCTCCATCGCTCCCCTCCCTCTTATCCCTCCTCCCTCTCTCTCCTTCTCCCTCTTTTTCCTCTCCCTACCCCTCTCTGACATTCTGCTTTTCAAATAAATAAAAGTATTTTCTTTTTTTTTTTTTTTTTTTAGTCTTTTTTTTTTTATTATTTAACTTCATTAATTACATTGTATTATGTGACACAGTTACATAGATACTTGGGTTCTCCCACCCCTGCCCAAACCCTCCCACCATGGTGGATTCCTCCACCTTGTTGCATAACCACAGCTCAAGTTCAGTTGAGATTCCCCCATTGCAAGCATACACCAAACATAGAGTCCAGCATCTTATTGTCCAGTCAAGTTCAACGTCTTCTTAGGTATACCCTCTCTGGTCTGAAGACAGAGCTAGCAGAGTATTATCTCAGTCAATTGAAAGAAAAGTATTTTCAAGTGACTAGAAAAATTGCCCATGAAGTCTAAATCAGTACTCTCTCTGGGAGGATGGGGTCTGATAGAACACAGATGGCTGCCTCCTGCACAAGCGAAGAGGCAGACCTGCTTCTCCAGGCCCCTGGGTTCTGCAGCTCGCCTGCAGCACACTACTGCCAGGGGACAGTCCTCCCACTGCTGAAGAGACAGCGTGCTTCGTTCTGTGCGCACACACCAGGAGTCGGATCTGCAGGACTACACCGTCCTAGTTAGCACACACAGGTGTATGGGTGCTCTTTTCAACACACACGGACCCTACGATGTGCAATACTTATCAAGCCAAGAGCATCCAGTGAGATGACACATGATGAGGTTTATTTGTTTTTAAAGTTTTCCTGGGCCAAGTGGACTTAGTTATTTGAAAGAGTTGCAGAGAGAGGGAAGGAAATATCTTCCAACTGCTGGTTCATTCCCCAAATGGCTACAGTGGTTGGGGCTGGGCCAGGCTGTCAGAAGCCTGGAACTCATATGGGTCTCTCACAGGGGACAGGGTTGAACTGTCTTCCACTGCTTTCCCAGGTGCAGTATTAGGGAGCTGGATCAAAAATGGAACACCTAGGAGTTAAACCAGGGCCCAGGATGGATGTTGGCGCTATAAGCAGCAGTTTAACCCACTGAGTCACAATGTGGGCCCCTCAAATATGTATTTTTTTATCTACTTACTTTTAGTCTTATTTACTTAGGGGCCAGTATTGTGATATAGCACATTAAGCTGCTGCCTGTGACACTGGCATTCGATGTGAGTCCCAGTCCATCTCCCTGCTAATGTACTTAGAAAAGCAGTGAAGAGGACCAGGTGCTTGGGCCTCTTCCACTCCTGTGGGAAACCTGGGTGGTGTTCTAGGCTCTTGGCTTTGGCCTGGCCCAGCACTGGCTGTTTTGGCCATATGGGCAGTGAACTAGCAGATGGAAACTCTTTCCCTCTTTCTTTCAAATAAATAAATAATTTTTCAATAAAAATAATAGATCATTTGCTTGGGATGTGCAGAAATAGACCTCCTGTTTGCTGGTTCACTCCACAGATGGCTCCCAATGGCTAGGCTGAAGCCATGGCCGGAAACCAGGAGCTCTGTGTTCTCCTTCGTGGCAGACCAGTGAAGCAAGGGCCCAGTTACTAGAGCCTTCACTGCTGCCTCCAGGGTGAGCCTTGTGAGCAGGAAGCTGGAGCTGAAGTGTGAACCCTGTGATGTGAGAGGCAAGGTGCCTTAATGGCTAGGCCAAATGCCCGCCCTGACAGCTGTTTTTTTTTTTTTTTTTTTTTTAAGATTTATTATTTTTTATTACAAAGTCAGATATACAGAGAGGAGGAGAGACAGAGAGGAAGGTCTTCCGTCCGATGATTCACTCCCCAAGTGAGCCGCAACGGGCCGGTGCACGCCGATCCGAAGCCGGGAACCTGGAACCTCTTCCAGGTCTCCCACGCGGGTGCAGGGTCCCAATGCATTGGGCCGTCCTCGACTGCTTTCCCAGGCCACAGGCAGGGAGCTGGATGGGGAGTGGACTGCCGGGATTAGAACCGGCGCCCATATGGGATCCCGGGGCGTTCAAGGTGAGGACTTTAGCCGCTAGGCCACGCCACCGGGCCCTTGTTTTTGTTTTTTGAGAGAGTGGCTGAAAAAGACAAAAGGAGAGAGAGCTTCCAACTTCTAATTCACCCATCAAAGTGGCCAAAAGACCTGGGGCTGGCTCAGGGTACAGGCAGAAGCCTGGAACTCCCTCTAGGACTCCCATGTGGGTGGCAGGGACCCGGCTGTGAGGGCACCCTATCAGAAAGCTGGATGGGAAGCCAAGGGCCAGGTGTTGAGCTCTCGGACTCCAGCGCAGGATGTAGGTGTCCCGGTTACCACTGTGACACCTGCCCCCATTTTTTATTTTTATTTTATGTAAATATTTCTTTTGGTTATCTGAAAGGCAGAGCTCTCCGTCCACTGATTCACTCCCCAAATGGCAGTAGCCCTATTGAAGCCAGGAGTCTAGCACTCCGTCTGGGGAGTCGTACGTGGATGGCAGAGGCTCAAGATGGGCCATCTTCCACTGCTTTTCCAGCTGCATTAACAGAGGGCTGGGTTAGAAATGGAGCAACCAGAGCTCGAACCAGTGCTCATAGGGGAGGCTAGCCTCACAGGTGGTGGCTTAGCCTACAGTGCCGAAACACTGGCCCTGTTTTTTGTTGTTGTTGTTAAGATTTGTATTTTATTGGAAAGGCAGATTTACAGAAAAATAGACAGGAAGATTTTACATCCATGGGTTCACTCCCCAAGTGACGGCAGCAGCCAAGCTAAGTTGATGCAAAGCTAGGGCCAGGAGCTTCTTCTGGGTCTCCCATGTGGGTGCAGGGTCCCAAGGCTTTGGGTTGTCCTCTACTGCCTTCCCAGGCAACAGGCAGGGAGCTAGATGGGACGTGGAGCAGTCTAGACATGAACTGGCATCCATATGATATCCTGGTGTCTGCAAGGCGAGGACTTTAGCCGCTAGGTGAGGATTTAGCCACCAGGCTGGAGCAGGAGCCCTGAACGGCAGTTGGATCTCTCAGGTGGGTAGCAGGTGGCCAAGATGTTGAGCCATCCTCTGCTGCCTTCCTAAGCATGTTAGCAGATTGTAAATGAGGCCAGCCAGGACTTGAACCTACACTCTGATACAGATGCAAGTGTCCCAAAAAGTGACTTCACCTGACGTGCCACTGTGCCAGAGGTGCGTATCAGGGCTGATGCAGGCTAAACCTCAGCCTGTGGGCACTAGTTTGAGTCCTGGCTGCTTCTCTAATGATCTAGCTCCTTCTTTAAGGCCTGGGAAAGCAGCAGAGCCTGGCCCAAGTCATTGGGCTCCTGCACCTGCATAGGCAACCCAGAAGAAGCTTCTGGACCCTGGCTTCAGATCGGTTCACCTGTCGGGAGGACCTAGGGGGGAGTGAATCAGAATGGAAGGTCTCTCTCCTTTTTCTCTAGCTCTGCCTTGCCAATAAAAATAAATGACTCTTTAAAGAAAAAAAATTATAATAATGAAAATTCAAGAAAAAAAGAATAAATAGGCCTCTGAGGAGATGCTTGTGGCCCCTGGTCCTGCGACCTCCCCAATATTTGAGGTAATGTCGGTTGTACTTAGGTGAGACATGTTCAGCTTGGCCCACAGACCAGACTGCCATTCTACCCACCTGTTTTCCCTTCTTGTTCATAAGAATATCATGAACATTTTAGCCAGGTACCTTTTTGATGTATCCTATTCTGAGGTGTCCATTGAAAACTTTGTCCAGAAAGGTTTGGTTGATGTGACTGGGGTTTTGCAACCGGGTGCCTGCTCATTGCGATCCCTCCTTCCTTCTTGGCACCTGCGGAGCTGTTCCGTCATTGGTTGTGAGGGTCGCTGAGGACCGCTGTGTGTATCTTTGCAGGACATGCACGCACGGTGCAAGTGACCACAGTGTTCCTGCTCTGGAGCGTAGCTGGCAGGGAGTGGCCATCAAGTACCTTGGAGTGCCTTCTTTGCCCATCACTAATCCTGGCCTTCAGTTCCTCCTGCCCCCTCTTTTTGTCTTTTCTCACTTAAGAAAGGGAGTGGTGGACCCCGTTCCATAACCTGGTGGCTAAATCCTCCCATGTGCCAGGATCCCATGTGGGCACTGGTTCATATCTCAACTTCTGCACTTCCCATCCAGCTTCCTGATTGTGGTCTGGGAAAGCAGTAGAGGATGAGCCAAAGCCTTGGGACCCTGCACCTATATGGGAGACCCAGAAGTAGCTCCGGGCTCCTGGCTTTGGATTGACTCAGCTCCGTCCATTGCAGCCACTTGGGGAGTGAACCAGTGTGCAGAAGACTTCTGTTTGTCTCTCCTCTCTAATGTAAATAAATCTTTTTTAAAAAATGAAAGGCATACATTTAAAAAGAAAAAAAAGCAGATTGGTTCTGTTTTCACCCATTTCTGTATATTTGGTTGTTAACTCTGCTTGGTCTTGGTACTCCTCCTGGTACCATCTCTGCTGTTAAAGTTCAGGTTCACATAGAAACCCCCCAGGGGCCAAGTATTGGTACCTGGGACCCTTGTGTTGTGCTGGTGTCTGGCTGCAGCAGGAGCCAGCAGGAGCCAGGTTAGGGCTGGAGAACTAGCTGGGCACCTACTCTGCCTACTGGGCTTACAGCAAGTCAGCAGTGAGGGCGCCATCCAGTGGCACAGCTTGGGACTGATGAGAAGTTCTGCTAGTCTGGGCATCTTGCAGTTATTCTGGACTGATGGCTGAGGGGACAAGGCAGGGAAGACCTCTGAAGGCTGGGGAAAGAAAGAGGAGGGGGGTCATCCGCTGACAGAGGCACGGGACTCCACCGCCCTAGAGGTGGGAGTGGAGGGGAGGGTCACTGCCCTATGTTGGACAGCAGTGATAAACATGCTACAACCTGAGGTGGGGGAGCTTGGGGGCCTCATGCTGTATCTTTCCTTCCGACAGATCCACAGACCAGCATGGCTGCTACTGCCGCTGTCAGTCCCAGTGACTACCTGCAGCCTGCCGCCTCCACCACCCAGGCGAGTGCACTGGGTGGGCCCTGGGGGTAGGACTCTCTGGTGGTGGGGGTCCTCAAACAACCCTGGACACAGGCCTGGGGTGGCTCAGCTGCCCATGCTTTCCAGGCTCAGAAACCATGGCTGTTTCCATCAGGTGCCATAGTTGGGTATCGGGTGATGGCGGGGGACCTTCCACCAGACGCCGCCTGCGAGGCTGTCTCATTGTAGCCCTGAAAAATAGTTCTCCCCGATACATAAAGCCAAATGCACAGTGCCAAGGAAAACCCCGCCCGGGAGTTCCCCCCTCCTGCGGCCCTCCCTCCCTTCCACAGTCATCCCTCAGGGATTGCTCAGTCCATGTGGCAGGCACGGCTCACTTTCCCTGTTATATGCAAGGTCATCCATGTCGGGTTGTGGAACTCTCATCAGAGATGTGGGGACAGCTCACCACCCCTCGTTAGACACAAGGCCGAGGGCTGGGAGAAGTCGACTCTTGCTGCTGACTCACTGCAGCCGTGGGCAGCCTGTGCCGGTCCCTCCGGAGACTGCTGCCACCCGCCTTTTCTGCCTGACTTAGCCAAGAAACCAGCAGGACAGGAGACAGGGAATGTCGCAGGCACCTGTCCCAGAGGGGGGATAGGGCCCCATGGAGGGCTGCCCAGAGGAGAGCATGTGAAGGGCAGAGGGACTGTGAGCAAGGAGCCTTCCTTTCTCATTCTTCTTTGTTGGATTCTTGCAGGACTCCCAGCCATCTCCCTTAGCTCTGCTTGCTGCAACATGTAGCAAGATCGGTCCCCCTGCTGTTGAAGCTGCGGTGACGCCTCCAGCTCCCCCACAACCCACGCCCCGGAAACTGGTCCCCATCAAGCCCGCCCCTCTGCCCCTCAGTCCCGGCAAGAACAGCTTTGGGATCTTGTCCTCCAAAGGAAACATTCTTCAGATTCAGGGGTCACAGCTGAGCACCTCCTATCCTGGAGGGCAGTTGGTATTTGCCATCCAAAATCCAACCGTCATCAACAAGGGGAGCCGATCCAATGCCAACGTCCAGTACCAGGCGGTGCCTCCCATGCAGGCGAGCAGCCCCCAGACCATCCAGGTGCAGCCTAGTCTCACCAACCAGATCCAGTTCATCCCAGGTACCAACCAGGCCATCATCAACCCCTCCCCATCCAGTCACAAGCCCGTCCCCATCAAGCCAGCACCTGTCCAGAAGTCCAGCGCCGCCACCACCCCGGTGCAGAGCGGAGCCGGTGTGGTGAAGCTGATGGGCGGGGGTGGCAACGTGACACTTACCCTGCCCGTCAACAGCCTTGTGAATGCCAGTGACACTGGGGCCCCTGCTCAGCTCCTCGCTGAAAGCCCCCCCGCCCCTGTGTCCAAGACTAACAGGAAAGCCAGGAAGAAGAGCCTGCCTGCCTCGCAGCCCCCCGTGGCTGTAGCCGAGCAGGTGGAGACGGTGCTCATCGAGACGACTGCGGACAACATCATCCAGGCAGGCAGCAACCTGCTCATTGTTCAGAGCCCCAGTGGGGGCCAGCCAGCCGTGGTCCAGCAGGTGCAGGTGGTACCCCCGAAGGCCGAGCAGCAGGTGGTGCAGATCCCCCAACAGGCTCTGCGGGTGGTGCAGGCTGCATCTGCCACACTCCCCACCGTCCCCCAGAAGCCTTCCCAGAACTTTCAGATCCAGACGGCTGAGTCGACGCCTACTCAGGTACCACATGCTTTCCACACCTGCCTCCACTTCCTTTGGGTCCCCCTTGGCTTGCTGGTCATCTCGAGATATAACGTGAGGGTATTCCTAGATTCCTTTGTGGCAGGCCGTGTGTGGTCATTCCTGCCTGACAGCTGGGCTGCCTTCTTCTCAGAGCACTTGTCCTGAGAAGTAAGTGATGCTTGTCTGTAAAAATCGGATGAAACAGTGGGGACACTCTGGTCCTTTTTGTTTTTTCTTTTCTTTTTCTTTTTTTTTTTAGGTTTATATATTTTTTTTAATTGCAAAGTCAGATATATAGAGAGAGGAGGAGAGACAGAGAGGAAGATCCTCCGTCCGATGATTCACTCCCCAAGTGACCGCAATGACTGGTGCTGCCCTGATCCAAAGCCAGGAGCCAGGAGCTCTTACAGGACTCCCATGTGGGTGCTGGGTTGCAAGGCTTTGGGCCATTGTTGACTGCTTTCCCAGGCCACAAGCAGGGAGCTGGATGGGAAGCAGGGCTGCCGGGATTAGAACTGGTGCCCATATGGGATCCCGGCGTGTTCAAGACAAGGACTTTAGCCGCTAGGCCATGGTGCCGGCCCTGGTCCTTTTTGTTCATAGGTGTCCTTTTTTGGGGATGAGTAAAGGACAGATAGGTACTTGTTAGTAGTTCAATTTTTTATTACAGAATTAAATACTTAGAACAGTAGCAAGAATGAAAAAATTCCAACGAGAACCATAGAAAATTAACAAGGAACTTCAAGCACTTTGGTCCCTTTTTCCACCTTAACTTTATGTGGGCATATGTGACCACTGAAATTAGGGGTCACATTTTTGGTCTTGCGTTTAGTATTAAGAAAGCAAAACACCTCCTGCCGCTGAAGAATGCATGTAATGAGTGTATAAACATTTGGATATTGACACACTTGAATGAGTGACAGTGGGCTTGGCTGAAGAGGAACTGCCCTTGAATTTGAGCTGTGGCTGTGGAAGCCATGCAGGAAGAAATCGGAGGGCTGCTTTAGGATGCTCCCTTCCTGCTGGCGTATGTGGCCAGGTGATTTTTTTTCCCCAGAAATTATTTATGAGATCAATGCTATAATGTAGGTTGAGCCTTGACCTATGGTGCCAGCATCCCATATGGTCATTGGTTAAAGTCTATGGTCATTGGTTAAAGTCCTAGCTGCTCCACTTCCAGTCTAGCTCCTTACCAATGCTCCTGAGAAAGCAGATGAGATGGCCCAAATACTTGGGCCCCTGCGTCCATGTGGGAGACCCAGAGGAAGCTCCTGGCTCCTGATCAGCTCCACTCTGGCTGTTGCAGCAGCCATTTGGGGAGTGAATGGAAGAGCTCTCTGTATAACTTTGCTTTTCAAATAAATAAATAAACCTTAAGGGGGAAAAAGAAAAATGAAAGAAAAGAAGTAACTGGGATTTAAACCAGCAGCTGTGTTGAGAAGAAATGATTTGTCACAATATTTGTGAGTTCCTGTGATCAGGCCTAGCTTCAGGGTGGAGAGTGGAGGGGATGCTGCCCAGGTTCGCGTCCACAGCAGTGCCTCACCTCTTCCAGGCTGATGGAAGCAGGATGGACACCCATGACGTGCTCCAATGGTCACAGTAAATTAGCCCCCAAAGTGCCGATGTGTATCTGGGCTGTTTCTAATCTTGTAGCTGATTCCCATAAGTGCGTGGGTAAATGGGAATGCATGTTTTATCTTACTTATTTTTAAGATTTATTATTTAAAAATTTATTTGTTTTTATTGGCAAGACAGATTTACAGGGAGAAGAGACAGAACCGTCTTCTATCTGCTGGTTCACTCCCCAAGTGGCTGCAACGGCTGCAGCTGAGCCAATCCGAAGCCAGGAGCTAGGGGCCTCCTCCAGGTCTCCATGTGGGTGCAGGGTCCTAAGGCTTTGGGCTGTCCTCAGCTGCTTTCCCAGGCCACAAGCAGGGAGCTGGAAGGGAAATGGAACAGCTGAGATACGAACCGGTGCCATATGGGATCCTGGTGCATGTAAGGCAAGGATTTAGCTGCTATGCTACTACACCAGGCCCAGATTTATTTTTATTTATTTACTTGAAAATCAGCGTTACAAGGAAAGAGGAAGAGAAAAATTGTCTGTATCCATATTGGATCCAGTGTCACAGGCAGTGGCTTTACCCACTGTATCACAGTGCTGGCCCCCAAATTTGAACAGTTTGGTTTAACGATCCCAATTGGTTTTATTTTTTATTCTAGAATTGGGCAACGCTTGATTCCATAAAATAAGTTTTTGGGAAGCAGAGGAGGTTGACTTTGTAAATAGAAAAGGGTTGAAGAAAGCAAAAGCAAAAGTGGGCAGGTCATCCCAGAATTCCTTTCTCTGAGTGCAGGGACAGGGGACAGAGCAGGAGGCTGATGGATTGGCTGGCATCAGGTCACCTTCTCGTGTAAGGGTTAAAGCAGGGGCAGTTTCACTCTGCTGTTGGGGAAACTGTGCTGTAGTCCCTCGAATGCTGATTCCCCGTGAGCTCTCAGTAGCTTGCTGATGGGCAATCTGGGCGTCAGCGACTCCATCTTGATTATTAGTCTGGGCTTTGGGGCCCAGCGGAGGAGCTCAGCCCTAAGCCATGGCCTCTTGTGCTGTTAATGCTGGTGATAGTCGAGTGATAGCTGACACATTCCGCGCCTTCACGTTACTTTCCCCCTTTGTCATTCGTCTTTTCAGGGAGCTTCTTTGAGACTACCTATCCCATTCCTTGTTAAACTTTTGCCCTCTTGTTTTAGTAACTTTTACTGCAATTTTTGTTTAACTTTTCATTTATTTTATTTTTAAAAATATTTGTGGGACCCTACATGGTAGCCTAGTGGCTAAAGTCCTTGCCTTGCATGTGTTGGGATCCCATATAGGTGCAGGTCATGTCTCAGTGACCCCGCTTCCCCTGCAGCTCCCTGCCTGTGGCCTGAGAAAGCAGTCGAGGGTGGCCCAAAGCCTTGGGATCCTGCACCTGCATGGGAGACCCAGAAGAAGCTCCTGGCTTCAGATTGGCTCAGCTCTGGCTGTTGCAGCCAGTTGGGGAGTGAATGAACAGATGGAAGATCTTCCTCTCTGTCTCTCCCCAGCTCTGTATATCTGACTTTGCAATAAAAATAAAGTAATTATTTCATAAATAAATAAATAAATCTTTATTTTAATAAAAGGAAAAAATTTTGTTTACTGGAGCCAGTGCTATGGCCTAACAGATAAAGCCACTATCTGTGGTGCTGGTTCAAGCCCTGCTGCTTCACTTAAAATCTAGCTCCTTGCCAATGCACCTGGGAAAGCAGCAGAAGAGGGCTGGAGTGCTTGGGCCCCTGTACCTACATTGGAGATCCAGAAGAAGCTCCTGGCATCTGGCTTCAGGTCAGCTTAGTTCCTACCACTGAGACCATTTGGGGAATGAATCAGCAGATGGAAGATCTCTTTTTGTCTTCAAAAAAGAAGCGTTTTCTTTATTGAAAAGCAGAGTAAAAAGAAGCAGAGGGAGAGGCAAAGAGAAAAGTCTTTATCTGCTGGTTCATTCCCAAATGTCCCCAGTGAACCTCAGTGGCCAGCGCTGGGCCTGTCCAGAGCCTGGGGCTTCATCTGTTCTCCTACATGGTGCAGAACTTAGGCAGTCTTCCATTGCTTTCCCAGCCACATTAGCAGTATGCTGAATGGGAAGTGGAGCAGCCAGCACACAAACTGGCACCCATATAGGATGCAAGTGCTACTAAGCCACAGCACCAACCCCCAACTTTTGATTGTATAATACGTTCTCATATTTACAGAAAAGTTACAAGTAATGCAGAGAGTCTCCTAATTTCCCCCCTTGTTAGACATCTTGCAGGTCTGATTTTGGATTTTTGCCAGCGTTTGCCTTCCTGTCCATTAGTATCCTGAGCTGGAGTGCAGAGCCTACGGCACACTGAGCCATCTGTACTCCCTGGCCCTCCCTGCCTGTGCTGCTTTCTCCAGCTTGGCTGGTTTTCGCGGTCCTGTCTCTCCTGGGGTAGCCTGTGCAGTGTCACCTGATCTGGGAATGCCAGAGGCAAATGCTCCTGCTCTCGCACAGCAGAGGGGAGGGGACCTCCCCAATGCCCGTCACCCTTGGTGTCTGCCAGCTTTCTTCCCTGCAAGTCTCTGCCTTGTCCTCTCTTGTCTTGTTTGGGAGTGAATCTTAGTCTAGACCAGCTGCAGGAGGAAGGACTGAGACTGACCCTTGGGGAGGGAGGATCTGGACCCAGAGTTGGGGATGTGGCTGTAAGTGGGGGAGTATTTGATTTCTACCTTTGGTTAGATAAGTGAGTGCCCCTTCCCCAGCTCTGTGATTAACTGGAGAGATACAGAGATCTTCTGTCCCCTGATTCATTCCCTAAATGTCTCCAAGAGCTAAGGGTAGATCAGGCGAAGTCCAGGAGCTGGAGGCTCAATCCAGGTCTGCCACACAGAGAGCAGGAACCCACGGACTTGAACCATCCCCTGCTGCCTCTGAGGGTGCGTGCGCATCCAGGCGGCAGCTAGGATCAGGAGCAGTGCCGGCACCTTGTACCTGGCCACTGATGGGAGGTAGGGGGTTCTGGGTGGAGTCCTAACTGCTTGGCCAGATGTTTGATCCACGAACTGTTCCAGCTTTGGCCATTGGCATCTCTCTTAGGTTGGCTTCTGTGTCCCTTTGTCACATGTCCATGGTTGGAATCAGCTTTCCTATGATGTTCATATGCCTTAAACCTCCCCCCTTTACAGTGTGCAATGCAGTGGTTTGCAGCATATCCACAGTTGTATAACTTCAGCATATTTTCACCACTTCCCAAAAACTTTATCCTCATGATCCCTCCCCTGTCAAGCACTAGTCTGTTCTGACTCTCTGGCCTGTCCTACGCATTTTGTAGAAGTGGTCAGGTGAGGCCTGCTTCTTCCCTTCGCCTCTGTCTGCAGAGTCTGTCTGTTGCAGTGGGCCTTGGAACCTCATTCCTGGGTCTGCCTGGCCACAGCCTTAGCGAACAGTTATCTCTTAGTGGCGGCGAGAGTTCCGCAATTCTGTCATTCTCTTTTTTCCCCCGTCTATCTAGGTCACTGTGGATTCACGGGTTCTGCCTTTATTTAGGGGTTGCAACTCATCCTCAGGATTTTAATGTTTTTGTTGTCCCAATGGGTGTGTCCTCTCACACACTGCTGTGTGAAGCTCTTGGGGACTAACAGGAAGCTGTTTCCATTTGTTTGACAGTCACTGGTGGTACACTGACTTCTGACTGTTAAGTTACGTTTTCCATGCTATGCAAGTTAGCTGATTTCAGATCAGCAGCATGTGAACGGCAGGGTATGCAGGCATGATTTGGGGCTGCCTGAAGGAGAGTCTTGGGCAGGCAAAGGTGCTCCCAGGGTCCCGTGGGCAAGGAGAGCTGCATGTGCTGGGCCACTGACATTGTCTTTGTCGCCCCTCCCAGGTCTACATCCGCACACCTTCTGGGGAGGTGCAGACAGTCCTCGTCCAGGACAGTCCCCCAGCGACCGCTGCGACCACAGCTACCACGGCCTGCAGCAGCCCTGCGCCCCGAGCCTCCCACCTGAGCGGGACCAGCAAAAAGCACTCGGCTGCGATTCTCCGAAAAGAGCGACCCTTGCCAAAGATCGCCCCCGCCGGGAGCATCATCAGCTTGAATGCAGCCCAGCTGGCGGCAGCTGCCCAGGCCATGCAGACCATCAACATCAATGGGGTCCAGGTCCAGGGCGTGCCTGTGACCATCACCAACACCGGCGGTGAGGGTTCCTGGCCCGGGGAACCTGGGGGCCAACCCTGGGATGCCCAATAACGACACTGAGGATGCTGCTTGCCACCTGCCTGGTCCCTTTGCACTGAAGAGTATGTCCAGGGGTACCTACCTTCCCACTTGGTGCTTACTGCGGTGCCGTGAGGTGGGCTGAGGTCCCTGTGGTCCCCAGCTGACAGCCAAAGACCTTGACCGTGCTGCAGCATATACTCAGGAACACTTTCTAAGTAACTTGCCAATTAGGCGTGTTTGTTTTTTTTTTTTTTTTAAGGATTGATTTGAAAGGCAGAGTGACAGAGAGGAAGAGGCAGAAATCTTATCCTCTGGTTCATTCTCCATGTGGCCTAAACAGGGCTGAACCAGGCCAATGCCAGGAGCCAGGAACTTCCTGCACCTTGTCTCTCAGCTGCTGGGCATCGGCTGTTTTCTGGTGTCCCACATGGGTCGCCAATGCTCATGTACTGGGGCCGTGTGCTGCTGCCTTTCCAGGCTCGTTAGCGGGAGCTGGATCAGAGGCAGAGCAATGGGGACTCAAACCGGCACTCCAGTATGGGATGCTAGGATCCCATGCTGCATGTGACCAGAGGAGAACCAAGCCAGTGTTCCAACACAGGACACCTCACAACCAGCGTCACGCGGGCAATGGCTTCTCTCTCTTTTTTTAAAATTCTAAGATCTATTTATTTGAATAAAAAGAATTTCAAAAACAGATGTTTATTTATTTGAGAGAGGAGAAACAGGAAAAGGAAAGATATCTCGCATTTTCTGATTGACTCCACACATGCCTGCAACAGCCAGAGCTACACCAGGCTGAAGCCAGGAGCTAGGAACTCCCTGTGGATGACAGGGACCCAAGGACCGGGGCTGCCACCTGCTGCCTCCCAGCTCCTGAGTGCGGAGTGTTGGAGACTGGATCCAAGCACCTCCAGGGTGGCTGCAGATCATCCAGTCCGGCCAGTCAGGAAATAGTGGCTCAGGCGCTGACTGCGGAGCCAGCTGGCTAGGGCCAGATCCCACTCCGCTGTAGCTATGTGGAGTGGAATAGCTGTGTGACTTGGATATGTCACTGAGCCTCAGTTTTCTTCCTCTGTAAAGTGGGGACAGTGGTACCTGTTGCATGGGGTTGTGAAGATTCAAATGGGTTAATCCAAGGGTATTTTAGAAAGTTTGTGGAAAATGAAATTAAAAAGGTAAAAAATTGAAACCCTTGCCTAGGAGACGACCTCAGAAAGTTCATGAAAGATGTGTCTTGTGGAAAGAACTACACATAGATGTACATTTTTTCTTTGCAGCAGGGTAATTTGATCCTGTAGTTCCGTTTTTCCGTGAACCTCCCAACGTCCCCATGTCTAAGTCTGCACAGCGGTTTCTGGCACGCAGCAGGCTCTCAGCTCCATCGGCTGCGGTGGTTAATGTCTGCCTGAAGTTTCAGGCATCCCCGTCCTGAGCTGTGGCCCCCTCATCCCCACAGGGCAGCAGCAGCTGACAGTGCAGAACGTGTCCGGGAACAATCTGACCATCAGTGGGCTGAGCCCCACCCAGATCCAGCTGCAGATGGAGCAGGCCCTGGCGGGAGAGGCCCAGCCCGGGGAGAAGCGGCGTCGCATGGCCTGCACGTGTCCCAACTGCAAGGACGGGGAGAAGAGGTAAGGCCAGAGGGGGTGGCTGCTGGCTTCCCCGCACCCATCCCTGGGATGCTGTCCACAGCCTTGCTTCCTGCCCTTCCTGTGCACTCTGGTCGGACCCCACATCCTGGCTCCGCCCTGGGCCAACCTCATCTGCTCCTTTTCCCTCTCTCTTCCCATCTCTCTACGTCCCTGCCTCCAGGTCTGGAGAGCAGGGCAAGAAAAAACATGTGTGCCACATCCCTGACTGCGGCAAGACCTTCCGGAAGACCTCCCTGCTGCGGGCCCACGTGCGCCTGCACACCGGCGAGCGGCCCTTCGTCTGCAACTGGTTCTTCTGCGGAAAGCGGTTCACACGGAGCGATGAGCTGCAGCGGCATGCCCGCACTCACACAGGTCAGTCCCCACTCGCCACCCATGGCGGCACCCACACTCCCGGCCATGCAGGGGACTTGCCACACTGAGCCGGAGCTGCACACAGACCCAGGAACCCCAGGCAATCCCTCCAAGTCCTTCCCTCATCAGAGGGTTTCCCAAGCTGCTGTCGGCCAATGCCGCCCTCTGTCACACATTTGTGTTTGTTCATTTGACAGGTGTGGGTGGAATTTGGCAGGCAGTGTCCCAAGCTCTCTTGGATGACCTTAGCTGGCTCTGGCAGTCTTGGAGGGCACCATTTCCTAGAGGCATGAGAGGGGGCCAGAGCATGCCTTAGTGATGGGCACAGAGGTCCTCAGGCTCTCGGTCCACGCTCTCTACCACTGCCTCACGCAGCCCTGTATTCTCTTCTTATCTCATGATTTTCCTTGGATTGTTTCCTGCTGGACACTATGGATGCCCCAGGCCCTTATCTATGTCCTTAACAGTGTTATATTTTTATACCACAAATTTGCTACCATAATGATACCTTCCTATGAAATGGCAACAAAAAGCAGAGCTCGGAGAGAAGCATTCATCCACCTGCACCCAAAATCTCCTTGTTCCATGGCGCACTCTGCTATAGTGACTGTCCTGGTGAGCAGAGCTCTGTCCCAGGCCTGGAGTTGGTGACATGTGACCCAAAGTTCTAGCTGCTGACCAGTGGGAGGGACAGGCCATACCCTGGCAGAGGTCCCAGGTGACAGTGCTGGGACAAAGGACATGGCTGAGAGCTGGTAGGGCTTTCCTTTTCCTTTGAGATAGGGTTGAAAGTTGGATGGCTCAAGCTCAGAGGGGCAGCCTGCTGCCCTGCAGTCAAGACCAAAGATGCAGGGGCCAAGCCTCCTGGGGCAAAGGACAGGCGCAGGAACAAGGCAGACTGAGGGAGGGCAGAGCGAGGCGTGGTATGCTTGGAGAGCTTGGTAGGTGGAGGGCGCAGAGCCGGTGTGTGAGCAGGTGAGATCTTCCTGCACTTGGTCAGAGCCCAGTGGGATGGTGTATGCGCATGGATGTGACAGGTGTCTTCTCCTCCCAGGGGACAAACGCTTCGAGTGCGCCCAGTGTCAGAAGCGCTTCATGAGGAGTGACCACCTCACCAAGCATTACAAGACCCACCTGGTCACAAAGAACTTGTAAGGTCAGCTGAGGTGGGCAGCCCCTAGCCACAGCCCCCTGCCTGTCCTGCCTGGGCCTCTGGCAGAGCGGGCCCCTCGCTGCCCTGGGCCTGCCATCAGCTCCCTCCTGCGACTGTGCCCACAGGAATGGGCTCTGCTCCTGTCCCCTCTTCCTCCTTCCCTTCCTTGTCCAGGAAGCCCCTTGGTTCTGCCTTGGCCCTGCCCGATCTCTCACAGTGAGCCCCTGGCCTGCCCAGACCGTGGACACTGGTCATGCCCAATGAGACGTTCTGAACCAGGACGCGTGGGAACCCTTATTTCCAAAGGAAAAACATGCATTTCACTCCGTCGAGGAGCAAAGTGAGCCCCCGCCCCGCCCCTCCCCCACACTGCTGGAGTCCCGAGTGCCAGGCCCCCCCCTCTGCTGTGCCACCCGGGGCCCTGCCCCCAGCACTCCGCTGGCACCCACCTCGGGAGAGGCCAGGAGGCCACCTGTGCTCCACATGGCCAGTGCTGGCCCAGCGTCCCTGCAGCACATTCCAACTTTGTATTTAAAATTCAAGCCGCCGTGGACTCCTGCACCCCGCCCCCCTTCTATGGAGAACGCTGCCTTATACTCTACTCCAGATGATGAACACTGTGCATTGTGTGTGCTTTCAAGAAGTTTTATTTAATTGCTCCCTCCTTCCTTTTCTTGTTACTCAGCTCCCTACGCCTGCTTTCAGTTTAGGGTTTTGGGGGGCAATGACATGCATATGAAATTTTTTTTTTCCACTCCAGCCATCCTCTTTCCTAAGTGACATAGCATTTCAGGCCAGACCCGATCCAGATCCAAACACCCGAACCTCCCACCACCCCTCCTGCCCTGCCCTAGGCCTCCCTGTGTACAGTGTATATTGTATCATAGTCAACCGTGTCTACTACATGTTTAAAAACATATTGCTTGTTATTTTTGAGGCTTTTAAATTAAACAGAAATCCAACTTTATTTTTAGTTGTTAACTGCTTGAGGTCTGTTTTATGAATTGAGTGACAGATTTGTTATCCTTTTATTAACGATGTGCTTTGCTGGTCAGTGCTGGACTGACCTAAATTTTTTCTTGCTAATAAATTCAGTTGCCTGAGGCAAAACCTGCAAAACCTGCACCTTGGCAGTTCCACTTCCTGTGTCTATTACGGCGAAGGGCTCAGAGGCATGGATGTGACAGGCGTCTCCCAAGGCGGGAGCCCCGACTTCTCAAAGCCGACCAGTCTGGGATGGGACCACTGCGCAGAGGTGGGGTACAGCGTGCAAGGTGCCTTGACTGCTGCACGTGCCCTGGGGCCCTGGCTGGAGCCCCCCAGAAAGCCTCCAGGGACCCAGGCCTGCTGCTGGGAAGAGGGAGGATCTGCTTTTTGCTTCTGCCCACCAAGTTAGCTGGACCCACCCAGTGCATCCCAGGCACACTGGCTCCACACTCCTCTCCTCCCCCAGCAGCACTGAAAGGCAGAATTCAGAGGGGGTGGGAGAGAGAGAAAGCACTTTCATTCAGCTTCATTTCCCAAACTGCTGCAACAGCCAGGGCTGGGCCAGGCTGAAGCCAGGCGCCAGGGGTTTCATCTGATTCTTCCACGTGGGTGTTAGGGGCCCAGACACTTGGGGCGTCTTCTGGTGGTTTTCCCAGTCTAGTATTAGGGAGTTGGACTGGAAGTCAAGCAACTGGGACTTGAACCAATGGCCATATGGGATGCTGGCCCTGCAGGCTGTGGTTTTTATCCCCTGTGCTCCAGCACTGGACCTCCAATAAAATAAATCTTAAGTAAATAACAAAGCCTGGCTTTTACTCCCTGCACGTTAACTCTACTAGGAGCACTGAGTTCCTGCTGCTGGCCCAGCCTGCTTGCTCACCACCTGGCTCCTGTAGTGTAGACTTAAACTTCTAAGTTCTCAAAGTCCACCATCACCCCTCTCTTGGGACTACCTATTCATTATGTACCAATCCCTTTATCAAACCTTCCCTGTCAGATCCCCCGTCCCTTTTTAAAGATTTATTTATTGTCATTGAAAAGTCAGATATACAAAGAGGAGGAGAGACAGAGAGGAAGATCTTCCATCCGATGATTCACTCAAGGGGCTGCAGTGGCTGGAGCTGCACTGATCTGAAGCCAGGAGCCCGGAGCCTCTTCCAGGTCTCCCATGTGGGTGCAGGATCCCAGGGTTTGGGCCATCCTCAAATGCCTTCCCAGGCCACATGCAAGGGAGCTGGATGGGAAGTGGGGCCACCAAGTTTAGAATCGGTGCCCACATGGGGTCCTGTAGCTTGCAAAGCGGGGATGTCAGCTGCTAGACTACCATGCCAGAACCCTCAAAAAAAATTTTTTTTTAACTAGGAAAGTGATAGTTACAAAGAAAGAGAGATCTTCCATCTGCTGGTTCACTCCCCAAATGGCCATAATGACCTGAGCTAAGCTAAACTGAAGCCAGGAGCCAGGAGCTTTATCTGCATCTCCCATATTGGTGCAGAAGCCCAAGGACTTGGGCCATCCTCCACTGCTTTCCCAGGCTGTAAACACGGAGCTGGATCAGAAGTAGAGCAGCTGGGCTCGGCAGTGTGGCCTGGTGGCTAAGGTCCTCGCCTTGATCCCATATGGCTGCTGGTTCTAATCCCAGCAGCTCCACTTCCTCTCTATCTCTCCTCCTCTCAGTATATCTGACTTTGTAATAAAAATAAAATAAATCTTTAAAAAAAAAAAAGGTAGAGCAGCTGTGACTAGAACTGGTGCTGATAGAACATGCTGGCTCTGGCAGGTGGAAGATTAGCTTCTTCCACCATAGTGCCAGCCCCCCGAGCTGCAGATCTGCCTCCTCCAACAGCCCATGAGCCCCTGGGGGCAGGACCCCAGTCACCATCATCTTTTGTGTCAACACATCTAGCTCAGTGCAGAAGTGTTTCTCAAGTGTAGATGAAATGAACGTGTCTATCCCAGCTCTTGGTTTGGAAGCCAAGATCCAAAGTTGTGTATCTACAACAACACAACTACAGCACAACAACATAACACAACTATATAACAACACAACTGCATACCTACAACACAACTACACGACAACGCAACTACACAGCTTTGGATCACTCGCCCAGTCCTCGTCTTGCTGCTCTAGGATCTGGGGCCAGATTGGATGTGGCCCCTCTAATTCCAGTTTACACAGTTCAGCAGCAGAGGCTGGGGGCCGGCAGGGCAGCCGGGGAGAAAGCAAGCCCAGGGGATTCTCTCAACACGCTGATGGGGGGCGGGACGGGAACAATGGCGACACAGACTATGGCAACCGGAGAGTTCAAAGACCAGTGTCCTTTGAGCCTCCAGACGTAGCACGCGTGTCCTTCAAGTTCCTTGTGCCTCAAGCATAATCAGGGATGAGGGCAAAGGCATCTAATGGTGGTGAGGGGGACTTTGTGGAGCTCAGCTTCACTCCAAGGCTCTGACCAGAGGCTGCTCAACTTCCGACCCAGCTTCCTGCTACTGTGCCTGCGAAGGCAGCAGAAGATGGTCCAAGGCCTTGGGACCCTGCACCCATGTAGAAACCCAGAAGAAGCTCCTGGCTCCTGGCTTCAGATACATCACCTCCAGCCAGTGCGGCTGTTTGGGGAGTGAACCAGCGGATGAAAGATCTCTCTCTTTCCCCATCTGTTCCCTTTCTTTCAGTAACTATACCTTTCAAATAAAAATAATTATTAAAAAAAATTTTTGTACTATTTCTTAAAAGATTTTTTTATTGGAAAAGCAGATTTACAGAGAGGAGAGACACAGACAAAGACCTTCCATCTGTTGGTTCACTCCCCAAGCCGCCACAGTGGCCAGAGCTGAGCTGATCTGAAGTCAGGAGCCAGGAGCTTCTTCCTGGTCACCCACACAAGTACAGGGTCCCAAGGCTTTGGGCCGTCCTCTACTGCTTTCCCAGGCCACAAACAGGGAGCTGGATGGGAAGCGGGGCTGCTGGGACATTAACCACCACCCATATGGGATCCTGGTGCATGCAAGACCACTGGGCCATCAGGGCCCAAAAAGTAATTTTAAAAAAAGCTGAATGAAAACTCAGCCCTATGTACACAGCCTGGAAGCAGCTCTGCACAGCTGCTTGCTCCCCTGTCCCTCACCATCAATGGCATTAACCTGGGGACTAATCTATTATCCAGAAAGGGCAAAATGTATAAAGTGGGAAGCTTGGCCTGGAAGGCAGAGACCCAGAGTCGGATGGCGACAATCCTCGTGCCTGGTGAGGGAGAAGCCCGTGATGTCTTGCCCGCCAATTTCCCTCTGGCCCCGTCCCACTTAGCAGGGTTCTTCTAACCCTACCCAGGATTTTCTGACCCTCCCCACGGACCCGCAGCCAGCTCACCCACCCCTTCCCCTCTTCAGGCGCCTACCATGGTCCACCCCACTGCACACTGGCCCCGCATACCGACCGCTCCGCGGCTCCCCGGGACTTGGGCTGCAGCAATTCCTATACCTTTCCCAACCTCCTAGGGTGGGTTCGAACCACCAACCTTTACAGTTAACAGTCGAACGCGCTAACCGATTACACCAGAGACGGGGAGTCTGCACCTTTAACAAGCCTCCGCGTGGGTCTGAACGCCGGCGACAGCATTTCCTGGTCTCTCTCTGCTCCCGCCCCCGGAGAAGCCCATTGGCCCACTGCCTTTCTAATGACGGCTCTCCAACCAATGGCCTCTTCGCACTGACTTTTCCCTTCTGATTCTGTGCTCCCATTGGCTGTGGGGCCCCGTTCACTTGTCTTGCCCTCTGACAAATCCTTCCTTCTCCCAGCGGAGACGCCCCCGCTGGGAGATATTGGTTCCGAACCTCGCGGAGCCCGCAGCCCCCCGCCTGGCGACGCCCGGTCACGTGACCTGCGCCCCCCCTCCCATGACGTGCGGGCTGCGGATTGTCTCAGTCAAGCTGGGGCGACCTGCTGAGTGGCCGGCCTACCTGCGTCACCTGTGCGATCGCGGTGCTGCCATGGACCTGGGACCCATGCGCAAGAGTTACCGAGGGGACCAAGAGGTGCTAGCCCCGGGCAGGGGACGGACGGGGAGGGAACCCAGGCCGGGGCTTGCAGGCCGAAACAGGGCACAGAGCCTGCTTCCTGCTGCTGTGTTGTGTGAGATCGTTGCTGTGAGGACCACATGAGTTCATGTTTGCAAAGCCCCTTAGAAGCTCCATAGTCGTAATATTTATTAAACCACAGGAAATTCCTCCACAGGCCTTTGAGGAGACTCAACTAGCCTCCCTGGACCCCATGAAGCAGTTTGCCATCTGGTTTGAGGAGGCTGTCCAGTGTCCTGACATAGGGGAAGCCAACGCCATGTGTCTGGCCACCTGCACCAGGTGAGGATGGCTGCAAAGCCCCCTGGGGGTAGATGGGCAAATTTAGGAGGATCTCAGGTCCGTGGGTGTGAGCTCCGAGTGGGGGGGCGGGAAGGGAGGCTGTGTGACCATGGGGAGGTTAATTGTCCTCTCTGGGCCTCCATGTCCTCACCTAGAAGCCAAAGAGCAGAGCATGGCCTCCCATTGCAGTGATCAAATGCAGTGCCCTGTGCAACTCCTTGCCTCCCACCTCTTTGCATCTCCCCAGCTCCGTTAGCGCTTTGCAAGCCATCCCTCCTGGGGCTGCTGTGTCAACAGCAGGTTAACATGCAGCCACCTGCCATGCCTGCATCCCTTATCGGGATGCTGGTTTGACTCCTGACTGCTTCCTGTGATCAGCTCCCTGCCAAGGTGCTGGGAATGCAGAAGAGGAGGGGTCAAGTGCTTGGGGCCCCTGGACGGAGCTCCCAGCTTCTGGGCTGGCTGGGGCCTGACGATTGTAGGCATGTGGGGGAGTGAACCAGCACATGAAAGGTCTCTTGGTCTCTTTCTCTCTGTGTCTCCCTCTCTGTGTCAACTGCTTCTCAAACCAATGAACTTGATCTTTGCAAACAATAAGAAGAGCTCTCCTCCCGGGATCCCTCCGTAAAGCTCTGTCCCTCTGCTGACAGCATGCACAGGGCTCAAGAGCGTCATTCCACGTACAACCATCTACCCAGAGAGACGCTTCACCTGCCTGCCTTTCTCTGTTCTTTGCCCCCTCACTGCTGTGCCAGGCCTTGAAGGCAGGACTCTGCACCACCCCCAGAGCCCTGAACGTTGTAGAAGGTGGCTTGACTTGCTGTCCGACAATGCTAGTCCCACAGTGGGTTACTTTGTAGCATGCAGATGGCTGCTTTCCACCAAGCCCTCCCACAACCTCTCATATGCTGGTTTTCTTCCTCTTTCCATAAGACACCAGCCCTATTGGACTGGGGCCCCAGCCCTATGTTGGCATCTAACCCTCCTGACCTCCCTCCAGGGCCCATCTCCAAATATGTTGCTTGGGCTTTAATACATGGCTTCTGGGGACAGTGATGTCCCACTTGTATATGCCAGGACAAGTGCTCAGAGCACATGGGAGAGGAAGAGCTAAATTGGGCTGAGTGCACAGTGGGCATTACTGGAGGTGGTACCGGGACATCTCAGGGCAGGGGCACAGAAGCTGGGCCCTGGAAGTGGGCCCTGACCCGGCTGCTCCGCTGTTTGCCTCCAGGGACGGGAAACCCTCTGCCCGCATGCTGCTGCTGAAAGGCTTCGGCAAGGATGGCTTCCGCTTCTTCACCAACTTTGAGAGCCGCAAAGGGAAGGAACTGGTGAGGGGTCCCTGAACATCGCTCCCGGGACTGTGGGCCCCTGTTCTGCTCCACACTTGGTCGTTGCAGAGCCTGGCTGCTCCCGCCTCCTGACCTTCGCCCTTTCTGCCTGCAGCGAATGAGCAACAAGTGTGCTCCCCACCTCCACTTGTGTTGTCTAGCAGGCACCTGCTCTTTGCCCATTTCTTCGTATCTCAGCCCAAACGTTATCTCCCTCAGCAAACCTTCCTGGGCTTGGACGCCAAGTCAGCTCCCAAGCCTTGCTGGCTCCAGGGCTTTGTTGCTTTGCCATCTCTTCTTTGCCCACCTGGCACCTGGGCCTGTAATTCTGCATTACTGTCCCTTGGACTCAGCAGCCGTCTCTGTAGGAGCAGAGGCTGCGTTTTGTGTTCATCATGGTACCCCTAGCACTGCCTGGTGTCAGATACAGATCCCTGGCACTCTATGCATTCGATGAACCCACAGAACGTGGCCTGTGCTGAGTCGCTGCCAGCCAGAGGCACACTTCTCAACACACACAGTTCCATAGGAGAGAGAAAGCAGCCACAGTTTCCCTCTGCAGTTGGACTGGCTTCAGCCCAGCTCAGGCACATTGCTGAACCTCTTTGAGCTCATTTCCACCTTGGGGACCGCAGGCAGGGAGATGACAGTAAGGACATCTTATGGAAGCCTAGGCACTGCACACCCCCAGCGCGCCACAACCCTGCAGCTGGCTGGATGCCTCCTCTCCCTGTCCTGACATCTCACTCTGGAGTCTCTCCCATTTTCAGAACTCGAATCCCTTTGCATCTCTCGTCTTCTACTGGGAGCCCCTTAATCGCCAGGTGAGTGAGCACTCCCAGGGCAGCCCAGGGTGGGTGCAGCTGGCAGGGGCCCGAGTTTTTAGAGGAGCCTAGTGAAGGATCCCAGACTGGGCAAGCCAACTGCCTTAACCTCATCCCCCACCCCCACCCCGTGTCTCTCATAGCTCTCAGTCAGTTAACGTAGATGCAGCCAGGAGTGCTGGGGGCAGATGGTAGGAAAGCAGCAAGGAGGCTGACCTGGGTTGGCAAGGAGGGCAGGTGGCATTGGCCGCCTCTCAGCCAAGGCCATCCCCTGTGCAGGTGCGTGTGGAGGGCACCGTGAAGAAGCTGCCCAAGGAGGAAGCCGAGAGCTACTTCCATTCCCGCCCCAAGAGCAGCCAGATCGGAGCTGTGGTCAGTCGGCAGAGTTCTGTGATCCCCAATCGAGATGTGAGTGTGCCCCCTCTGTGGCTGTCCCCGGGATGCCAGGGCTCTCTCACTCTCCCATAGATATCCCTTCGGGGAGTAGGGGAACAGCCACCCACTGATGGCATGCTGCTGGAGGCCAGGCTAGCCCACCTTGCTCACCTGTATCCCCTAGCACCCTGGCCCAGAGCTCATGCTCACAGAGTCGTTACTAAATCAGCTGCCCCTCTCTCCTCTGCACCCCCTGCACAGTATCTAAGAAAGAAAAACCAGGAACTGGAGCAGCTCTACCGGGAGCAAGAGGTGCCCAAGCCTGAGTACTGGTGAGTGACAAAGCCATTCACAGAAGCCCAAGCCTGCCTATCTCCTAGGCCGCCCTCAGCAGGTGTACCCAGCAGCTTCCAGCCGGGACAAAGGCTGGGGACAGGCGAGTGACCAGCCGGACAAGTCACAACACTGTAACCTCTGCTTCTCTCCATAGGGGTGGCTATATCCTGTGCCCGCAAGTGATAGAATTCTGGCAAGGCCAAACCAACCGCCTGCATGACCGGATTGTCTTTCGGCGCAGTATGCCCACGGGAGAGATGGCATTGGGGCCCATGACCCACAAGGGGGAGGAAGGCTGGCTTTATGAGAGACTGGCCCCTTGACCTTGATCGCAGCCCTGCTGGCCACTGGTGAGGCTGAGGGAAGGGAGCTGAGCCCCTTGGGAACTGACCCTCCTCCCCACCCTGGTACCCAAGCCTCAGCCCTCTGCTGGCTCCCCGTCAACTGCTAGAGTGAGTGTGACAGTGCCTCAGAGGATGACAGAGGGTGACCGGTGGGAAATGGCAACATCCAAATAACCTTCTTGACCTCACCTATGGTTTATTTCTTGGAGCAGCTCCCCCCGGGGATGGCAGTGGCCACAACTCCCTTTGGGGTGACTGGGTGAACCCCAGTACCCCAGCAGCCTCGCCAGAGATCCTTGAATCACACTGGTTCAAGCTGATGGGCCCCAGCATAGGCTCTAGAACCTGTCCAGCCAATCAGATTTTCTTGCCAATAATTTGATTTTTGAAATGGAGAGACAGGGCCCCGCCCCGCAAAGCCATGGGAATCCATCAAAAAAAAAAAATTCCCAGAACCACCTTGAGCCCTTCCCCCCCACACCGGGGCTGTGCAGTTTCTTTTCTCTCAGTTCCTTTGTGTGTGTGCTTTAACTAGAATTGATTTCTGGGGTTTACAACGGACAGAACCTGGACACACCTCTTGGTGGGACACTCTTACAGCCTTTGCCCCACTGATGCTGCCTTCCGTTCCCCGAAGCACAGCTGCACGCTCCCCGGGACCCAGAGTTGGGAATTTCAGGGTGAGAATCATCTCAGTATGGCACAAGACTGCAGGCCATCAGGAGTGCCTGGGAGGGGACAGGCTGGTGGTCAGGGAGGGAGGACGCTGTCACTAGGGCCACTCAATCCCGGTTAGTCGATAACTCTGGGGAAGGGTATTGGTTACCTACAGCCCAGGAAGAATTTAATCAAGTGTTACCGTCCATGTTTGCTCAAGCCAGTTCCATATGTGTGTGTATACATGTTGAACTTTTCAAATATGAAACTGAATTATTGCAGACATTTTGCTTTCCAAATTGCTCCCACACTCCATATCCCCTTAGCCTCCTTGCCACCTCTGCTGGTGACCATCCTTGGGTCCCCAGCTGTCCCCCACGCTGGGATCCCCCAGGCATTTTAGAACTCTTGGTGCCTGGGTCTTCCTGCTCTCTCTTGAGTGCAGCCTGGCTCCTGGGGGAGCTACAGGCTGCCATGGGGGATTCTGTGCAGCCAAGGTCATGAGCACCTGTGTGTGGTGTGTCCTTGGTTGTGTGGTGCTCCGACAGCAGCTCTTGGGAGTCCATCTGAGCCTCAGGCCCAGCCAGGCCCCTGCGAACCCAATTCTGCAATTAATTTGCCAGGCTCCCCAGCTTCTAAGCCCGTGGCACACCCCGTCCTGTCCTGCTGGTGATACCTCATAACCCTTGGCTTAGTCCTGCACTGAGCTGTCCTAGATATTTGTTCTTGAGCAGAAGCCTGCTGGCTACAGAGAGGAGCCAGGCTGGGCAAATGTTTGCTATGACTAAGCCACGATCAGAAAACTATTATTTGCGCTGGTTGGCATTGAACTTGCTGCTCTGTCCACTATTTCCTTCCACTGACTGGGCGTGAGTTTTATTGGCATTGACAAGGGCTCCTCCTAGGACAGCCCCTTTGTGGGTCCCCCCCACGCAGCCCCGTATTCTGAGCGTAGAGTTACCCCTGGGTGTCCTCACCTTACTTTGCCTGCTGGTTGTGCTGCAGGCTGTTTCGTGCTTGTGTGTGTGAAGTGTCCCCTATCTCTCATTGGGGGCTATGTGCCCCCCTAGTCTTGAGCCTAATCTCAGCTCTTCCTTTTCAGTCCTCTGTCTGTCAATCACTGTACCAAATCAGTAATAAAGCCTGTCAACTGTGTATGACGTGAATGTGCTACTTGGCCTGGTCCCGCCCCATCCCAAGGAGGGGAATTAGAGAATTCCTCCCACCTCTATTCTCGGTGCCACGAGGGTTAGCGTCCAGCAGGGGGAGCCCGCCGCCCAGGCTGCGTCCCACCTGGGCAGCAGAAGCCGGTTGTAGCTGGCCTCCTCTGCCTTCTCCCTCCCTCCACTTGGGTTGTTTCCCAGTGAAACTGGTCAATAACCTGCAGCCTCTCCCGGTTCCTCCTCCTCCTTGGATCTCCCGGAAACTTGTAGCTGCTTTGCTTCAACTCCCTGGGCAGCCAGACCTCCCTTTAGGGTCTAGCCTGCACCTCAGCCAGCAGCCTCCCCAGCACCCTGTTTATGGGTATATGGGAAATGTCCCTGGAAGATTCCTATGAGGATCACTCTGGGCTGTGAGCTGGAACAGCACACAAGGCACACAGGAGCGATGGCAATAGGGGAGCAGGTGGCAGTGTGGGGCCAGTATTAGCAGGAATGTGACACTGTGGCCGAGGGCCTATGGGAGGGAATCCCAGGGCAAGCTGATGAGGGAGCTCTCTGCAGGCTGGGGTCTTGGGGAACAGCCAGCCTTGGGGCTGTGAGATTTCCTCAGGCTCCAAATGTGAGAAGCAGGTGCAGCACCCCCCACCTCCCCTGCTGTGTCTGTGGCCTCAGCCTCAGGTGACCGTCCCCCCACTCCCAACCACCCAGCAGGTGAGACTCTGCAGTGTGACAGGAGAGTGAGGCCACAGGCACAGACCAGCTCTGGCTTTAGTCCCGTCTCTGCCACTGCCAGTGGCTCACCTAGAGCAAATGATTAAACCTGGCTGAGCCTCAGGAGGGGCTGAGATGATGGGATGAGGAGCCCTGGGAGTGCTTGGTCCATGGCGCCCAGTAGCACAGGCAGAGTAGCTGGTGTGGGGGAAGGCTGGGCTCCTCCAAGCAGATTTTTCTGGATTAAATAACTCATGAGACCCTCAGCACTCCACCTGGAGACGAACACGGCCTCTGCCCCTCCCGATCCTCTGAATGAAGGCCTAGCCTGGGTGAGGCACGAACAAGGGGTCAGGCGCGTGCACCTGTTTGTGTTGGTGATGGAGTTCCTGAGCGACAGTTCCCTGGGAGAGGCCCCGGAGCCTACTGGGAGCTGAGTGAATGCTGCAGGACTGCAGGGTGTGGTGGCCACCGTGGTCTCTCCCTGTGTTCCCCTCACGGGCACCAGAGAGGTGGCCAGCTGCTTCTACCTCCTGCCTCTTGTGGCTTGAGAAAGACCAGAGCGGAGATCTTGGGAGAGAGCATCCTCCTCCCTCACTGAGTGGGTTCCTTTGGTGAGAGAAGGGGGACAGCCATCATTTCACTGAGCACCTGCTATGGTGCTGCCTGTGGGCCACTTACCACTGCCCACTCCCTGTGAAACAGTAGTCAGTGAAGCCCTTGCCATAGCGCCAGGAACCGAGACATAGAAAAGTTGCTTAAAAAAAAAAATCCCCAAAGGCACCCAGCTCCTAAGGGGTGGAGGCAGAATTTGAATCCTGATCTTAAGCCAAGCTGAGCCATTGGGGTCACTCACTGAAGGGCTCCCCAACTCTCTCGGAGCCCCTGAAGGCCTCTCTGCCAATCAGAGGGGACTGGGCATTGAGAAGCAGCCGGCTCCTTCCTCTGCCTGCCCACCCCCCCCCAGGCATAATCTGATGGCAAATTAGTGTCCCAGTTGCTTTGCTGTCACATCTGTGGAATCAGTTTGAGCCCAGAGACCCAGTGCGCTTGCAGGAAGCAGGGATAGACACAAAACACAACTCCATAGTGCCAGACGCAAGCATAAAGCGCCTCTGCTTCAGCAGCATCATTGATTATAAAGAGAGAAACCTACAATTCATTATTGTAGAACAAAAATCAAGGCTCCAGAACTCATCTCTGGGGCTGATCCATCTTAAATACAAGGAAGGGAAAGAGAGGCCTGGGCAGGCTGCTTTAGTTCCTACCACAGCATCCCCACTGCTCCCCCTGGTCTGGACCTCAGGTGCATGACCAGCCACCTGCAGCGTGGTGACCAGAGGGCTCCAGTGGGGTCACAGATGGGGCCTGGGGTGTGGCTCTGCAGCAGCTCCCCTGCAGAGTGTCAGAATCCTCTATTCTTCCACACCTGGGGAAAAGTTCCAGGAAGTTCACCACTTCTCTTAGGAGGTGAGCTCAAGTTCAACGCCTCCCACCTCTGGCTCCAAGAAAACCAGCCCCCATCACGTGGCTTCTGCTCAGGGTTGGTCCAGGGCACAAAAGGTAGAAGGAACAGCAATTCAGACTCAACCTTGACCCTGTGCTCCGGGGAAAAGGCGGAGTCTGGCTGGCTCCTGCTGTCCAGTCCCTGGGCTGTGGCCACGTTGGGCCCTGCCACTTGTTTAAAGTGGACTCTTCCTTTCCGGGTTGGGGGGTCCGCCTCCTTGCACTGGAATACTACTGTGCATTGTCGTCATCGTCAGGGGGAGGATGGGGAGACGTTGGGATCTCCTGGGCCTTGCACGCGCTCGGGTACAGGAGCACCAATCTAACAGCACACTTTCCTGCTAGCAGGCACCAACCACCCCAAAGGCTTCCACCGCCACCCCAGAGGCCAGCGTGGCAAGCTCCTGCCTCAGACCTGCTGATGGCAGGGGGCTGGGAGGTGCCAGCATCCTCGCCTGTCCCTGTCATTGGCCTTTGTCCTCCCGTTCGTCAAAAAGGTTGGGGTTCTCGGCCAGCGTGGCACGCACCTTCTTCTTCTCCTTGAAACGACCCGAGTTGGAGACCTTGACGTGTTTGCCCTTTGTGTTCTTGTCCACCATCTTCCCCAAGCGGTTGTTAAAGTCACTGCTGGGGCTGTCCGCGTCAGGCCGCGGCGGCTCAGTGCTTCCCTCCGTCTGCACAAGGCCATCAGGAGTCTCATAGAGCACCTTGGGAGTGGACTTCTTTTTCCGGAGGAAGGTCAGTTTCCACCAGCCGACGTCCGTCATGGCGCTCCCAGAGCCGAGGAGGCAGGGTTTTGCTGCTGAACAAGGTTGGGGAGACACGGGTCAGTAGGGGAAGGGTACCTGGGCAGGCCCTGTGTAGACTCAGGATCCTGAAGAATGGGTGCTGGCATTGTGGCACACAGGGGGTTCAACCGCAGCCTGTAATGCCAGCATCCCATAGCTGGGCACTGGGTCCAGTCCCGGCTGCTCCACTTTCAGCCTACCTGCTGATGCACCTGGGAAACCACAAGGATGGCCCAAATACTAGGAGCCCGTGCCACCCGTGTGGGAGACCCAGATGGAGTCCCTGGCTCCAGGCTTTAGCCTAACCCAGCCCTGGCTGTTGTAGTAATTTGAGGAGTAAACCAATGGATGGAGAATCAATATCTCTCTCTCTTACTCTCTCTCTCTCTCTATCCTTTTCAAATAAAGAAAACAAGGGGTTGAATCCATGACATTCCAGATAAAGTTACCACCTGCAAGCACTGGCATCCCATATGGGCACCAGTTTATGTCCCAGCTGCTCCACTTCCCATCTAACTCCTTGCTAACAGCCTGGGGAACACTGCAGAGGGCGACCCAAGTATTTGGATCCCTGCCACCCACGTGGGAGACCCATGGAAACCCCTGGCTGCTGGCACTGACCTGGCCCAGCCCTGGCCATTGCAGTCATTTGGGAATAAACCAGTAAATAGAAGATTCTCCCCACCTCTCTCTAAAACTTTGCCTTTCAAATGAATAAAACAAAAATCAGGACATTTCTCGAGAGAGCAAGAAGAAAGAAGGGTCTGGCGCAAGAGCCCCCAAGGGCAGCACGGACAGGGAATCTGCCGAACCAGGGGGACAGCCGCACCACAGAGACAGCAGGGTTGTAGGGCCTGAGGGAGCACCTGCTGTCCCAAGGCCACACAGCATCAAGGCCTTTGACAGTCACAGCAGCCGAGTCCTCCCCACTACCCTGTCAGGCCTCACCGCCTGGAATGCAAAGGCAGTCACACACACGGACAGACATATCCTGCGGTTTTGCCTGGACTCCATTACAAAATTAAACAGAATCTGTGATACCCACAACACCATACCAGACAGACTTTCGGGTGGGGGGGTGGGGTGGCGGCAGAATAAGTTGGGTGCTGAGCTTTTTCAAATGGGAAGTCAGGGGGACCTCAGGCTGGCACTGTCGCAACCTGGAGACCTCTTGGCAGGTGGTTTCTCCAGGCCTCAGTGTATCATTTAGCTCCACTGTCAGTCACTGTTCTCGGACATGTGGGCGCACTTGACCAAGCAGAGCTCCTGGGCATGGCAGTGACCCCTGAGAAATGGCACCCTCCCCCACACAGGCTGCACAAGGTCACAAGTTTCACAGGAAGCTGGGAAGTTGCAAGACAGTGAGCGAGGTCGGGCCTAGAGCGAAGTGTAGAGGCGGTGGCCCCCGTAGCATGCAGGTTGCACTTCCTATCAGGGCACACAGGCTTCTCCACGCATGAGCCATGTGCCCCAACCCAGAGTGGCCCACTCTAAGAACCCCCTCTCACACTGAACCCTGTCAAGGAGTCATTTCAGCCAGCAGAAGCTCTGAGAGGTGACAGTACCTGGATGGCACTGAGGGCTGGCCGGGTAAAGGCAGGAGCTGGGCATAGCTGACTGCTGAGGGTTAAGATCAGGCAAGGAGCAGGCAGAGGGATGATCCATAAGGACAACTTGGGGCCTGGAGAGATTGACAGTCAAGTTCCTAGGACTGTTGGGTGGCTGTGACAGCTCTAGGGAGGAGCCTGTAGCAGCAGTGAGCATTAGGTAGCTGGGTGAGTGGGCAGCTGGCCTCAGCACCAGCAAATGAATCCATCACTGCTGGAGGGACTGGTGGTCCCCACTCTGTTTTCTAAAAACACCCAGCAGAGGCTCTAGTGGTTAAATCCTTGCCTTACTTGCACTGGGATCTCATAAGGGCACCACTTCGTGTCCCACCTGTTCCACTTCCCATCTAGTTCCCTGCCTGTAGCCTGGGAAAGCAGTCGAGGCAGGCCCAAAGCCTTGGGACCTTGTATCCACATGGGAGACCCAGAAGAAGCTCCTGGCTCCTGGTTTTGGATCAGTTCAGCTTTATCCATTGTGGCTATTTGGGGAGTGAACCAACGGATGAAAGATATTTCTGTCTCTCTTTCTCTCTCTATAAATCTGACTTTCCAATAAAAACAAATAAATATTTCTAAATAAATAAAGAATCAGTAAAAACACCCAGCAGCAAACTGACCCTGTGATGTTTAGAGGTTTTCTTCATATAGGAGGCAGACAGGACGTCTCCTGCCCACCCTGGTTTTCTGCCTTCCAGAATTGTCATAATGAGTATGAAGTGTTTAAGAGAGGAGACCAACACACAGAGGCCTAGGTTGCATGTCAGCATTTACTGGGTCCACCCTACCCTAGATTCCTGCTCACCTCTTTTTCAGGGAAAGCAAACCCCATGGGGCCAGTCATTATATCCCTGTATCTGAGCTCAAACAGCCAAAGAAACCGGGGCGCTCCTGGGCAGCCAGTACTTGGCGAGGGAAGGAGAGGGCGAGGGTGGCTGGATAACTAGATCCCCGAGCACCCTGGCGAAGGGGGCGCCCTGGGGCGGCCTGAGAGGTTTGCTTTGGCAGCCTGCCCCTCCTGAGCTTAGCACAGCCTTGCACAGAACTTGGTGTTCCAGAATGGGCTTCTGGAAGGAGTTGTAGGGAAAGAGAAGGTGCTGGCTAGCTGAGTTCTGCGGTGCCCCGGGTGCTTGCCTGGTCGGAGGCAAGGCACTCTACTCCATCACTGCGTAGCTGGCGCAGCCGATGGGCTTGGGGATGGAGGAAGAGAAGCTCCAGCCCGGCAGCTCCCTGCTCCAACCATCCAATGCCCGGCCCTGTACAGGACCACGGCTGCCCCTGTACCGCTTATCATACACCTGTTTCAATGTCTCTCAAGTAAGACTCTGGCTGGTTTTCCATTTGGGTAATGGATCAGATTGCCAGGAACTTGTCAGAATAGCCTATGTTCCTTGTCCATGAGCCTCCTCCCAGGGGGCCTTTGTCTCCTGGCGTCTCCAGGATGTTCCCTGCCCGTCGGGGAGGACATCAGAGCCCCAGTGTTAGCCTCTTTAGGGAAGCACAACATATGGAAATGTGACGTGGCAGAACGGGGAACTCACTGGCTATTCTTCAGCTTTACACACTAACCCAGCTGTAGGAGTCTTAAACAGTGAGCCTATAAAATAAAGCAAAATCTACAGAACTCCACAAAAGGAGGTTGTTGTGACATTGCCAGACACCCATCAATGCAAAGAGCAGGATCTCTTACAGCCAGAAGCCCCTGCCTGCGCACAGAAGGCTGGAGGCAACTTGGGATTTGGCATCAACCCAGCATTTAGCCACAGCAGTGATGACAGTGGTGGGCCCTGCCCTATGCTTCTGGAGGGCTACAGACTGGCCGTGCTGAGGGCTGAGTGCTTGCCCCCAGGCCCTGTAATCCGTGGGACATGGAAATCAGCCCCTGAGGATGTCAGCTCCCCCCTGCTGTTTGCCCAGCTTGAGAGCCCAAGGGAACAGCCAGACCCCCCCACAGCTTTGCCAGTCAGGACCGTGGCACACATTTGGGTGCCCCAGGACAGTCTCCCTCCCATACCACCTAAGCCCAGCTGGGTTCTGTGAATAGCCCAAACTGGGCCAGGCCTCTTTCTGAGCTGGGACAAGTTAACCATTGACTGAGGCGGGGGCAGACGGGTGGAGGTGTAGGTACAGGGGGAGAAAGTCAGTTTCTGTGGTGGTGGTGGTGGTGGAAGACAAAACCCGGAGCCCCCTCCCCCATCCTGCTGGGGAGCCCCCAGTGACATTCACCCATAGCTGAGACCAAGGTGCCCTGGGCAGGAACAGGGAGAAGTTCCCACTGGGCAGGAAGAAATGCTGGCAGTCATGGGGTGGGCCATGATCCAAAACAATGAAGCGGGAAGTGGTCTAGAGGCCAATTTGCTGCCCAGGAGCGTGGTGGGAGGCCTGGATGGTCTCCAAGAGGCCAGAAAGGTGAGGTAGACAGGAGACAGAGTGCCCGGGCTCTCCTTCCCACCATGAATGCAGAACTGGGCACCCTGCCTGGGGCCCATGCCTCAGTTTCCCCACCCACCGCCCACTGCCTGTACCTGTAATCCCGGGGCTAGAAGGCGAGACCTTCCCTAGAGAAGGAGTTCAAGAGCCCGGGGAGGCGGGGTGCCTGCGGGGTGCCGCGCCAGGCGTAGGTCGGCAGAGGTGGGTTGGAGCAGCTGCGTGCCAGGTGCCAGAGAAACAGGTGCAGGCGCAGGTACCTGCTGCACTGTGGCAGCTCCTGCAGTCAAGGTGAACCTGAAACCCAGCCCCTCCCGGCTAAGCAAACAGAAGCAGAGGCTGGCTCAAGCTGATGAATATTCATGACTCCGGAAACCCAATCCCAGAGCCCCTTCATCCACCCAGAAGCCAGGGTACTCCAGGGACCCATGGCTCAGAGGAAAGAATCCCTAGGGATGTCTAAGGAGGGGGTGCACGGGTGCCTCTCTCCTGGGTATTCCTACTCTCGAGTGTCTGGTTGCACTCCTTGGCTGTAGCCAGAAACACCCCCAACTTAGTTCACCTTCCGAGAGGCTCAGATAGGGCTCCAGCACTGAGCACCCCTAGGTTGTCCAAGGCATTCCTGGAGAAAGGGTTAAGGGCCGCTGCTCCCGTTGCTGGGCTGGGCAAGACCGGGTGCACCCCAGCTTCCTTTGAACTGCCCTGAGTCGAAACCAGTCCTGGTTAAACTGGTTGGCAGACCGGTTCCCAGGCTAGAGGCTCCACCTGCCCCAAAGACTCAAAGCTGAGGCAGGTGTTAGTTGAGGGGCTAGGGCTCTCTCCTGCCCTGAAGGGTGGCCCTGCAGGCTCTCTAACACCCTCATCCTACTCCTCCTTGCTTGAGGGTGACCCCCAGGATCCTTGATATCGGGGCTAAAGTATACAAGTGAGAGCAGAGATGCCTTCCGTGGGAAGAGCCACAAAGCAGTCTCTTGAGAAAGGTAGAGCAGGGCAAACTGGGGCACGCTCTAAGGGGGACAGGGAGAACTGGGGGACCCTGGGGAGGCAGGAAGACAAGAGCTGGATGGCACGTGGTACAGCAGAGAGCATGGTCCTAGCTGACCTGCAGCTCGCGCCCAACACTCCAGCAGCCCAAGCCAATTCTTGCCCACGGCTCTGAGCCTTGGAGAAGGAAGTCTTGCAGCCCACATGGCCTGCACTTTCTCCTCACTCTGAAGGGCATGACTGTGCAGAGGGGTAATGTGAAGAAGGGCAACTGCACATTTGGCGCCCCTGGGTGCTGCCCAGCGTGCTTGCCCCCGCCACTTGCCTTCCCCCAGGGACTGCAAGTGCACCTCCCAGGCAAGATGGGGGTCCTGGTGAGAAGAAAGATGTGAGGACCCCTTTTGCCCTGGCTCCCCCTGAAAGTGACATTGTCAATGCTCACAACCAGTCCTCAAGCCTGCCCCCCAACTTGCAGCCCTGGCTTCTACTGGCCCGTGTCTTGCATGACTAGGGTTCCTGCTCCCCTCAGGTTTCTGCCCTGAGAGAGTCCTTAGGTGGACAGCCCTTCAGAGGCCCCCCAGGGCCCTTGATGGGACCCGTATTACTTGGCCCAGCCCTCCCTCTGCTGGCCACTTGGCCCTCCTAACCCTCCTGAACACAAGGTCCCTCTTTGCCTGCCTTTCTGGGAGCCCAGGCTGCCTAAGAGGGTGAGGTAAGGAGGGCAGGCTGAGCTCCCTGCTGGAAATGGCCTCCCTAACCAAACACAGACTCCTCAAAACCTGAATTGTGCCTCCCACTTCACCAGGAATTTTCTTTTTCCTCTAAGAGTGTCATACTTCTTACACACACACACACACACACACCAGGACCTGGCATGATGGCTCCATGGGCTAATCCTCTACCTGCAAGCGCTGGCATTCCATATGGGCACCAGTTCGTGTCTCAGCTGCTCCGCTTCCCATCCATCTCTCTTCTTGTAGCCTGGGGAAGCAGCAGAGGGTGGCCCAAAGCCTTGGGAGCCTGCACCTGTGTAGGAGATCCAGAAGAAGCTGCCGGCTCCTGGCTTTGGATTGGCTCAGCTCTGGCCATTCCAATTCCAATATTGAAAGTCAGATTTCCTGAGAGAAGGAGAAACAAAAGGATGTGCCATAGGGTGGAGGATCAGCCTGTTGAGCCATGGCGCTGACCCCAGCTCATATACCTCTTTTTGATTGGCTTAAGGTTTATTCATTTATTTTGAAAGTTGGAATTATAGAGACAGAAGGAAAGATCTCCATCTGGTGGTTCACTCCCTAGTTAGTCACAATGGCCAGCACTGGGTCAGGTCAAAGCCAGGAGCCAGCGGCGTCATCTGGGTCTCTCAGGTAGATACAGGAGTACAAGCATTTAGGTCATCTGCTGCTGCTTTTCCCAGGCCGTGAGCAGAGCGCTAGATCAGAAGTGAACATCTGGGCTAATGGAGACTCTAAGTTAGACTGTGTCAGCTAGTGGATTCTGGAGAGATTTCATTGCGCATGGAATGGTGAGATTGGCAGCAATTCAGAACCATTGAATTATCAAAACCACTTGAGCAGGACCCTCAGAGCATAGCCCACATCCGGGACCTGGGATGGGTGGGAGGCTGGGTGGGGCTTCTCCCTTTATCTCTCCCTTTACCCCAGATCTAGGAAAAAAAATAATAATAATGTGGAAACAATGGTCTTACCCACTTTCCTGTAGCCCTTGACACTTTGTGCCCTAATCAACTATGTAAAGATTATCAAAATAAAATAAAAAATAACTAAAAGAAAAAAGTGGACCAGCCAGCACACAAACCAGTGCTCATATTTGATGATGTTGCAGGTAGCAGCTTTATCCACTATGCTACAACTCCTACCCTTTGTTCAGACATTATTAGTTACCATGATTGTGTGTAGATAAGTATATATAGATATACTTGCATACACATATGCATATAGAATTATAATGACCTATTCTCCACTTTGCCTCGATTATGGAATTATAGCTCCTTGAGCACAGAATCACCCAGCATTGACACAGACTGACTGACAAGTGCTTAATACAAGTCTAAAAATGTAAGCAAGAAACAGAGAAACAGGCCCATGTTGTGGCACAGCACGTTAAGTCACTGCTGTTACACTGACATTCATACTGGCCTGCTTCTGATCCAGCTTCCTGCTCCTGTTCCTGGGAAGGAAGTGGGCCACGGAACAAGTATGTGGGTCCGTGCTACCCATCTGCAAGACTCCAGATGGAGTTTTGGGTTCCTGGCTTCTGCCTGGCCCAGCCAGGGCTGTTATGGCCATTTGGGGAGTGAAGCAGCAGACGGGGGATTTGAACCAAGCACTCCGATACACAATGCTGTGTTCCAACAACACCTGCCCCTCCAGGGAGCTCTCAGCGCAGCTGCTTGCTCTGTCTTACTCTTCCCAAGGCAGGGAAGAGTAAAACCCATTTATGAGAGAAAACCCATTTATCTGACTTGTTGTGGGTCTAGCTGCAGAAACTTGCTCTTAGGGGAGCACCTGGCTGAGGACCAAGGCGAACTGGAGGACATTGTTTCTCAGAGTTGGCAGCCTCCAGTGTCCCAAGGTCTGTCCCTTTTAGAGGGCACAGTCTGCTTAGTGTCAGGATTAGAAGACACCAGAAGAGTGAACCACTTCTCCCAGATCAGATATTGGAAAGTGAGCAGAAGGCTGGTGAGGAGCGTAGGGGCCTGAGGGGGCAGGAACTTGGGGCCAGGTCCCCCTTTCCCCTCTGTATTGGAAGGGGTATGTTCTGAAGGTATTGTTTTCTGGCCTCTGAAATGCAGAAGCCCCTCCTCCCAGCCCCACACCACGGGAGCCCCGGGTCCTTCTGTGCTGTCCCCCCCTTCCCTGAGCACCACCAGGATGCCCCAGTCTATCACCCCAACTCCAACTCCACCCTCCCCCCCACCACCCCCTCAGCCATCTGGAAAGTCAGACCCATCTCCTGGCCCTGGGAGGAGCAGGGTTGGGATAGGAGCTGAAGATAAGGCTGTGAGCTATGAATATTCCTCCCCACCCTCACGCAAGGCACTTTACTGCTTTATAAATTTTTCACCCGAAGGACATCTTGCAACAAATTTAAGTGTGAGATGCAAGGGCGGCAGACAGGCGGTTGTACACACCCTCATAAATCCGTCCTTGTAAAGCATTCACTTAGGCGAGCCCCAGGGACTGGGGGTCGTCTTGGGGGAGACAGCCACAGGACCCATGGGGTCACAAATCCCATCCGTCCTTCCCGTGTTGCTGCCCTCCAGGCTCCTGTGAAATTCCTCTCGGAACAGGAAGGAAAGAAGAGCAGCTGCTCCCCTCAGCACTGCTGGGGACAAGCAGGTGAGGCCAAAGACAGGTCTCAGGTGCGGGACCCCAGCATAGCCGGAAATAGGCAGAGGTAGGCAAAGGTTGCATTCTGGGGCTGGCATTGGGGCACAGTGGGTTAAAACACTATGTCTGATGCCAGCATTCCACGTCAGGGTGCCAATTCAAGTCCTGTCTGTTTCATTTCTGATGAGGCTCCCTGTTAGCATGCCTGAGAGAGGCGGCCTAAGCGCCTGTGAGCCTGTGTCCACGCGGGAGATCTCCAAGCTCCAGGTGCCTGGCTTTGGGGAGTGGACCAGCAAATGGAAGATCTATCTCTCCCTCTCTGCAACTCTGCCTTTCCAATAGAATCCTATATAAATACAAATATATGTGTGTGTGTATTATATATAATATGTATATCAAATATGTATGTGTGCATATACATATATCATATATGCTATATATACAGACAATATACACATGCAGATATATCCAATATTAATTTAGTAGTCACCTCCTCTCAGTCCTGGGGGAGGGCAGACATTCCATCCAACTGTCAGGGAGTCAAAACCAAGGAGTAAGTGGCAGGGCTGGGTCCCTCAAGAGGTGCCAGGGATACCGTCCAGGCCCCCTTCTTGGCGTTCTGAGCCTGGGGCTTCCGGAGCGAGTGTGGGATGTGTCACCCCTTCCCTCCTCCTCACATCATCCCATCCCTCCTCTTTGGAGCTCACATTGCATCCTGCCCTGGCATGTGGCTAGCTGGCTTCCCTCTGCTCTTGGATGGCACTCAGGTTCCAGATGGTCTCGCCCTGGGACCCCTACCGGTCTCCTCCAGTGTGTGTGTGTGTGTGTGTGTGTGTGTGCATACTGGGGTGACAGCAGCTGTCCCCTGGAGGTCGAGGTCCACTTGGCCACTGTCTGTCTGGATTTCCAGATGGGTCAGGCCTTCCTTCGAGGAAGAACTTGCTGTCTGGCTCATCCCTGAGCTCCTTCCAGGTTGGCATCAGCTGCGGATGCCACCTCTGCTGAGGGCATGCCCTACTGGGGTAGGCCATTGCTAGGGGAGTAACAGTGCTGTCACTTCCCCAGGGAAGCTGCATCAGGCCCAGGGGCAGCTGGGCTCCCGCCTCTGCCTGATGTTACTTCCCTCTGGGTCTCCTCACAGGAAGTGATCTCTAACATGCCTCTTGGCCCCAGCTGTCTCCTGTGTTTGAGGAACACAACCCGTGACTCAGGTGTGTCAAACTCTGCAAGGAGGGTGGGGGATGAGTGGGATTCTTGCATCTTCTTTATTTTTATTGGAAAGGCAGATTTACAGAGAGAAGGAGAGGCAGAGAGAGGAAGATCTTCCATCTGCTGGTTCACTCCCCAAGTGGCTGCAACAGCCAGAGCTGAGCTGATCCAAAGCCAGGAGCCAAGAGTTGCTTCTGGGTCTCCCACATGTGGGTGCAGGGTCCCAAGGCTTTGGGCTTTCCTTGACTGCTTTCCCAGCCCACAAGCAGGGAGTTGATGGGAAGTGCAGCAGCCGGGACACGAACTGGTGCCCATATGGGATCCCAGTGCATGAAAGGCGAAGATTCGACCACTAGGTTATCGTGCCGGAACCTGGGATTCTCGTGCCTTTGCTGTCGCGTTTCCCTGCAGCATCAGAGTCAACAGTCTCCCCTGAGAACTCCTGATCATCCAGACTGCCAGCATGTGGCCTCTCAAGAAATAGGGTTGTGGCACGTGTACTGTATTAATCTGGCCATTTTGGGTTGCATGTTCTCTGGTACAATCCTTTTTCTAGGCCAGGAAGAAGTTTTTCCAGGTGTTTTTCTGGTATCACTGAATTAAAAACAAACAAACAAACAAAAAAAAAAAACAGTAATGCATGTGTGAATTCCTAAGCCCTTGCCATCCCCCATGGCCTCCCTTGCCATCCCCCATGGCCTCCCAGGCATCTGGGTGAAGCTGCAATCCTTCCCCGGGGCACCCAGGGATTTCCCACCATCTCCCCTCACCAGGCTCTCCAGCCCCACTTCTCTCCCTGTAAACGTCCACCCTCTTATCCGGCCCCCTATCAGATTTCACCATGTTACTTCCTTTTCTCTGGATGACACCTGTCGCTGCCCCCTCCATGCCCACCCTGCAGGACCCCAGCTCCCCTTCTTCCTCCCAGGATCCTGGCCCTGCCATGAGCACACCCTGGGATGGAGCAGAACACCCCTCTGAGGACCTTGATGTGCACAGGGCTGTGGAGGTCTCTGCTCCACATAAGCTCAGGCACCTGGGAATGCCAACATGGGGTTCAGAAGGCACTGGGCCCCTTGCACGGCAGGGACACAGCCCCACTTTCATGACGGCCAGAGTTCTGACCTGGTGCAAGGTTTCCAGCACCCTGGCAAACAGTGCATGGCAAAGAGAGGGGACACAAAGCAGACCATCAGGGAAGGAGGCTGGAAGAGGGTGGTCTGGCAGAGGACTTGGCTGTCCTCCCCTCGGCACTTTACAGTGTGTCCCCTGCCCTAGTGAGGATGCAATCAGTGTAGTGGCATCCTTAAGGGTTGTCATACGGGACTCATGACCCCAGATGACTAACAAGGGCGAAGGGTCGGGGAGTAGACGGCTGGCTAAGGGTCAGGGTACAGCCCAGGTGATGCTGTCAGAGGCCTGCTGGGCGAGGGAGGCCAGCCAAACCCTCATCCTCTCCCTGGGCTTTCCTTTCTCCATTCCTAGGGAGTCTGGGCTGGGGGTGGGGGATGACTGGAGGCCAGAGCTGTGAAGTAAGAGACAAGGAGTGGGGACCTCACAACCCTTCTTCCAAGACCAAATGATAAGGTCCCCAATCAGTTTGGCCACTAAAGCCTTCTCAGTCATGACTCTACCTCGGCTCATTCTTCCCTGTGCAAACACCGTTAAGCATCTGAACCTCAGTAGCAGGTGTCAAGACCCAACGAGTCTCTACCCCTGGCCCCCAGGACACTTGCAGGCAAGTGAGAGCCGTGGCTGCTGTTTCCAAGGCTTTCAGTTCAACAAGCAGATACACCACACACACACACACACACACACACACACACACACCCTTCCCACATTGTGACCCTGAGCAAACAGACAGACCATAAAGCCATAAACAGATGGTGAATGAAAGAAATGGTTATTTGAATGGCCTGGGTAAGCTTTCTTTTTATGGATGTTGTAGGAGGAGAGGTAATAAGGGCTGTTGCCTAGAATGGGGTGTGGCGAGAAGGAACTTTGGAAAGGGCGTGGACCGCAGGGGTGGGACTTCTGAGTGCCTGGTCCAGCAGCCAGGGAAGAGGATGGGAGATCAGGATGGGGAACAGGAAGGAAGAGACCCAGGGCTGTTGTCGCGGGGGCCGTGGGGCAGGCAGGGTGGAGGAGAACTGAACGGAGATTGCGAGCACACAGCCCTGGATTTCAACCCCAGCCTCTCCAACTGTGATCTTGGACAAATGACTTAATTGTTTAAGTGCTGCCTCCCTGGCTTTTAAAAGTCTGGCTAATAATAGTACCTCCATCATAAAGTTGTTAGCAGGATCACATCAGATAGGGTTTATAAAACAGTTATATGTACACTGGCGCACAGGTCAGCATGCCCAATTACTAAGGAAGCCAACAACAACAAGAACAATAAAAGACAGCGAGAGGATGCCGCCCCGCATGGCATCTCCAGGCTCAGAGCTTCCCTAGGTGAAACTGGGGCAGGCCTGGCCTCGTCCTTCCTCATTCCCCCTGCGGGCTGTCCCACCCCTGCATCCCACCTGCCGAATCAACAGAAAACTGATACAGATGTTTATGGCGGGAGGCCTCTACTAGGCTCTCCCTGCCTTCTTCCAGATGTTGGCATCCCCGATGACTGAAGCTCCCCCATGTAGGCAAAGGCAGGGTGCTCAAGGGCCTGCTACAAGCCATGAGCAACACCTCGGGCTCGGAACAGCTGCCCACGGGCTACACTTCCCCAAGTGGTCTGTCCTGATAGAACGGCTCTGCCATCCTACGGCTCCTTATGAGTCAACTGGGAAGGAGGGGTGAGGTCCCGGCGGACTCCGCTTCCATCAGCCCCGGGTACTGGGTGCGGGGGCAGATGAGTCTTCCACCTTCACCCTCCTCTGCCCTGCCTGGCCTGTTGGTCTAAGGAGGAGAGCTGCACCTTGAAGGGTGGGGCCATGTTGTGCCCCTTGGGGTTCCCAGGGAGCCCCAAGCACATAGTTGGAGGCCAGCAAGTGTTTGTTTAACTGTGGGGGGTGCCAGGGCCATTCCTGCAGCCTGAGTCAGGCCTTGAAGCCGGGAGCCAATCCCTGTGAGCCAACCCTGAAGAGCCCTTGGCTCGGCCTCTGGGAGCCCAACTCAACCAGGTCTGCCATCTCCCCCGCAGCAGCAACCAGCTGGATGCCGCGTGTCCCACTGCAGCTTACAAAGCCAGGGAAAATAAACGCACAGCATGCTGCAAGATGGAGAGAGTCGGTCTGTGTAGCATGTTAATTTATGTAAGTCTTAAATGCCTGAGATAGGATAGGTGCCACCGCCACGGTGAGGAAACCGCGGGTCCTGGAGAGGTCATGGAGACAGGCCGGGACCTCACGGACCAGCGAGCCAGTCCTTCCCACCTGTCTCTCACTTCCTGCAGCTCAACCCAAACTCTACCAAGGCCTCTGGAGCTGTGCCGAGGCAGGGGATCAAGACGCAGAAGTCAGGGGCAGGAGTGTGGGGTGGCGGTGAAGATGCTCTTTGGGAACTCGATTCCCACCTCCGAGGGCCTGGGTTCGAGACCTGGGTCTGCTTCCAATCCCAGCTGCCTGCCAGTGCTGACACTGGGAGACAGCTGAGGCTGGCTCAAGTACTTGGGTCTCTGTCGCCCACAGGGGAGACTGAGGTTGAGGTATTGGCTCCTGGCTCTGGCCTGACCCAGCGCCAGCTCTTGAGGGGTCCCGAAGAGATAATTTTCTGTCACTCTGCCTCTCGAAGGAGAAAATACTTTTTGAAGAGAAAGAGTATCCTCACATCTGTGAGGTCCCTAGGAGCCTGTCCTGGGCCCTTCCATTCTCCTCACTCTATCCACCTCTCGGCAGATCTCAAGTTCCCCTCGCTTCAGCCACCACCTGGACCACAGACCAGTCCGTTTGGGACGCTCCAAATAAAAACAGGGGACTCTCCCCTGAACCCCCAAAGCCACAGACCCAAGTGCTTTTCTGTATGTTTTCCGCGGGGGGCCGGGGGGGAGTGGTTTCCTAACATCGCTGACCTTGAAAGTTCAAAGCTGAGACCTGTTTCTGGTCCCCCTGCTCAGCGTCCTGCATCCGGTCCCAGGTGGCAGTTCACTCACCAGTCACCTGGGTGTCATCCCCGGGGTCTCTCTCCACTACTCACTTTAAAAAAAAAAAAGATTTATTTATTTTTATTGGAAAGGCAGATATACAGAGAGGAGGAGAGACAGACAGGAAGATCTTCCGTCGGATGTTTTACTCCCCAAGTGGCCGCAGCAGCAGGAGTTGAGTCAATCCGAAGCCAGGAGCCAGGAGCTTCTTCCAGGTCTCCCACGCGGGTACAGGATCCCAGAGCAGTCCTCGACTGCTTTCCCAGGCCACAAGCAGGGAGCTGGATGGGAAGCAGACCCGCCAGGATTAGACCTGCCTCCCAGACGGATCCTGGTACATCAAGGTTAGGACTTCAGACGTTAGGCTAACAGAACGGACCCCTCCCCTAGTCACTTGGTGGATGGATCACCAAGTCCTGGCAACCTGGCCTCAGCCCCGGACTCTGTCCTCCTCCCCACACCCTGCCCCAGGTCAGGACCTGACCTCTGAACAACAACCTCCCTCCCATTGCCTCCCTGTCTCCAGTCTTATCTCCCACTAATCCCTCCTCCTCCCCCCACCTCGGCCTTCAGGACGGGCCCCTCCCGACTCAAGCCCTTCCCGGGACAGCAGGGGTGAACCTCAAGTTCCTGCGAAGCTCTCGCAACTTCTCACTGCCTCCTCTCCCCCTCCTGCTGCACACAGGCCGACAGCACACTCCTGAAACCCGCCACAATCATTAACCAAGGGACCCCGTCTCCTCTCCCCCCCGCGGATGAGGTCGCCAACCCGCGTCCTCCTCCCTTCCCCTTCCCCGCCCTCACTGGGCAACACTGGGATAAACTCAAGGCAACGTGTGACAAGAGATCTCGCAGGAAGGCAGGCCGCTCCCGACGGGCCAGGAAGGCATTTTGGACCCGGGTGAGCGCCGCGCCCGCCTGAGGAGAAGCGGCCGCCAGCGGCTCTCGGGCGCCGCCTGCCGGGAAGGCTCCGCCGCCGCAGCTTCCAGTGGGCCCCGCCCCTGCCCGGGCCGTCTCGCGCCTCTCATTGGCTGTCCTCGGTGTTCCCGCCCCCTCGAGCTCCGCCCTTCGCCTCTTCTGGGGGGTGGTGGGGATTGAGGCGGCGGAGTGGGGTGGGGGGGCGGTGAAGCGTGCGCTCCGCGCGAAGCGGTGACGTGTCCGAAGGAGGCCCGTTGGTGCCTAAACTCAAACTCAACCGCACAGGCCCTGGATTGGTGCTGGGGCGGGGCGGGGCGGGCATACCACTCCGGCCGGAAGCGGAAGTGGGAGAAAGATGCAGGTGTGGAGAAGGGGAGGCCAGGGCGTGGGGAGACCAGGGGAAGGGGACCCCGGGACCACCTGATCCTGCCGTCCTCCCCGGTCCCCAGGGCGGCGGTTGCGATGAGCGCGCGGGAGGCGCGGCGCTTCCCCCGCACTCACACCCCGCTCTCCGCCGTGTTTCCCATCAGGATCATCAGCACGTGCCCATCGACATCCAGACCAGCAAGCTGCTCGGTAGGACTGGACGCCCCGCGCAGCCGGCCGTCGGGCAGGGCGCCTGGGGTCGGTCCAGGCCCGCAGCCGGGAGCTCGGACACCGCAAAGCGCGGGTGAAGGGCTGACCCCGGCCTGCTTCCTGCCCCCGCCCGTGGCCACACCTGCCCACGATTTCTGCTGTCAGTTCAGGGATGGAGGCTACAGGCTTGGCTGTCCAGGCAGCCAGCTAGCTGCTAAGTGGCGGTAGATCTGATGGGCACTTACAGCTGACTCAGCGTCTAGGCTTTTCTGCCTGATGTCAGAAACTTCACCTGCTTGTAACTGTATCTGTTTTAAAAGCACAGTTATGCAGGTAGAGACAGAGGTCTTCTATCGGTTGCTTCACTTGCTAAATGGCTTCATCTGGCACTCTCATATGGGTTGCCAGCGTCCCTTGGTACACCACCATCCTGACCCCCAGTGGGAGATATGTCCCGTCTCTTCAGGCCATGTGTGTGAACTTGTCCTTGTTTACCAAAAAGACCCATAAAGCATTCATCTCACGGCTTGCTCCGTCTCAGGTACTGTTTCGAGCAGTTGACATCCTAACAGGATGGATAATTCACATGTGATCTGTCCTTGTCATGTGTCAAGCCCCAACGCCCTGGTTTCCCTCCATTCGGCACTTTGCTCTGTGTTGTGTCTTCCCCCACTTTGCAACGGAGGCACGGACAAGTAGAGCAGCTTGCTCAAATATCTGCTCATTAGAACCCAGAACCACCAAGCTTTCTGCTGTTTCCAGCTGCGGAAGCATTGCCTGGCTCAAGCCGCCAGGCCAGGCAGGGGGCCCAGGCTGGGGGGTATGGGGGTCAAGGAGATGGGTAGGCGCAGACTCCTGGTAGCCAATCCTCAGGCCCTGTAGGTGTTAAGGGCTTTGTCATTGCTGCTTCAGTCGGCGTCTGGCATAGCTGTTGTGTGTTCCCCCCCCCCCCCCATTGTCACGATTAACACTGATCTGGAAGGAAGTGGAACAGCATCCCTCAGTGTCAACAAGAAAGATAGTTACCCAGGGAGGCAGAAATGCTGGAGGGAGAATTTAGAGTGGTCTAAACCAAGGTGGCACTCTCCAGTCAAGACCAGGTGACAGGTTTCCTGCATGTCCCTGTGTGGCACCAGCCGTCCTGTGAGAATGGTCCTGCCGGGAAGTTGGGGCACTGGGGGGTCTGTCTGTTCCCTTCCTCTCACGACGAGCAGGAAACCAGCTTGGGGCCACAGTCAGTGCCCAGCCTGCCCTCGTGGTGCGTTCCCCCGGGAGGAGCGAGGGGGAAGGCTGTGACGTAGGTATCTGTCATGTAGACTGGCTGGTGGACCGGAGGCACTGTAACCTGAAATGGCAGAGCCTGGTGCTCACGATCCGGGAGAAGATCAATGCCGCCATCCAGGACATGCCGGAGAATGAGGAGATCGCCCAGCTGCTCTCAGGATCCTGTGAGTGTCCGCGCCTCTGGGCCCTCCTTTCCTGGAGCCAATTCTGCCCGTGGAGCTGCTGCCTCGTGGAACTCCCGAAGCTGACTTCAGAGAGATGAAGGAGAGATGTGCCAGAATGACTGTGGTGGTGGTGGTGGTGGTGGTGGTGGTGGTGGTGGTGGTGGTGGTGGTGGTGGTGTGACTAGCATTGTGGCACAGCTAGTTAAGCCTCTGCCTGCAAGGTTGGCATCCCATATGGACGCCGGTTCGAGTCCCGGCTCCTGCACTTTGAATCCAGCTGCCTGTGAATGTGGGCGAGGCTGACACTGTCACTGGCCAAGTCCTTGCTCTTTCTTTCCAGACATTCACTACTTCCACTGCCTCCGCATCGTGGAGCTTCTCAAAGGCACCGAAGCCTCCACCAAGAATATTTTTGGCCGGTACTCGTCACAGCGGATGAAGGCAAGTGAGGGCTGAGGGTTGCTGGCACAACTGGGGCTTCCAGGCCGCGGGGTCGGGGCCGGTCCTCTCTCCCCAGGGCCTGCTGGAGACACCTGAATTGAATATTTCTCTCTGTCCTATACTCTGTCTCCAAAGTGGATCCCGTCCTTGGGTTTCCATTGTGAAATGAAGAGGGGTGAAAAGTTTGTGTGAGGTGCAGGTTGTAAAAACTTTTGCTGTTTCACTGGGGGGCCAATGGGGCTGGAACATGGCTGCCAAGCTCCCTCCCAACTCCCTTGCCCTTTCCGTCCGTGTGCAGGATTGGCAGGAGATTGTAGCCCTGTACGAGAAAGACAACACCTACTTAGGTAAAGGCGCTCGGGGTGGGACTTCCGGTGTTCATGGGGAAGCCCACTCCTAAGCTCTGGGACCCCAAGCCTGGGGTGAAGCAGCTACCAGGTGGTGGGTGGGAAAAACAGCTTCCCAGCATACCAGTAGGAGAGTGGGTGCCAAGCAAGTGGGAAGGAGTGGGCATCTACTGTCAGGTGTCTGGATGTGGGTAAGGTGGAGGGTGCCTCCTACACGCCCCGTTCCATGCCAGCAGCAGAGGTGTGGGTCACCCTGGGGACACGCCAGGGCCTGAGAGAGGGCTGCACTCTCTCAGTGGCTGAGCTGCAGCTGGGCTATGCTTGCACGTGGGCTGCACAGTCATGGTGACCAGTGATGGGGTCTCGCGTGGATTTTCTTTTCTCCCCCATCATCGTCTCTGTGCTACAAACAGGGGTTAAAGGAGATGACAGACCTCGTGTCTCAAGGCCCACAGCTGGGAAGGGCGGGTCTGGGGGGTGGGTGGGGTGAGGGACAGCCCCCACACCCGCTCTGCCACACCTAGCTAGGGTATATATGTGGGTGTTCCCAGGGTGACTTCCTGGCTCCTCCTCAGTGGAACTCTGTAGCCTCCTGGTTCGGAACATCAGCTATGAGATCCCCTCACTGAAGAAGCAGATTGCCAAGTGCCAGCAGCTGCAGCAGGAGTACAGCCGCAAAGAGGAGGAGGGCCAGGCAGGGGCCGCCGAGCTGCGGGAGCGGTTCCATCACTCGTGCAAGCAGTATGGCATCACGGTGAGAGCCCCCTCCACCCCAACACACCCGCCTCACGGCCCGCCCCCCACCCACGCTCTCTCACAACATGTCCCCGTCCCCTCACCTGTCGCCCTCCTCCTCGGCCCTTCTCCAGGGAGACAATGTGCGGAGGGAACTGCTGGCTCTGGTGAATGACCTGCCGGGGCAGCTGGCTGAGATCGGGGCAGCGGCTCAGTCACTGGGAGAGGCCATTGACCTGTACCAGGCCTGCGTGGGCTTCGTGTGTGAAAGGTGAGTGGGGGGGTCCTGCCCACTTGACCTCGCCAGCCAGGCCGAGTCAGGGGGTGGGTTGGTGAGTGGTCAGCGGGAGAGTCATTGTGCACCCTGCCGAAGCCCCACGGAGCAGGTGCTGCCGATGCTGCGTTATGTACAGGAGCGGGGCAACTCCACAGTGTACGAGTGGAGGACGGGCATGGAGCCCTCTGTAGTGGAGCGGCCACACCGGGAGGAGCCTGCCGAGCCAGTGGAAGAGGATGCGGTGAGAGCAGCTCCCCTTGGCCTGGCGTCGGAACCCTGGGAGGAGGATGATGGGTTTACATGGGAAACTCCCCACAGGCCACTGGCTTTGATTGAGGGCCCGGGCTCACAAGCCCGCTGAAGGTGGCTTCCTTCCAGGCAGCTTGCCGTGTTTGAACGCATGCACCTGCTAGAAGCTGTGGGGACTATGGAGTGGCAGCCCCCTGTCTGTGCTCACCTCCTCCAGCTCACGCTGCTTTTCCCTTGCAGATCGACTGGGGTGACTTCGGGATGGAGCCAGCTTTGCAGGCCACTGACTCTGGCATCTCTACTGAGGCCACTGGCATCGACTGGGGCATCTCCCTGGAATCAGAGCCAAAGGTGAGGACGCCCTGCCACCCGGCTGCTTCTACCTGCGGATCGGCACTGTCAACAGCTGTGGCGGCATCACTTGAGGTTCATGGCCCTTAGCCCAAGGCTTCTGAGGGAGTCAGGATGGAGACCTCCTTTCTCCTGGTGTTTGGGGTATAGCACCAGGTTGTGGCCAGCATTGCAAAGCCGGGATGAAGATGGAGACGTAGCAGGCCCACCTATGTCTGGACTGCTGGTCATTGGTACAACCCAGCTCCCGTTGCTGGAGGCATTCTCCACATTGCTGGTGGTCCGTGTTTCCCAACCAGGACTCTGGGGGTGATGGCATCGAATGGGGAGATGACGTGGCCACGTCGCAGATCACAGTGGTGGAAGCAGGAACTGAGGGTAGGTACCCCGTGCCCGCAGCTGCGGCAGGTGCATCTATTGGCAGAACACTGCCAAGGTTGGACTTCTTGCATGTTTAATTGCCTCTATTCTTGAGGGGGAGTGTGCATGGAGGGGAACAGAGAAGTCTGTAAAGTCAATGTTAGAGCTTCCACATGAAAGTTGAGTTCTTGGGGGGCAACCAGAAGGCCTTCTCCACCAGCACAGGAGGAAGCAATGGCTGAGCCAGCCACTAGAGGGCAGTACAGGCTGAGATTTCACCTGCAGCAGCCAGCGAAGCCGGACGGGCAGGGGCTGCTGCTGGGGCCTGGTTAGGGCTTTGGGTAAAGGGCACCTTTCACTGGGGCTGGGACTGGAAGTGGCTGTACAGCAGGCCCTTCTGCCCACCCTGGATTCATGAAGATCTCCTCAGGCCCTCAGACTCTCTCTCCTGTCTCTTACTGACAGCTCCAGAAGGTGTCGCTCGGGGCCCAGACGCCCTTACACTCCTTGAATATCCAGAGACCCGAAATCAGTTCATTGATGAGCTCATGGAGGTACCTGTGGAGCCCAGCCCAGGCGATGTCCCCGCTGCCCCAACCTGACCCCTCCTGTTCGAGTGAAGGACACTGTGGCGGGAACTCCGTGCCCTCATTCATACCTCTTCTCTGTCCCAGGCCCCCTAAAGTGCCCGGTACCATGCCAGGAACCAGCGAGTGAGCAGTCATCAGGGTAGCCAAAGTGCTTGACATCACAGGGCTTACATGCTAGTGAGAAAGGCAGATGCAGCCCCAGAATAGTGAGACACGCAAGGTGTGGGATGTAATGAAAGCCGTAGGGGTGCAGAGGGAGGATGCACTGAGAAGGACCAGCGGGGGTGGCACAGAGCCATGCAGAGGCCTGGTGTCGGGCAGGGCGGGGTGGGGGGTGCTAAAGGGGTCCCGTGGAGGGACAGGGAGCCTTGCATATCTGCCTGACAAGGAGACCAGTGTGGCTGAGCTGAGAGAGGGCAGAAGGGACGCTCAGGAAAATGAAGAGATGCTAAACTTTGGCTTTGACTCTGAGTAAGCCAGGAAACTGTTGGAAGGTTTTTGCTAAGATGTATGTATTTATTTGAAAGGCATGGTGAGTGACAGACAGAGACCTTCAATCCACTGGTTCACTCTTCAGCTGCCCACAATGTCAGGGGCTGGGACAAGCCAAGGGCAGGAGCTAGGAACTCGCATCCGGTCACCCACATGGGTGGCAGGAACTCAAGTACTGAAGCCATCGTCTGCTGCCTTCCCAGGCCCGTTAGCAAGGAAGTGGATCAGAAGCAGAGAAACCCGGACCAGATGGTAGCTTTCCCTATGGGATGGACGTGTCGCAAGCAGTGCAGAACACACTGCACCACAGTGCCCGCCCCCGTTGCCAGGTTTATGTTTCTATCCAATGTTCAGAACTCATGTGTTGAGCAACCCAGAGTTGAGTCCAGTCTTCTTGGTGGATGTTCCTTTTGGCTTGAGAAAGCAGAAGCCTGCTTTGTCAGTCTCTGGGTGTGTTGCAGGTTGGGGAGAGCCTCCTCCCTCACGTCCTTCTTCCCTGCTGGGTGAGGGGTCTTCATGACCGGAGGAGGTGGCCCAGCTCTGCGGCTGCTCTTCCTGCCTTAACGGGAAGGGCTCTCACTCCTCGCTCAGGGGTGAAGAGAGCCCTTTGGTGCCCTGCGTTCATGGTTGAAGGAGGGAGGAAGGCCCAGGGCTAGGCAGGGATGACCCTCAAGAGTGAGAGGAGTGAGAGGAGGCTCAAGAGTGTGGCAGGATCCCCCTTGGCAGTTGGGGTTCTAGCAGAAGTGCTGCCACAACCCCTCCTCACCCCACATCCTGCCCTCCCTTCTCATTCCCTCGAGCCCTGCTTCCTGGTTCCCTGGACTCCAACCATTTCCTCTTCCATTGTCAGCTTGAGATCTTCCTGTCCCAGAGAGCGGTGGAGATGAGCGAGGAGGCAGACATCCTGGCCATGAGCCAGTTCCAGCTGGCTCCCGCCATCCTGCAGGGCCAGACCAAAGAGCAGATGGTTACCATGGTGGCGACACTGCAGGATCTGATAGGCCGGCTCACCAACCTGCGAATGCAGCACCTGTTTATGATCCTGGCCTCGCCCAGGTCTGGCCGTCCCTGGGCACGGGGCTCTGCCATGTTGAGCAGCTCTGCTTCCTTGGCATTCCTCCTCTCCTTCCGTTACCCCTTAAGCTCCTTCCCTGCCTCCCGTGATGTCATCTTCACCTGGGGATGGGGGTTCTCTCTGGGGCAGTAAGGACAGGGTTCAGTACGTGGAGGCAGAATCTGCCCCCAGGTTGGACCAAACGACCAGAAATGGGCATTGTCCTCCCAAAGGAGGATTTCGGGATGGAGGGTGTTGGGAGGCTGCACAGGGATTTGGTTTTCCTAAGTGAGCCTTGCTCTGCCTGGCCGCTGAATAGAAAGGCTACAGGTACACAGCCCCGCCCACACTCACCTGAGTGCCCTGCCCAGGTACGTGGACCGAGTGACCGAGTTCCTCCAGCAGAAGCTGAAGCAGTCCCAGCTGCTGGCACTCAAGAAGGAGCTGATGGTGCAGCGGCAGCAGGAGGCTCTTCAGGAGCAGGCGGCTCTGGAGCCCAAGCTGGACCTGCTGCTGGAGAAGACCAAGGAGCTCCAGAAGCTGGTGAGATGGGGTGGGGCAGGCCGCGGGATGGGGTGACAGCTCAGCCAGAACCGGCTTCTGTGCCTGCGCCTCTGCCCTTGCCCATGCCAGCGGCTGTCTGTTACAGATTGAGGCCGACATCTCCAAAAGGTACGGCGGGCGCCCTGTGAATCTGATGGGAACCTCGCTGTGACTCCCCTCCCTCTGTGTTCTCGCCTGCCTGACTTCCCAGCCACTGAGTGGCCTTGGGACAGCCACGGATAATGTCACAGGGTCCTTCAGATCAGGCCCATCGGAGGACGGAGGTGCCCCCAGGCAGAGGCCTGGTCCTCCCCAGGATTCCCTGCAGGGAGGTATCCTGGTTGGTCCCATGCCCAGGCCTTGGACCACAGTTCCTCCTGCTGTAGCTAGTTGGACTTAATAAATAAAAGCAGACAGACACTTGCTTCTCTGCTGCCCATTCCTTCTGCCCTGAGTCTGGAGCTGGAGCTGTGCACCTGTTCTTGTGGGGGTCTTTTCCTGGGCCATTTGGGCTGAGGACATTTTTCCCTGAGGATGAGTGGGCCCAGGCTAGAATGTACAAATGGCTAAGGAGTGGCTGTGTCAGCTGGGTCCCTTCCTGCCCAGCGCCAGCCTGCGGGAGACAGTCAGACGGCTGCCCTCTTGGAGCCCGCAAAGCCACATTTTCCGTTTAATCACAGCTCACCTCCAGGCAGTGGTTTGGGGTACGGGTCTGATAAACAAGGCGGAGCTGGGAGTTGTCACCTTCTCCAGCCGTCTGGCTCTGCCTGCCTGCTGTGTGATTGGGCAGAGCCCACCCTAGGATAGCACCCCTCTCCCCAGTCCCATTTCCCAGGAAGGGAAGGGGCTGGGGGTGGCCAGCAATTCGATTTTAATTTCATAGCAGAGCAGTTGATTCATGGCTCTTTGTCGCCGGCGTTGACTCCCGTAATGACTTTCCATCAAAATGAAAAGTGGAGTGACACCACTCATTATTCCTGCTGCTTGTTATCTCAGTTCTGGGGAGGGCCGCCCCCTCCCCGCTGCCTTTCAGCCTGCCCGGACAGTGAGTGATGGCCCCTATTAATCACCGACCCCGCGGACTCGGGCGGACACACGCTGTCCAGAGGAGAGCGAGATAAGGCAGCATGAACTGCTCGGAGCCGCTCCTATCAATTAATGTCAGCCCATCGCTGCCCCCCAGTCTGCCTGCTCACCTCCTTTTGGGGGGAATCAAGCTGAAGTTGAGGAGTCCAGGAATCAAAAAGGAGAGTGGGATATGGAGGCAGAGCTGTCCTTCCCACAGAAGGGCGCAGAGGAGCCTGCGCAGCCTGAGTTCTGCACTCTGCCCTGGCCCACACCACTGGTGGCTGTCCCCCACCTCACCCTGAGACCCCTTGCCCGATCCCCAGCTGTTCTCCAGGCTGCCACTGCTTCTGGGACCACCACTGCAGGGAACAGCCTGTGGATCACGTGACTGGCCGGCTCCCAAGCCCCTGCTGTTGCCCTGCAGGAGACCTGCCGTCTGTGTCCCACCTGGGGCCCACAGGAGAAGTGTGTGCGCTGGTATGCACGTGTGTTTGCACGGAGGAGGCACTGGCCTGGCACTGGCCTGGCGCCAAGCCTGGGATCCGCTTCACTGCTTCTCTGATGACGTGAAGCCCACCCTGACCTCAGGGCTGAAGGAGGTGGGAAAAGCCTTAAAGGCCCACGACTGTGGATTTGCTTTCCACATCAATCAGCCCCACCCCGGGCTTGTCCCCTGCCTTCGCTGCACCCTGCTTGCTGCTGTCTTTGCATCTCCCCCAAGGTCATCGCTGTGAGAATTAAATGAGTTGAGGGGGGTGGACAGAGCTGTTAGCTTGGTGCCCCGCACTGGGCTGCAGCATGCACTTGGCCTGAGTCCCTGCAGGTGGGATAAGAGCGCCCTGTCCTGGCCCAGCTTGCCCTCCTGCGAGGAAGAACTGAAGGGCTCTTTGTAGAGTCAGAAGATCAAGTGCCCAGCAGTCAGTTTTCCAGGGTTGTAGAAAACCATTTGGGCCAAGAAGGACACAGTGGCCAAGGCGACACCCCAGGGCCACCGTAATGCACTGTGGGCTGAAGTGATGCCACCATTGCAATATCAGACTCTTTTGAAAAGGGGTCCTGGCACGATGGCGCAATGGCTAAATTCTCACAAGCGCCGGGATCCCATAGGGGTATTAGTTTGTGTCCTGGCTACTCCCCATCCAGCTCCCTGCTTGTGACCTCAAAAAGCAGTGAAAATGGCCCAAAGCCTTGGGACCCTGCACCCACTGGGAGACCCAGAAGAAGCTCCTGGCTCCTCCGGCTGTTGCTATCCACTTGGAAAGTGAACCAGTCGATGGAAGATCTTTGTTTCTCCTTTTCTCTGTAAATCTGCATCTCCTCCTCTCTGTATATCTGACTTTGTAATAAAATAAATGAATCTTTAAAAAAAAGATTTATTTTTATTTATTTTTTATTTATTTTTTTTATTGGAAAGGCAGATATACAGAGAAGAAGAGAGAGGAGGAAAGATAGAGAGGAAGATCTTCCATCCGATGATTCACTCCCCAAGTGACCACAGCAACTGGTGCTGTGCCGATCCGAAGCCAGGAGCCAGGAGCTTCATCCGGGTCTCCCATGCAGGTGCAGGGTCCCAAGGCTTTGGGCCATCCTCAACTGCTTTCCCAGGCCACAAGCAGGGAGCTGGATGGGAAGTGGAGCCTCCAGGATTAGAACCGGCGCCCATATGGGATCCTGGCATGTTCAAGGCAAGGAATTTAATTGCTAGGCCACTGTGCCGGGCTCGATGTGTGTGTCATTTCTTTATCTGAAAGGTAGAACAAGAGAGAGGAAGATCTCTTCCATCCCCTGGTTCAGTCTACGAATGGTCACAACAACCAGGGCTGGGCTGAAGCCAGGAGCTAGGACTCTGTCAAGGTCTCTCATGTGGAAGCAGGGGCCTGAACACTTGGGCTGTCTGGGCTGCCTCCCAGGTGCGTTAGCAGGGGGCTGGATCGGAAGTGGAGCAGCCAGGACTGGAACCGGCACACTGAAATGGATTGCAGCTTAACTCTCTGCACCATAGAACCTGCCCCTCGCTTGTCACGCTGTTGACTCCCTCGCTTGTTTCCAGATATGATCTAGGGCCATGTCTTTCATTCGGCTAAGGCCAACAGGGAAGCAGCGAGTTGCTTTCCCAGAATCCTCTCTTGGTCCTGCACAGAGACCAGGAGCCCCGTGCACTGCAGCCTGTGGCTCCTCACCTCACCTCACCTGAATTTAGGCCAAGCAGGTGCTGAGGAGCTCCCATCTGGGTTCTGACAGCCATCCCTGGGCCCCCTTCCGGGCTAGAAAGGGACACATGGCATCATGCCTGCCCAGAGAACTTGCCCCCCTCTGCCCGTGTGGGATACGGAATGACCTGCTCCAGAGAACTGACTGGGAGCTGAGAATGGACAACGTGTCACCCTGGGTCTGCTTCCCCCTGCATGCCCTCATTAATTCAGATGTTGCTCTGACCTCCCCTGCAGAAACCCAGACCTGTGGCTCCCCTTGGCCACGACCCAAGCTCCTGCCTCTGCCATGACTGGCGCTGACTTCATTTTTTTCATTGCCTCTTGCTTACCCTTCTCCCTCCCCTGCTCTGCACGCGCTCACCCGAACTCTAATGAGAATAGCAAGTGAGGGAATGTGGTGGGCGTTAGTGTGCGATCCGAGATCTGGGCTGCCTGGTTCAGATTCCGGCCCTGTTCTTGCCCCCGTGTGCTTTTGCTGAGCTCCTGCGCCTCTGTGGACTCCACTTCCTTCACCGGTACAAATAAGCACGAAAACCCCACAGCCTTAGAACCAGACCTGGCAGAGCGAAGCTCAATACTGGACAGGGATGGACCAAGGTCAGAACCCTGCAATCGGGTCTTTGCCCCAGAAGCACCCTGTATCCCAGCACCTTCCAGCTCAACTTCCTTGTCATTCCCACCCTTACTGCCTCGCCAACATCCCCTTATCCCCGGTTGCACCATCAGTAGTCTCCCAGTCTACTTGCTCTCTCTCTGTAAGACATGTCGATGTGAAGGAGAAAGAGATCTTCCATCTGCTGGTTCACTCCCCAAATGGCTACAGTGGTCTGGGACAGCCCAGGCTAAAGCCAGGAGTCTGGAGCCTTTTCAGAATCCTCTCTCTTTCTCTGGATGCAGGGGCCCAAGCACTTGGGCCATCCTTCACTGCCTTCCCAGGTGCGTTAGCAGGGAGCTGGGTGGGAAGTGGAGCATTTGCCATAAAAATAGTAAGAAGCTGGTAGTGAAGTCCTCACTTGGGATTCCTGCAACTCTTTGATCAGAGTCCCAGCTCCTGTGTTTCTCACCCAGCTTCCTGCTAATGAGCACCCTGGGAAACAGCACGTGGTGGCTCCAGAACTTGAATTCCTTCTATCTATGTGGGAGACCCAGAAGAAGTTCCAGGCTCTTGGCTTCAGCTGGCCTAGCACTGGTTGTTGAGGGCGTTCTGGGGAGTGAACCAGCAGCTGGACGATCTTTCTCTTGCATGTCCTCTGACTTTCAAATACATGAAAATTTAAAAAGAAAAAAACGTTTTACAAAAGAGTTTCGAGAAAGCAGCCTGTGGATTAGACTAAAATCCCTTCCCTGTCCCCCTTTGTGCAGAGCGCCTCTTTGTGCTGGGCCTGTAGCCTTCTGCTCTTTCTCTGTGTGCTGGAGAGGCAGAGCCAGGCTGGCTGAGCCCATCCTCCGGGGGAGGTTACTGCCTTGGGGACCCAGGTTTGTTCCCAGGGGACTGAGTGCTGCCCATATGCCAGGCTGGGAGCCGGCTGGGAGCTGCTCCAGGCTGGCAGCCAAAGCCCAGCAGGGGGTGTTGGGGCTGCGGGCAGCAGTTGGAGCTGTGTGTGTGTGTGTGTGTGTGTGTGTGTGTGTGTGTGTGACTGTTTGGGTGTTTGAGGAGGGGGACACACTGCCGGATCGGCCTGCCTGTGTCCTCAAGACGCCCTTCCTTGCTGGTGAGGGGCAGGACCTCTCCGAGTAAACCCGCCCTGCTTCAAGGCTCCCTTTGCTGCTCTGCCACCCTCCTCTCATTTCCCAGGCTTTAAAGAAAACCAGTTTGAATATTTAAACTTCTCCTGTGTGTCTAATAAAAAGTTCTGCACTATTAAATGCCCTGGCTATCCATTACTGTCGGGAGCTGCCCTCTCCCTCCCAGCGCTCCCCTCCCCCACTCTTGCCCAAACCCGCGGGCGCTGGGCACAGCCATTTGTCACAGCGAGTCCTGCCGCCGGCCGCCCCCCCAGGGGGAGGTGGAAATGAATAAAGGCGCTATGCAAATTGCTGCTTAATCTGCAGAGAAACACCCAGGCTTTGGGGAGACGCTCATTACTTCTTTTAACTGTGATTAACGGGCAAATTAAATCCAGGCCCTTAACTCTCTGCTGGCAGTGGACTTGAACGCACGGCCCTGGTTGGTGGGTGTTGGGGGAGGTGCCTCCACAGAACTTATGTCTGGGGATGCTGAAGGCCAGGACAGAGGGGCCAGGGCTGCCCTGTACTTACTATCTGGAGGGGGTGGGGAGGTTGGAGTTGGGCAGCAGCTTTTTGGCAGAGATAGAAAAAGGGGATCCCTCAACTGCACCCAGTGGGGGAAGGCAGCCAGGGCTGGGGCTTCTTTGGGGCACTCAAGTAGGATCAAGGTTGCTGGCCTCTGGAGTTGCTGCTTTTTTTGCCCACCCTCTACCCTTCCCCTCCCCCCCCCCAAAAAAAAATAGAGAGGGAAAGAGAATCCCTTAAACCTCACCTTCTGGAACATGCAGAGTGTGCCCAGAGTGGTTTCAGTCCCAAACTGAGTTGCCCCAAGTCTCCAGATGTTCACCTGCAGACAAGACCTCAAGCAGGGGACAAGGGAGGAGGCGGGGGCAGCGAGCGTCTGAGCCGGGGCAGAAGATGGAGCTGGTCCGGCTACAGGTAACGTGGCTTGCGGGCATTGGCGGATGGAACACAGATGTTGAAAGGAATTAAAGACTCCGAGCACCTCTGCCCCTTCTTCCACCTGTGGTCTGTGATGACAGGGATCATTCTCACAGCACAGTTCAGCAACACACTGTGCAGCCGCTGCTGTGCTGCCGTGGGATCCCAGGCCTTCTTGGGAGATCTAGAATGGTCTCTAAGAAGCAGCAACATCTAGCGCAGGACTCTGTGGAGGGATGGAGTCTGTAATTCTGCCTGAAACCCAGAAAATCAGGGAGCACAATTGGAACCCTGGGTGGTTGGCAGATTTGGATGCAAATCCTGTAGGGACTCCCCTGTTGAGTGCAGGTTTCCCCTAAGCCTGGGTGATTAGGAGGTGAACGACGGGTGAGGGTGACAGTCTGTCTGTCACCCTGACGGGGCCGAGCAGAGACAGGATCTCGTATTTTACTCAGTCGCCTAGCCGATGAGTAGGTCTGTCATAGAAACCAGGGCTGACAGCTCCCTCTGCAACTCCACTCTCTTGCCTCAACTCCCGAAGCCCAGCTCCACCATCTATTAAAACATCCTGGGCTGTCAGGGATATTAAAACGTTCTGTCACTCCTTCTTAAAACAGTCATAAATATAATCTGGACACTAGCGTTCGAGCAGGAGCCCCTGTGTGGGATGGAGAAGGCAACAGCAGGTGCACTGCTTTCTTAACAGCCTGGTGTTGGCACTGTTCAAACAGGGAGCCTTGGACCTGCCATTCTCTCTCTGTTTCTCTCTCTCTCTGCAAGAATCAGAGCCATTGTCAACAACTGTCTGTGCCTGGCATTTTGTCCTGGCTGCTCCCGAGCCTAGGAGGGACAGCCTCTGTTCACAAGGCCATAGCTGTCAGTGAACCTCTATCACCTCCAGCACCAGTTCTGAATCTTTGCCCAACAAATCGGCTTCAGGGTTCCCTAGCAGTGGAGCACCCTGGTGGGGGGCTACTAAAAGGTAACTAGAGGGGCTGACACAGTTAGTCAACTGGCTAAACCTCCACCTGTTAGTGCCAGATCCCTTGTGTGTGTTGGTTCATGTCCTGGTTGCTTCACTTCCCATCCAGCTCCCTGCTTGTGGCCTCAAAAAGCAGTGAAAAATGGCCCAAAGCCTTGGGACCCTGCACCTATGTAGGAGACCTAGAAGAAGCTCCTGGCTCCTGGCTCCTGGCTTTGAAGTGGCTTAGCTCTGGCCATTGTGGCCACTTGGGGACTGAACAAGCAGATGGGGATTTTTCTCTCTGTCTCTCCTTGTCTCATGTTTATCTGCCTCCCAATAAAAACTATTAAACCTTTTTTGAAAATAAAAGATAACTAAAGCTCAAATTTTTTTCAGTAATGGTATTTGCCTCATTCTTTTTTAAAAATATGCATTTATATTTTAAGAGGTTATATTTTATTTTATTTTTTAAAATTTCTTTGACAGGCAGAGAGACAGCGAGTTTCCATTTGCTGATTCACTCCCTAGATTTCCGTAACAGCTGAAGCTGGGCCTAGCATCAGTCAAGACATGGGAATCCTATCTGATTCTTCTTCATGGTATCAAGGACCCAAGCTCTTCTTTCAAAAACAAAAGGGGGTGGGGCCTGGCATGGCAGCCTAGCGGCTAAAGTCCTCGACTTGGATGCACCAGGATCCCACATTGGCGCCTGCTCTAATCCTGGCGACCCCGCTTCCCATCCAGCTCCCTGCTTGTGGCCTGGGAAAACAGTCAATGACAGCCCAAAGCCTTGAGACCCTGCACCCACATGGGAGACCCAGGAGCAACTCCTGGCTCCTGGCTTGAGATCGGCTCAGCTCTGGCCATTCCGGCCACTTGGGGAGTAAACCAGCAGACAGATCTTGCTCTCTGTCTCTTTCCTCTTATCTGTATATCTGCCTTTCAAATAAAAATAAATAAATCTAAAAAAAAAAACTATCTGAAAGGCAGACTGATTCACTTCCCACATGGCCGCAGTGGCTGGGGCCCAGGCAGACACTAACAACCAGGAGCATCTTCCAGGTCTCCCACATGGGTAGGGGCACAGGCCCTTGGGCCATCTGCTGCTTCTCTAAAGCACATTAGCAGGGACTTGGATTGGAAGTGGGGCAGCCAGGACATGAACTCATGCCCATTATGTGATGCTTAATTGGAGGCTTAATCCATTGTGCCACCATCCTTGCCCCAAAGTCCTAAATTGTTAAACCATCATCACCTCTTTGTAAGGTACACACTAGCAGGAATCCGGAGTTGGGAGCAGAGCCAGGACTCAAAACCCAGGCACCCTTACAGGAGAAGCAGGCAGCCAAAGTAACATCTTAACCACTACAACAAATGTTCACCCAGCCTTCCCCTCCTACATCCGCCCTGTTCCAAGCAGCCTCAGAGCTGGTCTACATTGCCGAGACTGCCATGGGGTATCCCTGGGCGCCCCCCAGAATGAGACTGGATCTTGGTTACATTGTCAACCTCTTTATTTGAAAGACAGAATAATAATAGAGGAAGAGGGTGAGAATAGAGAGATCTTCCTAAAATGCCCATACCCCAGGGCCAGGCTGAAGCCAGGAGACTGGAACTCCACCTGGGTGGCAGGGGCCCGAGTCCTTGAGCCATCAGCTTCCACTACCTTCCCAGTTGCATTAGCAGGGATTGGGCCAGGTGCAGTTCTGAACCCTTGACTCTCTCCAAATCAGGGAGTCACAGTCTGGGAGCTGCAGACTCCTGAGGACAGCATTCGGTCCCTTCCTTTCAGGGCCCAAATGAGAACACACAGACCTCGCGGGGGTGGGGGTTTGCCTCTCTTCCCAGCGGCATCCTGTTTGGGTGGGAAGGATGTTGCTGCAGCCTGCTGCAGGGATACTGAGGCATAGGGTTGCAGACTGCCACCGTCCCCTGCCAGTTCTGTGACTGTGGCCCAGGGAGAAGCCCAAAACCTAGTTTACTGAAATGTAGCAGAGATCCTGCCCATTTCCTTCTGTGTTGACATGAGGCTGGCCCCAGGACCTTGGCACCTCGCAGTGGCCATCTTCTGCCCACTCAGTGATCAGTGGTTACAAAGACTGCGTTTTTTACAATCGAGCTACCTTAGCAAAAACTTTCCTTTCTGCTTTTCTTTCATATATTTATTTGAAAGGCACCAATAGATAGATCTTCCATTTGCTGGTTCACTCCCTGAGTGCCTGCAACAGCTGGGTCAGGCTGAAGCAGGGAACCTGGGACTCTGTCTGGGTCTCCTGATTCGTTCGTTGGCATGGGAAGCCCAGGAGCTGGGGTCAGATCAACTCTCCTGAATGGGAGGTGGGAATTGACCCGCTCCACAAAGACCCAGTCCCAAAGTTCCCTTCCTGGCAGCTGTTGTTGTTGCTGTTTTGTTTTGTTTTGTTTTTAATATTGCAGTCCCGGCAACGTTAAGACTTCCACTCATCGGGTAAGGGTGAATGCCTTCTCACTCCATTGCGCAGTGGAGCAGAGGCAGTGGGAGGGCACAGGGTCTAAATGAAGACCTTGGGTGACCGGGGGCAGGGCAGAAAGCTGGGCCCGCTGACCATGGCCAGGGAGACGCTCAGCAGCTGCCCCCGCTGACCATGGCCAGGGAGACGCTCAGCAGCTGCCGTCCCCCGGGCCATCTTGCTGCACAACCCCAGATGGCCGTGTCCAGGTTCCAGGGCCAGCTCAGGGTGATGGGTGAGACTCAGTTGACCCTATTAAGCCCAGGTAGTTTCTGTGACCTACAAGAGAGGGAACGGGTGGGACACCTCCCACCCCCCACCCGCCGTGACACACACACACACACACACACACACACACACACACACACACACACAGTGGCCATTCTGCCGCCCTGGTTGAGAAAGGCAGGCGGGAGTCCGCGCTCTCCTCCTCCCCCTGCTGCCCCCTCCCCATTTCACCTGCTGCTCAGACTCCCTCCCGGATCCCTCCCTTCATCTCCATGGTGATCAAAGAGGAGGGGGTGGGCCACGAGTGGCTCCATAATGGCCCCTTTCTCTGGAGACACAGGGGCAGCCTGTGGAACGAATCGCCCCTAGCCCCAAGGCTCACAAAGGGCTGAGGAAGCCCCTCCCTCCACCGGTGACCCCGGGCCGCTTCCGGGTGCACTTCCAGCCCTCCCAGGCCTGCAGCTGGACCTCTCTCTCACAGGATCCTGCACACAGGATGGGTCACCCCGGCTGACCTCCTCGCAGGACAGAGGTCAAGCCCCCTCTGGGGCCTCTGCTGTGATTGGAAGGAAGCCCAAGGCAGGGGAGAGGGGGAGGGATGAGAGAGAGTGGGGGAGGAGCCCTCTCTTTTAATGTAAAATTAAATGACTCGCTGCAGTGCCTCCCTCCCAAGCTGCTGGTCCCAGGCTGGGCCCCCGGTTGGTTTAGGACCCCGGCCTTGGGGCTCCTGCAGATCCTGGCGCTGAGGTGTGGTCCGAGTTGAGCCCAGAGGCTCAGAATCACAGACTCCTGGCCTGGGCAGTGGGAGGAAGCGGCCAGGTTCAGACTCTGCACGAGGCATTTGCTGGCCCGGGTGTGGCTCCAGATGCCTCCTGGCCTTGATGTGCCGAACTGCATAAGTGGGCGTGACCAGTGCTGCGCGCCCCCATGCACATCCCTGTGTCTAAGCGCGTGCCTGGCCCACAGGAGGTGCTCGAGTTCCCTTAGCTCCTCCCATTGCAGGAAGAGGTTCGCCACACAGCATACCAGCTCCCAGCTCACACTGTTAGAGACGGAGAAGGCGCCATCTCGGGGAAGAATATCCTAAGATGGGAACCCAGGCATGGGAGTCAGTCAAGCTTGGGATTTGCTCCCAGCTTCACCACCTGCTGGCTGTGGGAGCTCACTTTGCTCCTGTGTAGATATACATCATCAACATCCACCTATGGAAGCCAGGAGCAGGTCCCAAGGCCTTGGACCATCCTCCAGGGCTTTCGTACATGCACTAGCAGGGAGCTGGAAGGGAAGTGGAGCCGCCGGCACACCGGCACCCACCGAGCATCTTGGTGCATGCAAGGTAAAGACTTCAGCCACTAGGCTACCATGCCAGGCCCAATTGCAAAGCATTTCTGTGAAGGTCAAGTGTGTTAGCCCACGGACAGAGCTCAACTATGAGCCTGTCCCATCATCCACAGCAGGCCAATGCTAGACACTGTTATTACTGAATTTTTAAATTATTATTATTGACTCTCTGTGGGTCTGATTGTTTGGAAAAAATATTTGCATATGCAAAGCCACAAGGAAGTAATAGATGATGGCTGGCACTTGACTGATGAAAAAAATGTACATTTGGCCTGTGACGATGGCACAGCTCTACACAGGAGGCACGGCTGATCCAGAAAGCAGGAACCAACCTCAGGTCAGACAAAGGCCAAGTCTGAGACAGGAGTTTAGAGAACTTGGCAGGAGCTGCTGACCGCTCACCTCATCTGCCCCACTTAGGGCCAACATGTAAGGAAATAATTTAATGCTCTCCCTCCTTGGGGGGGCACGCCACCACCCCAACCCACACGGACTTTACAAGACCATCACTGACTTGCTTTTAATGACCTGGTTATTGCTGTTGCTGTCCCGGCACCTCCCTCCATCCAGTCCCTGGTGAATGATGGGCCTCGAATGGTTACTGCTGTTCTGATTAGTGCCAGCGCTTTCCCACGCTCCTGACCCCATCCCACCCCCGACTGTGTGTGTGTGGGGGGGGTGGGTCCTCATGCAGAACTGGAAACAGGGACCTGCTCACCCTCTAGGAACTGCAGAATTTGAAGGGAATGGTGGAGGCAAGCAGGATGCAGGGAAGAAAAACACCAGGAATGAGTGGTGGGAGAAAGCTTGCTGATTAGTGGAATCTGAGGCTGCCCTTTGACCCACTCTCTGGCTCTGGAATCCAGACCAACCCTCACCTTCCTGGACTTGATTTTTTTCATCCTCAAAAATGGGGATGTTTAAGGGCCTTCATCGTGGCCTAACATGGTTAAGCCATCACCTACAATGTCAGCATCCCATATGGGCCCCAATTTGAGTCCTGGCTGTTTTTTTTCCAGCCCATCCATCCATGCACCTATGAATGCACCTGGGAAAGCAACAGAAGTTGGCCTAAGTCCTTGGGTCCCTGCACTCACATGGGAAGAAGTTCCTGACTTCTGCTGGCTTCAGCTAGATCTGTGGCCATTTGGGGAGTCAATCGGCAGGTAGAAGTCCTCTCTCTGTGCCCCCTGTCTCTAAAGCTCTGCCTTTCAAATAAATAAATCTTTTAAAAATAGGATTTAGGGAAGCATTTTCTGCCTCTGCCATTTTGAAGCAGTGCACTAAATGTTTTACGTTCGCACCATGTTACTTACCAGGCTCTCACGACCACTGTGGGTGGCGCTAACCTACCTCCTGACCCATAGATAAGCACACCCCAGCTCTGAGAAATACAGAAACCTGCCCAAAGTCACACACAGCTAGTCAAACAAGTCACTACAACCTGAACTTGACTCCAAGGTCCAGGCCCTTAACTAGTAGGCTACATTGCCTTTTAAGGCAGTCACCCCCATCCTGCTGCCTGGCAGGATGGAGTCCGATGAGCCAACAGCAGTGCAAGGTGGCACACCGGTGCCAGGTGAGGTGGTGTCAGAGGTATCTCCCCTAGGAGACTGAATGCAGCCATGAGCAGGTCCCCACCTAGTGACCCACTCTTCCATCTGACCACGGTGGAGAAGCAGCATGCTGACTCTGCTGGTCACCCGCAGAGGCCCTGACATGGGTGGAGCTCTGGTCTGCTCCAGTGGCGTGGTGGCTGCCACCCTGGCTCCTGGCACCACCCAGAGCTGACTGCTTTTGGCACAGCAGGGAGCTGGGGGATGGGGGGCTGGCATGAGATGGACAGTGTCTGTGGAGAGCCAGGACGCCCACCCCTACCCCACGGCCTCCATCTTTCCTTGGCCGCTTAGGGCTTTGCAGCTACCAAGGGTGGCCCCCCTGGTCCCCAGAGACCAGGCTGTTTGATATTCTGTTCAAGACTGTTCAGGCCCACTGAGCTCTGGCTCCTCTGCCAGCAGCCCCTTCCTGCAGCCCTACCGGGGCCATGCGTTATCCTCGCAAGACTGAGGACTTAATGGAGGCCATCGGCTCCCTGCCCCGCCCGCCTGCCCTGGGGGAGCCGCTCTGTCCGGGCTGGGAGGGAAGACAGCGGCTTCCACTGCTTCCTTTGCTCATGCTAAGACTGGGTTGTACCAGAGGAACCCCCTAGAACCGAGTAGAGCTCCCGGTACCCTGTCCTGGGTGAGGCATCTGTGCCCAGTCATATCTAGCCCCCACTCCTCACAGGGCACTTGTGGGTGCAGGGTCCCTGTGTTTCACTTCAGCCATGGTGAGCCTTTTGCCAGAACTCTCTGATGGCTTTAGGGAGGGGATACTCCCACCACCACACCGCCCCCTCGCCTGCCTACCAGCTGGCCAGCCCTGAAGCCAGCCCTGGCTGTCCATTGTTTCTCTGTTCTCCTCCCACGGTAGGCGGGAGGAGGGGGGTGAACCTCACCCCCTCCAGGTCAGGAGCCCAGGGCAGCCCTCCCCCGCCTCTCTCCCGGGCTTCAAAGGCCCAGAGGGACTAACCCTTGCCACTGTGGGGCCTCCTTTCTGGCAGTTGCCCCCCTCACAAACAGCATTGATCAGCCCCCTGGGCTGCAGGGTGGGGGCAGGGAATAGAGCACGCTACCCAGGAGGTGATGCTGTGCCGGCAGGAGATTTGGGGAGGAGAGATCTTGGGCAGGATGTCTGGGAAAAGCTCGGACACAGCAGTGAGGGGGACGGTGGCATCCAGGGCTGCTCGCCTTTCCTGAAGGCCTGCTTTGTCTCAACTTGCTTAATCCTCACAGGCGCGGCACTACCACATGAGACGCTGTGGTAAATCCTGCTCAGAGATGTTGATGTGTCCCCAAGGTCACAGAGGCAGGATCTGGACAGGATGTAAACTCAATGCTGTCTTATTCTTATTCCACACTTACACCACAGTGGCTGGGCCGATGAGTCAGGCAGCAGGGAGGGAAAGCAGAAGGCACTCTGGGTACCCACTCTCCAAAATACCCCACCTCAGATGCCAAGCACATCTGCACCATGTTTGTGGAGAGGAGGCCATTTAGCCTAGTGGTTAAAGCCCTGGGTTCTTTGAATCCCAGGCTCCTGCTCCCACCTCCAGCCTCCCACTGATGGGGCCCCACGAAGCAGTGGTGATGGCGCCAATGGCTGGCCCTGTCGCTGGAAGGCGTCTCCCACTTCAAGCTTTGGCCTAGTCCAGCAATCATGGGACACTGGAAAAGGAATCAGCAGGTGGGAGAGCCCCACCTCTCTCTCTTGCTCTTTGTTTCTTTGCCTAGCAAACAATTATTTTTTTTTTTTAAGATTTATTTATTTTATTGGAAAAGTAGATATACAGAGAGGAGGAGAGACAGAGAGGAAGATCTTCCGTCCGATGGTTCACTCCCCAAGCGGTCGAAACAGCTGGAGCTGAGCCAATCCGAAGTCGGGAGCCTCTTTCGGGTCTCCCACGAGGGACCCCAAACCTTAGGGCTGTCTTCTGCTGCCTTCCCAGGCCACAAGCAGGGAGCTGCATGGGAAGCAGGGATGCCGGGGTTAGAACCGGCGCCCGTATGGGATCCCGGCGCGTTCAAGGAGAGAACTTTAATTACTATGCTATTGCACCAGGCCCAAACCATTATTTTTAAGTTCCTGGAAAATGGAATAGAAAGATAAGTTTATGTTGGTGCAGAAAATTTGTTTTTTAATTTATGAAAATGAGGAGCTCTTCAAAAAGTTTGTGAAAGAGGCCTCAAAAATGTTTTACATCAAGATAAGCTTATCTGGGCCCAGCACGGTAGCCTAGTGGTTAAATCCTCACCTTGTATGTGCCAGGATTCCATATGGGTGCTGGTTCATGTCCCAGCTGCGCCACTTCTCATCCAGCTCCCTGCTTGTGGCCTGGGAAAGCAGTAGAGGACGGCCCAAAGCCTTGGGACCCTGTGTGGGAGACCTGGAGGAGGTGTCCTGCTCCTGGCTTCAGATCGGCTCAGCTCCTACCGTTGAGGCTGCTTGAGAAGATCTGTCTCTCTGTCTCTCCTCTTCTATCTGACTTTCCAATAAAAATAAATAAGTAAATCTTAAAAAAAAAAAGATAAGTTTATCATTCAGTTTCATTTTCCAGGAACTTAGTATTTATTCATTTATTTTAAAAGCAGAGCACAAGAGAGGATAACCTTAACCCATGATTCACTTCCCAAAAGCTTGCAACAGCTGAAGCTGGTACAGGCCAAAGCCAACGAGTGGAAACTTAATCCAGGTGTCCCACATGAGTGGCAGGGGTCCACCGCTTGAACCATCAGTTTTATCTACCAGGGTCTGCATTAGCAGGAAGTTGGAATGGGAGCAGAGCCAGGACTCCAACAGAGACACTCCCCTATGGAACACCTATCCCAAGGGACGCCTACACTGCTAGCCTCAACACTGGCCCTGCACAAACTGTCTGAAGAATCCTCACACAGGTCCCCACACAGCCTCCAAGCACCCCAGAGGCAGTGTCTCCCTGAGCCCACAGGACACAGAGGGTCCCTCACTTGGGAGAGCTTGGTGACCACCTGGCTTTACAATTGTGGCCAAGCAGTGAGCCTTCTGCAGATCCTGGACTTAGGGACTTGTGAATTTTAGTCTTTCCTGGGGGCTGATGAGACAAGGCCCAGTCCTCTTGGGTTTCTGGGCGATGGCAGCCAATGGCACTCATGAGGATGAATAGCCAGGACCCTACAGCACACTGTGCCCTGGGCTCTGGGGTGTGAAAGTACTTTCCCGGATGAATTTGCTCCTCCCAAGGGGAGTTTCTGGGGGTGCAGCCCCCATCGATGGCAAAGCGTTTGGACACAGCTTTTTCTGGCTGTTTTCTGCTTCCCAGGCCAATATCTGCCTCCACCCAAGATGGCTAAGTTGGCCCACCTTGTTTCCCTTGAGGTTGCGTGGGTCTTGGACTTATCCCTCCCCCTTCCAGGTGCTGTAATTTGAGGGGCTGCCCAGCTGGAATGAATCCAGGGCATCCCCAGGCTGCCCACCCACCCCTTGAGAGCCGGCTGCCCTATGCCCTCTGCCCTCTTCTGCCATTAACCCTGTCACCTGCCGGACATCAGCCCCCGGGGCCCAGTCTGTCATCCGTGGCCAAAGATGGATGGGGGCGGCTGGGAAGCAGAAGCGGTGACCCCTTAATGAGATCTGCGGGGGAAGGGCAGGGCTCTATCAGGCGGCAGCAGCGCCAGGTTGGTGATAACGGGGGCCTTGTTGAGCGTGACCCATTTTCCTTCTGTGTAGGGAGGGCAGGGGACGACATTGGTGGGAGATGCGGCAGGACAGCCATGGGAGTCATGGGATTTTTTGGCCACTCCCACCCCTCCACGGGGACTAGGTGGGAGGTAGAGGGGTAGAAGCCAGGGGGGGATTTGGGGAAAAAGGGATGAACCCCTTCCTAATTCCTTCTGCCTGGCACTGTAACCTCAGACACAGAGAGTAGCTAGGCGACAGGGGAGCAGCTGTCCGGCTGGAGCAGCCTATGTCAACTCTGGGAGACCTCATGTGTCCCACTGTGTGCACTGAGCAGGGAAGGGCCACAGTGAGGGGTTTCTTCAGAAGTGGAGCATCCTTGGGGTGCAAGGAAGCTGTCTCTGCTAACGTGGAACACAAAGAGGGGAAAGGGACAAAGAGCCTTTTTCTGTCTCCTCGCTCCACCTTGCCTCATGCGTGATGCCTAGAATTTCACTGATTTATGTTGAAAAGTCCATGTATTTGAGAGAGTGCACTCCCATCTGTTGGTTCAGTCCCCAAATGCCTGCAACAGCTAAGGCTAAGTCAACAGCCCAGAGTTCAATCCGGGTCCCCCACAAGCATGCCAGGGACCGAAGTCTTTGAGTCTCCCAGAGTCTGCCTCAGTGGAAAGCTGGAGTCCGCAGTCACAGCCAGGTAATCAAATCCAGGCACTTACACGTGGAATACGGGTGTCCTAACCACTAGGCTAAATGCCCACCCTGGAATTTGGAATTGGAAAATGAAGAGGAAGCACCAGTTCTAGCCTTTAGTTTTGTACAGACAGGGAAACTGATTTCAGGGAAGGGAAGGGGCCCACCCCCAGGGGCAGCAGAGCCAGCACCAGGGCCCAGGGTTCCTGGCCCCTGACCCTCTGCTTAATATCGCACCCCTCCCCTCCTGCTCTTCCCCCCCATCCCCTCCCCCCACCCCCGCTTCTTTCCCTTGGGGAAAACACAACAGCTGCTGACATCATCACTCCTGCGCCAGCATGAAAGGGGATGCGCCCCTTCCCTGCACACAGTGCCTCGCTTAGGATCTGCAGTGGCTTGAGGAAATGGGCTTGCAGGGAGAGCAAGGAGGGGCTGGAGGCTTTCTGTTTCTGGCTTGGAACAGGGAACAATTTACTCCCCCGGCAGGGGATTGAGGTTGGTGGGAAATAGGGCTCTTAAGGCTTCAGAGTTTGGCTTTTTTTTTTCTCCCCTCCAGCAGAAGTGAAGAGTAAAGAGAAGCACTAAGTGGTTACCCATCAAAGGCTAGCCACGAGACCCTTTAATCACTTTTTTCATTAGAAAGGCAGATTTATAGCACGAGAAGGAGAGACAGAGAGAGATCTTCCATCTGCTGGTTCCGTAAGGTTCGAATTTGTGTTCAGAACCAGAAATCCACACAGAATAGAGTTCAGCTTAAAACAAGCTTTATTAGGAGTGCTCCCAGGTGAGCTTCACTGATCCAGTACAGACAGTGGGCCAAGGAAATCACATCTGGGGGTGTGTGAGAGGTTGTTTTTATTAGGGAGCTGTAAAAGGGGGTTTCGGAGACAAAGGAATGAGCCTTATATGGTGCTATAGAGTGCTATAGGTTCCTTTTGACCTTGCTGAATCCATATGTCACTGCTTGGGTGAGGAGGGGGCTGCATTCTACAGGGGCGTCCTTAACAGCCACTTTTCTTAGCCTTCTCTTGGGCTGCCCCTCATCCGCCCCAGCTGGACCATACAGGTTCATTGCCCAAACGGGCACAGCAGCCGGAGCTGAACTGATTGAAAGCTGGGAGCCCAGAACTTCCTCCAGGTCTCCCTGGTGAAGTGTGTGGGCTTGGGATCGGGAGCCTTGGAATCTGGTTTCCCTTGCACTGTGAGGCACCCAGCAATCTTCCCCTCCTTGTGGGTCTCAGCTGCCTTCCCTTTGAAAGTCATATTAGATAGTGGTCTTTTAGTTTGTTTCAATTTCATTTGACAGGCAGAGAGAGAGACAGATGGAGAGAAAGACAGGTGGAAAGACAAAGGGGTTGTCCATCTGTTGGTTCATTTCCCAAATACAATAGCCAGGACTCGGAAGTCATTCTGGCTCTTCCCTTTCATTGTCAGGGACTCCAGGCCTGGAGCCATCAACTGCTGCTCCCCAGGATACACACGCGCAACAAGCTGGTTGAGCATCAGAGTACCTGGGATTTAAACCAGGAACTCCAACATGGACTCTTGGTATCAGAAAAGACTAAACTTTTCCACCAAACACCTGTTCCTGCCTCTTCTGTCCAAGGACCTGATCTGGTATGTAGCTGACCTGCACCAGCTCCCATGGACACTGCCTCACATTGTCCTGGAACTTGCAGTTGCTTAAATCAAGCTGTGGCAGGGGCATGAGTGTCCCTGAGCTGGGCGAGTGCCACATTAAGAGCTTCTCCAGGATCATCCCATCCCAGTGAGAGCCACCCACTGCTGCTGGCTCAGCTTCCACCAACATGTGTCCGATCAGGGCCCTGACACGTACACACACAGAAAAGTAGAACTACCTTTGAATCATGCAACGGGGTCCTCCCTCCCTCTCTGTCGGGCCCTGCCCAAACCCAGGACTTGGTGGCTCTTACCCCAGAACTGTGAGAATCTTAGCAGCTGGAGCCCCCGGGGCTGGAAGCGATAACTCACTAGAGGCAGTGCAAGGGGGTGACTATGGAACAAAGAAGCTTGCGTTTTACAATGGCATCTGGCCTGGGCAAGTAGACGATCCAGGAAGCCACTCATAATGTTGCTTAACCCTGCAGGTCCCAAGGACTTCTGGGGGAGGGGGGGTCACAAAAGGCAGAGGGAAGGGCCTCTGGGGCAGACCCTCACTAGCACAGTTCACTCCTGCACTGGCCTGCATAGCAAATAATTCAATATTTTTTTAATTTATTTTTATTGGAAAGGCAGATATACAGAGGGAAGGAGAGACAGAGAGAAAGATCTTCTGTCTGCTGGTTTACTCCCCAAGTGACCGCAACAGCCAGAGCTGAGCTGATCTGAAGCCAGGAGCCAAGAGCTTCCTCTGGGTCTCCCACGCTGGCACAGGGCCCCAAGGCATTGGGCCATCCTCAATTGCTTTCCCAGGCCGCAAGCAGAGAGCTAGATGGGAAGTGCAGTGGCAGGGATATGAACTGGTGCCCATATGGGATCTCAGCACGTGCAAGGCGAGGACTTTAGCTACTAGACTACCACGCTTGGCCTGAATTCAATATTCTTTTTTTTTAAGATTTATTAATTTTTATTGGAAAGTCAGATATACAGAGAGGAGGAGAGACAGAGAGGAAGATCTTCCATCCGATGATTCACTCCCCAAGTGAACACAACGGCCAATGCTGCGCCAAGCCGAAGCCAGGAGCCAGGAACTTTTTCCAGGTCTCCCACACAGGTGCAGAGTCCCAAGGCTTTGGGCTGTCCTCAAACCACAAGTAGGGAGCTGTATGGAAAGTGGAGCTGCCAGGACTAGAACCGGCGCCCATATGGGATCCTGGCACGTTCAAGGCAAGGACTTCAGGCGCTAGGCCACGCCGCCGGGTCCTCAATATTCTTATAGTCTGCTTTCATTAAGGCCTAAGCATGCTTGATTTTTTTTAAGATTTATTTTTTATTTTTATTGGAATGGCAGATTTATAGAGAGAAGGAATACAGAGAGAAAGATCTTCCTCCTGCTGGTTCACTCCCCAAGTGACCACAACAAAAGGAGAGACAGAAAGATCTTCTGTCCACTGACTCACTCCCCAGTGGCAGGTCCCAAGGCTTTGGGCCAACCTCCACTGCTTTCCCAGGCTACAAGGGGGAGCTGGAGGGGAAGTGGAGCAGCCGGGATATGAACCAGTGCCCATATGGAATCCTGGCGGATGCAAGGTGAAGACTTAGTCACAAGGTTACTGTGCCAGGCTGTCTCTTTCTTTCTTTCTTTTTAAATTATTATCATTTTATGATACAATTCCATAGGCCCTGGGATTTCCCTTACCTTCTTTCCCCAAAACCCCTCTCCCCAACTAAGTTCCCTTATATTATAGTTCTTCACAAACAGTCAATTGTTCATCATTATGAGCATGGACAAGAGTCCAGCATCCTAATGTCAAGATACAGTTAACGATTTCATTGGGAGTCCCTCTTTGATCTGGAAGTAGAGATGCATACTGTATTGTATCCTCACATCTGGATATGATAGTCTCCATTACAGTTACTATACATCCCCTTAAATGAAAAGCCACAATACAAAATCAACAACAGAAAGAAAAATAGAAATTTACAGCAGCATGAAGTTAAATAACATGCTACTGAATGACTAATGTGTCACTGAAGAAATGAAAAGAAAATCTAGAATCTTCTTGACGAAATGATGCTATTGTACGATCTATGAGTCATTAAAGAATTTGATGAAAAGAAAATGTTTTTGAAAAGATGAAACTTTAAAAAAAAAATCAAAATCCATGAGATACAGTTTCTGCTGATCTTTGCTGGTGAGATATGTCTCCTGTTAGCAACAAATAGATTTTTTTAATCCAGTCTACTAATCTATGACTTTTGCTTAATGAGTTTAAGCCGTTTACATTCAGCATTAATATGAATGGGTGGGTCCTGTCATTTTATCAATGCGTTGTCCATTAACTTAGTCTTCTGTTGTTATTTTATTGGGATGTTCCTCACATTTGTCTTTGGTTTTGGTGGGTGCGATTCCTCTTCTCTGTCAAGAGAACATCTTTTTTTCTCTTTCTTTCTTTTTTTTTTTTTAAGATTTATTTATTTTTATTACAAAATCAGATATAGAGAGAGGAGGAAAGACAGAGAGGAAGATCTTCCATTCGATAATTCACTCCCCAAGTGAGTGCAACGGCCAGTGCTGTGCCAATCCGGAGCCAGGAGCCAGGAACTTCTTCCAGGTCTCCCACACAGGTGCAGGGTCCCAAAGCATTGGGTCATCCTCAGCTGCTTTCCCAGGCCACAAGCAGGGAGCTGCTTGGGAAGTGGAGCTGCTGGGATTAGAACTGGTACCCATATGGGATCCCGGCGTGTTCATGGTGAGGACTTTAACCATTACGCTATCACGCCGGGCCCAAGAGAACATCTTTAATTATCATTTGTAGGGCAGGTTTGGAAGAGGCATATTTCTTTTAACTTTCCTTTAGTGTAGAAAATTTTTTTTTCATTTTCAAAGACAAAGGAAAGCTTTGCTGGGTACATTATCCTGGGCCAACAATTTTTTTTTCTTTTAGAATCTGGAATATGTTGCTCCATTCTCTTCTGGCCTGTAGAGTTTCCTGTGAGTTTAATTGGCATTCTTTATATGTCAATTGATTTTTTTCATAAGCACACTTCAGGATCTTTTCCTTATTTTGATTGAAAGAGAACTTATTTATCATGTGTCGTGGTGAAGATTGCTTTTGGTCAACCCTGTTGGGAGTTCTGTGCCCCTCCTTCATGTTGTTTCCCAATTCTTTCTCTAGACTAGGACAATTTTCCCTTATTAATTCATTGAATGTATTTTTAAACCCAGCTTCTCTTTCTGCACTTTCTGGGACTCTCATAACTCTTATATTTGGCCTCTTAATAGTGTCTTTCAATTCTGAATACTTTTTTTAGCTTGACCTAGCTCTGCTTCTAACTTTTTGTTTGTTTATCCTGGTGACAGAAAATATCTTCTAATTTTGAGATTTTTTCTTCTGTTGCTTCATTCATTCTATTTTGGTGACTCTTCACGGTACTTTTCATTTGCTCCACTGTAATTTCTCATATATCAGTTTTCATTTGATTCATTTCTTATGTGGCATAGTCCTTAAGTTCCTTAAACGCCTGTATTATGTACTTCTCATTGTTGATAAAAAGCTTTATAACAAGTATTTTGAATTCTGTATCCTCCATTTTCTCAATATATTCTTTAGTGAACTCTGAGGTTGGCAAAGGCTTTTGTTCCTTTGCAGGGGAGTCTTTAGTAATATACATTGTGCCTCTATTTCTTCTTTCGCTCTTATCATTGTACTTCTGGTTAGCAGATTCTTCTCCTTGGGGCAGGTTTCTAAGTTGTGTCACCCATAAGTCTATAGTTCAATTTTACTTATTGCAGTTGGTACACGGCTCTTTGTTTGCACTCATTTGTGCCATTCTCTCCAGCCAGTTCCAAGTCTGGGTCCTTTTTTTTTTTTTTAAGACTTATTTATTTTTATTGCCGAGATCAGCACATGCGCAGCTCACTCACTGTTGTCCCTGCAGTCTTAAAGCTTTTGCCACACTGTACAAAATGGCACCTAATGTGCCACTACTAGAGCTGTTGATCTGCTGGTCATCAGTTCTGAGGGCTACCTGGACCTGTCTTTGGTGGAAACTGTAGGATGCCACGTTGTTGCAGTCCACTGAGCCAGAAATAAGTTCACTCCCAGCTCAGTGCAGGCACAGTCCTTTCCCATATCATTTGCCTCCCTACACAAAATGGCCTCGGTTTAGCTCTAAGGAGCTGACTGGGCTGTGAAATCCACCCTGTTCCCTCACTGCCTATCTAGGACCTGCTGCTCTGTCTCTGCTCCTGGTCAAATCAAACAGACTAGAATGATGGACAGTTCTTTGTCTGGGTTCCCTTCTTGGGCTCCCGGTGAACTCCTCCCCTTCCCACCTTGTAGCTGGTGGAGTTCAGGCTGCCAGAGCAGTTCAGATCACTGCTCGCTGAATGCTGCTGGGGTATCAGTCACTACAACATCACACCATTGTGTCCACTGCTTTTCTGTGTCTCTCAGTCTCCAGGTGCCCCTCTGCTGTCATTCTGTCCTCTCCTATTTCTTGGAATGTGCTCTCTCTGCTTCACACTGGCTAATGTTTCTCCATCTGTTTAAACATGTCCTTAACCCTATTCCACCATCTTGGTTCTTCACCCCGCCCCCTGCTTTCTTTACGTTTCTAAAATAGACATTGTCATTCCCCTACAGCAAGTATAGATAAAAAAAAGTTTGCTTCCTAGAGCTGACCTCCCTCTCTGCTGCATCCCCAGCCCCTTTAACTGAATGATAACTTTCCTGACAACTTTCAGAGTTTGCCTGCTTCCACTGGCGTGTTCTAAGGCTTATTCAGCTGATAGACGTTAAGTCAGCACCCCCTACCTGCTAGGTTCTCTGTCCTGCCCTAATTCCCCTTGCCAGGCAGCTGCTGATTAAGCCGGGAGGAGGTGGTTTGGGAGGCTTGCACTGAGGAGATGGGAAGATGGGAAGATGACGGAGGGCTAGAATCTGGAAGAACAGTTGTGAGGCTGTGGCCTTGGGCTAAGCAGCAGGGAGTTGGGCAAGAAGGCTGGGAGGGTGGGACACCGGCCTGCGTGAGGCTGAAGGTGGAAGTACTGAGCTGACTCTGACCTGGTCTGGTGCTCTCCAACACTTCCCAGAAAACCCTCAGGGTGCACCTAACACTGTCTGAGCTGCACCGAGTCCAGCGCCCAAGATCTTCCTGCCATCACTAAGACTTCATGAAAATATCCCCAGCTTCCTTAGCGCCAAATGCTGGATGGCCACATGTGTTACAGCAATCACTCAGGTCAGGCCGGCAGCTTTCTGTCCCATGTCCCTTTCAGCCTTGCCTCTCTGCTCTGGCTTTGCTTCTTAGATGTAGAACACGTGGGCTTACAGTAGAGAAATTGGTCGTTGCAAGGGTGCTTCCCCATCAACGGCAAGGCTGACTTAGAGCTGGAGTTGAAAGCAGATGAATCTAACCTTACAGTCTGATCCTTCTATCTGCCCACCTGGAGGTCCCTATCCACAGGCTGCTGGCGGGTGGGGCCATAAGGCAGCCTTGTTCCCCATACCCGCGACAGCAGCGACAGCAGCGAGCTGCAGCTTCAGCAGGGGGCGAGACAGGTGCAGGTGATGAGAGGCTCAGGGGAGCGATGCCAGCAGACGGGCCAGCCGGGGTCCTGGGCTAAGCCGCCTCTCACTACTCCCGAGCCAAGCAATCTGCAGGGCTGGGGGCCCCAACCTTCTTTCCTGGAACAACATGGGCGCCATGCAGGAATTCCGGGACAGGGGTGATGGGGGCTCGTTTGGCGGGTGGGAGCCGGCAGGTCAGCAAGGGCCAGACTCGGGGCGGGGTTGGCTTGGCTCAGCCCGTGGGAGCTGAGCCAGCCACCGCAGGGAAGCAGCGTGACTTTGGCACTGGTTCTCCCGCAGTCATCAAGCCTCACTGCCTGCGCACAACCTGGGCCCCTAAGAGGGGCTGGGAGTGGGGGGCTAGGGGAGTGGGGAAGGCCACCCGTGGCCTTGCAGGGCTTCATCACAAGTTCTTTCCTCAGCTGCCAGGGAAGAATTTAATTACCAATTAAAGCCCCTTCCATCTGTTTCGGGCCTGCCAGAGAGCTCTCTCTACCCTTTAATTACATCTCTGACAACAATTTAACTCAATTAGCTGGTAAACACAGCAGAATGCAGGCAACCCAGGGCACCCTCTTGTCCCCGCCATCTGTCTGTCCGTCTTGGGGTTCCCCCCCTACTCGCTGTCAGTCTGTCCTGCCCCAATTCCCCCATCTCATCCTGACCCTGTGCCTGCCTGTCACCCCATTTTGCCTTCTCCTTCTGTCCAGCTCACACCACCTGCGGTGCCTCACTAATCTTTGTCCTCCTGTCTTACTCTCCCATCTGCTGTCTGTCCATCCCTTTGTCTGGCAATATTGCCTTCAGGGCCACTCCAGCTTGCCTTCTCCTTCAGGAGGGTCTCCCAGTGAGCCCACCTTTGCCTGTCCCTTCTTCTCCCTGTCTTCTGGCTCCAACTCAGCCACCCGCCCCGCATTTCCCAGAAGCATCCCTTCCGACCGGCTCCTTTCTCTCCCCCGGCCAACTCCCCTGCCTTCCTCCATGCAGCACAGGCACATGTGAACCCCAAGAGCCCAGGTGACTTTTTGCGCACTTAAGACTCAGCACTGTGCATCTGTTATTTATGGTCTTACGAAATTCTGCAAAGTAAGTACAATTATTCCCATTTCACGGAGAGATTTTGCAACATGCCCCGGGTCACGGAGCTTGCAAACCCGGGTCTGTTGGCTCCAGTCTTGAGCAAGGGAGCCCCTGTGGTGAGAAGAGCCATTTGGGATGCCTTGGGAGAAGGGGGTGAGGCCTGAGCATGTGTGGCAAAGGTCTTAAATCCCCACAGTGAAGACCAAAGCAACAGCGCTCAGGGGACGTGGCTAGGCAGTGAACAGAGACAGGCAAAACAAAGGACAACTTTGGAGAAGTTCACCTCACTTTACAAGGAGACTTGGAGCAGTTTGTGGGAAATTGAAATTAGAAGATAACTTTGGTGGCTTGACTAGTTGGGTCCTTGCCACCCACATGGGTGACCAGGGTGTCTGGTTTCAGGCTGGCCCAGTCAGGGCTGCTGTAGGCATTGGGAGAGGTGAACTAGAGTACAGCAACTTACTCTTCATCTATCTCTCTGCTTCTGCTTTTCAAGCAAAAGTGAAAAATCAATGGGTCGGCATCGTGATGTGATGGGTTAAGCTGCTGACTGCAGCTCTGGCATCCCATATGGGCTCCTGGTTGCTCCACTTCCCATCTGTTTCCCTGTTAATGTACCTGGGAAAGCAGCAGAGGATGGCTCACATGCTTGGGTACCCTCATACATGTGAGAGCCCCAGAAGAAGCTTCTTGCTCCTGGCTTCAGGCTGGCCCAGCCCTGGCTGCTGTGGCCAGTGGAAGAGTGAACCAACAGATGGAAAGTCTCCCTCCTCTTTCTCTGTAACTCATTCAAATAAATATAAAGAAAATGAATCTTTTAAAAAAAATCATGTAAAAAATACTTGAAATTCATGCCTGTCTTTCCTCCCCATAATATGTACTTTCCTAGAGCTTCTCATTTGCAAGAATTAAAAAAAAAATTTTTGATGGGGGGGCAGAGTTGTGGCACAGCAAGTTAAGCTGCCACTTGCAATGCTGGCTTACTATTTAAGAGTGCTGGTTACAATCCTGACTGTTCTGCTTCTTATCCAGCTCATTGCTAAGCACCTGGGAAAGGTGGCCCAGTGCTTGGGTCCCTACCACCCACAAGGGAAACCTGGGTGGAGTTCTGGTGTCTGATTTTGGCCTGGTTGTTCTGGGCATTGGAAGAGCAAACCAGCAGGTGGAAGATCGTTCTCTCTTTCTACCTTTCAAATAAACAAAGCAACATTTTTGTGCCAACATAAACTTATCTTCCTATCCTGCTTTCCATGAACTTTTTGAAGAGCCCTCATATTTTTTTACTGGGTGGAATCTTCCAGATTCTAGCTTACCACAATGTTCAAGAAGTTTTTTAGTCTCCTGGGAAAGCAGAAATTGCCTGAGATCCAGAGGATTCGGAGAGAGGGGAAGGTAGAAGCAAAAAGGCCTGACTCTCCCGGCAACCTTCCTCTGGAGCAAAGGGGGCGGATGGTGCAGAAGAGAGCTGATTCGTCTTGTGGACAGGCAGGGGACATGATGGAGACCCCAGATCAGCCAAATAGTCACATGGCTGCAGCTCAGGCGGACCCCAGCCAGATAAAACCTCATCTGCTTTCTTCCCCCGGCCTTCCCGCTGTGGACTAATCATTCTTCCTGTGATTAAAAGAGGGAAGAATTGGGGGAGACTGGGAGCGAGGAGCGGTGCCTGCATCTTATCTCTGGTCTCTCCTTTGCTTTTGAGATCTGCAGTCGGTCTTCAGGGTGGAGTCCACCGTGCACTTCTGGCCATACCATCACACACACACACACCTCCCCCTCAGAGCCCTGGATCTCCACTGAGTCCTCTGAGAGCCAGGGCCAGGCCAGGGATCAGGGTCAGCCCTGGGAGGGAGAAGTGGCGTCTTCCCTAGAATTTTCAACATGACAGATCCCTCAAGGGGAGTTCTTTCTGCAGGCAGTTCCAGGCAGAGGCAGCAGCCCAGGGGAGTCTGGGAGACTGAAAAAGCCACCAGGGAGGTAAATAGGGGATTCAACACACAGCCCAGGCTCCGCCAGCTTTCCACAATCAGTGGGTTTCTATAAACATTACATAACAGAGACCACAGAGAAAGGAGACTGGTGGGTGGTTTTGTTTCTAAACAGACACATGATTACCTAGAATTTCAGAGTCCAGGAGACCAGAGGCCCATCTCAGCCAGGGTGCTTCTTGCTGTCAGGCTTCTTATAGCAACCCTGGAAACAGCCTTTCTAGGATAGGGGCCTTGTCAGGGCCTCACTGGTTCTCTCACCAGGCGACCCTTGCCCATCTGCAGGCTGTTTTCATGTTTAGAAAAATCTCATATTAATCCAAAAGCTCTCTCTCCATCATGCCAATTCATCTGGTTTATTATTTTCCCCTTGCAAATGGATGGAAATGTATAAACCTTCATCCCAGTTCAGATGCTAATAGGATGTCTACCTTGCAGCCAGTAGGGCCCTGAGGGTGAAACCTGCCCGATTCCTTCTGTTGTTCCTTACGTGTCCTGGGTTCAGTCCACACTGGCCTCTTCCTCAGTGCGCCTCTGTAAATACTGACATGAGACTGCATACTCTGGATGAAGTCCCAGGGGACAAGAGATGCGGCAAGCCTGCCATTTCCCTGTCCTGGAGACCAAAGATTGATTGATCTGAAAACCAGGACCTGGCGCAATGACTCTATTCCCCTTGCAAGCACCGGAATCCCAGATGGGCACGTGTTCATGTCCTGGCTGTTCCACTTCCCATCCAGCTCCCTGTTTGTGGCCTGGGAAGGCAGCAAAGGATGACTCAAAGCTTTGGAACCCTGCACCCACATGGGAGACCCAGAAGACGCTCCTGGCTCCTGGCTTTGGATCAGCTCAGCTCCAGCCATTGCAGCCCCACTTGGGGAGTGAATCAGTGAACAGATCTTCTCTCTCTCTCTCTTTCTCTCTGTAAATCTTACTTTCCAATAGAAAATTAAAAAGAAATCTAGGGCCCGGTGGCGTGGCCTAGCGGCCAAAGTCCTCGCCTTGAAAGCCCCGGGATCCCATATGGGCACCGGTTCTAATCCCGGCAGCTCCACTTCCCATCCAGCTCCCTGCCTGTGGCCTGGGAAAGCAGTCGAGGACGGCCCAAAGCCTTGGGACCCTGCACCCGCGTGGGAGACCCGGAAGAGGTTCCTGGTCCCGGCATCGGATCGGCGCGTACCGGCCCGTTGCGGCTCACTTGGGGAGTGAAACATCGGATGGAAGATCTTCTTCTCTGTCTCTCCTCCTCTCTGTATATCCGGCTTTCCAATAATAATAAAATCTTTAAAAAAAAAAAAAAAGAAATCTAAAAAAGAAAAGAAAGAATCACAGAGCAGGAGACAAGGAAGGCGAGAGAAAGGTCTCCTATTCACTGGTTCATTCTCCACATGTCCATATCAGCCGGTACCATGCCAGGCTGAAGCCAGGAGCCAGGAACTCCATCTGGATCTTACACGTGGATGCAGGAACCCAAGCACTCAGGCCATCTTCCACTGCCTTTCCAGGTACATGAGCAGGAAGCTGGATTGAAAGCAGAGCAGGCACTCTGCTCCATGAGGCAGCTCAGCACACTAAAGCACACAGCCCATCCATGGTGACTGTATTTTTAAAGATTTCTTTTATTTATGTGGAAGGTAGAATTACAGAGAGAAGAGAAAACACACACACACACAGATCTTTTTTTTTTTTTTTAAGATTTATTCATTTTATTACAGCCAGATATACACAGAGGAGGAGAGACAGAGAGGAAGATCTTCCGTCCGATGATTCACTCCCCAAGTGAGCTGCAACAGGCCGATGTGCACCGATCTGAAGCTGGGAACCTGGAACCTCTTCCTGGTCTCCCACGCGGGTGCAGGGTCCCAATGCATTGGGCCATCCTCAACTGCTTTCCCAGGCCACAAGCAGGGAGCTGGATGGGAAGTGGAGCTGCCGGGATTAGAACCGGCGCCCATATGGGATCCCGGGGCTTTCAAGGCGAGGACTTTAGCCGCTAGGCCATGCCGTCGGGCCCCCCCCACACAGATCTTCCATTCACTGGTTCACTACCCAAATGGCCACAATAGCCGGAGCTGGGCCAGGTAGAAGCCAGGAGCCAGGAATTGCATGGTTTTCTTCTTCTTCTACTTCCACTTTGATCTGTGTGTGCTGCCTCTTCTTTTTTTTTTTTTTTTTTTGAATTATTTTTATTGCAAAGTCAGATATACAGAAAAGAGGAGAGACAGAGAGGAAGATCGTCCATCCAATGGTTCACTCCCCAAGTGAGCACAATGGCTGGTGCTGCACCAATCTGAAGCCAGGAACCAAGAGCTCTTCCGGGTCTCCCACGTGGGAGCAGGGTGCCAAGGTTTTGGACCATCCTGGACTGCTTTCCCAGGCCACAAGCAGGGGGCTGGATGGGATGAGTTCACACACACCCCCACACCTGCCTCGGATCCCAGATAAAGAGCTGAGGGCACTCCGGGGAGAGTGCTGTCAGAGTCAACATCTAACTGAGTCTCTCTCTGCTTCTGGTGAGGGCTAGGGTTGTTTCGTTTGGTTGTTTGTTTTTGTTTTTTTGCTAACTTTTATTTCGATGGATTTCTACATTATAGAAGGGCATTAAAAAATGGAGCAAAAAATTCTATGCTCTATACCCCAAACCATCAATCATTCACACATAGATTATCCTTCTTCAGGCACATGCCCATAAATGTGTATATATCTATATCTATCTATCTGTATATATATATATTTTTTTCTTTTTTACAAAGAAAGAGAGAATGAAGGATCTTCTGATTCACTCCCCAAATGGCCACGACAGCCGGAACTGAGGCAGACAAAAGGCAGGAGCCTAGAATTCCAGCAGGTCTCCCAAGGTGTGCCGGGGCCCGAGGACTTGGGCCATCCTCTGCTGCCTCCAGATGCCTGAACAGAAAGCTGGGTCAGAAGCAGTAGTAGGACTGGATCCCAGGCTCTCTGACACGGGATGCCAGTGTCCTGCGCAGCAGCTTAGCCCCCAATGCCACAGCGCCTGCCACATTTCTGAACACAGACATCAACACTGTCCCTCTGCCCCTAACTACCTTAGTATGCATTTCCTAAGAACAATTTACCTTCTTTTCCATAAACAACCTCAGTATAATCATCGAAATCAAGACATTTAGCGTTGTTTCAAGACTATTATCTGGCAGTCCCTGTTGAAATCCCATTCATTTACCCAGGAAGGCCTTTGTGGCTGTGTTCCCCCCAACACCCCACTCCATCCCCGGAGCAGGACCAATCCAGGATCAGGAGTGGCATTCCATGGTCACAGCTCCTAAGTAAGAGGTCAGGATCCTGTGTCAACCTTTCACTACTGCAATTTAAGACAGAAAATTATTTAGAAAACAAAGAAACAAAAAAATAAAGACTGAGGCAGAGAGAGATTTTTCATTTCATCTTTCATCACAACAGCCAGTGCTAAGCCAGGGTGGCACCGGGAGCCAGGAGCTTCTTCTGGGCCTCCCAAATGGGTGGCAGAGACACAGAGACTTGCATCATCTGCTGCTGCTTTCCCAGGTCATGAACAGGAAGCTGGGCTGGAAGTGGAGCAGCTGGAACTTGAATGGGAGCCCATACGGTATATTGGCATTGCAGGCAACAGCTTTACCAGCTACGCCACAGCACCAATTCCACAATCTGGAATTTTTTTGGAAAACAATTTTAGAGAAATAGTCAGATTTTGGAAAAACTATCAAACCATGCCATCTTCCAAGGAAGAAGATACAGTACCTCTAAGGAGGGCAAGACAAATGTGCCACGCTCTGCAAGTAGTTCCCAAGCAGCCTTCCCAGCGTTTGAAACCAGGCAAGCATTTGGGATCAGCACAATCTCCACAAGGAATCAGTGCCAGGAGAGAGTGAGCCGAGGGCACTTGCCTATAACTTGGCCTCATGATCTTGGCCATCAGCCTGCACACCATCTCAGTTTCTTGACCCAGAGCACCAGACCTCTGTGAAGTGCCCGCTGCTCTGGGCTGACTTGTTAAAGCATGGGCTATGGTGCAGTGGGGGTAGCCACTGCTTGCAAATATGGCAACCCATTTCAGAGCACTGGTTCGAGTCCTGGTTACTTCCATGCAGCCTCTTGCTAAAGCATGTGGGAAGGCAAGATGTTTAGCCTAATCAGTTCTCAAGAACTCAAAACATGGGCCTGGTGTGATAGCATAGTGGTTAAAGTCCTCGCCATCTTGAGAGCGCCGGGATTCCATATGGTGCCTGTTCTAATCCCGACAGCCCCGCTTCCCATCTAACCGCCTGTATCCTACCAAGTCATTGTACATATTACTACTGGGTTCATCTTTCAAAAGACAAGGAATATAGGGCCCAGCTTGGAGGCTCTGTGCCTAAATTCTCACCTTCCATGTCTCAGGATCCCATATGGGCACCGGTTCTAATCCCGGCAGCTCTACTTCCCACCCAGCTCCCTACTTGTGGCCTGGGAAAGCAGTCAAGGACGGCCTGAGGTCTTGGGACCCTGCACCTGCGTGGGAGACCTGGAGGAAGCTTCAGATTGACTCAACTTCAACTGTTGACACTACTTGGGGAGTGAGCCAGAGGATGGAAGATCTATCTCTCCTTCTCTGTATAAATCTGCCTTCTTTCCATTAAAAGTAAATTTAAAAAAAAAGAAAAGGAATATATATGTGTGTATGTGAACATTTATATCCTCATATATATAACCTAACATATGTGACAGTTATTTTAAAATATATTTTAAAAATATTTATCTGAAAGGCAGAGTGATAGAGAATAAGGGAAAAAGAGAGGGAGAATGAGAGAGATCTTCCATCTGTTGGTTCATCTGCCATTTATGATGGTCAGCGCTGGGCTAGGCCAAAGCAGGAGCCAGGAACTCCATCTGGGTCCCCCCACATGAGTGGCTGGGACTCAAGTACTTCAGCCATCCTCTGCTATCTTGTCAGACACATTAGCAAATGGCTGGATCAGAAGTGGAGCAGCAGGAACTCGAACCAGTACCCCAATAGGGGATGCTGGCATCTCATGCAGTAGCTTAGCTCACTGTGCTATTCTACCAACCTTATCCACAAAGTTTTTAACAGCTCCCTAAATCATACAAGATAGACTCCAAGTACCTAGATTCAAGTACCAAGTACCTAGATCAAAACTCTCTTGAAGTTTCCTGTTTTTCGTTTTTCAGATTTACTTGCTTATTTGAAAGCTAAAGTTACAGAGAGGGAGAGACAGAGAGAGCTCTTCTAGCCACTGGTTCACTTGGCAAATGTCTGTAATGGCCAGGGCTGGACCAGTCCACATTCAGGAGCCTAGAACTTCACCTGAGTCTCTCACATGCAGGGCAGGAAGCCCCAAGTTCTTGAATTTGTTTCCTTCCAGGGCGCACATTAGCAGGAAGGTGGCTCAGCATCAGAGTTGGGACTCCAACCCAGGGACCCTAACCAGGGATGGCCCTTATGTGAAATGGAAGGGAAGTGGAGCAGCTGGACAGGAACTGGTGCCCATATGGGTTCCCAGTGCTTGCATGCTGAGAATTAGCCAATTGAGTCACCACGTTGGCTCCTAAATAACTTTTGTGATACTCATGATAATAAATAACAACTTAACAGAAAGTGGGGGCTTGGATACGCCTGAGCAGCTGTTTCAGTGTTGAATAACTCAGCTCTCGCAAGACGCCTCAGACCTATAAATCCAATCCTCTCTTCCACTGGGTAAAACAAGCTGCAGAGGCAGGTTGGCATTTGGCCCGGACTTTGTTTCTTCATTTTCATTAGTTAATGAATTCATCTGAAAGGCAGACAGAGACAGTCAGACATCCCATCTTCCTTCGACCCACTGTGGTTCATTCTCTCCAAACAGCAGCCACAACCCAAGCTGTGCCAGGCCAAAGGCAGGGGCCTGCAGCTCAGTCCTCACCTCCCAGGCAGATGGTGGGGACCCAGACACTTGAACCCTCACCTGCTGCCTCCATGGGATGCACTAGCGGGGATGGGACTCGAACTCCGGTACTCTGAGATGGGATAAAGGTGTCCAGATCCTAGTCGCTGCACCAAATGCTGCCCGCGACCTGAGCTGCTTTGTTCTTCTTCCTCCTCTTCCTCTTATTTCTTGGACAATGGGTAGTAAAGAGGGGCCTAAGTTCTATAGACCTTCTGTTCTGGTTTTGGATCCCTAGAAATTTTCTCTCTCTCTCTCTCTCTGATTTATTTGAAAGGCAGAGTTACAGAGAGAAAGGGAGAGACAGAGAAAGATTTTCCATCTGTTGGTTCACTCTCCAGATGGTCACCACAGCCACAACTACAGGGGCATCAGGGGCCAGGAGCTCTGTCTGGGTCTCCCATGTGGGTACAGGGACCCAAGTTCTTGGGTCATATCCCACTGTTTTCCCAGGTCCACTGGCAAGAAGCTGGACAGAAGTGGCGCAGCTGGGGCTTGAATCACCACCATGTGGGATGCTGGTGTCACAGCCACAGGCTTAACCCACTGATCACAATGCCATCCCCAACCCTCCAAACTCAGAAGTTTCAGCTTCCACGGCACATCCCGTGTGGGCTGGGGATGACAGGATCAGAGATGGAGAGGACAGAAAAGTAGGGATGGATATTCTCCCAAACTGGGTCAGGCATTTGAAGGGATTCTTAGCTCTCTCCTAGACCCGGGAAGAAAGGCTGGAGGAATCAGGGGGCACTCTGGAAGTTCAGGCTCCCACACCAGCAGGGCGGTTCTTGTCCCCGCCAACTGATGTTACCAGGGTTGGGGGGCGGATGGGGGTGTAACGGAGGAAAGAAACAATGGGAGAAGAGACAAAGAGGGCAGAAGATGGAGCAGAAAGTGAGGAATGGAATGACAGCAGCAGTGAAGGGCAGGAAGGGGGGAACAAGGGAAGACCCTCACCCTGCGACCCTCCCCACACCCCTGCCCGTGTGGCCTCCAGTGAGAAGGAGGAAAGACTCCTGGACCCTGAGTGTATTCTGTCCCAGCTTCTCCAAGGGGGGTACCCGTGTCCTAGGGCCCTTCCTCGCCTGGTGGCGTGGCGGGTGTGTGGTGTGTGTGGCCCCCTCCCCACGGATCCCCATGGATCCCCACGGACCCCAGCCAGGCTGCGGTGGCCCCTCTCCCCCACTCCCCATCTCTCCCTGATGCACCCCGATGTCTGTCTGAGCCATCATCCATCAAGGGTGGCAGGCTGAGCGAAACATGAAAAAGAGCCTCTTTGGCCATTAACATCCCCGCCCGCTTTGTTGTCGCTCCCCTCTCTCCCCCGACCCGGCCCCTCCCTCTCCCCCTTTTGCGGGAGACAAAACCAGACTGACAAGCTGAAGACTCAAACATTAATCAAACTGCGCTCCGGAACAACCTTTCCCTCGCATTAATAAATACATTTGCGGCCTCTCATTGGACAGTTGGCCTAATTTGTTTCTCTTTCTCGGGGTGGGGGCGGCCGCCGAGCTCCCAACAGCCCCGCGCGAAGCAGATGTTCGGCCGAGGCCGCCCGAGCTGCGCCGCGCCGCGCGCCCCGGAGGCCGCGGTTGCCTTGGCGACGGCCGGGCCGCCTGCTGTCGCCGGGCACGCTGTCTCGCCCGCTGTCTCGCCCGTTCCCTGATTGCCTCCATCTCCGCGGCGCTCGCCAGACGGCCCGGATTCTAATCAGATCCCCTCCCCCGCCCAGTCCACGACCCTCCGCGGCTCCCACATCCTTGGCATCTCCCTCTGGACCACTCTGGGGACATCCCTGAAGTTGCCCAGGCAGAGGGGCCGTGGCTAGGGCGCCCTGAGTTCCTCCCGTGTTCCGTGTCCCTCTCCTGCCCTCGCCCCCCACCCAGACCCCTCTTTGGTGGCCTTGGAGGGGGAGGTGGTTCCAGCTCCCAGCAATGTCCGCTGGAGACAGCTCCTGCTGCCCCCTTCCCCCCGACCCCCTTCCCAGGGCTTTTTTTTGTCTCTATGGAGGCAGGTCACCTGAGGTCGATCCACCTTCCTTCCCAGACAGGCAGGGCAGACCCCCACATACACACCCTAGGCAGGCCTCTGCCAGTCTGATTCTTAAAGTGTCAAGAAATTGTCTTCTGCCCAAGGCTTCTGGCACCTCTCTGGTGCTGAACCCGGGGGGTTCTCACACTACTGGGGCATTGCCAAGTTGAAGTCTGAGGCCAGCCTGGTCTAAGCTGCCCCCCTTCCCCAGCTTGATGACAGTCCTGCCCATCACACCCGGGTCTGCTCTGCTCCCAGGCTGAGCCTGGTCTGCCGGTGGGTGGTACAGATGGCAGGCACCAGCCTTGGCAGACCTACTCACGCTTTGGTGGGCAGCCAGGGTACCAAGGCGAAGCCACGGGCTGTGAGGTACCCACAGTCCTGTTGCTGAGGCCTCAGTCACACGACTCCAGGCAGAAGCCCTCCTTCACAAATGTCCTGAGTCCTGAGCTCAGAGGGGGTTGTGAGGGAGCAGGACTGGGAGAGGAGCCTGGGTGTGGAATCCATGCTGGCTTCAGCCTAAAGCACAGCTAGGAAGCCCCAGGCAGAGCAGAGTGCTGGGAAGGGGAAACACACGCACAGAGCTCAGTCACAGGCCAGGGACTGTTTTGCTGCCCAGGCCTGGCCAGGTCAGCAGCTCTCTCTGGAGTCTTCTGAGGAGCTAGAAGGGCCTTTTTGTGGGTCCAGGGCAGGTCGTCATTTTGTGGAGGAGAAACTTAGGCCACGAGAGGGACTGGTACTTCCCCACCTCTTCCCCTAGGAAGTCGGGTTTGCTTTCCGCTATGATGGCGCTGTGGCCTTTCTTCCCTGGGAAGCGTAGAGAGAACCCCAGCCCACCCTGGCCTCTGCAGGCTCCCTGCTGCCTGTCACCTAGAGGCCGCTGCCTGCTCCGTGTGCCTGCCAGCGTGACAGCACCCGTCAGCCCTGCCTGGCCCCTGGGAGGCTGCCCTCCATTGATTGTGTGCAGTTGCATCTTTGTCTCTCTGTCATTCAGAAGGGACCAGCTTGGAGGGAGAGAGGTCAGGCTAGTCAGTGGAAAAGGCACAGAGGCCTGTCCTTGTGTGATGGGGAAGGGGGAGGGGGGATAAAAAGAGGCGCTAAAGGGACACCCCTCCCCCACAGCTTCCCCCCTTCTCCCAGCTCTCCGGACTGGCTTCCCTTGGGAGTGCCAGCCTCTGCTTCTTTTAGGACCAGGCCAGCCGCCACCAACCCTGGGCCTTCTCTGCTTGAGGGCTTCCCAGCCTTGCCCTGTCTGCGAGCAAAGGCCCGGCTGGCATTCACTCCTGCCCATTCCACACCTCCTCCAAACTGACTCCGCTCCTGCGCTTGCTTGTCTCCCTGCCTATCTTCCTGCCTGCTACATCACATTCCCCAGGCTCACCCCACTATAATCCCACACAGATCCATCCTCCCCCAGAGCCCCCATTTGCAGGCCGTCCTGGCCTCTGCTGTGCCCTGACGCATCTCCCCAGACCCTGCCCTTCCAGGGCACCCCTCTCCTGTGCCCCCTGTGCACACATCATCTTCCTCCCCAGATGCAAGTGTTTCAGACTCCCTGCTCTTTCTACCCCCCTTTCCCAACCCTCCCCCGTACACGGTCTGTCTCCCCAGCTCTCCCCCATATTTCCCCGTACACAAATTGGCCTCCCTGGGCTCGGCGGTTTCCAGAACCCCCTCATGCTCTCACTAGGCAGTTGCATCTCCCCAGCTTCAGCGGTTTCCAGGCTCCCCTCTGTTGCCCAGTACACGGAGACCTCTCCCAGGTTCTGCTGTTTCTAGACTCCCCAATTTCCCTGGTACACGCATCAGTCTCCAGCTTATGTTGATCCCAGCTGCCTAAGGGATTTGGCAGGTTTAAGGAGAACGGAAGGAAGAGGAGGAGGGGAAAGATTGCCATCAGGCAAGCTCCTTATTTCTCTGGTGATCCAGAGCTCAAAGCATCTTGCAAGGGGTTGCGTCTGGGCCTCTGCCTCTACAAACAGGGCCCTTAAGGCTCTCTGCTGGGGGACACCCCTCCACCCCCACCACCCCCAGTTTCCTCCTCCTGTTGCTGCCTTGAGCTGAGCCTTGCTTGCCTGAGGGGCCCATCCTGGCTGGAGCTGTTTGTGCATGGATAGGGTGGGAGGCAGGCCAGAGCCCTCTGAGCCCTGGGCTCTCCCCCCACCACACTTCCTCCTAGTCCTCCCAGCCTCTTTGTCTTGTGCCCGTCTGCTTCACCTTAGCTCTTCTCCATTTATTCACAAGGAGTTCGAAGGAGACTCTGGAGGCACCCAGAACAAAGGACGCTGCTGGCCTGAGGCCCCACATTCAGGCTTTGTTTCCCTGTGCAGTCTGCAGCAAGTTGCTGTGGAGTCTCCCGGCCCTGCGAATTCTGTCACAGCACGCAGGCCGGGCTCGTGGGCTTGCCTCTCTCCCTGCAGTGTTTCTGATGCTTGGGTCCCTGGCCTATAAAACAGGCTGGCTGCCTCCCGCTCCTCACAGGGGCAGGCAAGGTCATAGAGGGTTTCTGGGATGCTTCTCTGCTATGCACCATAATGTTGACCCTCCACAGTGTCCACTGTGGCCTGGGATCCCCTCGCCGCCTTCCTGCACTCACTCACCCCCCCGCCCCCCCGCCAACTGTAAGGCTGACCACATCCTTCAGGCCGCAGCGAATACCCTGGCTCTCCAGGGAGCCCACAGGAAGAATGGGCCTGCCGGGTCCAGGACGGTCGGTGCCCACACCCAAGGGAGAGTACTCTGTAAAGCGCCACCCTCCTATGCGTCCCCATCTCTTCCTGCTGCTGCAAGCACCAACGAGTGGCCCCAGCTTCCCCTACTTATGGGGAGGAAAAAGCCTGTGCTTTTTTTTGTTGTTGTTGTTGTTGACCCTTGATGAATCTGAACTTACGTAAGAACCATGCAAAGAACTTCAGGGCCAGTGCTGTGGCATAGAGGATGAAGCTGCTACCAGCATCCCAGATGGTTACCAGGACTTGAGTCCCTGCTACTCCAGCTCCACTTCCAACCCAATTCCCTGCTAACGCTCCTAGGAAAGTTTTACAAAAACTACTGGGGGTGGGGCGGGGCGGGCAGCATTTGCAGCATGTGTCACAGTGGTGAAGGCACTGCCTGTGACTCTTGTATTTCACCCTGGGTGCTTGAACTCAAGTCCCAGCTCTACTTCCAATTACAGCTTCTTGCTAATGACACCCTGGTGGGCAGCAGGTGATGGCCTAAGGACACAGGTTCCTGCCACCCCTGTAGGAGGCTCAGAGGGAGCTCTTGCTGCCCAACCTTGACCAGGGCAAGTGAACCAGTCCTGTCTGACTCAGTCTCTCAGGAAGAGAGAGAGAGAGAAAGGGAGAAAACAACTAGAGACGACAAACCTAGGAAGTGTACACAAAATCAATCTTCATGGAAGTGCAGACTTAACAATGGATAAATAATGCAGTATGTGCAATACATGCCTCACTAAAGCCAGCCGAGGGCCCAGCGCTGTGACGCAGGGAGTAAGGCAGCCGCCTAGGACATCTACATTCCTAATGAGCCCCGGTTCAAGTCCCTGCTGCTCCACTTCCAACACAGCTCCCCGTTAATCTACCTGGGAAAGCAGTGGAGGATGGACCAAGTACTTAGGCTCCTGCCAGTCACCTGGGAGACGCTGATGGAGTACCTGGCTCTTGGCTTTAGCCTGGCTCAGCCCTGGCTTGTCCTGGCTGCTTGGGGGAATAAACCAGTGAATGGTTCTCTATAATTCTACCTTTCAAAAGAATAAATAAATTTTTTAAGCAGCCAAACGAAAACCTATAAAGAAAATGAACATCCGGGTTTAGGATCGAGAGCCCTGCTTCTTTTCTTGTCCGTTTTTAGACTTCGCCTAGAAAGGCCCTTCTTCCAAGAGGATGTAAAAATTGCATTAGAGGTTGCAGTTTCACGGACACTAGGGGGCACCGGCACAGCCAGAGGGGAGCAGGTGACACCCTCTGAGCCCAGAACACCCTCATCCGCTGCCAGTGACACCGTGAGCCGAGATGCGTGACCTTGGCCTAGATCCAGCTTGCACTCCCAGAACCAATCACCTTCTTGGATTTGCATGCTCAGGTCCTCAGGCCCTGGGCCCAGCCTCCCACCACACCACACTACAAATGGGGCTGACCCACCCAAAGTGGCAGGGTGATTCTTGTGACGGCGCAGTTACATCTCCACGTGGAGACCCTGTACCCCATATTGAAGTGCCTGGGTTGGCAGGCCTCTTTGCTTCCCATCCTACTGCTGTGTACCCTAGCAGGCAGCAAGTGATGGCCCAAGATCTTGGGACTCAGTCACCTATGGGAGAGATCAGCATAGAGTTCCAGGCCCCTGGAAGCAGCCTGGCCCAGCCCCGGCCATTGCAAGCATTTGGGGAACGAACCACCAGATGGACCATCTGTCATTCTGCTTTTCAGATAAAAATAAATATTAAAAAAGAAAAAACCAGGCCCAGTGCTATGGCCTAGCAGCTAAAGTCCTCGCCTTGAACACGCCAGGATCCCATATGGGCGTCGGTTCTAATCCCGGCAGCTCCACTTCCCTTCCAGCTCCCTGCTTGTGGCCTGGGAAAGCAGTCGAGGATGGCCTAAAGCCTTGGGACCCTGCACCTACGTGGGAGACCTGGAAGAAGTTCCTGGCTCCTGGCTTCAGATCAGCACAGTATCGGCCATTGCAGTTGCTTGGGGAGTGAATCATTGGATGGAAGATCTTCCTCTCTGTCTCTCCTCCTCTCTGTATATCTGACTTTCCAATAAAAATAAATAAATCTTAAAAAAAAAAAAAAAGGAAAAAAACCTCTGGAGTTGGGAAGAAGGTCTGGGTTCTTTGACAAGTGTTTGACCCAGGACTCTAAACTTGGATTGTCCTGGATTCCCGGTATGTTTCACTGTCTGCTTCCCACTAGGGGCTCCAGCTCCAATGTGGGACTCTCCTGCCCTCTCCCACCAGGACCCTCCTGTATGGTCTAGCAGTTCTTGAGGGCTCCATCACTCAGCTCAGCCAGAGAACCGAGGCCCTAGCGGCAGGCAGAGTCGCCCCTGGGGCCGGCTCCCTCAGCATGTCTTCAACCCATCAGCCCAGCTCTGGCTCCAAGAGGAGGCGGAGTGGGAATGAGGCTTGTCCTTTGTTGCCATCTTCCGGACACATCTGGGAGAACAGCTTTTTCTTGCTCCTTCCTGAGAACATGGAGATAATTTATGACTACAGAGGTTTTGGGGTTTTTTTATTCTTTAATGTGTTTATTTTTATTTGAAAGGCAGATTACATTTACAGATAGAAAGAAATATAGGGCCCGGCGGCATGGCCTAGCGGCTAAAGTCCTCGCCTTGAAAGCCCCGGGATCCCATATGGGCGCCGGGTCTAATCCCGGCAGCTCCACTTCCCATCCAGCTCCCTGCTTGTGGCCTGGGCAAGCAGTCGAGGACGGCCCAAAGCTTTGGGACTCTGCACCCGCGTGGGAGACCCGGAAGAGGTTCCTGGTTCCCGGCATCGGATTGGCGCGTACCGGCCCGTTGCGGCTCACTTGGGGAGTGAAACATCGGATGGAAGATCTTCCTCTCTGTCTCTCCTCCTCTCTGTATATCTGGCTTTCCAATAAAAATAAAATCTTAAAAAAAAAAAGAAATATGAAGATCTTTCATCTGTTTGTTCACTCTCCAAATGGTTACAATGGCTGGAGTTGAGACAACCTGAGACCAGGAGTCAGCAGCTTCTTCCCCATCTCCCACACAGGTGCAGGGTCCCAAGACTTTGGGTCATCCTCAACTGCCTTCCAGGCAATAAGCAGAATGTTGAATGGGAAGTATAGTAACTAGAATACAAACTGGCGCCCATATGGGATATTGGAACTTGCGGTTGGAAGATTAGTCTATTGAGCCACCATGCCAGTCCCAAATAAAAAAATATTTTTTTGTACTGGTTCATGTCCCAGCTGCTCCGCTTCCCATTCAGCTCCCTGCTTATTGCTTGGAAAATCAAGTGAGGATGGCTCAAAGCCTTGGGACCCTGCACCCGTGTGGGAGACCGAGAAGAAGGTCCTGGCTCCTGGCTTCAGATCAGCTCAGCTCCGGCCATTATGGCCATTTGGGGAGTAAACCAGCAGATAGATCTTTGTGTCTCATTCTCTGTAAATATAATGTGCCTTTCTAATATAAACAAATAAGTAAAACTCACAAAACAAAAACAAAGCAAACAAACAAACAAAAAATCAGGCAAGTGCTAAGAAGGAGAGAGAGCACAGGTTTCAGCACTAGCTCTTTGTAGGCATGAACTTGATTTTTGCAAGTTGCTTCATGGCTGAGCTCAGTAAAAGGAATCAATCAAGGGAATGGAATGAGAAGATTTCCCTTTTTGTTTTTAAAGATTTATTTTACATATATGAAAGATAGAGTTACACAGAGAGGGAGAGACAGAGATCTTCCATCTGCTGGTTCACTCCTCAATTGGCTGCAATGGCCAGGGCTGGACCAGGACAAAGGCAAAAGCAAGGAGCTTCCTCCAGGTCTCCCATGTGGGTGCAGAATCCCTGGTACTCGGTCCACCCTCTGCTGCTTTCCCAGGTATATGAGCAGGGAGCTGGATGGGAAGTGAAGCAGCTGGGACTCGAACAAGTACCCATATGGGATGCTGGCATTGCAGGGGGTGGTTTAACCCATTATATCACAACGCCAGCCCGAGACTTCGTTCTGTGGGTCATGAACTGACCCCAAATTCCTATTCCCGTCTTTAGCCCATGTTTCAAGCTACCAGTAGAGTTCCCCTCACACTCAGAGCTGCTATCCCTTAACTGCTTGAGACCCTCAGTGGCCTACCAATGCCTTCCTGCAGAAGTCTGACTCCTTAGCTCTGTGGCTGTGATACAGACCCCTGGGACAGTGGAGAGAGCTCACTGAGTGCGAATCCCACCTCTGTGCCCAGAAGCCAATGATTCCACCACTCATGCTCTCACTTCTCCCATATGGACACTGGTTCAAGTCTCTGCTACTCCACTTCCCTTCCAGCTCCCTGCTTGTGACCTGGGAAAGCAGTCCAGGACGGCCCAAAGCCTTGGGACCCTGCACCTGCATGGGAGACCTAGAAGAAGCTCCTGGCTCCTGGCTTAGGATCGGCTCATCTCTAGCCGTTGTGGCCACTTGGGGAGTGAATCAACAGACAGAAGATCTTCCTCTCTGTCTTTCCTCTTCTCTGTATATCTGACTTTCTAATAAAAATAAATCTTTAAATAATAATAAAAATAAAATAAATAAACCAAACAGCTTGTGGGGTTGCTTTGAGGACAATGGTATTTCTGGGTCTAGGAAGCCATTAATTCAGTAAATGATAGCCATCCTTCAGGGTGGGGCTCACTGTCCACTCCACACATTCTGCCTGGCCAGGTGGTCTCAGCTGATTGGAGACTCACCACCCCCAGCAGCTCTCTCCACGGACCAGCCATCATCCCCCTCATTGACCCATTTCCAGGTCATTAAACAGAGAGCCTATGCCTCTTTGCTCTGCTTACAAGCTTGCTTCCTTTAAACTATCTCTTTCCCTTTATTTTTTCTTTTTCTGTTTTAAATGGCTACTCTTCATTAAGCACTGTTTTGCTAAGTCCTTTATTATTTTTTAAATTACATCTTTATTTAAAAGGTAGAACGGGAGAGAAGAGAAAGATCTCTTCCATCTTTTGGTTCACTCTTCCCAAATGTCTGTAATAGCCAGGGCTGGGGTCCAGGCTGAAGCCACGGGCCAGGAAGCCCATCCAGGTCTCCCGTGTGGGTGACACGGGCCCAAGTACTTGCCGCCTCCACTGCTGTCTTCCCAGGTGCATGAGTAGGGACTGGATCACATGGGCAGCATTTGGGACTCAAACCAGGTACCCCAATGTGAGTGCAGGCACCCCAAGTGAAGACCTAACTCCCCATGCTACAAAACCAGCCACCACCGCTCCCTGCATCGTTTGCTTCTTTACAAATTACGGAAGACATATCTCCTCCAGGCGTGTCTCTGTTTCTTCACCTGCCTAGATGAATTTGCTCCCAAAGTCATAACCTTCTGGATCAGGCACTTTGTCTCCCAATTCATGTAACAAACTCCTGCCAACCCAGAGCAAGGTACAGGGCTTCATCCCTGGGGGCAGTGCCACGCGTAGCAGGCCAAGCCTCCACCTGCAACCTCTGCATCTCATAGGGGTGCCAGTTCATGTTCTGGCTGCTCCATTTCCAATTTAGTTCCCAGCTTATGGCCTGGGAAAGCACTGGAAGATTGGCCAAGGACTTGGGGGCCCTTGCACCCACATGGGAGACCCGGAAGGAGTCCCTGGCTCCTGTCTTTGGACTGGTCAAACTCTGGCCGTGGCGGCTATTTGTGGGAGTTAACTAGTAGGATAGTTATCTTCCTCTCTGTTTCCCCCCTCTCTTTCTATAATTCTGACTTTATTAAAAAATTTATTTTTATTGGAAAGGCAGATTTACACATAAAGACCGACAGAAAGTAAGATCTTCCATCCGCTGGATCACCAAGTGGCCATAATGGCTAGAGTTGAGCTGATCCGAAGCCAGGAGCCAGGAGCTTCTTCTCGGTCTTCCATACAGGTGCAGGATCCCAAGCCTTTGGGCCGTCCTGGACTGCTTTCCCAGGTCACAAGCAGGAAGCTGGATGGGAAGCGGAGCTGCTGGGATTAAAACTAATGTCTGGACCCAGCGCCGAGGCCTAGTGTCTAGGGTCCTCGCCTTGCATATGCCAGGATCCCATATGGTCACCAGTTTTAATCTCAGTGGCCCTACTTCCCATCCAGCTCTCTGCTGTGGTCTGGGAAAGCAGTCGAGGATGGCCCAGGGCCTTGGGACCCTCCACCGGTGTGGGGGACTTGGAAGGAAGCTTCTGGTGCCTAGCTTTTGATCGGCTCAGCTCTTGCCATTGAGGCCACTTGGGGAGTAAATCAATAGCAAGACGATCTTTATCTCTTTGTCTCTCCTCTCTGTAATTCTGACTTTGCAATAAAAAGCAAACTTTAAAAAAAAATTACCCTCATGTCTTGGATCTTCATGTAGGATATATTCCCATCTACCCTGGAGATTAGAAAATAGAGGAGGGCCATCCAAAGGATGCTAGAACAATCGATACTAGAGCAATCTTTTCTACATGTGATTCAATTGTTTCTTTTTTAACTCAAGGTCTGGCTTCCTTACAGGAAGCAGCACACACTAAGCGTAAGTGCATGTGAATTTTATCGCTACTTAGACCAAGACACGCAGCATCATCGGACGTGTAACACTAACTACTTTGCCATATCTCTCAAATGCCTTCCCTCCTTTCAACACTCCCACTCCCCTCACTCATCTTATCAGGTTCTTTCCCCAGTGCTTAGCTTATGGCAAACACTCAAATATTTGAATGAGTCACTCAAGAAACAAATACATGGAAGGAATGAGGCCCTGGTTGGAAGGAAAGGCCGGCCTAGGGGATGCACCGGACTTGCTTTGGGTCAGTTACTACCCACACCAGGGTCGGGTACTTCCTACCCCACCCGCCTCCCCCGCAGAGTTTCGAAGGGAGGCTGGTGGCACAGGACGCTGGAGCCTCAGGCCGTGTCCCACTCCTCCCCATCACGCCGCCCGGCCTGCAGACCCCCGGCGCCGCCGTCCCCGCCGGCCCGTGGTGCCCTATGAGGACCCCTGCCCAATCACGGTCCAGTGGAGGGGAGCCATCCATCACCGGCCGCCAGCCAATCCGACAAGCTCTGTCACGCTGTCAGCCAATGGACGAAAGGTACAGGGACGCGCGCAGCCGGAGGGGGTGGGGCTACCGGCTCTGGACTTTGAGGCGCGGCCCGAGGGTCGCCCTCGCTGCTTCGGGGTTCCCGGCCATGTCGGGCTGTGTTTGGGGTCGCGCCTCGCGCCACGGTCCGCAGGGCGGGTGTTTCCTTGCGCGTGGTCGGCCTCGGCCTCGACCTCAGGGCGTCCCCCCTTGTCCGCCGACAGGGCCCCGCTGGGTCAGTCACCCGAGCACAGAGGGGCTGGAGAGCCCCGAGGGACCCGTGGGGAGGAGACGGGAAGGCCCTTCCCGAAAGCCGCCCTTCCCGAAAGCCGCCCCCGGCGCTCCGCTCCGGCCTGGGGCAGCGCTAATGAGGCCGTCTGAGGGAGCCGGTGCCAGCGGGCAGGGTTCTGGGCGGCCGGCCAGGTCCTCGGGCCTGATGGGAGCCTGGCGGGAGCCTGGCGGGGCTGCGGGCGCCGGGAGGTGGCCTGGGGTCGCGGTGCGGCGGGCGGCTCGCCAAGCGGGGGCCTGAGCCAAAGCCGACATCGCAGAGCCCTCCTCGTCCCTCCTCCTCCTCAGCCAGCCGGGGTGGACGAGGGGCGCCGTGGGCCCTTCTAGGCAAGCAAGCGTGGGAAGCCCCCCGCCCCCCGTGCCCAGCAGTTCTCCTGGAGTGAGCTGGTTCTGAGGAAAACTCTGGAACCTTCTCGAACCTCAGTGCCGTCCCCGGCCAGCTGTGAGGAGAGAGGGAGCCGGCGTGCGCCGAGTGCCGCCTGCTGCCTGCCCCTCTTTCCATTCCGGGTCCCGGCACCATCAGAACCTTAGGGCCCCTGTGGGCGCGACCGAGTTGCCGGGAAGCGAACTGCCTCTCCGGGCGGCGCGGCCGCTAGGGGCGGGATGGCGGGAGCCAGGCGCTGGGTGTGGCCGCGTCTCTGCCCGCGTATTTCTGGAGAGTTCTAACTCTCCCGTCGCCGCGCTGGCTCTAGAGCCCACAGACCTTAATTGCCTGCTCTTTGCCTTTTGCATTATTCATTGTTACGGGTTCTGGACGCAGCGCTTACAATATCTATGTCTGCGTCACTCCGTCCCGGCCATTTTTCTCTGACACAAGGGCCAAGCCAGTGAACAAATAACCCAGCCTTGAAGAGGTTTACAGACAGCGTGGGGTGCTGCTAACCGCAAGGCCGGCCTCCCTGATCGCGTACAGGCCTCTCGGCTTTCGCGCTGCGCACACCGCGGGGACTCCCGGGACGAGGTAGGACGCCTGCGCTGGTTGCCAGGGCAACGCCCTGTGGCGGCGGGGCGGGGGTTGGAGACGCTCAGACGGAAGCTGAGGAGTCGGGATCGGTCCCGCCCCCAAGGGCGGAGTTAATCCCGTGAGCGGACCCCGCGGACGTGAGATTCCAGTCATTGTCCTCCAGGTGGCGCTGCAGGATCGCAGATGCCGTTCTGGGGCGGGGCTTCCCGTGGCGCCCGCCGGTTCTCCCCGCCCCCAGAGGGGCGTGTCCGCAGGAGGGGCTTTTACGTCAGGCCGCGGTGGGATCGAGGGAAAGTTCGGTGTCCCCGCGACGCAGCGTCAGAAAGACGCGTTAAATCCCGGCCTTGTCCTCGGGAGAAACGGAGGGTCTGGGACCGGGTCAGAGAGGAGAAGTCGCGTCATCCAGCTCGGTCCAAGTGGTTTATCTCTAGGCCCCCGGCCTGGCGGACCTGGCAGCTCGTCAGCTGCTCTGGAGCGCCCGGCTCGGGTACTGGCCGCCGCTTTCTCGCCTCAGAGGCCGGCCGAGCCGGGCGCTCCCGCAGGGCTCTAGTGCCCGGGATACGCCACCCAGGCGCCATGCGGTTCCTCGGCTTGTCCAGGGGAAGCCGTGCTCCTTTTCTTTTTGGAGATTAGAAATGGGAAAAAATTACTCAGAGAGCCCCCAGTGGATGCACTGTGTGTCCTGCAGACAAAATGCGGGTGTCCGTGTCTTCTGTCCCTCTCCCCCTCCACTCCCCCCGAGGGGTCCCCGAGTGACCTCTGGTTCTGGTAACTAGTACCAGATCCCTCCACCCACTCCTCTTCCCACAGGCAGTTATGGGGATCCCACACTGGGTGTCCCCAAGGCGAGCCCCAGGTTTTACCACACACACACACACACAACTTCTAGGCCAAGAGAAAAGAGGACCCTGAGCAACAAAGCTGGTTTATTGGGGCCCCGGGGGTCAAAGATGCATGAAGTTAGAGTTGAGGCAATTCTGGCGGCTCCCAGGGCCCACGGGCAGGGCCGGCGTCGTCAGGTCTTTGCTACTGGGAGCCAAAGTCCAGAGGAGTCATGAGTCAGGGCTGGGGGGCTGGGGAAGGGCGGGTTGTAGGGGAACTCTGGTCCCAAGAGCAGCAGGCCTTACGTCCACAGCCTTCATTTCAATAACGACCACTTGATTTGTTCCTTGGCAGACTGAAGAACCTGCGTGGGGAGAAAGCATTGCGTGGAGGGGCAGGCCAGGACCTCAGCACAGTGGGGGGCTATAGGGGGATGCAGTGGGGGGGCGCTGGGGGCTCCCCGCCTCCACCGGCCCTGCAGCCCTTGTGCACTAGGTGGCAGCAGCTTTCCGTAGCCTTGAAGCGCACAGCAAGAGCCAGCCAGGGAGGTGGTGGGGGGGGCCTGCGCCTGCTTCCTGCCTCTGCAGCTGTGGGTGGGGCGGTGGCCTGTGTCTCCCACATGCCAATTCCTGCCCAATGTCCCCCAGGGGAGACAGGACCCCTCCGCAAGCCCCTGGCTCCACACCCCACCGGATCCCCTGCTGATGTGGCTCTCCGGGGTTGATACAGTCCCCTCCCGCTGTGCACATACAGTGCCAGCCAGTGGGCAACTCAAGGGCATGCACCCCACAGTTCATGCCTCCAGCCAAGATGCCACTTTTCCTTATGCAGAAGGCCCTTGCCACACTGGACATGTCCCCCCCTCTTGCACAATCCCTACTGTTTCAGGGACAGTTGGGCCTGGGACATCTCCACGTCTCCAAGCTGGAATCTAACTTTGTCCTCATTTTATCAGCCCTTTGCTACCTGAAATTCTCTTCTTTACTCAAGAGCTCCACTAAAAATGCAATGTCTTCATGCTTCCCCTTTTAGGAAAGACAGTCATAGCTTTGGACTAGCATGCGCGTCTTGTCGGGAGCTGTGCTGAGAGCTTGGCATGCGCTGACTCGTCTCCTACTCCTAATAACGCTATAAGGAGGGAGGCTCCTGGGTCCCTAGGGCATAGTGATTTGAGCTTCCACCTGCAGTGCCAGCATGTTAGTGTTGGTTTGAGTCCCACTTCCAGTCCAGTTCCCTGCTAATGTGCCTGGGAAAAGCAGCAGAGGATGGCCCAATTCTTCTGGCTCCTGTGCACTCACATGGGAGACCCAGAGAAATCCCTGGCTCCTGGCTTCAGACTGGCCCAGCTCTGGCCATTGTGGTCACTTGGGGAGTGAACCAGCTAATTGGAAACCTCTCTCTCTCTCTGTCTCTCCTAATGTAGAGTTACAATCTTTCAAATAAATAAGATAAATCTTAGGTGGGGGATGGTAAAAGGGCCTGGGGATGAGATGCCGCCAAACTGGGGCCCTGTGACACGCAACAGTGGGGATCCTGCCATTGGTCCCTGGGAGGCCAGGACCTCTGTGGACTTCCGTGGTGCATGAGGGTGGGAGTGGGTGAGGAAGTAAAGGAATACTAAATGGCTTCCTTCGGGTATATCTACATGGTGGCGGCTGCTGTTACAAGAAGCCCAGAGGGCCTGAATAACCTCTCCTGGGGACAGGCCTGCGAGGGTCAGGTGGGACACACTCTGTGGGTAACTTGCATGAGCACCCTGGGCTTTTCTGCTCTGCTCATGGCTCCTCCCTCTTTGTGCATGGCCTGGGAAGTGCTGTGTGGATGCACGCACGATGTGAGGAGCAACTGATGAGGCAGAGCAAGTGCCAAAGACAACACAGGCAAGGGGGCACCGTGCCTACAGCTCCCCGGCCACTAAGGATGGCACAGACCTATCTTGGCAGGGCTACTAGGGCAAGAGGTAGTACCAGGGCAGAAAGCTCCACAAAAGCAGGATTAACTTAGGTAGAGAGACCTGAGGGCAGACAGAACGGAGGGCAAGACAGGCAGCCTGGGTTACAGGAAGCGTGTGCAGCTGGTGGCCCGATCAGGCCACAGAACAGAGAATGCCTCCCCCACAACTCAAACCTGGCATGTGCCCACTCCCAAATGGGACTATGCAAAGTTGGGGTGGGCATGAGTTTTTCCACAGCCAGGTGGCATGGAGTGAGGTGGCAAGTGGTAAGTGGGGAAACTTATACCCCATTCAAGGGTTAAGGGGGATAGGGACCTGAGGGAAGTTTTATGTGGCATCTTATCCAGAAAAGGGGTTCATTACAGGAGCTGTACCCCCAAATGGCTTTGCATGGCAAACAGCCTGGCTGTCACCAGAATGGGCATCCCATGCAGCATTCAGACCAACTAAACCAGGCCAGGAGGTCAGGTGGGCTGCTGCTGCCATGCCCCTCTGTCTCTGAGTGCCTGCTGCCTGCCCCTCCTCCTACACACCCTCCCAGAGGGCCCATCTCTGCCCCACCCAGCCCTTCCCTTCCACACCCCAAATTCTCAGCCTTGCCAGCTTCCACTCTCCCTGTCTTTGAGGTCCAGGTCTGGCTAGGGCAGACCCAGAGCACCTACCTGAGCCACACTCTGCTCTGTCAAGGCGCTGTCATCCATCTGTGGGGAAACAAAGGGTTGGTTCAGGGCAGGGGCAGAGAGGGGGAGGACGGGGGGCTGGGGAGGAAGCGCTGCTGAAATGCACCTGTGGCACTCGGCAGTGGGTGCCTGGCCGTTGGCCACTGGGAAGCCAGGACCCCTGCCTGGGGCGGGGGTGGGGTGAGAGAGTGAAGGGGAAGAAAGATGGCAGGAACGGCCTTCTTCAGGAATGAGAAACCCAAATAAAGCAGGGAGATTCTGTTCCTATCTGGACCCCAAACTCAAGGTCAAGGCAGGCACCTGGCATTCCCCTTGAGAACCTGTTCATTTCCTGGGTCTGTAGCACCAGGGGGAATGGGGAGGTGCTTGAGGTCATGGGTTGGGGGAAGAAGGAGGGACTCCTTGAGGAGCTGCCCTCCTCCCCACCCCCTGGTTGGCTTCTGCCAGAGGCACTCAACCCCCACCACCTCAGCCCTGCCTGCTTTGCCCACCCTGCCCACTTTAGGGGCCCAGGTGGGGGCCAATAAGAGCAGCAGGGAGGACTCTTACCCTGAAGTTCACTTTCTGGATCACTTGCTGGGGCTCACTCTCCAGAATCACGCTGTAGAGGGGGAACCCAAGAGGACACTCAGCATGGGGCTCTCCCTGCCTGCTCTCCAAGCCACGTCTTACCCCTGTCTCCAGTGCATTCTGGGACCCTCCCCTGCAGGGGTTTTCTCAGGGGTCACCCTTGGGTCAGATGCTGCCCTCACCATGGAGGACCCCAGCTCCAGTACTTTTGGGGAGCCACACATACTTGGTCATCAGTAAGCAAAACCCATGAATGCGGTGCAAGGCATCCATCCTTGGCTAAGCAGGTTGCCCTAGGCAGTGGCTCAGAAACCCAGAGTCCTGCAGAGCCCACTTGGCTTTCTCTGTGAGGGGCGGTCCCTGTGTCTTTGGTGCCAATTCAGTAAGTTGTTCCCTTGTCACCACCATTTTTAAAACAGGAAAAGAAAGGTTCAGGAAGAGCCAGTCTGCGGCCCAAGTCACATGTCTGGGTGGCATCCGGATCTGCTGTCCTTCCAGGTGTGGGTAAGTGCCCGTGCCAGTGCTGCTCCCAGGCCTGGAGATCAGCTTGCATTCCCCAAACCCTGCCTGTGCGACAGTCAGCCACAGTGTGACAGCCATGTTTCTCTCCCAAGTGGCCTGACCCTGGCTAACGCTGACATCCACTTTACCATCCAAGTGGAGTGGCAGCAAGAGTAAGGGGTCGTGGGGACAGGGTCTGTGGTCTCTGCCAGGAGAGCAGTGGATAAGTTGGCCTGAGAGCCTGGCAACATTCTAGAAGCAAGTCAGAGCTGATAGCCCTCCGGAGCCCCTCAATTAGGATGATCCCACCCACCCTCTTCTTGCCAACCCTCCTCACCCGCCATCTACAATCTCATCCAGCACCAAGAAGGCTCCATCCATGTTCTCCAGCAACCAGCGCTTCTCCACGTTTCTCCTGCAGGCAGACAAGCTCCCGAGTCACCCTGACAAACCCCCTCTCGGCAAAGTCCACCTCCTTCACCACCATCCCCAAGGCCCAGGAAGATGGGGGTGGAGCCTGAGCCCAGGGCCAAAGGGCTGTCTTTAGCCCTACCTTGCCCAGTCTCCCCTGCCTTAGGAACTGTGCTTCCCCAATGCAGCCCATAGCTAGTTTAGATGCTATTTCTTACTATGTGCAATTGTGTCAAGTGTGGACGTTAGTTTCGGGATGATTCTAGATTGGTTGGGCCCAAGCCCTGGGACAGATGGCAGATAATTAAAGGGCAATGCAGTGAGTCAACGTAGAAAGCCCAATTGGAATATGGGAGTTCCATCTCTCACGACACTAACATGTGTGACCTCAGGTAACGGGGCTTTGCTGCCTGGCCACACCCTGACTGTACTCTGGGTGGCACTGTGGTGACTAGGGACAGGGCAGGGCCCAGGGGTGGTGGTGGGGAGGAGTGGGGAGGGGAGTGATTCCAGTCCCAGTCCCCATGGAGGAAGAGCTCCACTGTCGGGGACCATGGGCCTTGAGACCAGAACACCTTACCTTAAGATGTGACTCAGTGACTCAAAGAGGCAGGTTAGAACGGCCATGAGCATCAGCTGCAATGGGCAGGTGTGGGAGGAGCAATGAGAGCTCAGGTGGCAAGGGCCAAAGCAGCTTCAACACCCGCCTGTGGGATGGGGGTGGGGCGGGCTGGCCCGTGTCAGAAGGGAGGGGGCTGGAGACAGAGCGCAACTGGGCTGCAGAGGATGGGAGACTCGGGACTGCTCCCACTGGGGACACTGTCCACCTCCCTAGCTTTAAGAAACAATCACAGGGGGTGACAAGGTCACTTTTGGCTCCCGGAGGACTCTCAGGGGCAGCATGGAAACGCACTGTCCCAGCAGGAGCCCCTCTGGGTGCTGCCCTTCATCCCCTGTAGCCCGGAAGGTCCATGATGAGCCTCCAGGACCCAGGATCCACCCCAGATCCCAAGCATTCCCCAGGACAGACTCTCAGGTGGCCCCAGGCCCCTGAATTCACCTCGTTCTCATGAGATGAGCCCACCACGTACAGGAAGAGGTCAATGCTGCTCTTGTAGACAATGGTCATGCCCCCAAGAAATGCAATTTCACCTAGGAAGAACGCAGAGGCCCTCAGTCCTGGGTACCTCCTCCCGCCAATCTCCCCTACTCTTCCCAGCCCACCATGGGACCACCACCCTCCCATGATCCTGGGTCCTCCCCCACCTGCTACTGTGTTTTTAGACTGCTTCATTCTGGGGCACCAACAAAGGCAGTGCCAGGTCAGGCTCCTGCCTGCCCTGGGACCAGCCTGGGGAGCCATGTTCAGTTGGTGGGATGAAGGATGTGTTGCATGTGGGCTGGGGTGGGGTACTGGGACAGCTGGCAAGAAGAGGAGCCTCAGAAGGAAGAGGATGGCCAGGGGTGCGGAAGGCCACCAGGGACAGCTGGGTCTGGCTGGAAAAGGCAAAGGCGAGAGAACAGCAACCCTCAGATTATCATGACAGGAGGGGGCGGACACTTACTGTCAGTACGGCTGGTCTTGTTGAAAACGTTTTTCTCGAAAACCACCTGCTCCTTCATGGAGGGGAACGTATCATCATAATACTATGAGAAAGGGGAAGAGAAGGGCTGGAGCCAGGTCACAGGGCCGGGCTCCTCCCTAGATGGGGGGCAGGGAGGAGTGAGTGCTGGGTAAACGGGGCCTTATTGCCATCCAGCCTCCCCTTTACTGTCCTCACCCCTTCCTCCCACACAAACTCTAAGTGTTCTACTGATGTGTGGGGTGGATGGCGGGGGCAATGGCTGGGGGTCAGTGTGCGTGATCCCGGCCTGTGTCTGTGGGAATGATGGCATAGCCAGGTGTTCCCTACTCAAAAACAACCATCAGCACAACCCCAGGAGTCGGGTAATTCCCACACTGTTCTGGGAAGAAGAACCAGAGCTGGGGCTCTGAGGACAGGGTGACCACAGATGGGGTTGCACTGACTGTCATGTGTGGGAAGGAAAGTTCTCCGCATGAATTGCAGAACTAAACCCATGTCTTGTTTCAGGTTTGTGTTTGATAAACCTCAACCTGTGAAACAGATGGGTCCTGCTGGGAGGAGGCCATGGAGCCTTGGGCATGGCTGATCCCCCTCCAAGCACCTGCTAGGGCAACGTGTGGCCAGCTCAGCTGTCAGTTTGCAGCATGGATCCTGCCACCTAATGCTCCCTCTGCAGGCAAATTCGTAGCTTCCTGGTCAGCCGCACCACACCAAACACACACACTGGAATGTCAGGCATCGATAATTTAGAGGTTCGGCTCTCCTGGAGGGGCATGGCAATGGTAGGAATCTGTTCTTGGAGGAGCCTAGCCTTGCGTGACCAGATCAGGAAATTGGCATTCTGTGGAGGCCATCCTGGGCTTCAGGTCACAGAGCCTGACTCTGGACATTGTTAGGTTTGAACACTAGAACCCTAAGCAGCTCACAGGGCATCCCACCCTCATGCTTGCCATCTGGGAAGTTAGACTTGGCTCAGGTACTTTCTAGCATCGCATCTGATTCTAAATCCTTCCAGCTCTGGGAGTAATTCGTTTGTATTCACAAAGGAGTGCTCAGTAAAACCTGTGGCCTCCTGGGTTCCAAGTTCCAATTACCCCCTCCCATGGCAATTTCCTGTACCCAGGGTCCAGCTGGCCAGAGCAAGACTGAAGAGAAATCAGCAGATCCATACCTCCTGTGAGCTCTAGCTGTACTTCCCATGCCTAGGGGGAGGTCTCCACTGAGCTGCTCAGAAACCCCAGTAGTTTATGCTCTGGGCCTCTCAGGGTAGGGTGGGGGGTTACCTTGGCCAGTAGCCGGTGCCCATCATTGTCTAGGATGAAAACAGCCTTGATGGTGTAGAGGGAAGGTTCCTGTAACTGACACGAGGGGGTGGGGAGAGCACCATTTGGCCCCTGACCCCACATGGATACCCTATCTGGGTTCCACGGACTCTGCGGGCCCTAAGAGGATCTCCTTGGGCTCCAGCCAGCAAAAGTCCACGGTTGGTCCAGCTCAACCCGGTGACACAGGGGCCACTCCACTCCACTCTGCGATGACAGCGGATGTTCCAGGCAGGCCCCGGGTGGGCGCCATGCCCACTGGGTGCAGAAGGTCCTTCCGGGCCCAAGTTCTGTCATGCACTGACTGCTCCAGAGCCCGAGTCGGAGTGTACCACAGAACCTGGGTCGGGGGACAGCAGCGCCAGGCCTGCTGCTTCCGGTGAACCCCGGCTCCAGGGGCAGCCCCAGGGATGGGCGCAGGTCCGGACCCTCAGGCCACTCCTTCCCCACTCCCAGTGGATTCTCACCTCCCTCCCCTCCCCCCGCGTCATTACCATCCCATCACTGCTTCGAGTTGACCTAAAACTTTAGCTCCGCACCAGCTGACCCAGGACAAGTCTCCTGGTCGGCCTGTGCCAGTGGATGAACTTTCTCGACCCAGCTCAGGGCCTGGGCCCCCTTCCCAGGGCTGCCGGGCAGCGACACAAAGTTCTCAGCGCCCGCGCCCCAGTTGCTGAGCTGGCGGCCGCTCCCCGCCCAGCTCCCGCCAACCGGAATCCCGCGCGCTCCCTACCTGCTGCCCCAAGGGCTCTCCGGCTCCTGCGGGCGGCGCCGCGACCTCAGCCTGGGCTGCCGCGGCCCCCTCCCCCGGGTGTGGACGTGGCCAGGCCTCGGGCCGCTGCATTCTGCTTGCGCCTCGCACTGACAGTGCCGCCCGCCGCGCCGCCCCGCCTCCGCGCCCTGGCCGGCGCCGCCCGCCCTCTCTCTCCATCCGCAGCTCCAGTGGGGCTGTCCTTCCCGAGTGGCCTCTTCCTCCAGCTCGCCCTCACTTCTGGTCCCATCGGCCCTGAGCCCACACCTCGCTCCCCTGCCTCACCACTGGTCTCTTGCTCTGTTTCTCAGTCCTTTCTGCTCCCCAAAGTTCCACCCAGCTTGCTGCACCCCCAGGTGGTCCCAGAGCCAGCCCCTCTTGCTGCTTCCTGCCTCTCTCAGGCTGCCTTGGGGTCTGCAGAAAATGTAAGCAAAGCCCACCTGAGGCTTAAGACTCTTGACAGGTACCATCCCACAACTGACAGGTCACCCTTCAGGTCTCAGGGGCCAGTTCTAGCAGTGACCCGTGAGGGCATCTCTGGGGGGCCCCTTTGTGAAGCTGCAATCTCTCTCCCACTACTTAGAGGACAGGAAAGGCTGAGCCCTGGGAGCACCTGCCCAGATGTGTTCTGGTCCCCAAAAGTGATGCTCAGTGCAGCTGTGTCCTGGCAGGAGGGTGTGCCTTCACCCTCTGAGGAACCCAGAGGACACATTGTCATTTCAGCACACAGCCTGCGGCAAAACCCAGGTAATGCTACTCTGAGCATCTACCCTGGCTAACAATGGTGTGTGTTTTACATTCAACAGGTTCACATACACCACATAATACAATCTTCTAGCGCAGTGCAATGGCTCAATTGGCTAAATTCTCACTTTGCAAGCACCAAGATCCCATATGGTTGCCAGTTCACGTCCTAGCTGCTCCATTTCTCATCCAGCTCCCTGCTTGTGGCCTAGGAAAGCAGCAGAGGATGGTCCAAAGCCTTGGGATACTGCACCCACGTGGGAGACCCAGAAGAAGCTCCTGGCTTGGGAACCTGGCTTCGGATCAGCTCAGCTCCAGCCATTGTGGCCATTTTGGGGGTGAATCAGTGGATGGAAGATCAAGATTTTTCTCTCTGTCTCTCCTCTATGTAAATCTGCCTTTCCAATAAAAATAAATATATCTTTTTTAAACAGATGCAATCTTCAGGCTGGGCTAGGGACTGTCTCCCCCACTCTAAGCTCAGGCATTCAGACTTTGGCTGATCTTTTCTTTTTCTTTAATGGATATTACTTTAAAAAAAGATTTATTTTATTTTTCTTATTGAAAGTCAGATTTACAGAGAGGAGGAGAGACAGAGAGGAAAGATCTTCTGTCTGCTGGTTCACTCCCCAGGCAGCCGCAATGGCCGGAACTAAACCAATCAAAAGCCAGGAGCCAGAAACCTCGTCTTGATTTCCCACTCGGGTGCAGAGTCCCAACGCCCCAATCAGGGAGCTGGATGGGAAATGGAGCAACCTGTATTAGAACCAGCATCCATATGGGATCCTGCTTTAGGCACTAGGCTACTACATCAGTTCCAGAACATTGGGCTTTTAAGATTGTTTTCCCATCTGCTGCCTCATTTCCCAAATGCCTATATTGGCTTGGATTGAGCAGTGTCCAACACTGGGGGCCAGGAGCTCCATCCAGGTCTCCCACATGAGTGGCAGGATCCATCACCTCTGCTCCCAGGAAGCTCGAGTCAGGAACTGGAGCGGCTGTCAGACCCAGCCCTGGCTGGTGGCTCAAGTCCTGGGTTCAGGATTCGAATTTGAACTTCTTCCCTGTGCTGTTCCTCAAAGCTCCTTCCATTGCGGATGCATTCACTCGGGTTTGGTGGTATGGAATGGGGCTCTCCTGCTCTCTCCTCAGCAGGCCTTCTCCAAGTTGAAGGTGAAATGCTGTCACCAAATGGCACCAATACTGTGGCACCAGTGTGTCAGACTCAGTAGACTCCCCGTCTCAGCACATACTCTGCTTTCTTTGTACGTCTCTCGATCACTCAGTGTCAGTTTACCAATTTGTTTCCACAAAGTATGGGGGCCTTTTCATCACTACAATTTGAGTACTTCAAGATAACATGTCTGTCTTGTTCACCGCCCCTGAATCACTCACAGGGATTGGCACTAAGATGGATTTAATAAATTCTAGTAAGTAAGTGAATAAATAAATGAATGACCCAGGGTGAGGTAGCTCATGTCAAAATATTCAGAGAATACTGATTTTAAACCTAATGGCATGTGATGTGGCTGAGAACCCCCTCAAGGAAGCAACATTTGTGGCTGGCATTTGGCACATCGCCACTTGGGACACACGCGTCTCGGATGAAGTGCTTGGTTTGGGTCCTGGCCCCAGTCCTGATTCCAGCTACCTGCTAATGTGCACCCTGGGAGCAGAGGCTGATGGTTCAAGAACTTGGGTCCTTGGCACTCAGGAGATCTGAACTGAATTCTTGGCTTCATCCTGTCCCAGCTCTGGGCTCTGGCGGTTACTGGGATAGTGAACCTGTGGGTGGGAGAGCTCTGTATCTGTCTTTCGTTTTCAGAAAGAAAGAAACAGAAGAAACAGAGAGAGAGAAAGAGAGAGTAGATCCAGGATTTGAATCCAATTACCTGATCCAGGACTCAGGGGTCCCAAGCAGAGAGCAGCTGCAAGTGCTTGGGAGCTACAGTGGCCAACCCTGTGATGATTCAGATGGCACATCCCTTGAGGCCAGGGCTGTGGCATAGCAAGCAAGGCTGCTGCCTGTGCTGCTGGCATCTCACAGGTACTGGTTCATGTCCTGGGTGCTCCGTTTCCAAGCCAGCTTTCTGCCAACGGCCTGGGAAGAGCTGGAAGATGCCCTGAGTGTTTGAATCCTGATGCTCTTGGAGAGATCCAGATGACTGTCCTGGCTCCTGCCTATGGCCTGGCCCCATACCAGCCACTGCGGCTTGCTGTGCAGTGAACCAGCTCTGCCTCTCTCAGTAACTGTGACCTTTAAAATAAATATATTTTTTAAAGATTTATTTGTTTTTTTTTTTTATTGGAAAGTCAGATATGCAGAGAGGAGAAGAGACAGAGAAGAAGATCTTCCATCCACTGATTCACTCCCCAAGTGACTGCAGCAGCCGGTACTGCGCCAATCCTAAGCCAGGAGCCAGGAACTTCCCCCCAGGTCTCCCACGTGGGTGCAGGGTCCCAAGGCTTTAGGCCGTCCTCGACTGCTTTCCCAGGCCACAAGCAGGGAGCTGGATGGGAAGTGGAGCTGCTGGGATTAGAACCGGTGCCCATATGGGATCCTGGCATGTTTAAGGCGAGGACTTTAGCTGCTAGGCTATTGCGCCGGGCCCTATTTTTTTTTTTTTTTAATGAGAGAAAAGAGAACACCTGGGACCAGTGTGGTGGCGTAGTATGCTAACCTTTAGCCTATGGTGCTGGCATCGGTATGGGTGCCAGTTCGAGCTCTGGCTATTCCACTTCTGATCCAGCTCTCTGCTTTTTGCCAGGAAAGCAGTGGAGAATGGCTCAAGGCCTTGGTCCCCTGTACCCGTGTCGGGGACCCAAAAGAAGTGTCTGGCTCCCGGCTTTGGAGCACCCCGGCTATTGAGGCCATTCTGGGGAGTGATCCAGAAGATGGAAGATCTCTCTCTCTCTCTCTCTCTCTCTCTCTCTCTCTCCCTGCCAGTCTGCCTTTCAAGTAAATACATCTTTTCTTTTTCTTTTTTTAATTGGGAAAACAGGGCATACCTCAGTGTTTCTTGCAGGCTGTCTGAGCTGCCAGAGAGAATGCAATCAATGCCCTTCGCTTTAGTGGGCGGGGGGTGCCCAACATTTGGGCGTTTTATGACGATTCTAAATCCTGACGTTTTATCAGTGGCCATACTGGCGGGGTATGTTATTTAAAATTGCTGACTTGAGCTTTTTGATGCCTTGGTATTTCCGTGAGCTAGTCCATCTTGTGAGGACATTTAAGGTACCATTTCCCAACCTGTCTGGCGTAAGGTGTCCACCGTGGGAGAGGGTCAACCTCCAGAAGACTTGGAAAGATAGGGGCTTCAGGGAGTTGGAGTGGCTCTGCAGGAGACCTGAGGGAGGAGCTATACACAGCAAAGAGTGTTGAAGGATGCAGTGAAGGAACAGAGGGGTGAAGGATGGGAGAGAAGGCAGAGAAGGAAACTTGGGAGCTACAAAACGCTCCTCCTCCCCAGCACTGCTATGCTGGTCTTGGGATCACCAGTTCTCCAGTGTCTTCAATGTCCTCACCCTCCTCAAGCATTCTCAGCAGACAGCCCAAGGATCCTTCCTCTCTGCGGCCGTTCCAGCTCAGAGGCATCTCTTATGGAAGCCTGTGCAAAAAGGCAAACCAAGGGTGCCCAGGGTCAGTCCAGTCCGTGTCCGCTGCAGACTGTACACAGGTGCAGCAGTGGGAGTCAGACTGGGGCCTGCTGGTCAGAAGGAACGCAGCCTTCTCCGCCCTGTGTGGCCCTCAGGGTGAATCCTGTGCAGTGAATCCTGGAGCTGGACCCAGCCCTTGTCCCCCAGGGTTGGCCCAGGAGGCAGGGGGTTCAAACGGGGTTCTCCTATGGGTATGTGCTGGAGGGGAGACCGTTCCACTTGCTGGCTCTGACTCACTCTCCTGCTGCTGCAGTTCCGCGTGGCTTGTCCTTGGAGCTCAGCATCTGTTGCTGTGTGACAAGGAGCAGCAGCTCCTTTGGGCACCAGCCCCCATCCTTCCTGCTAGAATGTCACAAGGGGGAGGTGCGCGTACAGTCTGGGGCGTGGATCGGCATGCTGGTGGCAGCTGCTAGATGGAAAGCCAGAGCTGCTGGGCTCTGCTTGCAGGGTGGGCTTCTAGTAGACCACTCCACTGGCACCTGTTGCTTCTTCATCCTCTGGGATGAAGTTGTAGAGTGGGTAGACAGAGTCTTGGCCAAGACAGGGCCTCCTGCCCAGCTCCACCCCCATGCACAAGCATCAGACACATGATCTGATTCCCCAGATTCGTGAATACCTATATTGTTGTCTCCACTGAGCTCAGGATAGTCGCAGCAGCAAGTGGCCAAGCTGGATTTCTGGGGCCAGTTATGAATCTCAAACACCCACTCCCCTGACCTCCCGGTGGCACCTCCCTGACCGTGACCTGGCACACTGAGAGCTATACAAAGAAAATTACACAATGTTGTTTGGAACAACATGGCAAGACTCAAACGACAGCTGAACTCAGCCTCAAAAAATGTTACAAGGTAGAGACATGAATGAACAATAGGGCATTTACTCATACATGTTGGGGAAGGGAGAGCACGTCCCTAAATTCGATGATTCTGGTGGCTGCTTTACCACTGCTGTTCCTTTATTCATTCAACTGAAATTTGTTTTTCTGTTTTTTAGAAAAAAAATTTTTTTCTTTACAAGGCAGAGTTACTGAGAGAGGGGTAGATCATCTATCAACTGGTTTGTTCCCGAAAGGCCTGAGGCTAAGCCAGGCTACAACTCCATCTGGGTTCCTTGCATGGGTGGCAGAGCCCCAGGCCCCTGGGCCATCATCCACTGCCTTAGCAGGCTCATTGGCAGGGAGCTGAATTGGAATTGAAGCAATCAGGACTGGACCAGTACTCACACAGATAAGAGCATTACCTGTAGCAGCTTAACCCACCGTGTCAGTCCCCAGCCCCCAGGCTGCCCCACTCCCCCGGACACCTCCCCCAACCCCAGATGCAATTCTGGCTTTAAGCTGCTGAGCTTTGGTGACAGGTAAAAATCACCTAAGGAGCTTTGTATTTGTTTGTTTAAGACAAATTTGTTTTTGAAAGACAAATTTACAGAGAGGAGGGTCAGATTTTCTATTCACTGGTTCACCCCCCAAATGGTTGCTACAGCCAGAGCTGAGCAGAGCTGAAGCCAGGAGCCAAGAGCTTCTTCTGGATCTCCCACACAGATGCAGGGGCCCAAGGACTTGGACCATCCTCCATTGCTTTCCCAAGCCACAAGCACGGAGCTGGATCAGAAGTGGAGCACCGAGACATGAACTAGTGCCCATATGGGATGCTGGTACTGCAGGCAGAGGATAAGCCTATTGGCCACCATGCAGGCCCTGCCCAACTTGAGGAGCTTTTACAAAGTAACCAAGGCCCAACTCTGCTGTGGGAGACTCTTGATTAAACTGGTGTAAGATGGACCTGACCACTGGTATTTCTGACTAGCTCCCAGTTGACTTAATATGTGGCCAGGGCAGGTGGGAAAGTCATCTCTGGTAGTGTGTAGTGGAACTTTGGGAAGAGGCTGACGGTCAAGGGCATTACTTCTTTTGCGAGTTTAAGGGAACAGACTGGCTAAAGAGGTTTATTCCACTGTGCCACAGTGTAGTAAGCTAAGGCTCTGCCTGCAGTGCTAGCATCCTATATGAGCTCCAAGTTGAGTCTTGGTTGTTCCATTTCCCACCCTGCTTCCTGCTTATGGCCCTGGAAGGCAGCAGAGGATGGCTCAAGTCCTTGGGGGGCTGTACTACATGGGAGGCCTGGAAGAAGCTGTAGGCTTCTGGCTTTGGATAGGCTTAGGTCCAACCAATGCGGCCACCTGGGTGAACCAGTGGATGGAAGATTAATCTTTCCCTCTGTCCTTCCTTCTGTATAACTGCCTTTCTTTTTTTTTGAGAAATATTTTTTAAAGATTTATTTGTTTTTATTGAAAAGTCAGATATACAGAGAGGAGAGACAGAGAGGAAAATCTTCCATCCAATGATTCACTCCCCAAGTGACCACAACGGCTGGTGCTGCACCGATCCGAAGCCAGGAACCAGGAGCTCCTTCAGGTCTCCCACGCGGGTGCAGGGTCCCAAGGCTTTGGGCCATCCTTGACTGCTTTCTCAGGGCACAAGCAGGGAGCTGGATGGGAAGTGGAGCTGCCAGGATTAGAACCGGCGCCAATATGGGATCCTGGCGCTTTCAAGGTGAGGACTTTAACTGCTATGCCACCGCACTAGGCCCAACTGCCTTTCAAACAGAAATAAATCCTTAAGATAAAAAAGAAAGGCAGCCAGATGTCTGGATTAGCTGGAAAATGACTGATTCCCACCCAAGACATGCTACCATCTATTCTAGATGGAGTGTAGTCCTAGGATCTTCTAGAAGGGATACATAGAATTTTCAGGCAGTCCGCTAATCCATTATTGCCTTGGATCAGATGGGCTGGACAGTGAGAAACACACATACAACGGAGCAACATAGAAGCCTACGCTTCCCTGAAGCACTAAGGCAATTCCTGATGTTCCAGAAGCAGCTGGAACCCAGTCAGTGTACCCTCCCACTGCCCTTCTCTGACGTTTCCCTGACAGGTGTCACCCTGCGGAGAGGACTGACCAATGGAGATGCCTGCTGGAGACAACAGCAGCCTTCCCTATGGCGGGAACTGGGCCACAAAGACATCCTGACTAGGAGTGAGGGTGGCAGCACACGTTTTATCCTTTGCTGGTTCTATTTATGACCCCGAATCCCTGTGCTCTAAAGCCAGCCCTCTTCCCCTGGGCAGCCTGGAGTCGCCAGGGCAAAGTCTGGCTTCACGATGGCCATCAGCCCCGCCCCTCTCCCCCGGGAGCGAGCGCATGCGCTCATTTTTTCCAGCGGCCTCAGCCTGATTTAATGGATATACCGGGGCTGATGACACATCGGCATGGGATCTCTTTTGCTTCTTGGGTAATTGTCCTATTAACAGCTGTCCCAGGCAAAGGGAATGGGGGAAGGGCCTGGGGAAAGAAAAGGAGGCTTCCGGGGTAAAGAAGGACACGCCCCAGGTTTTACAAGGTTAATCAGCAGGTTTGGGGAAGGTCTGCACCTGTTGGGGCTTGATCTGGAACCCGAGACAGTGACAGGCAGTCTTTTTGGTCTCCGCTGTCCATCACGGAGGATGGAATGTCCTGCCTACCCCCACCCCCGCTGGGCCTACTCCCCGCTGCGTGGTGGCAGCTCCTCAGTCCTAACCCGAGGTTTCTTTTTCTTCTCAAGTGGCTGCAATCCCCAAAGTGGAAACTTCTCCCGGCTACTTCCTTGTCTTCCTTTCCAGTACTACAGCTCCTGACCCATCTTTCTCCAAGGTAACATTCAAATAAGGGTAACACACACTTATATGCTGTAACTGGAGTGGTGAGTCAAATTTAAATTAATAGGATGGTGCATGGTGTGGGCAAACACAAAAGCTCTCTCAATTTATTGCTGCCTCAACATGGGCCTCTCCACCCACACCCAGGACCCCAGGTGGAAGGGAAAGGAGCAGATAGAGTGCTAGCCAACCTGCTTCTGAGTCATTCAAAAGTGACCAAGTAGGCCCTGATGCAGTAGCACAGAACAGTAATCCTCTGCCTACAAGTGCTGGCATTCCATATGGATGCTGGTTCATGTCCTGGTTGCTCCATTTCACATTTGGCTCTCTGCTATGGCCTGGAAGAGCACCAAGAGATGGCCCAGGTCCTTGGGAAGCTCCTGGCTCCCAGCTTCAGATCAGCTCAGCACTGGTCATTTGTGGCCATTTGGGGGAATGAATCAGTAGATGGCAAACCTCTCTTTTTTAAAATATTTATTTATTGGAAAGTCAGATATACAGAGAAGAGAAGAGATAGAGAGGAAGATCTTCCATCAGCTGATTCCCTCCCCAACTGGCTGCAATGCCTAGAGCTGAGCTGATTCAAAGCCAGGAACCAGGAGCTCTTCCGGGTCTCCCACATGGGGCAGGGTCCCAAGGCTTTAGGTCATCCTGGACTGCTTTCCCAGGTTACAGGCAGGGAGCTGGATGGGAAGCAGGGTTGCCAGGATTAGAACCCATATCAATTAGCACCCATATGGGATTAGCATACCATACGGGATTAGCCATACCATATGGGATTATCACCCATATGGGATTCAAGCACTTTTGTGGCAAGGACTTTAGTACTAGGTTACTGTACTGAGCCCCAACCTCTCTTTCTGCCTCTCCTTTTCTCTGTAAAATATGCCTCTCCAATAAAAAAAAAAAAAAAAAACATTTTAAAAGAGTGACTGAGTTGATTTAAGCTCTTGAGGTAATGTGACAGAATCACAGCTCCCCAGGGTGGCCATCCCCTCTACAGCTGCTGAATTCCATTTTGGTATTTATCATGTATTTTATGTTAGTCTTTCAATCCTATTTGGTTTTTCATCCAAGGCAACAGGTACCTTGTAACCTTGTAGGCAGCTCCAAAAACTTTGAAAACACACATGCACTTGTCTAAAATACTCTACTCTGTTGGCACTGTAAAAGATTGCCCATTTTGGCCTGGCACAGTGGCCTAGCTGCTAAACTCACCTCGCATGCACCGGGATCCCATATGGGCGCCGGTTCTGGTCCCAGTGGCCCTGCTTCCCATCCAGCTCTCTGCTTATGGCCTGGGAAGGCTGTAAGGAGTCATTCCAATATCCCTCCCTGGACCCGGTGCCATTCCTTCTTCCTCACAGCTCACGAAATTCCCGCCGGCCTAGCTATCCACCAATCAGATGTAACCTGGCATTCCACCTGAATCCCACCCCAATCTTCCAGCCCCCTCCCCAACCCCGCCCACTCACCAATCATCCCCAGGCACTAATCCCCTGGGGCCTGCCCCCAATCCTTCCCAATCCCCGCCCCCTACACCTTGTGTAGGAGATCTGGCTTGAGTTCCCTGCTCCAGCTTAGCCCTAATTGGTGGCTATTTGGGGAGTGTACCACTGGATGGGAGCTTTGTTTCTCAATTTAAAAATATATATACATATATATATATATTTGTTTATTTAAAAAGAAATCACTCTTGCCATGCTGTCCTTCCAGCTTCTAAAATAACATATTCAAGGACTGTAGTAACTGTTGAGTGCTCACATCTTTCAGTTCTATATTTTTAAATTATTCTCAAACTTGATTTATTTTTAGTGTTTTTAGCCACATATACACTTATTCTTTCTTATTCAACAGCAACATTTATCTTCACTGTCTCATTAGTTCACAGACGGAACGGTCTCCTGTTCTCATTGCAATATACTGTATCCTTCAAGGTCACCCCTGCTTCCAGGTGTGGTTAATTGCCTTTAACAGGAACTTCCCATCACCACCTGTCTACTTGAGTCCTCTCAATTGTTCAGTATTTATGGAGCCTACTGTTTCTGTTTTTTCCTGCTGAGACTTATTCATTTTACTTGACAGAGTTAACACAGATGGACAGACAGGGTCAATTATCCGGTGGTTCACTCCCCAAATGGCTACAAGACCGGAGCTGTGCTGGTCTGAAGCCAGGAGCTTCTTCAGCTTCTCTCATGTGGGGGTGCAGGGACCCATTTGGGCAATCTGCTGCTCTCCAAGGCCACACCACAAAGCTGGATTGTAAGTGGAGCAGCTGGCAGTAGAACCTGCGCTCAGAGAGCTGCTGCACAACCTACTGAGGATTAGCCTGATACACCACTGTATTGGCCCCTCCGGGATTTTTTTTTTCAAGATTTATTTTTGAGACTATCCAGGCCTGCTGAGGTCTTGGCTACACCTTCAGGTGGGCGGCAACAGCATTGCCCCCCCATTTCCTAATTAAGTAAGAGACCACCAATGGGGAACTTCTTACCTGTAGGTTCCCCGCCCAACAAGGAGGGGTCAGGGAATGCTTAAAATCCCAAGACCCTTCCTCAAACCTTTGGTGTCTCTCTCTCCCTCCCCTTTCTAGAGGCACCCCACCTCCCGGCTTCCTTTCCAGAGGTGTTTTCCCCTTCCCTTCCCTGCTCACCTGGTCCCTTCGCAAATGAACTTTTCTGTCTGCAACAGATTCCCAGCTTTTTATTTCTATACTAAACTGAGGAAAGAACCCACCAGGCATTTCTGGTAACAATTTTATTTTTATTCGAAAGGCAGATTTACAGAGAGTAGAGACATAGAGGTCTTCTGTCTGGTTCACTATCAAAATGGCCACAATAGCCAGAGCTGGGCTGGTCTGAAGCCAGGAGCCTGCAGCTTCCTCTGGGTCTTCCACTGGGGCCCAAGGACTTGAGCCACCCTCATCTGTTTTCCCAGGCAGGGAGCAGGGTGGGAAACGGAGCTGCCAAGACTGAAACCAAAGCTCACATGGGATGCAGGTGGGGCTTTTATTGGTGATGCCTGGATCAGTCTTTCACATAAACTAGCTCGGTGGTCTATAAGGATCCAACCAGGGGCTGCCAGTGTATGAGAGTTGTTCAAATACACCAGGTGTTTGTGCTGGTGGTTAAGAAGTCGGCTTCCCACGTTGAGGTCAGTAAGGAGCTGGCGGCTCCCCAGCTCCTCTGAGTCCAGCTTCCTGCTAATGCAACCCTAAGACAAGACTACAGTGATAGCTCAGTACTGGCACTGCCCTGTGGGAAGGCTGGATCGAGCTGGCTAGCCCCTGCCAGTGAACTTGCACCTTCGCTCTCTCTTGGTCGGCCTCTGCCTCTCCAACAGAATGTCCTTTCCAAGACCGCTTATGTATTTATGTTAAGTACTTCGTCATCTGTGAACTGCCTCAAATGAAGTCTCCTAACTCCTAGCACGGGAGAGAGGTTACCTGATGAGTTACACCAACTGGCCTTGTTCCTAATTGGACAGGAACCATGACTTGCCACTAGAGTTCTTGCAAGGAGACAGAAACACGGGCTGACACCTGTCTGTCCCGCAGCGGGAAGCCGAGAGTCCCTGAGTGGAACCCAGCTGCCTCAGAACTGCCCACTTGTGGGAAAGCAGCAGAGGATGACCCAAAGCCTCGGGATGCTGCGTGGGGTCTTCCCCGTGGGGAGGAGGAGCAGGCTTCTGGCTTTCTTCTAATCGCACAGCTCTGGCCGTTGCAGCCATTTAGGGAAGGAACAGTGGATGGAAGATCTTTCTCTGTTTCTCCTGCTCTCTACAAATCTGCTTTTCCAATAAAGCCACTGCAGTTACTGAATCAAACTGCAGAGGATTCACGAGAGTAACAAGCTCTCCAAGTGATGTATCTGTGTGTGCGTGTGTGCGTGTGTGCGTGTGTAGGGGGGACACTGAAGCTAGAGCTTCACAAGCCTATTTCTGAATCACGGCGAGGCTGGAGGACTCTGCAAAGCGAAGAAAGTTCCTAAACAGCAGGACAAAGTTCCTAGATGATTCTAGCATGACAAAAACCTGCGGTATCATAGCCCATCTCTATTGGCCATTACGCCAGGTCTTGTCCCACTGTCCTCAGGCTGTCCCCGCCTGGGCCACGAGGCGCCCCAAGCCCTGCAGAGCCGGGTCAGCAGGTTCCGCTGCCAGCACTCAAGATGGCGGCAGGAGCATCGCCGCCGTAGGAACCACATGCTCTTACGCCCCGACTCGACCCCTTGGGTTTCACTGGACTCTTGCAAGTCACCGCTGGAACCCTCTGGAGAGAGATTCCGCGATCTAGTGACGACACTACATCCCAAACCCTGCCTCAGCCCTTCAACGCAGAACGTACTACAAGTTTATAGGTTGCAACACGGCCCTCCGAGAAACAAGTCCAGTAAACCTGACACTACGGCCTTTGCCCCACTCATTGGTGGGCCCAGAACGAGGGGCGGGGCTATACACCCATTGGTCTATGGGCTATGTCAGTCTTAGGAAAGTGGGCCTGGGAAAGAGGAGACTCATTCAACCATTGGGTTGTCTCTGCTGTCAATTAGAGCTACATCCGGCGGCTGCCGCGGTCTCGGCCAGTTGATTGGAGGAAGAGTTTCTGATGGACGTGGCGGGCGGGCTTCCGAGTGAGGTGGAAGGAGGGGTCGGGGAGGGAAGCAGAGGCTGGGGAGCTCTAGGCCGGCCGGTGGCGGCGGCGGCGGCGGCCTCGGACTCAGGCTGAGGGCCTGTGGTGGCGGACGCCCGACTCAGCAGCGGGTATCGGGAATATTCCTTTCCCCGAAGGAAGGGGAGCAGCGCCCCGGGCCCGAGGCTTATGGGGTGAGGGGCGGCGGGTTGTGGCCGAGGGGCCCGTGGCGGGAGCTGGGCGGCCGAGCCGAGTGTCCGGCGGGACCGGGTCTTGGGCCTGGCAAGGAAGGGCCGCGCGGCGCCCGGGAGAGAAGTGGGCTGTGGGACGGGTGGGATGGACTGGGAAGGGTTGAGGTCGCGAGAAGGCGTGGTGTGAGGCCCGGGTTTGGGAGTGGGGTGGGGCCACGGGCACGGAGGGCGGGGAGAGGTTTGCCTTTAAGGGTGGGTCAAGGCCGGCCCAGCGGCACTTGTTAGCTCGCCGCCCCACGAGGCTCGCAGCCGAGGCGCCGAGAGAGGGCATGGCGACTTGGTGTCCGCCGGACTCGGGTACCCGGGCCGGGCTGGGCCGGGGTGGGGTGGGGGAACGGACTCCGCTCAGGGCTGCTGGCCCCACCTCGGGATCTCTGAGGGACTTTGTCCGGTTTCTGGAACTTGGATGACTGCTAGGAGCTTTCAGTAGCAGCTGGCGTGGGAGTGGGAGAGCAGCGCAGGCGGGATCCTGGGTCGCGGTGGGGTTGCCTCTGCCGGAGAGGGGGGTGTGTTGTGTGTGGTCCCGGCCGGGAGGAGGAGAGGGGTCTGTTCTGGTTTATGGAGCTTAATGGAGGCTCAGAAGTAACCGCCAGAAAGCGAAAGGCACTTTTACCTTCTCCCCACTTGGCAGTGTGGGTCGAGGACTTGGCCTTATCCTTTGCTCGTCTCAGAAAGGTCATAGGAATAAAGATAAAAGCTGCCTGGGCAGCTCTGGGTGCCCTCTCGCTGTGCGAAACCGCCCACCTCTTTTATTTTAAATGGGGTGGGGGGACTGATGATAGAAAAGGAAGATGGGATTTCTGGGTTGGGAAACAAGATGGTGTTTTCTGTGTAGTGGCCCGAATTGGATCGTGGTGTGTTTTCACACTTCCACTCGTTAATAATCGCTCCATTCTGTTTAGAGCTACAAGGGCCAGGGGCTGTGGGCAGTTTGTTCAAGAGGTGGGTGAAGAACTTGTCGTTTGTAGAGAGCGAGACTGGCTTCTGCTGAAAATTGAGGCTGGTAACGCGCTGGAGGCGGGATGCGGGGGAGCTGGAATGTTAGGCAAAGAGGGAGAGATCTGGATGCCCCAAGCATCGCCTGCTGACCCAAAGCAGGCTGTTTTTCAGGGTTGTGCAGATACCCAGGAGGAGGCCTCTGTGATCGGTGTGTAATATAGTGGTGTTTCTGTGTGTAACAGGTGGTTTTATGACTGACTTCTTTTCTGAAACTATTGAGTCATATGTTTTCTGTTTTTGTGAAAGTTTTTGTTTTGTGTTTAATGTGTGTCCTGCCGTCTGCTGTGACGCTCTTCTTCCCCTCATCCTGGTGTGGAGCCTCATCCTGTTGCTCTGTGACTCCCATTTCAGGTTTCTCTGGAAACCCCCCTGGTAAGTGTGGCGGAGGCGGGACACTCTGACCCAAGACAAAAGGCCTGTAGCCGCAGCCAAAGAAAATAAACCTTAGGAAGCAGAAGGAAAAAAAAAAGTGCATCAGCTGTTGCTGAGAGCAGCCTGCAGTTGGAAGCTTCCGAGAGATCGGCTGATGGGAGTGAGGAAGTGACTGGATTGTGGAGAGGCCCGCCAGGGGTTAGGAGCAGGTGTGTTTTCAGAGGTGAGGTGGCGAGCAGGGAGAAGTGGATGTGGGGGGCTGGCGCGGGGCCTTGGCTCCACGGGGTGCGCTCTCTGGGGCCCCGCTGTCCTGCCAGGGTGGGCCACGCTGTCGGGCGCCAAGGAGGGAGACCCGCCAGTTGGAGCGGCAGCGCAGCGTGGCCTTGATTTGTCTTTTTGGAAGATTTAAAAACCAAACAGCATAAACGTTGTGGTCCTTCAGCAATGCTTTCTCTGAAGAAATACTTAACAGAAGGACTTCTGCAGTTCACCATCCTGCTGAGTCTGATTGGGGTGCGGGTGGACGTGGATACGTACCTGACCTCGCAGCTGCCCCCGCTGCGGGAGATCATCCTGGGGCCCAGTTCCGCCTACACGCAGACCCAGTTCCACAACCTGAGGAACACCTTGGATGGCTATGGGATCCACCCCAAGAGTGTAGACCTGGACAATTACTTCACGGCCCGGCGGCTCCTGAGTCAGGTGAGGGCCCTGGACAGGCTCCAGGTGCCAAGCACGGAGGTCAGCGCCTGGCTCGTCCACCGGGACCCGGAGGGCTCCGTGTCGGGCAGCCAGCCCAGCTCAGGCCTCACCCTCGAGAGCTCCAACGGCCTACAGGATGTAACAGGCCCAGACAACGGGGTGCGAGAAAGCGAGCCGGAGCAGGGATTCAGTGAAGATTTGGAGGATCTGGGGGCTGTTGCCCCTCCAGTCAGTGGAGACCTAACCAAAGAGGTCAGTGGCCCTGTGGGAAGTGGGTGTGGGGGGTGGGCTGGTGCTGAGGGCTTGTGGTCCTCTCACTGAGCCCCATAAAAGACAAGAGAGACTGGGGGTGGAGGGGCTGGGGAGCAGGGGGGCGGTTTGTGGGCTTGTGGGGGCACTGCTTAGGATTGGACGCTGGGAGCATTTCCCTGTTTTGAACCGTTGACCCACCTAGAAATGTACTGTCAGGGCAGCGGGAGGTTCCTAGAACACATGCCAGGGTGTTTACTGCTTAGATTTCAACATGAGCCGGGCGGGTGGGCCGGCAGGCCGGCAGCCCAGGGCTGGGGAGGGCCTGCTGGGGTGCTGGGCTTTGCTGCATGTGTATGTGTTGCTAAGACACAAAGACCAGTGGTGGCCTCGTGCCTGGCATCTCCCGGCCACATGGAAGCACACATGTGTGCGCTCCAGTGCCGAGCACGTCTGGGCCCAAGCCAGGCCTGGGTTTGGCCAGGAGCGGGCCCAGGCTCCTGTGGTTGTTGAGGGCCCACTGCAGGGGGAGGGCAGAGGGAGCTCTCTCCAAGGAGAGCCATGGCTCTGGCATGGAGGACAGCAGGGGCCCAGCATGGCAGGCTCTGACCACCGGCTCCGGCCCCATCTCTCGTCCCTGCCTGAATGGAGCTCACTGCTGAGCACAGGTCTGTGGGTGGTCGGGAGCATGGCTTGTTGGAGGCCAGGACTCCTGAGCCAGGGCTGGGCTAGGGACTTTTGCCCTTGGGGGACAGCTGGCACTATTTGGAAGCTGAGTTACAGAGCTGGGAGTGGCACCTGGTGAGCAGGAGTTGCTGGGTGGTACTTCCTCCTGAGCAGCAAGGCAGCCCTGCCCCCAAGGCCGGGACCCCGACTGCCTGCAGTGGTGTGGCAGAGGCCCGGATGGATGGAGAGACCACGGACCATGGCAGCCTGGGGCAGCTCGGGGCGCGTCTCTCTTTAGGGTCTTAGATCCTGTAGTGACACTTCCAGGCTGCTCTTGTCCTTGCCCTGGCTGGCCGGCAGTGTACTGCAGGCTCCATGCTCAGCCCCTGTGCTGCAGCTCCGGGTGGGTGGAGCTCGCGGCCCTGCAGCTGCCTCGGCCTGTCCTGGGTGGGTGTTGGAGGTGCCGTTGGGGGAGCGAGAGGGGATGGGAGTGAGCTAGGCCTCCTCTGTTGCTTGGCCCTGTGAAGGTCGTGCCTTCTGACCCTAACTCTCCATAACTTGCTTTGCCTGGGAGGGTGTGGGTCAGCTCAGGGTCCCAGGCTGGTCTGGGCAGAGGGAGGATCATTGCGTGTCTGGGACAACATTTCCTCAGCAACTCGGGATAAAAATACCCGGGCCTGGAGCATGTGACAGGCCCCTGCTGGAGCCAGTCTTATCCCTGGGGTGGCAGTGCTGCCCTGCTGCCTGGCCTGTTCGATGGGCAGCCGTGGTCTAGGCCCTTGTTTGGGATAGGATTCCCCTGGAGGTTGGCACAAGGCCCAGAGCAGGGGGTGGGTGGCCTGTTGACAGCGGGCAGTGGCCTAGAACATGCTGTCTCTCTGATGTGCCCCGAGGAGGGAGCCACAGCCCCCTGAGGGAGCAGTCCAGGGAGGCCGAGTGAGCACCCGCTGTGCCATGCCAGGGGCTTCCTTGCCACCCAGGAAGGTGTGGCCCAGGGCTGCTAGAATGTTCTGGCGTAAAGCTGGGGTGACTGCGGGAGTGAGGGACTTAGTTTGTGGCCAGGCTGCAGTGTTCTGTCTCTGGCTCCTGTGTGTGGCTGGGTCTGGCCAGCTCTGTGACATTGCCTCCCCAGGTGTGAAAAACGCCTTTCCCGTTAGCCCCAGTCTAGCCTGTTTTAGGGTGACAAGGGAAGCTGCCGGGTGCAGTGGGGTGCTGCCCAGCCTGACTTGTGATCCCTGGAGGACTGGCCACCGGCCCCCTGAGGAACGGGAACACTCCCTTCCACTTCCCAGCAAAGAATTTTCGGTTCCCGGAGAAGCTGCAGGAGGAGTCAGTGCCCAGTCCTGAGGGGCCTGGAGGAGCAGATGCGACAAGAGGGAGGAGAGTGGCACCCCTTCCCCCAGGGCTCGCTCACTGCGCCACCCCAGCTGACTGGGCTGGGTGGGGCTGCCCGCCCCTGGGTGCGTCTCCTCAAGGAGACGGAGGCGGCCCAGGGCTGGGCCGGCGCTTGCGGCAGCCTCTCCAGCGCCCGGCTGCAGAGATTGGCTGCGCAGCGCGGCTAGGTAACAGGCGGTGGGAGGGGATTGGCTCCTTGTGCATCTCCAGCAGAGGCTTGGGGGAGGAGATTGGCTCTCGGCGCAGCCTAGGTAACGAGGGTGGGAGGGGATTGGCTCTTTCCGCAGCCCAGCTGCTGACCTGGGGGAGGGGATTGGCTCTCTGCAGCCTCAGCAGTGACCTGCGGGGTGGGAGGGGGAGGGGATTGGCTCCTTGCTGCAGCCTAGGTAACAAGTTTGGGGGGCGTGGGGAGGGGGAGAGGGAGGAGCGGGCGGACAGGCCCAGGCGGGAGCTTCCTTGCCTCTGCAGCTTGAGCAGGGAGCATGGGGTGGGAGTCCCATCTCACTGCAGCCTCTGCGGTGAGCTCAGGGTGGGGGCTGCCGGGCGCCTGAGTGGAGCTGGGGTTGTGAGGTGGGAGGGGGCTGCTTAAGGATGGAGGAAGGGGGCTGGGCTGGGCCGCCCAGGCAGCAGCACGGGCGGGGCACCCTCCTCGGGCCCCTTGGAGCCAGCAAGGGGCCACCCTTCCAGCCTGGTGTGCTCCCTGCAAGCCAGGAGCTCCTTGCAGCCCCCTGTCCGGCTTCCCGGCACTGGCTGCCCCGGGGCTCTTCTCGCAGACCATGACCCGCCTGGACCGCAGCTCTCCCACTGGTGGGGGCCATGCCAAAGGCAGCCGGCCCCTTAACTCTTTGCTGTCTGGTCACCGGGTGGCCCAGCCCCCCTCTGCTCTGGGGTCCAGGGCTTCTGTTCAGGTTGGTGCTGTGGGGAAACTAAAGCGAGAGGTTCCTCTGGGAGGTCTTGGGGTTGGGGAGGGTCATGGTGGGAGAGGGATCCCTGTTTAGGGCTAGGGAGGTGGGTCTGAGCTGAGGAGGTGGTTTTCTGGAAAGTGATTGTTAAGCCCTGAATGCCAGGCAATACTTTAAGGTTTCTTTAGGTTTGTGGAGGAGGGCTCCACCATGGGGGTGGCATATTTAGAAAGCCCAGATAGCTCAATTTATTGGGGTTCTATGCTGACGGCAAATGAGGGAGGCAGCAGATGTAGAAACTGTTCACAAGCCACCAGGGTAGAGCGGGCAGGAGGCATTTTGGTGCCTGAGGTGGCAGTCGTAGTTGAGCAGTGAGGGGGATTATGTCCTTGAGTGAGCGGGCTGATGGGGATTGAGCGAGTCCTGGGGTGTGGTGAGGGAGGAGCGGGAGCAGTGGGGTGCGGTGACAGCGTGGGGCTGGCCTCATGGTGCTTGTGTGCAGGGGTCATCTGCCTGCCTGTGGGCTCCCGGGACTGGCTGAGGGTGGGACTTCTGGCAGGGATGATCATGAGGTGAGCCTGGGCTTCAGAGTTGGGGGCGTGCAGCCTTGCTGTGCTGTCGCCGGGGACAGGGGCATGTCTGTCAGAAGGGCTGGAGGTGGCCTTTCCTTGTCATTGGCTGCAGCAGGTGGTTGGAAATGCAGGGATTTTCCTTTCCACCCCACCCACCCCACCCCTGTATGCAAATGAAGTGGCACCACAGGCTGATGCAAGCCCCGTCACCGCCGAGCAATCCTGCACTGAGAGTTCACCCTTGTTTGCTGTGGGGCCGGTTTCCTACAGCCCCCAAGTTCTTATAGGATTCTATTCCTTAAATGAGATGTGCTTCCTGCTTTCCCTCTCTTGGGTAGGAGTGAGGTGGTCCTGCCTAGTGGTCGGGCCATGTGTCTGCTCCAGAGCCTAACCCTACAGATTTGTATGGAGATGGGCATGCTGGTGGATTTGGCTGGTGCGGGGGGGCAGGGGTTGTAGCACCTGGAAATGGATGAATGAAACCTTGCTGGGGCAGAGTTGGGATACAGGCTGGCAGGTGTCGGGCTGGGAGGGACCCCACCCCAGTTGATAGGGGTCTTGGTGGGGAGGACTGGGAGGGGGCTCTTGGGACTGAGGCTAAAGCCCCTGCGATCTGTCTTTCAGGATATAGATCTGATTGACATCCTTTGGCGGCAGGATATTGATCTGGGGGCTGGGCGTGAGGTTTTTGACTATAGTCACCGTCAGAAGGAGCAGGATGTGGATAAGGATCTGCGAGATGGAGGCGAGCAGGAGGACCCGTGGTCAGGCGAGGGTGCGGAAGCTCTGGCCCGAAACCTGCTAGTGGATGGGGAGACCGGCGAGAGCTTCCCCGCACAGGTACCAACACCTCCCTGCACCTCCAAAATTCACTGCCAGTCTGGCTTCCAGAAACTTCCCCCTAGAGAAGGCGGATCTGAATGTCCGGGGGTGGGTGGGTTGAGGTCTACAAGTCATGATGGGGTGACCACCATGGGCCCTGAAGGGCAGAGGGGGGCATAGATGGTGGCAGACATAAAAGGGCCAGGCCTTGGCAGCAGGCAACATAGAGTGGGCAAAGCATTTTCCTGATGCAGGATTCTTCCACCTGAGGGCAACCATTGGCCCAGGAGAGTACAGGCCTGCAGCTGTGCTAGGCTTGAGGCTTCTGCCCCCGGGAGAGCAAGGCCACGTCAGTCAGGCTTCCAGCTACTGTCGCCACAGGTTCCTGTGGGGAGGGACAGACAGCCCTGTCCCTAGAGCTCCTCAGGCTGCTAGAAGCCACCTGCCGTTTGGGGGAGAATGGTGAGCTGGTGCAGGCAGAGCCCATGGAGCGAGCAGGGTAGCCTGGCCGTGGTGTCCCTCCATGGCTGGCTAAAGCCAGCTCGTGGTTCTAGCCTTGTCCTGGCTGCTGGAGTAAATTCACAGAGGAGAGTGTGGTCTCTGGGAGGAAAGCACGGGAGGTCTTTCCCGGTCCCCTTAAAGCCTCTGTCCCACCGCAGTTTCCAGCAGATGTGCCCAGCCTAACAGAAGCTGTGCCTGCTGAAAGCGAGCCCTCGGCCCTGCAGAACAACCTCCTGTCTCCTCTCCTGACGGGGACGGAGTCACCGTTTGATTTAGAACAGCAGTGGCAAGATCTCATGTCCATCATGGAAATGCAGGTAGGATCGTCAGGACGGCACTAACCTAGGACGTCTTGGCACTTGGGTGCTTTTCTTCTAGGGGGAGTGAGGGTAACATTTTGAAAATGGGTACATGGAGAGGTCACCTGCTCACACGTGTAGGGAGTGGCGGGTCAGCTCAGGATGGGGCTGTGGTGGCCCCAGGACCGGCCTGCCTGCTCAGGCATGTCCTCGCTCCTTCGGGCGCTGACATTCACGTATCCCCCTGCTGTCCGCAGGATCACCTGGTCAGCCCTCGGCCCTTTCTTCTTTCTGATTCCAGTCTGGGTGTTCATCACCGTGCTGACGTGGCAGTAAAGAGGGACTTCTAGAGGGCATTGCTGGTCAGTCCTGCCTTGGGGTGGAGGCCACAGGAAGGCCTGGGGGACCAAGTGGGTCCCGGAGCTGACACAGAACTTGCTTGTCAGGTGCCTGCAGTGTTGGAGCCCCAGCCAGGACACCTGCTTCTGGTCAACAGTCATGTTCTTCTCCCCCCCCAGGCCATGGAAGTGAACTCATCAGCAAGTGAAATCCTGTACAATGCCCCTCCTGGAGACCCACTGAGCACCAACTACAGCCTTGCCCCCAACACTCCCATCAATCAGAATGTCAGCCTGCATCAGGCATCCCTGGGCGGCTGCAGCCAGGACTTCTCCCTCTTCAGCCCCGAGGTGGAGAGCCTGTCCGTGGCCGGCAGCTCCGCGCTGCTCCCACTGGTCCCCAGCAATTCCACCAGCCTCAACACCACCTTTGGCTCCACCAACCTGGCAGGGCTCTTCTTCCCACCCCAGCTCAACGGCAGCGCCAATGACACGGCAGGCCCCGAGCTGCCAGACCCGCTCGGGGGGCTGCTGGATGAAGCCATGCTGGATGAGATCAGCCTGATGGACCTGGCCATCGAGGAGGGCTTCAACCCTGTGCAGGCCTCTCGGCTGGAGGACGAGCTCGACTCAGACTCCGGCCTCTCCCTGGACTCGAGCCATAGCCCTTCTTCCCTGAGCAGCTCCGAAGGCAGCTCTTCCTCCTCCTCCTCTTCGTCCTCTTCCTCCACTTCTTCCTCCGCCTCTTCCTCTTTTTCTGAGGAAGGCGCCGTTGGCTACAGCTCAGATTCTGAAACTGTGGATTTGGAAGAAGCTGAGGGCGCCGTGGGCTACCAGCCTGAGTACTCCAAGTTTTGCCGCATGAGCTACCAGGATCCGTCTCAGCTTTCCTGCCTGCCCTACTTGGAGCACGTGGGTCACAACCACACGTACAACATGGCGCCCAGTGCTCTTGACTCTGCTGACCTGCCACCGCCCAGCGGCCTCAAGAAGGGCAGCAAAGAGAAGCAGGCTGACCTCTTGGACAAGCAGATGAGCCGGGATGAGCATCGGGCCCGAGCTATGAAGATCCCCTTCACCAATGATAAGATCATCAACCTGCCTGTGGAGGAGTTCAACGAGCTGCTGTCCAAATACCAGCTGAGCGAGGCCCAGCTGAGCCTCATCCGAGACATCCGGCGCCGGGGCAAGAACAAGATGGCGGCACAGAACTGCCGCAAGCGCAAGCTGGACACCATCCTGAACCTGGAGCGTGACGTGGAGGACCTGCAGCGGGACAAGGCGCGCCTGCTGCGTGAGAAGGTGGAGTTCCTGCGGTCCCTGCGGCAGATGAAGCAGAAAGTCCAGAGCCTGTACCAGGAGGTGTTTGGGCGGCTGCGGGATGAGAACGGGCGGCCCTACTCGCCCAGTCAGTACGCGCTTCAGTATGCGGGGGACGGCAGCGTCCTCCTCATTCCGCGCACCATGGCCGACCAGCAGGCCCGGCGGCAGGAGAGGAAGCCAAAGGACCGCAGGAAGTGAGCCCGGGGGGCACGGGGGTGGACGCTCACCAAGACCGAAACTGGAGAAGGCCCGGGCCTGGGCCGGGACCTACAGTGGGGACTTAATGCCTTCTTAGCCAATATATCTTCTCAGATGGGATGACTGCAGGTCAGTGTACAGGAAGAAGTGGGCGCGGGCGCTGTGTGGCTGAGCCTCGCCCGCTGGGGTGGAGTGCAAGTGGCCAGGCCATTTGGGTGGACAGGGTCCTCACCCCTACCCCTTTCCTGGGAGGAAGGGTGGTGCTGGCATCTACAGGTCGAGGAGCCATGTACTTGAGCAAAGGGTGAGGGGAAGGAAGGCACTGGAGAGAAGTAGTGGGAAGAAGGAAGGAAACCCAGAACAATCAAAGCAGGAAGAAAATCAAAGGGAAGGTGAAAGTTGGCCAGGATCCAGGCAGCAGTTTTGAGGGATCGGATGGGCTTCAGGTGTTCCCTGGTGTGGTGAACCCCTGGAGGGTACAGACACAGGGGCTTGGAGGAGCAGTTTGGCCACCCTGAAGGGGAGCATTTGGATATTGCCAATAATGCTTCCAGTTGAGTGGAAGCCACTGGGACCCCAACACTAGCTTGGCGATTTCGGGTCAGAGGGCAGAGGAAGCAGAATAGAATCCCAGGTCCTGGGTTCCAGCAGCTCCAGCACCAAGCATGCCCCTCACTGCCCTGCCACTGCCATCTCCCTCCAGCTCAGCCCAAGCCCAGGCTCCCACTGTCTCCAGCAGAGCCTGCATGTCAATGCTGTCCTCTAACCTTTCCAGGGGTGTGGGTCCTGCCTCTCCCTGGCTGCCGGAACCCTCGGGAACTGGGATCCTGTCTGTAGCCTTGCTCCTCAAGGGTTGCCTGGAGGCGGTGGGGAGGGTGTGGAGCAAAGTGCCAGTGCTCTGCCTCCTAGCAGTATTCAGCACAACACTGGGGAAGAGACCTTCCCGCTGCCTGCCTACAGGTACCGGGCTTGTCACTGGGAGGAAAACGAAAGTCTGTAAAACCCAGCAACAAAACTAGTCCTCTTAGAATTTCTTGCGCTTTGATTTTTTCAGGGCTTGTGCCCTGTTTCACCTATAGGATAGGGTCTAGAATGCTCGTGTTGAGTCAAAAGGAGATGGATGCCCCAATACTCAAAGCTGCTAAACGTTCTCTTTGCCATAAAGACTCCGTGCAACTGTGTGACACTCGGGATTGTTCTCTGTCCCGAGGCCCCCATCTGCTTTGTTTGGGTTTCTTTCTAGAAGAATGAGAAGTGCATGTAATGGGGGCTGAGAGGTCTCCCCCAGGTTCCTGGAGGCAGAGGCAGGGGGTGCCCCTTGGTGGTCAATGGTTCCAGGACCACAAACACTGTGTGTGTTTGCCACTGCTGCCCCGCCCTTGCCTGGCTTTGGGGCACGCCTGCCCCAGACCCCCGGAACAGCTGGGGAAGCACTGATGGCCCTCCCCGGGTGGGCAGAGGGCCGTTCCTAACTGAGCAGTAGGGATAGAAGGTGTGAGCCTGGGAGTGCTTTTATAAATTATTTTCCTTGTAGATTTTATTTTTAATTTATCTCTGTGACCTGCCAGGGAGAGAAGAGAGCGAGCGAGATGCTGTGAGCACATGACTAAATAAAATAAAACAAAATGGATGATTCATTCTCAAGTGCAGTTTTTCCCCACTCTGAGAGTAAAGAAAGTGGGCCCCTGGCTGGGGGAGGCCTGGCTGTTGTGTGTCTCAGGCAGGTGGGTGGAGAGCAGGGGAGGTTCACTGAACTCGCTCGGGGAGACAGGTCTTACATACTGTAATTCCAGGCAGGTGTCGCATAGTTTACCAGGCTTGCTGGCTAAGTCCTCACAGGAAGGACTCGGTCCTTTTTTTGGGGGGAGGGTGACCTGTTTCTCACAGAACTAGGAGAGGTGGAGGTGTCGTCACCTGGGCCACCTCCTTACCGGTGCACCATGCACCTGCTACCGAACACATTGTGAAGTGTGGCTGGTGGTATTTCTATGGTGGTCCCACTTGCCAAAGGGATGCAAACCTCTGCTGTGTAGACGATAAAAAACTGGCCGTCCCCGGCTCCTCTGGGGGCAGTGCTGCGCCCACGTGCCCCGGGTGCTCCCAGGCTGGACTGCTTAAATGCTTTATGAAGCTGCTCCTGTTCTTCCTAGGTGAGAAGGGTCAGTTGTCAAAGGAGCCTTGTCCTGTTTAAGAATTGTTGTAAACCATAGAGGGGAGAAAGGAAGACTGAAAAAAACAAAAGCAGTTCATGCCAGTTAACTTAAAAGAGGAGCAACCTGACAAGTAATATTTTTGTATTTCTCAGATGTGTAGAGTAGACCTTTCTGTTTACTTAGGAGTTGGCTTTTATCCTTATTCTTTAATTGCAGTGCGCCCCCTGCTCTCATCCGACATGGAGCGTGTCTAGATCACACTCGTGCAGGGCCTTGGGCCCAGGTGGTCAGCACTGCTGTGGGGTGGACCTGCTACTGGCAGGAGCCCGTGAGGAGGACTCTGGTCAGGAGGCCCTGGGTGGGGGTTAATGTGCTTGGGCATGTGGGAAAGCCTGCCTGCCTGCAGCAGTCCTGGGCTTCATCTGAACTGACTCGGGGGGAGATGGTGTCCCAGCCTCTGTACCGACTCCCTTACCTTTACCTGGAAAGTGAAGTCGGACCTACTCGGACACACTGTGAGTAGGAAGCTGCTTTCCATAGAGCCTTGCCTGTTGTGAGAGGCAGCCGTTAACACCCTGCTGGCTTATTTTTATTTACTTATTTTGATTAAAGATTTATTTTACTTGGAAGAGCTATGGAGAGAGGGAGACAGAGATTTTGTGTGTGTTGTTTCATGCCCTAGATGGTGACAATGGCCAGAGCTAGGCTGATCCAAAGCTGGCAGCTAGGACCTGCTTCTGGGTCTCCCCATGTGGGTCTAGGGGCTCAAGGCCTTGTGTCATTCTTTTTGGATTTCCCCGGCAATTAGCAGGGAGCTGGATCAGAGGACTCAAATCAGTGCCCAGATGGTATGCCAGCACCACAGGCAAGAGGGCGAACATGACACCGCTCATTACAGATCTTACTGCTCTAGGCTGGATGAAAGTTAAAGCAGGTGCCTAGGGCCCGGCGCAATGGCCAAGCAGCTAAAGTCCTCGCCTTGCACATACCAGGATCCCATATGGGCACCGGTTCTATTCCCGGCAGCTCCACTTCCCATCCAGCTCCCTGCTTGTGGCCTGGGAGGGCGGCCCAAAGCCTTGGGACCTGCGTCCATGTGGGAGACCTGGAGGAAGCTCCTGGCTCCTGGCTGGCTCAGTGCCAGCCGATGCACTCACTTGGGGAGTGAACCATCGGATGGAAGATCTTCTCTGTCTCTCCTCCTCTCTCTATATCTGACTTTCCAATAAAAATAAACAAATCTTAAAAAAAAAAAAAGTTAAAGCAGGTGCCTGCCTCTCAGAAGTCACTTCCCCACCAAAAATCCATGTGCCTGGTCTTCCTGGATGGCTAAGCCTAATTTTTTCCATCACTGGTACATGGAGACCTCACAAAGCTTGGACGTGTCATTTTGCCAACATACAGGAATAACCGTGTCCGTGTTTGCTTTTTTTTCACAGAAGTCACTCTTCCTGCTTGCCTCTGGTTCTAACTGTAGCAGAGGACAGGTGTGTATGGGGCTATGGGTGCAGCTTCGCCCAGGAGCTCTGTTGTCCTTGTTCTGCTGAAAGTTGCTTTGAAAGTTGCCCTCTGTGGGAGTGAGCTGAAACAGAAACCAGTGTCCCTGCTGTCTGGAGGAGGGAGTCGGTCTACTCTGCTGGATAGAAGGCTTCCCTCGCTTTTGGGAACTCCAAAGTAACAGCAAAGGCCTCAGGCTCGCTACTTACAAACTGCACAGCACTTTTTACTTCATTCCAGACACTATTTCAGCCAGGGGGGGGGGGGGGCTCACCAAAAAAGAGGTAGCACTTTTTGCATTTTGTTTTCAATAACAATTCAGACTAATACAGTTGACTTGACCTTTCCAATCCTCAGCTAAGGGCCAAGGCAGTTAAGCCAGGGGCCGCAGTCTCAGCCAGGCTTCAGAGTTGTCCCGCCTGACGCTACCTAGGCTGTGCAAACATCGCCAAGAGTAGGCTTGGGCAATGTCAACTAGGATTTAAAAATCCACTTGGGGCAAATGGGCTTTGGTATCATTAAAAAATCACAGCACCAGTAAGATCACAAATGTAGACATAGTCCTATTGCTGAGTAGCTTTTTTTCCTGTTGCTGAATATTTTAAGACAGGCTATTTAATATAAACAAAACTATACCAGTGGAATTCTGATCGTGTAACTCTCAGCTCAATACCTCAGGTTTGCCTTGCTTCTGCCCTTTCACTAACCTCACCTAGCCAAAAAATACATATGTATCTTAGGATGCTCTGGCCGCACAGCAACCTCAACTATACTTTCCACTTCAGTGTAGTTCTATTTCAAATAATATGTTCTTAGCATTCCAGGTTTTTTTAGCAGGAACTTCCACGGTAAATGGTCAATTAAAGGGTCATTCATATACAGGTGAACCACTGGCTAGGAAAGTAGGAAGTTTTTAAGATTTATTTATTTTTATTACAAAGTCAGATATACAGAGAGAGGGAGAGACAGAGGATCCGTCTGATGATTCACTCCCCAAGTGACCGCAACGGTCAGTACTGCGCCAATCCGAAGCCAAGAACCCAGGAACCTCCTCCGGGTCTCCCACATGGAGGCAGGTCCCAATGCATTGGGCCGCCCTCCCAGGCCACAAGCAGGGAGCTCAGGGAGCTGGATGGGAAGTGGAGCAGCTGGGATTAGAACCGGCGCCCTTATGGGATCCCGGCGCATTCAAGGCAAGCACTTTAGCCTCTAGGCCACGCCGCCGGGCCCGAAAGTAGGAAGTTTTTTTAGGAAACCTAACTTCCTTGCTCCCTCGCTGAAGCACTAGGAAGCTTCCACCGACCTGGTTACTGCTGCCCATCGACAAAAGCCGAGGCTACTGAGCCCAACGCTGGGCCTGTGGCAGCATCGACAGTCAGGCACTGCCCTGTTGTCGCGAACAGTGGGCTGTGTGGATGAGGGCATGCACAGCAGTCGCAGTGGTAGGCCACACCTTTCAAGTTTGTATAAATATACCATGATTCTTCAAAGACAAATCGCCTAATTCCATAGTGCTCAAGTATCCCTGTCATGACGGGATACAAAAAATCAAAACACTGAGGTTTTACTATCAGCTCTAAGTTTTAAATAAGCAAGACCTCATGGGAAGATCCAATTTATACATCAAAATAATTGCAGCTCAGTAATTCAGGACCTGGTGCTATTGGAGAAAGAACCAGATTTGGGTTTCAGAGTTTCCAGTTCCACCAAATTATTCTGGTGTAGCAATTTCCTTACTACTTTCTTGCTGTTAAGCACTGTAATTGCCTTATAGATGCATATTCCTAATGTCACAGACTACAAAAATATGCTGGACAAACAGCAGGTCAAGGGTTGAAATCTAGTGGACCTGAGTGAATATGGCCACCACTGAAGTGATTTCTGGAAAAAGATATAATGTCTGGAAGTAAGATTCAATTACTAAAAACTATTCTTAAATGGTGGTCAACACTCTAAGTGTACACTATCAGCTAGAGAAAACACCTCGGGTGGAGACGGTGCAGGAGCAAGGTTCTGCCTGGCTCTGCCTGGCTCTGCCGGCACAGGCACACCTCCAGACAGCACTGTCACAGCTGTTACCAGGTGCAAGGTGACAACCCAGCTCCCCTCCTAGCGACTGGGTCTGACGCTGTGACTTCCTGAAAGCCATCCAACACGTTTCCACACTGCCTGAAAGTGTTCTCGGAATGCTTTCTGAAGCAGACTTCAGATGCATTGGACCTGTTCATGCTTGCTTTTAGCATTTCTGCATTTGTGGCCACAATAATCAATTAAGAACAGTTTGTCCTTAAACATGGAATCTAGGAATCTATAATTGGTTTTGGAAACATGAAACTGGGTATCTGTCTTCATCAGTTCCCACTGCTTGCATATCAGTTTTTTTTAAAGATTTATTTTTTTATTACAAAGTCAGATATACAGAGAGGAATATCCTCCATCCGATAATTCCAAGTGACCGCAACGGCTGTGCTGCGCCAATCCTAAGCCTGGAGCCTGGAACCTCTTCTGGGTCTCCCACATGGGTGCAGGGTCCCAAAGCTTTGGGCCGTCCTCGACTGCTTTCCCAGGCCACAAGCAGGGAGCTGGATGGGAAGCAGGGCTGCTGGGATTAGAACCGGCACCCATATGGGATCCCGGGGTGCTCAAGGCGAGGACTTTAGCCACTAGGCCACGGTGCTGGGCCCCTTGCATATCAGTTTTACCGTCTTCCCTGGGGGAAAGCAGGTTAAGGCTAAAGCAGAAGAGCAGCCCACTTAGGGTATAAGCCAGGCTGAAGTCCACTCTAAGGGTGCCTGACAGTACAGAGCAGAGTAACAACACCTCTGCTCCACTCCAAATCACGCAGCAGCTGGGTCCTCGCATGTGCATGTATGTGTACACACACAGCCTCCACACCCCACCTACACTCCCCCAAAAACTTTCCCCAAGACTTTTTAAAAAAGTACACACTGGGTCTGGTGCGGTGGCCTAGTGGAGAAAGTCCTCACCTTGAATGCCTCGGGATCCCATATGGGCGCCTGTTCTACTCCTGGCTGCTCCACTTCCCATCCAGCTCCCTGCTTGTGGCCTGGGAAAGCAGTCCAGGACGGCCCAATGCATTGGGACCCTGCACCCGTGTGGGAGACCCGGAAGAGGTTCCTGGTTCCCGGCTTCGGATCGGCGCAGCACCGGCCGTTGCGCTCACTTGGGGAGTGAATCATTGGACGGAAGATCTTCCTCTCTATCTCTCCTCCTCTCTGTATATCTGACTTTGTAATAAAAATAAATCTTAAAAAAAAAATTACAAAAGATGAATCCCCATTTTGGTTCCAGAATTGTAAGCAGCAAATGACACTAAGAAAATGGGTGGGGCCCAGTGCGTGTCCTGGCTGCTCCACTTCATTCCTATCCTGCTTCCCGCTTGTGGCCTGGGAAGGCCGGGGAGGATGGCTCAAACCTTTGGGAGACTGGGAGGAGGCCCCTGGCTCCTGGTTTCAGATCAGCTCAGTTCAAGCTGTTGCAGTCACTGGGAGATCTTTCCGTCTCTCTTCTCTATAGATATGATCTGCCTTTAAAATAAAAACAAAATCTTAAGGAAAAAAATGGGTGGCATTTTAATTTAGTAACAAAGATAATTCCTGTAAATTCTGGAAAAGTGGATTTTTTTTTTTAAGATTTATTCTTTATTGCAGTCAGATATAGAGAGAAAGAGAGACAGAGAAGATCTTCCATCCAATGACTGACTCCCCAAGTGACCGCAACAGCCGGTGCTGCACCGATCTGAAGCCAGGAGCCAGGAACTTCCCCCAGGTCTCCCACACAGGTCCCAAGGCTATTGGCCATCCTTGACTGCTTTCCCAGACCACAAGCAGGCAGCTGGATGGGAAGTGGAGCAGCCGGGATTAGAACCAGCGCCATATAGGATCCCAGCGTGCTCAAGGTGAGGACTTTAGCTGCTAGGCTATCACGCCAAGCCCTGGAAAAGTGGCTTTTAGGAAAGGTTACGGAATCTGCTCTATACCTCAACATAACTCAAACCATGTTGCTTCAGGTATAGTGTGGAACGGTATCTGCTAACAGGCTTCTGGTAAGAACCAAGACAGAAATCAGAGAATATAAATCTATAGTTTTATTAAGACAAAAACTGACAGTGTGGGATGAAGTTTACATTTAAACAGTTTTCACAGAAACCTAACACATGCCTAAAGAGAGATATTTACGACGTAACTAGATGTAGGTCTAGACCATGTCAAGAACTGACGGATCTCATGAATCAAGAGACATCTTGGTAATCAGTTAATTCTTAGGATTAAAAAACAAACAAACAAACATTGTTTGGTGTTTTGAAGTAAACCACTGCCCTAGTTTGAACGCTAAGTCTGCTCCTGAGACCAGGGCTTCTGAAATCATTCCACCCTTGGATAGCTTCAGTGAAACTTGTGCTGTCAGTGACTGAACCCTGCCCCCGTGCCCGCAGAGCTCAAGGTTAAAACACAACAGAGGCTCAAGAGTCCGCTCCCTCCGGAACACGGGCTCTGGTCTCTCCCTACTCGCCATCTCCTCTACCCCTGCCTTCCGCTCTCCGACACTTCCAGGTTGAGGATGGTATAACTTCACAACTGGAAAAGAAAGGGTCTTCTTGTCTGATTTCAGGGATTAGCACCTCTAGGAGAGAAGCTTCTGTCTGGACACCCTGCAGTGGACGGTCCTTCCCCAGCTTCCATCTGCAGCGTGGCAGCTTTGGTAACTCATGAACTGGCTTAGGCCGTCCCGGGGAACAGCCAAGTTCAGCAGGGACACCTTGGCTTCCAGATTTTAGGCATTCACAGCTTTTCAACAGTCTCTTGCAGTCCCCATTGATGGTGTCAATGACATTTTTTTTAAAGGTACAATATCTTGGACGTAGAACCGAATCATCAGTTAGTTATTCTTTCTACTGTTTCACCATTTACCAAATCAGGCCCCAAATTTTACCCAAAATGATCCAACCATTTCCCTTCCTCCCTACCCCTCCCACCCCCAAATAATACACCAGTAATAGCCAAAAACTACACACATGCTACGCTGTAAAAATGCGGAGTTAACACTATTGGGAAGAAGGCTGTGGGTTGGGGAGATGCTCTTTGAAGACCTACAGTATCTTTTTTGTTCTCCCACACACCCAATTCTGCAACTTCTGTCCTTCATAGAAGGCCCTTTGCCTTTCCCAGCAAAATGCAGAATGGGCCGCCTTCAAACACTGAGTCCCTTCCCCTCCCCTGGGATGGGTGTGTGAACTATACAGCTTGGAACAGCTTAAAGCACTTGGGCTGCTGCAGGGCACAGAAATTATACTGGCTCTTCAAAGGACATCTTCTCAAGCCACCTCAATGGTGTCAGGACAAGCAGAACTTCTTCCCTCCCCACATGAAACCCACAGTCATATGTGACGGGGCCTGCTACTCAGGGCAGTTAATTCTTGTCATCTTTTTTGTCATCATCCTCTGAGGGGTAGGAATGCCACGTCAGCCTTTCCTCATAGAAGGAAATAACAACCTGTGGGCACTTGACATTGGCTTCCTTGGCAGGGACCAGGTCAGCCTCATCAGAGTTCTTCCTGTGGAACAAAGCAGAGAGAAGACTTTGATACCAGATATTAACAGTATTCTCCTAACTTGGACCAACCAGGGAGCCATCCTCTGCTGCTTTTTCAGGCCACGAGTAGGAAGCTGCGGCGAAGTGGAGCAGCTAAGACACGAATCACAGCCTAAAAGGGATGCCAGTACTGTAAGGCAGAACAGTAACCTACTGAGCCACCATGCCGGCCTCTATTACAGGAGTTAATACCCAACTCTCACTGAGCAGATGGAAGTGGATATTTTCTTGTTTATTCATAATTACACTGAATTATCAAATGCCATTCTCACACTAAGTGTTTTGAAATGGGAAGCAGAAAATGAACTTTTGAGGGCAGCATCATGGCTCAATTGCCAAATCCTCACTTCGCAAGCACCAGGATCCCATATGGGCACCGGTTTATGTCTCAGCTGCTCAACTTCCCATCCAGGTCCCTGTTTACGGCCTGGAAAGCAATCAAGATTGGCCCAGAGCCTTGCAACCCTGCCACCCATGTGGGAGAACTGAAGGAGGTTCCTGGCTCCTGGCTTTGGATAAGCTCAGCCTCAGCTGTTGTAGCCACGTGGGGAGTGAATCATCGGACGGAAGATCTTCCTCTCTCCTCCTCCTCTCTGTATATCTGACTTTGCAATAAAAATTTTAAAAAATAAATAATGGGGCCTGGCGTGATAGTGTAGTGGTTAAAGTCCTCACCTTGAACATGCTGGGATCCCATATGGGCGCCGGTTCTGATTCCAGCGGCCCCGCTTCCCTTCCAGCTCCCTGCTTGTGGTCTGGGAAAGCAGTCGAGGATAGCCTGTGGTCTTGGGACCCTGCACCCGCATGGCAGACCAGAAAGAGCTCCAGGCTCCTGGCTTTGGATTGGCTCAGCTCCAGCCATTTCGGCTGCTTGGGGAGTGAAACATCGGACGGAAGATCTTCCTCCCTGTCTCTCTTCCTCTGTATATCTGCCTTTCCAATAAAAAAAGAAATAATAAATCTTTAAAATAAATAAATAAATAATGGAAAAACAAACTCTATGGTAAGAATGAATGAACGAAACCAGCCAAAGATGAAATCAGTGAAATGCCTAGGGAATGCGGGCTGTGTCGCAGGCTTTTAACTGTGCTCAGGTTAGGCTTTTTCAGGCATCTTCTCAGAGAAAATTGCTACTTAGAGAGGGTTCCAGACTGATGAGAGGATGAAAGGAGATTGCCAGCCTTGGCAACAGGTTAGACCAACTTTCTCTTCCCTTTGTATTTTTTTTAAAGATTTATTTATTTTTATTGGAAAGGCAGATATACAGAGAGGAGGAGAGACAGAGAGGAAGATCTTCCGTCCGATGATTCACTCCCCAAGTGGCTGCAATGGCTGGAGCTGAGCCGATCTGAAGCCAAGAGTCTTTTCCTGGTCTCCCACATGGGTGCAGGGTCCCAAGGCTCTGGGCCGTCCTCGACTGCTTTCCCAGGCCACAAGCAGGGAGCTGGATGGGAAGCGGGGCTGCTGGGATTCATATAAGGCGAGGACTTTAGTCACTAGGCTACCATGCGGGCCTCCCGTTACAGTTCTTAAGCTTCTTGCTATAAATGCTGTCATTAAGGGGCTGCCATGATGGCATAACTGACTAATACTCCACCTGTAATCACTGGTATCTCATATGGGCACCAGTTTGTGACCCCAGGTACTCCACTTCCTGTCCAGCTCCCTGCTTGTGGCCTGGGAAAGCAGTCAGGATGGCCCAAAGCCTTGGGAGCCTGCACCCGTGTGGGAGACACGCAAGAAGATGCTGGCTTTGAATCAGCTCAGCATCAGTAATTGCAGCCGTTTAGGGAGTGAACCAGTGAATGGAAGATATTTTTTTCTTTCTCTAAAAATCTGCCAATACAAAAATGAATAAAATTAAAAAAAAGTCTGTTGTCATTAAGCTGTTTGATGGAGCTTTGTTATCACTCATATTTACTCATGGAAAGAATAGGAAAAACAGTCTTGTTTCATGCTCATTAACAAGAAGGGGCCTTGCTGACCCCTGCTGGCTTATCTTGGAACTGCACAATGTGCTCAAGCTGGAAGACAAGGAGAAAGCAGGAGCTACAAAAATTCTTTCCTAACCCTGAAAAGTGAGGAGTCTGACTCGGGGGCCTTTCAGATCTTTATTAAGAAGGTGTTAAATGGAGAGTGTTTCAAAGTGCGACGTGATTCCTCACACTCTCCACTACAGGTTGTTTCCCACCTCAAAGAATCGCAGATTTGAGACGCCCAAGGGCTCCCAGTAACTCCAGAGCCCAGGCTGGCAGTCAGGCCTGGACTTGTGAATTTCCTAAGGCACACTCTTCCTCTGGCATGGAATAGATGAAGAAAAGAGAAGCAAACAATGTAGAGACACGTTGGCCGACTCACCATTTCATCAGGAACATGAGCTCTCCACTGGAGTCTGTGGCTCCAATAATCCGCTCCGGCTCCAAACCCCGGGCAAAGCCTCTTGGCTTTTCTGACTGTAAAAACCACATGGGTAGAACAATCAACTGACAGGGAACTCTCCGTCCAGACTGCAGTCACTACCACCTCGCTGCCCAGGGCCATCCCACGATCTCCCACTATCATCTGGTCAAGACCTCAGCTCCTACAATAGGTCTTTCGGAATCCTTTGGTGTGACCAGTCACTCAGGTCTGAATGCTGGACGTTCTACCACATATGAAAAGGAATATACACCCCAAGCAAGCTAAATGTTCAGTTACCATCTCTTCGAAGTCTCAAGACAACTGACCTGAAGGTGTTGTGCAGATCAAAATGGTTACCTCAAATCAAATGCTTTAATAAAATGATTAAAGTTGCCTAGTTGTAGGAATTATTTCATTTGCCCTTATATATGCCCCCTCCCAGAAGTGTTACACTTCTTTTTACAGCATGGATGATAAGCATAGGTCATGGGGTTTCATAGAATAAGCCCGCAGAACAGCGTGTAGCCCGCCAGGATTCAGAAGGACTGGCAGGAAGTGCCTGCCACGATCCCGGGAGGGACAGAACACAGCGGATGATGTGGCCTTCAGGCATCTTTGACAGCACCTTGAATTGTGAACTAGAGGAATGCTTATTTCTAGCCTCACCTCTTCTTTCTTCTTCTTTGGTTTGCTCTCCTCTCCCTTATCTTCAGAATCAGAATCAGCTTTGCGCTTGCCTCCCTCGGACTTGTCTGTCTCATGTGCGGTTTTCTGTGACTGCAGGAACTCGGCAATGAGGTCCGGGCAATCCAGATTCTCCTCTGGTTCCCATGTATTGTCCTCACTGGAACCACAGAACGGAGAGCAAGTCACGTTCCATCAACGCAAGTGTACTTGTACAAAGGATACACATGCAACAGGACAAGAGGAATTAGTAATAGCCAAATTTAGTTCAAGACAAAATTAGTTTTATTTGCAAAGCAATCACTGTCTTGCTTTATAGCACTACGTGATGTGCATGGAGGTCCCACACCTGATCGGACCAGGAACCGCGGAAGCCATAATCAAGTCCCACGGCACCAGCCAGAGCTGCCTACTGTTAGGTTTCCCAGAAGCAACTGATGACTCCATGTGCTAATGACACTTACTCGGAGAAACCTTTCCACTTCAGGAGGTATTCCACTTTACCCTTAACCACTCGACGGTCAAGAACTTTCTCCACCACATACTCCTCTTCCTCCTCTTCTAGTACCTCCTCCACTTTCTTCTTGTTTTGTTTCTTCCCCATAGTACCCGCCAGCTTTCTGGTGTGAAGGGTGACGCTGCTAAAATGGTAAAAGAAACAAAAAAAGAGCATTAAGGGCACACGCTTACCGTGCAGACCCATCTCTGGATGTTAAGAAAATCGTCATACTTGGCCCCGGCGGCGTGGCCTAGCGGCTAAAGTCCTCGCCTTGAAAGCCCCGGGAGCCCATATGGGCGCCGGTTCTAATCCCGGCAGCTCCACTTCCCATCCAGCTCCCTGCTTGTGGCCTGGAAAAGCAGTCGAGGACGGCCCAAAGCTTTGGGACTCTGCACCCGCGTGGGAGACCCGGAAGAGGCTCCTGGTTCCCGGCTCCGGATCAGCGCGCATCGGCCCGTTGCGGCTCACTTGGGGAGTGAAACATCAGACGGAAGATCTCCCTCTCTGTCTCTCCTCCTCTCTGTATATCTGACTTTCCAATAAAAATAAATCTTTAAATAAAAAAAGAAAGAAAATCGTTATACTTGACTTTAATACTGCATGCTACTTACAGTGTTATGCCTATTAATTTCAGCACATAAGGAAGTTTCCTAATATGTTTAGCTACGAAGTCAGCACTGACATATTTCATAGCAAAACCACATTAATTCTTGTGTATCCATTTAAAGCTTTTATATTTGGGCTCGCATTGTGGCAAGTTAAGCTCTCACATGACACACCAACATGCCACAAGAGCTCCACCGAGAGTCCTGGCTGCTCCGCTTCCCTGTCACTGTGCTTGGGAAAAATCTCAGATGGCCCGAGCCCCCCAGGAACATCTGGACGAAATGCCTGGCTCCTGGCTTTGGCCTGGCCCATCCTTGGCTGCTGGAGGTCTCCGGAAAGTGAAGCCGTACATAGTAGCTCTACTTTTTGCTTTCCAAATAACATGAAAGAAAATTCTAGTTCCCTATAAAACTCTATTTATTCTTTTGTTACCAACTTGCATCAGCAGATGGCGCCACAAGATATAAGTAAAAACTGGCCATAAAAGAGCTGTGCAAAATACAATACACAAGATGACAGACAATCGAAGATGAAGAAGGAATTACTCTGCCAGAGTCTAGCACAGTACTTCCTCCGGCTAACTTGGTTATTCCTTATGTCCCTGGAAAGATGGACAGAAACTGTTCTAAAAAAATTTGCTAACTTGAATATTTTACTCACATTGGGCTACTGGAAAACTCTAAATACAGTGTCGATTATTTGAGATTTCACAGAATAAACAACATTTTCTAAAGTTTAATGTCCAGTTAAGAAAAAAACCCTTCATCTTTTACTGGAGATACTCTAAATTCTTGCACAGCAGTAGTACAGAATGCTTTCCAGGGTCAGCGGCAGACTGCGCAGCGAGTTGCGCAGCCACCTGCACTGCCGGTCAGTATCCCATATGGGCTCTGGGTCACTTCCTATCCAGCTCCCGGCTCATGCTCCCGGGAATGCAGAAAATAGCTCACGTGCTTGGGTCCCTGCACCCACATGGAAGCCCAGAAGAAGTCCTGGCAGAGTTCTGGGCCATTACAACCATTTAGGGAGTGAACCACCACATGAAGACCTCACTCCCCCTTTAACTTGCTTTACAAATAAATAAAAAGGAGCCCAGAGCAATAACCTAGTGGCTAAATCCTCGCTTGCCTGTGCCAGGATCCCACATGGCTGCCAGTTCACTTTCTAGCTACTCCATTTCCCTCAGCTCCCTGCCTGTAGCCTGGGAAAAACATAGAAGATGGCCCAACACCTTGGGACCCTGTACCCGAGTGACCTGGGAGAAGCTCCTGGCTTTGGATCCGTTCAGATCTGACAGTTGTGGCCACTTGGGGAGTGAACTGCAGACGGAAGATCTTTCTGTATCTCCTCCTCTCTATCTGCCTTTTCAATAAAAGCAAGTAAATCTTAAAAAAAAAAAGTTTTCTGAGATAATTTCAGCATAGCCCACAGCAATAGTATGCCCAGTTCAAAACTGTCAAGAGCACACAGCTGTGTGAAGATCAGAGTCAGCTACCATTTGTTCCCGAAATACAGTGTTTAAACTTCACATTCTTTGTTTTTCCTTTCCAATCCCTGTTAGGGAAAGTGCTTAAGTAAGTCCCTCTTTAATTCCATTACTGAACAGTCTGGATTGAATGTAATTTTCAAAATCATTTTGAGAGAAAGGAAAGGAGGGGAGGAGAGGGGAAGGAAGGAAAAGGGAAGAATACAGAAGGGAAGGGAAAGGAAGGCAAGGCAAGAAAAGGAATCTTCCAAATACTAGCTCACATCCCCAGACAGCTGCAAAATCCCTGTCCAGGCCACGTTAAATCCAGGAGCCAGGAACTCCATCTCCTTTCCCACATGAGTGTCAACAGTCTTAAGCACCTGGGCCACGTCCTGCTGCCTTCCCAGACCCACTGGCAGGCAGCTGCGCTGCAGTCACGGGGCAGCATAACCCACTGCACTAGGATGCAGTATCGATGCAGTCACCCTTGGCGATTACTGGCTAGTTTGATTGTGCCTCTGATTTAGAGATTGCTCCTGTGGCGATGTCTTCAGAATTCTGACTGTGGGGTAGTGGCCCTGTGGTGCAGCAGCTCAAGCCGCTGCCTGAGCTACCGGCAGCCCACATGGTGACGGTTTGAGTCCCCGAGTCCCAGCTGCTCCACTTCAATCCAGTTCTCTGCTAATGTGCCAGGGACAGCAGCAGGAGATGGCCCAAGTCTTTGGGGGCCCTTGCACTCACATGGAAGACCCAAAAGAAGGTCCTGGGCCCAGGTCGGCCCAATTTTGGCCATTTGGGGAGTGAACCAGCAGATGGAAGAGCTCTCTGGTCTTTCCCCATCTGTAACTCTATTAATAAGCACATCTTTTACTTATTAATAAATTATTCCATTGAAAAGTCAGATTTACATAGAGAAGGACAAGACGCAGAGAAAGATCTTTTATCTGCTGGTTCACTCCCCAGGTGGCTCCAATGGCCGGAGCTGAGCCGATCCCAAGGCTTTAGACCGTCCTCAATGCTTTCCCAGGCCACGAGCAGGGAGCTGGACGGGAAGTGGAGCAGCCAGCATATGAACTGGCACCCATATGGGATCTTGGCACAAGCAAGACAAGGAATTTAGCCACTAGGCCACTGGGCCAGGCCCATTAATAAAATCAAGCGCTCTCTCTCAGTATATATATACATATTTACATTTGTCTCATAAAAAGAAAACACGGGCCCGGCGCAGTGGCCTAGCGGCTAGAGTCCTCGCCCTGAACGCGCTGGGATCCCATATGGGCGCCGGTTCTAATCCCGGCAGCTCCATTTCCCATCCAGCTCCCTGCTTGTGGCCTGGGAAGGCAGTCGAGGACGGCCCAATGCATTGGGACACTGCACCCGTGTGGGAGACCCGGAGGAGGTTCCAGGTTCCTGGCTTCGGAATGGCGCGCACCGGCCCGTTGCGGCTCACTTGGGGAGTGAATCATTGGACGGAAGATCTTCCTGTCTGTCTCTCCTCCTCAATGTATATCCGCCTTTCCAATTAAAAAAAAAAAAAGAAAAGAAAAAGAAAACACATATGTATTACCCCTCTGATCATGCTATTGTCAGCATGGCCTCTGGCCCATCTCTGGCTGCTGCTGCCGTGATAGTCTACTGTGGACCCCACACTTCAAAGAGCATTCACTTTCTGATAAATATTCAAATGATTTGCAACTGTTTTTATTAATAAAAGACTGCTGCTTTCACCATAATACCTGCTCCTTTCAAAGGCCTTTAGGTGTTTCTGATGCACATCTTGGATAAAAGTCACTGCTATAAGGTTGGCCGTAACTACACACCTCAAGCAAAATTACAAGCAGGCAGTCATCAATCATGTCCCAAAGCTACCCAAAACACAGGAGAGTGTCTAACATTCTGCACAGCTTAGAATAAGGTTAGGGAACGAGAAATGAAATTCAATGCTCTTGAACTCTATCGCTTTCATCATTCAATCTGGAATGTTTCTGACCTGCCTGAAGGATCCCTCAAGTTCCTTTCAGCGAAAGAAGCACTAGAAGCATGGTCACAGTCCCCGTGTCATCAAGTACCCAAAGACGTACTCACCCAAACGCCAGTGAAAAACACAAAACAAGCCCTCACCTGCCATAACTTACCCTGTTTTTTAGGGATTTTAAATTTTTATTGGAAAGACAGAACAGATTTACAGAAAGGAGAGACAAAAAGAAAGACTTTCCATCTGCTGGTCATGCCCCAAGTGGCCACAACAGCCACATCTGAGCCGATCTGAAGCCAGGAGCCAGGAGCTTCAAGTCTCCCCCAGGTCTCCCATGCGGGTGCAGGGTCCCAAGGCTTTGGGCCGTCCTCGACTGCTTCCTCTGTTTTTCCTCCTTTCTGTATATCTGACTTTGTAATAAAAATAAATATATCTTTAAATAGCGTGCCTGTGGGCTTTGTGATACAGCACATTCAGCCACTAGCTGGGACATCCCCAGCTATGTGAGAGCCCCAGTTTTGAGCCCTGGCGACTCCACTGCCAACCTAACTTTTTGCTAATGAGCATGAGAAGGCAGCAGCTGATAGCTAAAGTTCCAGAGCCATCCACATGAGCCATGGGTGGAATCTCATGAATTACAAATGGCATTCTTGGGTGGGGTCCACATTCTTGTCCACCCCTAAACATGGGACACTCTGGCAAAGGCACTGAGAGCCACATATAAAAATTAAACTGCAGCCACACACGTCTCCCAGAAAAGGAGCAGCCAGGCACGTACCCAGTGAGCCAATCCCCCCCGACACGTGAAAACTGTTGCAACACAGGCCACCCCGCTCTGCAAAGCAAAGTCCTTGAATGGCTCGACCTCCCCAAGTTCCCCAGGAGCACCCTGTGGCAACACACCGACAGTGATAGTGGACAGGAACGACACCATCACTCAGCTTCAGGAACCTGAGGGGAAATGACCCAGACAGCTCCAGGGGCCACAGTAACGGGGAACAGTCGCAGCTATCATGGAGCAGCCACGCACACAGCAACATTCAACAAGAAGGCAAGAGTAAGGGTGTCCTGGTCAGAGACCCCTGACGCTGCTGATGCAGTGAGGCCCAAGGCAGGCGAGCAGAGGTCCAGCTGGGTCCCACACTCCTTCCCACACATGACCCACAAGGAAAGCAGGAAGAGGAGCAGGCAACACGTGCCATTAGGGTCTGCCCCTCATCTGCAGTGGTTTCCTTCTGGCCGGGCAGATCACAGCATCACCACATGGATCAAACGGTACCTGAATTCTGAGGCATCCCCGTGTTATCTGTTATCACCCAACTAAAGGAACTCTGCATTCATAACAACCAAGCCTAGTCATTTTTGATCCCTTACCCAGTTTCACGAGATCCCGTTAATTTTGTATCTTAAATATTCCCCAATCTATACTTTTTTCTATCCCTACTGCTACTAGTTTCAAATCTGTCATCTCCTGCCTGGACAACTCCTAATACCATTAATGCTCACCAGTAGCTAATGATTTAAAAGCAAAGATCTCCTTATAACCTCCGTAGCCATCTGAGCTGCAGGTACCTATAGCTGCCCACTTAGCCCCTTCATTACAGCCTGCCTTGAAGTCCTAGGCTTCACACTAACTCATACTTTTTTTTTTAAGATTTCTTTATTTTTATTGGAAAGTCAGATACAGAGAGGAGGAGAGAGAGGGGAAGATCTTCCGTCCAATGATTCATTCCCCAAGTGACCACACCGGCTGGTGCTGCACTGATCCGAAGCCAGGAGCCAGGAACTTCCCCCAGGTCTCCCACGTAGGTGCAGGATCCCAAGGCTTTGGGCCTTCCTAGCCTGCCTTCCCAGGCCACAAGCAGGGAGCTGGGTGGGAAGTGGAGCTGCCAGGATTAGAACCGGCGCCCATATGGGATCCCGGTACTTTCAAGGCAAGAACTTTAGCTGCTAGGCCACTGCGCCAGGCCCAGACACACTCCTACAGGAGTCCCACATCTAAAAGTTACATTCTTGGGAATCTATCATGTGTGAGGGCTAGGGAAATGGCAAACAAAAGAAACAAAATCCTTGGTCTTCAAGCCGAGAGTGAGAGATCTTCCAGCCACTGGCTTGTTACTCAATTTGCCGTGCCAGCCAGGAACCAGGGGCCTATTATGGGTCTCCCATGTGAGTGCAGGGCCCAAGCACGTGGGTCACCCCCTTCTGCTCTCTAAAGCGTGTCAACATGGAGTGCAATTCGAAGTACAGCAGACTGAACTTGAACTAACATCATATGGAAGCTGGTGCGCATGAGGTGGCTCTACTCACTATACCACAATGCCAGTCCCAGACAAGTGAGCATCAGTGGTGTGCCTACACATGCATAGGTCAGCAGAAACAAAATATGGGTCCAGCACAGTAGCCTAGCAGATAAAGTCCTCACCTTGCATACACTAGGATCCCATATGGGTGCCGGTTCTAGTCCTAGCTGCCCCACTTCCTATCCAGCTCCCTGCTGGGAAAGCAGCAGAGGACAGCCCAAAGCCTTGGGACCCTGCACCCAAATGGGAGACCAGGAAGAGGCTCCAGGTTTTCAACTGGTTCCAGCTTGGGGAGTGAATCATTGGATGGAAAATCTTCCTGTCTCTCCTCCTCTCTGTATATCTGACTTTTCAATAAAAAAATAAAGAAATAAATCTTTTTTTTAAAAAAAGGGGACAACTTGACAATAATAATAATAAAAAAAAAACATGTATGTTTTAAAGTCTAAGGGAAAAGTTTGTTTTCTGTGAAGAAATGTGGCTGTTCAGGTTAGATGTGCCACAACACCTTAACTGGCTGCTTGGGACTCCAGCATCCCATCAGAGTCCTGGCCGCTCTCTTCTGATTCAGCCTCCTGGTAATGCCACTGGAAGGCAGCAGCAGGTGATCCAAGTACTCGGACCCCAGCACCATTTGGAGGGCTGGATGGATGAAGTTCCTGGTTTCACCTGGCCAAGACTTGGCTATCTGAAGCCATCTGGGAAGAGAAGCAGCACATGGAAGAATTCTCCATGTCCCTCCCTCCCTCCGCCTATTAAACAGATAGAGGGACAGACAGGCAGACAATAAACAGGGGCCGGCACTGTGGCACAGCAAGTACAACTGCCATCTGCGATGCTGCTGCTGCTGATTTGTGTCCCAGATGCTCCATTTTTTTTAAAGAATTTTTGTTGGAAAGGCAGATTTACAGAGAGAAGGAGAGACAGAAAGATCCGTCCGTTGGTTCACTCCTCAAGTGGCCACAACGGCTGCACCTGCGGCAATCTGAAGCCAGGAGCCAGCAGCTTCTTCCAGGTCTCCTACGCAGGTGCGGAGTCCCAAGTCTTTGGGCCGTCCCTGACTTTTTCCCAGGCCACTGGCAGGGAGCTGGATGGGGAATGGAGCAGGCTGGATACTCCCATATGGGGTTGCGCTGCTGGCAAGGTGAGGATTTAGCCACTTAGCCATCACACCTGGCCTGATGCTCCACTTATAATCCAGGTCCCTGCAAATGGCCTGGGAAGAACTCAAGTGTTTGGACCCCTGGCACTCACATGAGACGAGGTCAAACTCCTGACTTTGTTGTGGCCGTTGTGGTTATCTAGTGAATAAATCAGCAGATGGAAGATCTTTCTCCTTGTCTCTGAAACTCCAACTTCCAAATGAATATTAAAACATTGGGGGCCAGGTGTGGTAGCCTAGTGGCTAAAGTCCTCACCTTGCATACCCAGGATCCAATATGTACCCTGGTTCCTATCCCGGCTGCTCCGTTCCCCATCCAGCTCCCTGCTTGTGGACTGGTAAAGCAGCTGAGGCCGGCCCAAAGCCTTGGGACCTTGCACCTACATGGGAGACCCCGAAAGCAGTTCCTGGATCCTGGCTTCGGATCGGCGCAGCACCAGCCGTTGCGGTCACTTGGGGAGTGAATCATCGGACGGAAGATCTTCTCTGTCTCTCCTCCTCTCTATACATCTGCCTTTCCAATAAAATAAATAAATCTTTAAAAAGACCTGGCTTAAATAAAGTAAAAGCTACTAGGGCCAGAGTGGTAACCTAGCGACTAAAGTCCTCGCCTTACACATGCTGGGATCACAAATGGGCATGTGTTGGGCCCGGCGGCATGGCCTAGCGGCTAAAGTCCTCGCCTTGAAAGCCCCGGGATCCCATATGGGCGCCGGTTCTAGTCCCGGCAGCTCCACTTCCCATCCAGCTCCCTGCTTGTGGCCCGGGAAAGCAGGATAGGAAGGCCCAATGCATTGGGACCCTGCACCCGCGTGGGAGACCCGGAAGAGGTTCCTGGTTCCCGGCTTCGGATCGGCGCGCATCGGCCCGTTGCGGCTCACTTGGGGAGTGAATCATCGGACGGAAGATCTTCCTCTCTGTCTCTCCTCCTCTGTGTATATCTGGCTGTAATAAAATGAATAAATCTTTAAAAAAAAAAAAAAAAAAAAAAAAAACAAATGGGCATGTGTTTGTGTCCTGACTACTCCACTTCCCTGCTAATGGTCTGGGAAAGCAGTTTAGGATGACCTAAAGTCTTGGGACCCTGCACTTGCGTGGGAGACCCTAAGAAAGCTTCTGGCTGCTGGCTCCAGATCAGCTCAGCTCCGGCTGTTGTGGCCGCTTGCAAAGTAAATCAGCAGACGTAACAGTACTTCCTTGATGAAGGCTACTTAACCTAGACAAACATTATTGTTTCTCTTCTTGAGGTTCCCAAAGCATCACAGAAAATATAAATTGGTAGTTTTGAAAAAGATTTATCTGAAAAGCACCTACAGAGTGCTCGTTCACCCACGGGCTCACGTCAGATGCTCACAATGTCAGGCTGCAGTCGGGATTCGGGAGCTCCACCCGAATCTCTGTACACTCTGTCCAGCTTTTGCTGCTTTCCCGGTGTGTGAGCAGGGAGCTGGGTCAACTAGGATGTGAACTGGGAATTCCCACATGGGAATTCCTAACCTATACAATGGTGATCTCAGTAGTTTTCAATTAAAAATAAAGGTGAAAGGCCCAGCACGGTAGCCTAGTGGCTAAAGTCCTCGCCTTGCAACCACTGGGATCCCATATGTGCACCAGTTCATGTCCCGGTTGTTCCACTTTCCATCCAATTCCCTGCTTGTGGCCTGGGAAAGCAGGACCACCCAGGGACTGAAGCTTCAGAATGCCTCAGCTCCAGTGGTTGCGACCACTTGGGGAGGTGGCCATGGGACTCTGACTTGGTAATAAAATAAATCTTAAAAAAAAAAAAAAAGAATCTGCCACTCAAGTGTCTAGCCGGAGCTAAGCTAATTCCAAGCCAGGAGCCAGGAGCTTTCCCATGTGGGTGCAGAGCCTATTGCTTTCCCAGGCCAGCAGCAGGGAGACGGGTGGGAAGTGGGGCAATCTGGACATGAACTGGTGCCCATATGGGATCCTGGCGCCTGCAAGGTGAGGATTTAGCCATTAAGCCATGGCACCAGGCTCATGAATAAATCTATTAAAAACAACAGCAACAACAAAATAGGACCCAGGGCCGAAGGCATTTAAAACTGTCCATTACACAGTTGGCAAATGTCTCCTGTATTGAATAGCTGGGTAACTACATTAAAAACTGAAGCTAACACAGGTATGCCAAGGGCAACAGTTTTACTCCAGCAAATGTCGTAGTTGGAAGACAGGCAAACTACTAGGTAACTAACTGCACATGAAGTCTGTTAACGCATGAATTTCTCAGAAAGATCTCAAAGTCCTATTCACACTTCACCAAGTCTGCATTATCTACATTTCATGGCAGATCGTAACTCTAGCCCTTTGCTTTAAAAAGATTTATTTATTTTTATCGGGCCCGGCGGCGTGGCCTAGTGGCTGAGGTCCTCGCCCTGAACGCCCTGGGATCCCATATGGGCGAGGGTTCTAATCCCGGCAGCTCCACTTCCCATCCAGCTCCCTGCTTGTGGCCTGGGAAGGCAGTCGAGGACGGTCAAATGCATTGGGACCCTGACTTTGTAATAAACTGAATAGATCTTTAAATAAAAAATTTATTTATTTTTATTGCAAAGTCAGATATACAGAGAGGAGGGACAGAGAGGAAGATCTTCCGTCTGATGATTCACTCCCCAAGTGGCTCCAACATCTGGAGCTGAGCCAATCCGAAGCCAGGATCCAGGATCTGGGTCTCCCATGCGGGTGCAGGGCCCCAAGTCTCTGGGCCGTCCTCGACTGCTTTCCCAGGCCACAAGCAGGGAGCTGGATGGGAAGCTGGGTCTCCAGGAACATGAACTGGTGCCCATATGGGATCCTGGCGTGTGCAAGACGAGGACTTTAGCTACGCACCGCGGTCGAGCCATTTGCTTTTAAAAGTGTGATAGGTCCCATGTGAAAAAAAAAAAAAAAAACAAAGGAAACTTGGCTGGAGAAAATACTGGAAGACAAGAAAAATGAACCAATGATCTTTTTAAAGCACTTTTGAAAAAATCATTTTCCTAGTCCCTAAAATGGGGCTAGAAAATAGAGCACTGCTTTCTCCCGTTAGTTTCACAACTAGTCAATTACATGTAAAAATACAGGTACTCCTTCTCCTTTAATGAAGCAGCAGCACTAGGCTGCCCACCGTTAACATTTTAAATGCAAACCTATTTCAGCTACAGCAGTCCTGGAAAGAAAACCAGCAGCACAGGGAAAGCTGAAGCGAGAAAAGATCCTCGCTGCCCCGAGGCTTTGTGGAGGTGCAACCCAGCAGTTGGGCCTTCTCCATGGGACCCCAAGGCGTCCCGGGAACAGCTGCAGGCACTCCTTCCCCCTTGTGTGTTCTGGAAATGTGTGCCGAAGCCCTGGCCCTTCCACAACTACTGCAAACCACTGACAGGACTACCTCAACTGAGCAGACCTCACCTCTCCCGCCAAGTTCTGGAACAACCATCTTTTAAAAAAAAAAAAAAATCCCACCGGGAGGGAATCTGTTTCTTCCTTTTTTTCTCCTTAACTCTTCGTTTCTAAATAAATAAGCACATTTTCACTTCAATTGAGTTAAACCTATAGGTGGCTAAGCAGGGACCCCCCCCCCCAACCCCTGTGCCATGAAAAGACTTTATCTGAAACTCTGAAAACAGAATCACGACCGCGCACTTCGTATTGAGAATTTGCAGCCAGGAAAAGCTGGCTGAAGGAACACGGGATCTCAAGAAAATTCACAAACACATCGACTCGGGCCTCTTTGTCTCCCAGTTTCGCTCCTTACGACCTCCCTCCACGCTTGAGCTATGCACGGAATCCACGCGTCGTCGGCACTGCACCACAAACCCCGAATCAAAACTTGCGAAAAGTACTGGAAAATGCTGGAAGAACCGCGAAGGCGCGTTCTTCTCCCGGGCTCCCGTCCGCGCTCGGGCACCCTTCAGGGCAGGACCCCGAGGACGTGGCCCGTGCCTGGCACTCGGTGGGGGCGCCACTCCCGTGTACCCCAACATCTCCCCCCACCCCCCGTCGTCCACACTCCAAGTCACTTCGCCCTCGCCCTGCAGGAGCCCAATTCCCCCCACCGCCCTCGCGGGACCCGACCTCCATCCCCAAGCTGCTTCCGTTTCCAAACTTGGGGGTTCTCGCAGTCGTCCCCTCCCCGACTCCCCCAAAGTTGACCCTCTGCAGTTGGAACCCGCGGTCGCATTGTCTCTCTCGCTCTCAGGCTCAGCCGAGCGACGTCCCCCACCCCTCCCTCCCTCTCTCTCACACTCACACACACCCTTCCAGCGCTCGGTCCACCACCTAACCGCTGCCATCCCGCTCTCCCTTCGGACCAGCTGCCCCGCCCTCTCCATCTTCCACGGCGCGGGAACGGGGACAACAGGGCGCGCTGCCCGGAGCTGCCCGCCGCCCCCAGCGCGGCCCTCCTCGCCGGCTCCGCGGCCGCCGCGCCCCCCCACCCCGCTCCGAGCGGGCCCCGTACCTCAGAGCAGCGCCCGAGAGCTCGAGAAGAATCGGGGCCGCGCTGCCTGGGCGCGTCGCGTCGGGCCGGCCGGGGGAGTGGCGCCCAGGAAGCAGCGAGCCGGTGGCCGCGAGTCGAGCCCCTCACTGAAGCGGCGTACCGCAGGCCCCGGCCAACGGCCCTCCCCTCCGCTGAACAAAAGAGCCTGGCCCTCTGCTCGGCCCGCCGTCCGCACTGCGCAGGCGCCGCGACCCGCCGCGGGGCATCGTGGGACGCGGGGCCGCCTATCCGAGATGACTACAAAGCCCGAAAGGCTGTGCGGTCTCCGCGACGCGCGCTCGGGTGGCGAGTGCGGGTAAGTTACCGTGTTTGAAACCGTGGTGGCGGTAGGACGCTGCTGCACGCCGAGTCCTGGAGGCTTGGGCCTCAAAAGCAGTCACTTTTGCACACTTTTTATGATTTGCATCCTCGACACGTGTGCCTCGCCGTTTCTTGGAAAGTTTCTGACCCATGTGCGTGGCGGCTTCTATCAGCGGCTCCACTTCCACTCCAGCTCGCTGCTCATCACCTAGGGCGGCAGCACAAATGGCCCAAGTACTCGGACCCCTGCATACACGTGGCAGTTCCAGATGCAGCTCCCGGGTCCCGGCTTCCACATGCCACAGCCCCACCCTTTGCAGGCATTCGGGGAGTGACTCCATGGATAGAAGACCTCTGTAGTCCCTCTGCCTTTCAAATACATTTAAAAAACAAATGAGGAATTAAGGACTTTTCACCCCTGCCTCCCACGCTGAAGGATTGGGAGTACCTGAACTTTCACTTCGGCCTGCAGGCACCTAGACTGGGAAGGGTGGCATTCCAGGAGCTGGCTTGGCAGCACTGCCACTCGAGCCAGACCCTGAGGTACAGGATGCGGGAGTTCCAAGTGGCAACGTGGTCCGCTGTGCCTGTGTCAGCCTCAAGTGCAAAATTTATTTATTTATTCCTCCCTCCCCCCGATTTATTTATTTCATCACAAGATAAGGTTACAGACAGAGAGGAGGGCTCTGTCAGCTGGTTTACTGAGTGGCCACAACACCAGCACTGGACCAGGGAAGATTGGAAGTGGAGTAACTGGAACCTGAACCGGTGCCCACGTGGGGTGATGGCTTTGCAAGAGGCAGCTTAGCTCTGTCCTGCCATGTCCAACCCTTACACAGCCACCCCAAAGCAGCATAGGCTTAAGGAAGAAAACAAAACAAAACAAAACAAAACACTTTCCTGTTATTCTTTGGGACAAGACAATCTGAGTCTTCTGATTTCAACCAGATTGCAAGATTGCGATCCCCAAACTTTTTCATCGTCGCATCCACTTGCTTCAGCTTCCATTACTTAGTACCTAATTTCACTTTTGGACCCTAAACTCTGGTGATGATAGACACTCTATCCAGGCCACCGCATGCAGGGATCAATATTTCTTGAATAAGTGATTGACTGAGATGTCTTTTTCCTATCTGACAGCAAGTGGAGTGGATCAAACTCCACGTTGTCTTTTCATTTCAGAATCGTGTATATTCGCGTGTGTAAAGGTATATTTTATTTGTTTGAAAGGCACAGTGACATGGAAGAGGGGGAGAGATCTTCCCAAATGGCGGCCACCAGCTTGGACTGGGTGAAGTTTTCCATTCTGGTTCCCACCATGGGTGACAGGGGCTCCAATAGTTCGGTCATCTTCAGCTGCCATCCTAAGCTCATTAGCAAGGAGCTGGATCAGAAGTGGAGAAGCTGAGACACAAACTTTACCCACCATGCCGTAACATAGGTACCCTTAAAAAGAGAGAGATTCCCTAATTGTCCTTTTTGTCTATTGAGTCAGGCACTAAATAGTACATCTACCAGGAAAAATTGACTCTTCCCGCCCCCACCTTACATTGAGCATTGAAGTATACCACTCCCAGGCAAAGGGGAAAGTCGGTTACCCTACCGTTCTCTAACCCAGAATGCTAAGGTTTGCTTTTGTGTCACAATTTTGCTGAGTCAGGCACTGTTCAGTGCTCCAGCGAATGCCACCTAAGTCCAACCCAGCAAAAGAGCTTCAGGAGAGAGCCCAGTGCAGTAGTCTAGTGTGCCAGGATCCCATACAGGTGCCAGTTCATGTCCCAGAGACCTCACTTCCCATCCAGCTCCCTGCCTTGGATCTGAGAAAGCAGTAGAGGACAGCCCAAAGACTTGGGACCCTGCACCCGCATGGGAGACCTGGAGGAGGCTCCTGGCTTCAGAGCAGCGCAGCTCTGGCCGTTGCAGCCACTTGGGGAGTGAACCAGCAGACAGAAGATCTTTCTATCTCTGTATCTTCTTCTGTCTGTATATCTGCCTTTCCAATAAAATAAATAAATCTTCTTTTAATTACATTTTTTAAAAATTTTACTTCTTGGGCCCAGCGGCGTGGCCTAGCGGCTGAAGTCCTCACCTTGAACACCCCGGGATCCCATATGGGCGCCGGTTCTAATCCTGGCAGCTCCACTTCCCATCCAGCTCCCTGCTTGTGGCCTGGGAAAGCAGTCGAGGACGGCCCAATGCTTTGGGACCCTGCACCCGCGTGGGAGACCCGGAAGAGGTTCCTGGTTCCTGGCATCGGTTTGGCGCGTACCGGCCCGTTGCGGCTCACTTGGGGAGTGAAACATTGGATGGAAGATCTTCCTCTCTGTCTCTCCTCCTCTCTGTATATCTGGCTTTCCAATAACAATAAAATCTTTTTAAAAAATCTACTTCTTTTTATATTATCATTTTATGATACAGTTCCATAGGACCTGGGATTTCCCTTGTCTCCTCCTTAATTCCCTCCCTGTCACTGAGTTCCCCTATATCATCACCATAGTATAATTCCTCAAAATAAATCTTTAAAAAAAAAGCTCGAGCAGGACCGAGGACAGCTTATCTTCCGTGACATTTGGATTGGGTCTCCATGAAGATGCAAAAAAAAAAAAAAATTAATCTACTGAATTGCATGGTTTTAAATTAATAATGAGAAAATGAGTTGTAACAATATTAACTACTAGTATTGAATTCCTAGCCCAGTGCTAGGAATTCTGTCAAACTCTTGATTGATGCTGTTTAATCTTCACAACGATATGGGAAAGTGGGAATTGCTGTTTTCAATTTGCAGACGACGCTCAGAACTGGCGCAGCATTCACCAATAAATAATGGAATCAAGATTTGATCTTATTTCTGTGTAACTCCCAAACCATATTTGTGTCTGGATAAAATACTGCTGTCCCTAACTCCCCTTATTGACCTGAGTTGTGCTCCCCTATTTTCCCTAATTCTGTTTTCTGTAACCTCACTGACAAACCTAAATCCCTTTAGGTTATGATTTTACTGGTACTGAAATTCAGCCTACAGATTCCCTAAGGTCTTGATTTTTGGGGTGTGAAATCACTGTTTTCTTAAATCATGTCATAGGCTAATAATTTCAAATCCAGTACATTCAGAATCTTCAAGAGTTGTTATTGCTCTGGCATTTTATGCCATTATTTTTTTCCCCAAGATTTTTTTATTTTTTTTGAGCTTAGTGTGATAGCCTAGTGGCTAAAATCCTTACATTGCGTGTGCTGGGATCCCATATGGACACCAGTTCATGTCCTGACTGCTCCATTCCCCAGTAGAAAGATCCTTCTATCTCTCCTTCTGTCTGTAATTCTGATGTTCCAACAAAAAAAGTAAATTTAAAAAAAGGAAGGGAAATGGAGCAGCCAGGACACAAATGGGTTCTAATCCCAATGGACCCGCTTCCAATCTAGCTCCATGCTTGGGGCCTGGGAAAGCAATAGAGGACGGTCCAAAGAATTGGGACCTTGCACCTGCATGGAAGACCCGAAAGGCACTGGGCTCCTGGCTTCGGATTAGTTCAGTTCTAGCTATTGCAGCTGCTTGGGGAGTGAATCATTGCAGGGAAGATCTTCCTCTCTGTCTCACCTCCTCTCTGTATACCTGACTTTCCAATAAAAACAAACAAAACCAAAAAATGATTGTGGAACAGTAGATAGCTAAAAAAAAGATTTATCTTTATTTGAAAGACAGTATTACAGGGAAAAGGAAAGAAACAGAGAGAAGTCTTCCACTCGCTCATTCACTTCCCAAATGGCTGTAAGGGCCGGAGCTGAGCTGATCTGAAGTCAGGGACTAGGTCTTCCACGTGCGTACAGAGGCCCTATAATTTGAACCACCTCTCCGTTGCTTTCCCAGGCACACCAGCGAGGGTTTGGCTTGGAACTTGCTCCCTTATGGAATGATGGAACCACAGCCTGGGTTTCACCTATTGTACCTGAGGCTCCCAAGATGTGATTTAAGGAGTGGGAAAAGTAGCTATCTTAAAATGTTTCTCCATACCGAGTTCATTCTGACCACCACTTAACATTCTATTGTTAACTTATTTGAAGCTAACAAGCATTGTCTTTTAAAATGTAAATGTACTTCTTTCTTCACTTCTACTCCTCTTTTCAGATTTTCAAGGTGACTTTCTGGAGGAAAGTGGACTTAAAAAAAAATCTGTATTCCGCAAATCATGTTCCAGAACTCTCCTTTTGCTTGGTTTTTCTTGTGTGAAGGGATCACTGTTGAAGAGGTACTTACATTACTAGGTAACATTTTAAGTATGCTAAAAATTGGTCTCAGGTGAAATGCTAGAAATCACTGGTTAAAAAAGAGACTGTCCACTGCCCCTGGGCGGCGTGGCCTAGCGGCTAAAGTCCTTGCCTTGAACTCACCCCGGGATCCCATATGGGTGCTGGTTCTAATCCCAGCAGCTCCACTTCCCATCCAGCTCCCTGCTTGTGGCCTGGGAAAGCAGTCGAGGACGGCCCAAAGCTTTGGTACCCTGCACTCATGTGGGAGACCCGGAAGAAGCTCCTGGCTCCTGGCTTCGGACTGGCTCAGCTCCAGCTGTTGCAGTCACTTGGGGAGTGAACCATCAGACGGAAGATCTTCTTCTCTGTCTCTCCTCCTCTCTGTATATCTTACTTTGCAATAAAAATCTTAAAAAAAAAAAAAATCTTAAAAAAAAAAGAGAGAGAGAGAGAGGCAGCGGCCCAATTTGTGGCCCAGGGTTAAACTGGTACCTACAATGCTAACAACACATATGGGTTCAGGTTGAATCCCACCTGTTCCACTTCTGACCTAGCTCTCTGCTAAGGCCTGGGAAAGCAGTGTGGGACATCTAGACGCAGCTCCTGGCTTCTGCCTTCTGCAGGCCCAGCCCTGATTGTATGGACTTTTGAGTCAACTAGTAGATGGAACACCTCTAAATACTTAAAATAGGGATAGAGTGCTGTTTGTAAAGTTATATTGCATTCAATTATTTAATATTATATATATTTTTAAGAGGTTTATGTGTTGGGGCCTGTGTTGGGGCAGAGCCAGTTAATTTGCCAGCAATCCCAGCATCCTTTTTTAAAATTTTTATTTATTTTTATTACAAAGTCAGATATACAGAGAGGAGAGACAGAGAGGAAGAACTTCCATCCAATGATTCACTCCCCAAGTGAGCACAACGGCCGGTGCTGTGCCAATCCGAAGCCAGGAGCCAGGAACCTCTTCCAGGTCTCCCACACGGGTGCAGCGTCCCAAAGCTTTGGGCCGTCCTCGACTGCTTTCCCAGGCCACAAGCAAGGAGCTGGATGGGAAGTGGAGCTGCTGGGATTAGAACCGGTGCCCATATGGGATCCTGGCACATTCAAGGGGAGGACTTTAGCAGCTAGGCCACGCCGCTGGGCCCAATCCTGGCATCCTATGTGGGTGCTGCTTTGAGTCTTGGTTGCTCTACTTTCTTTCTGTGCTTTTTTTTATGATTTATTTATTTTTTTATTGGAAAGTCAGATTTACACAGGAGAGACAGAGAGAAACATCTTACTTCTGCTGGTTCACTTCCCAAATAGCAGCAATGGCTGGAGCTGAGCTGATCTGAAATCAGGAGCCAGGAGCTCTTCTAGGTCTCCCACTCAGGTGCAGGGTCCCAAGGCCTTGGGCCATTCTCCACTGCTTTCCCAGGCCACAAACAGGGAGCTGGATGGGAAGTGGGGCCACTGGAACATGAACCAGTGCACATATGGGATCCCAGTGGTTGCAAAGTGAGAACTTTAGCCACTAGGCCTCTGTTGCAGGCTCAGTTGCTCTGATTTCAGAGCAGCTCCCTGTGGGAGACCCAGACAGAGGCCCGGTCTCCTGGCTTCCACCTCGTCCACCGTAGCCATTGCAACAACTTGGAGAGAAAACCAACAGACGGAAGATCTATCTCTTTGTAAATCTGACTTTCAAATAAATAATTTTTACAAGTATTTTTTTACTTATTATTTGACAAAGCAGCCGAAATAATTTTATAAAATCGAATTTTTTAAGATTTGTTTTTATTGGAAAAGCGAATTTACCCCGAGAATTGTTAGAGTGCCAGTATAATATTAGTATGTTAGAATGGTAGAATGTTAGTGTTAGGCAATGTTAGGCCCTCTCGTGCCGAGAAGCTGCTGCTTTGCTAGGTTGGGATGCATCTGGACCACGGGAAAACTCTGCTTTGGTGATAAATGTTGCTCCTCTGTGACCTTGTGGACAGTGTCAGAAGCCTTATCTATAGGATGCACCCAGGTGCAGGAGGACAGTGGTACAACCATCCGGGCCCAGGAACAGCAATGTGTGTGGGAACAGAATGAGCTGTCTAGACTCAGGGGCCTTAAGGATAATGTATCTGGGAATGAAGTGGACTGTTTGCACCTGAAAGCCCTAAAGATGATGTGTCTGATTGCTGTGTTTGAATTTGCGCGGGCTATGATGAATGTAATGACTGAAGGGGTCTAGCTATTTGCTAGTTCAGGGTCCGACCCCTCCTTGGCTGGCCTGTGTGCCCCAAGATCGGTCTGACCCCAGCATGCTGGCACAATAAACTCTGCTTGCTTTTGCATTATCAGTAAGGCTCTTTGTCCTTCATGGGAAATTGACAAAACAGGACCCTAACAGAAGAAACAGAGAGAAAGATACTCCAATTACTGGTTCACTCCCCAAATGGCTGCAACAGCCGAAACTAAGCCAATCTGAAGCGAGGAGCCTCTTCCCGGTCTCCCACAAAGGTACAGGGTCCTAAGGCTTTAGGCCATTCTCTGCTGCTTTCCTTGGCCATCAGCTTGGAGCTGGATGGAAAGCAGAGCAGCTGGGACACAAACAAGTGAAGAGCCTGGAAGTTTTCTGCCCTTTGTGATCCCGCCTTGATGGCTTGGCTGGGGGCTGTGTGGATTCTAGGCCTGACACCCAGCAGGACACCTGGCAGGTCACGTAGGCGGACCACTCCTCGGGAGGGAGGTACCTGGTGTTTGATAAGATCCACCGCCCTATACTTTTTGGGGGTTGCTAGTTTCGGGCCCACCAATAGAAGCCTGCTAGATCATGACTGTATAATTAATAGCCTGAAATGTATAAAAACTGGGGAGCTTGGGCTCTCGGGGTCTTTTCCTTTCTCTCTCTCTGGCTCACGGGCTTGCTGCGGATCCTGCAACGGCTGCCCCTCCCCCGCCCGGCCATGCTGGGCTGGGGGAGGTGGCTGGGAGACCTAAGTTAGTTCGAATAAACCACTTTTATGCCTTAGCACCGGCTTCAGACTTGATGATTATCTGGGGATTTCAGAAACCGGCACAACATTTGGAGGTCCCACCGAGATCCCCAGGTCATCAAGTCTACAACATTTTGGGGTTCACTGGGATCCCCAGGTCATCAAGACTAAGGACGTGTGTGGTGAGTGTCATCTAACTTTTATTTGCCAGCTAGTTTTTTTTTTTCAACTGAATTTTGTTTTTGTGCCCAGCATGGGGGCAGGATCCCTGAATGGGTTAAGTGTTTGTGCCTGGTGAAGGCCTCTCCAGGTGAGGCACCTTTTTGCCAAGGAGGAGCTGGTGCGTTCCCTCCCAATGTTTTTTATCTTTTAGTAGGCTTGTTAACTGTGTGTCTGTTTTGTCGTGAAACTGTTGTATGTGTTTGTGTCTGCCGGCTATAGGATAAATGCTTGCTAGGATAGTTAAATTGGCTGCAACAAGTTGAACTATTGGCTAGAAAATCTTGAACTATGAGAACTTTGTAAGAGGACCTCTTACCTAAATTAAATTGAACCTATGAGTGGCGTGCCTAAGTTAAATTGAACCTATCTGTGGCCGCCTAAATTCTAATCTGAATATAGCAAGGGAAAGTTTCTCTAGATTAATTTTCTGAGCAAGCAGGACGGCCGAAAGTCTCCGGAGGATAGGGAGTCGGCAGCTGACATTACAGGGTCTGGGCGGACGCGTAATTCGGCCCTGTTGGCTGGGGCTTCCTTGGTGACGACCGGGCCCCCACGGCTGACTTCCCTGGGTCCAAGTGCCTGACCTGAGGGACTGTGGGCTCTCCCTGGTTCCGAGGTGGACGAACCAGCCTGCCTGGGTTCCGAGTCCGATGAGTTCGGAGGCAGCCTTCTAACTGGGCGTCAGGTTCGATAAGGCTTCCGCCTGCAGAGTCTGATGGGGAAGGTAGCCTCCTAGCTGGGTTCCAGATTCGAGGGATAGGTTGGTAATTCCAAGCTCGAGAGGGAAGAGCCAGTGTCCAGGTGCCAGGTCAGAGGGACTGGTTTGTGTATGTGTAGCCTAAGTTCCGAATCCGAGTGGTTGAAAGGTGTCCTTTCCACCTGAGTTCCGAGTTCGAGAGGCTGTTATGTCTTTGTCTTGAATTGGATGTGTCCCTGTCCTGCAGCCCTGTTCTCATTTTGGGCTTGAAGCCTGAAAGCTTTCTCCAGGTGATTTTGGGTTTGGAGTCTGAAAACTCCCTCTGCTTCCTGGTGTTGCAGGTCGGCCTCAGCTTGGCTTTTAGGCATTGATATGCATATGTAGCAGGACCTGCCCAGAGACAGCCTTTCGCCATCCAACCACCCCCCTGCTGGGGAAAGGCCTGGGATAATTTAACTCTTTATAGTCTGGCTTTAGTTCCCTCTTTTTAGAGTTCCTATGCTAAATCAAGGTGTTTTGTGTTACAGCATCTGACTTCAGGAATAAACTTTAGGGGTTTTGTAATGCTTTCTGCTCCTTTTTGATTTTGAAACTTAATGTGGCTTCTAGTGTTCCAACATTGATCAAACCTGGCCTACTTGGTAGCATGCTCAGTTAAATGTACATTTAACCAACTTATTTGAATCTCTATCTCACAATGTTATGAAGTTATGCCAAGTTGGTTGCTACTTACGTTCTATTAAAGTGATGGATATTTACATGGTTGCAGAGAATGCATATTGATGTGTATGTTTATTAGTCAAAATATTTTTTAATCACAGAATTGATTCAGGATGTAAGTTATCTGTGTTCTTATTTACATAAGTATTGTTTCTGAGAGTTTGTCTTACAGGAAGATAACGAATTCTTAAAGAATGTGTGGTGAAATTGTCTATATTGTGTAAATTTTCTAAGTGTTTAACCTCTAAAGCAACAGAACTGAAATTGAAGTTTGATGCCTAGTCAGAGAACAACAGCGTTTTAACATCTCCTTTTCAGTTATTCTCATCTTGTTGATGACTAACCCTGCTAACTAGGTTCAGTAAATTCTTCTGCCAGGGGAACTGGAGTTCTTCCCTTCCCCTGACTTGAATGAAACAGAAGAAGATGCTTCAGGCCCTAAAGGGAGGGGCATGCTTGGAGCCTGGTCTTTGACTTTGTCCCTGCCATTGTGTTGCTTATCTGCCTTAATTCAAGAAAGAGGAGGTTCCCAAGTTTGCTGGAAGGTGGTAACTGCTTCTGGTTCTAAAGTGGGTTTGCATTTTAAAATGTTTTCATGGATTGGCTATATTTGAAAGATAACTGAAGATTGCCTGAAACAATTGTGTTTAAAATCTAACCTGCTTTTATTTGGAAAATGTAGATACAGAGAATTGGGAGATGAAGGATGGTTGCAAGCCTGAGAATGTGTTCTTGGGGAGAAGGTTATAAAGGGAGAATTATGAAAAAGAACATTGCTGTTAAAATATGTTGTCCTACAGGAGTATGGCTACCATAAGATGCAAAAGGAAAGGTGAAGCAAAATACTTAAAGGTTTAAGCATGTTAAGAAAGAGGTAAAAAAAAAAAGTCATGAAATTTCAGAAATGAATCTGACTATAATTTTTAAGATTGCTACAACATTGTTTAAGTATTTCACATTAATATCTAATGTATGCTGACATTTAAATTTGTTGCAAAATGCCTTTGAAGTGGACATCTATGGAAGTGCTCCTGAATATCTGACCATGGAAGTTTCAAGTTTTGAGGACTGTTAATGGAAACAAATTGGTAACTTTGTCAATTGTATATCCAGCCTCATTTCAATAAGCTCTGTTGTTATTCCAACCTTTGGATTTGTTAAATTCTTAGAAGTAATGTGATGATATTATGCACTAATTCCTGTGTTTAAGGTTATATCTGCCTTTGGTGATTGACCAAAGAAATACACATTTCGTGTCTCAGAAAGGTAACTTAATTGTCTTTGTTAAATTCTCATGGTTTAAAAGAGCTGCATTTTTCAAGAAATATTTGTGTGGTCATTTTATAAGTGATAAAAAAAAATCTGATCTGCTACTGTTTGAATGAATCTGATCCATTACTGTTTGAATCAACCTGACTCTTCGGATTTTTGGGATTCCTAGATGGGCCCCTAGGAATCTCAAAATCATAAGATTTGTCAAAGATTGCATCTTTTGATTGGTAAAGATAATTGTGTAGAAAAATTTGGTTACAAAAATGACTTTAAGAAGCCTTGTCTACAAGGAGCCAGAATTAGTTGCAATCCTGCCAGGAAAGCTCCAGAAATGATTGGTGTGAAAATTTACATGATAGGAACTCCCTCATCCTAAGTTTTAGATAACAGATCAAAGAGGTACTTTCACCCCCAAGTAGGGGAACTGACAGACTAAAAAAAAAAAAAAAAAAAAAAAATCTGCTAGAGAAACAAATTGTTTGTTGGTATACTCCCTCTTGTTATTACGTAAATTCCTCAAACCTTCCCTCCTGATGTCTAAGTGACCATTTGGTTGTGGTGTTGTCATAATGGTTAGGCTCCTAGGTCTAAAAAGTGCAAGAGTGTGCAAAATTCTACAGGTACACAGCTGGTTTCACAGTGCTATCTAAATGTGACAAGCTATGTCATCTATTTTAATTTGCTTATAGATGAAAATGCTCATGAATGAGAATTGTTAAGCTAAATCCTTTTGAAAATAATGTATGGATGCACAATTAAGCTCTTGGAGAGTCATGTCTGTTTCTGTTTTCTCAGGACCTACGAAGTCTGTTCAGCTATATAGTTCTGCATGCATTCAAATGGACTTACTGCTAAGGGCACAGTTTCAAAACACCATAGGATGCCAAATCCTCATAAACTAGGTGGTAAAATGCATGGCTATATGTATGAAAGTGTTCCATGATAACTCAGATGTCAGGTAATGTAAATGCTCCAACATGGGAAACGATTCTTACAGCAGACTCATAGACTATCTTGAGTAGCACTCAGTGGCCTCAGAATCAACCCAAAGGCATTCTGGTCTGACAGAAGAGCCAGCAAGAGAGCAAGCATATCAGGTGTGGAATGCCAGGACACTGCTGCGAAGAGTGTCCCTCCGTGAAGGGCCTCTGTGGTCCATACCCCTGTGCAAAGAAGCAGCCATCGAAGATGGTTGTGCTGTTCTCTCAATGGAGGAGAGAACTTCCACTTTGTGTGTGGCCTTGTCTAATGCTTCGTGGGGTTGTTGTGGATTCAAGAAGCTTCTACAGCCTAAGCATCGTGTGTCAGGAGCCTCAGGTGATCACTGACGTCACACATAAGAGTGCTAATTTATTAAATTCATTAGAGTCACTGTGTACTGACTTCCCATGCAGGACCTGTAACTTCAGAGTTATACTAGAAAGATATATTATTAATATTCATAGATTTCTCTAAGTAGTGTCTTGTGGATCTAAAAAGCCTTATTAACAAGAAGAGCTTGAAATACAGTGGCTACCAGTGGCCTATAAGTTAGTTGGCCTATGACTACTCAACCAGTGCCACAACTAAGCCTTCCTAGGGTAGGACACCCTGAGTGCTCTGAAGCAGAACTCATGACTTCCTCACTTGCCAAACTGTTTGGAATCTGTTTGCTCTCCTTCTTAAGATTCTTGTATTCTTGAACTGCAAGTACATAGCTTGTTAGACTATAACCAGTATATTGCTTACCTCTGCCTTAAAGTGTATAAAGTTCTGTAAACTCTTGTCAGAATACTACAAGCTACTGAATTATTGTAAATGAAAGCCTGTTTAAATCTTTTGCCATCAATAGCATGATTAGTAGGTCTTGCAACAGAATGCTTTCAGTGCTGTGCTTTATGCGTGTCATCCCGAAACTCTTAGGGCTTGCAACAATTGGTAAAGTATAATTGTTTTAGAAAAATCTAACACTTGCCTGTTCCCTACTGTTGGATTTGCCAATTTTCAGGAAAAGAACTCTGCCAAGTATATAAAGGGAATCTGAATGGCCTTTGTCTCAGGGAGCCATGGTCACGGGCTTCCCTTCCCCATGCAGCAGACAGACCTGGAGTTAAAGGCTGCGGAGGAAAATGGGCATGAAGGAGATGAGGAAGAGGCCTTTTTGGACTCTGCTTGGCATGGAAGCTGAATGAGGGTCACCTCGACCCTTCTTTGGAGTAATACTTCAACAAAGAAGGGCCTTTCAAGTGCCAGGCTGTACATCGAACACCTGATGACTTCTGCCTTCTATCGGGAACCGTTAGATAGACCCCCCCAACTGCTGCTGTTACTCAACTGCGCCCCCCTGTCAGCAGGAAGTAGTCAAGAGCGGACGACGACGTCCCCTTTCCCTAAACTGTTGGGGTCTAGTCCTCTGTCTGGAAATATAGGAGCCAGATGGGATGATAGGCAGTTAGGGTCTCCGGTTCCTGACAGAACTGTGTTGTGTACATGTAACATCTTAACACTAAAAGATTCTTAAATGTCAGTATTTTCAACGAGGCTTGTACATTGTTAACTGTATTACTAAGTGTGTTATTGAATCAAAGATTTGATTAGTTACTAGAAAGAGGGGGGAATGAAGAGCCTGGAAGTTTTCTGCCCTTTGTGATCCCGCCTTGATGGCTTGGCTGGGGGCTGTGTGGATTCTAGGCCTGACACCCAGCAGGACACCTGGCAGGTCACGTAGGCGGACCACTCCTCGGGAGGGAGGTACCTGGTGTTTGATAAGATCCACCGCCCTATACTTTTTGGGGGTTGCTAGTTTCGGGCCCACCAATAGAAGCCTGCTAGATCATGACTGTATAATTAATAGCCTGAAATGTATAAAAACTGGGGAGCTTGGGCTCTCGGGGTCTTTTCCTTTCTCTCTCTCTGGCTCACGGGCTTGCTGCGGATCCTGCAACGGCTGCCCCTCCCCCGCCCGGCCATGCTGGGCTGGGGGAGGTGGCTGGGAGACCTAAGTTAGTTCGAATAAACCACTTTTATGCCTTAGCACCGGCTTCAGACTTGATGATTATCTGGGGATTTCAGAAACCGGCACAACACAAGCACCCAAATGGGATGCCAGCACTTGGAGGTGGCGTATTTAGCTGCTAAGCCATCTCACCAGCCTGAAAGAAAAAGCATTCTTACATATTTTCATGTGCTTTGTCATGAAATGGAAAGTACACATAAAGTGTTCCCAGTGACAGTGGTAGTACAGTTGCTTGAGGTGAGTGGAAATGATTGTGCTTTTCAGAGAACACCCGTTTACCTGGAAGATTGACAAAGACTATGGCTTGTCAGTCGCGAGTATCTGAAATCAATAAACCTGCCACTTCAAGGAAAATTGAAGTATTACTGCAGATGATAAAATGTGAGGTCTCAAGCAAAACCCAGAAGTTTTGTGGTACCCATACAAGACATTCAATGGTTTCCCGAAATCTTCCTACTAAGATCAACGGAGATGGTGTATTTATTTAGGTATATTTATGTCTAAGGCAGCATTGCAGAGTTGGCAGTGGCTGCCAGCTATACCACCATGCCCGCCGGAGGCCGGGATCTTCCTCGCCTACCAAAACAGCACAACGCGGCAGAGAATGGGAAATCGGAGAACCTGCTGTCCTCTATGAAAGCCAGGTGAGATTTGCAACATTTTAATACAATGTCATTCCTCATTAACTTTCCTTTGCTTTGAAAAAAATATATATACAATATTATATTGTATATATTATATTAACATGCAATGGGTACGTGGTTTGGAATTTCTGAATCTCAATTGGTAATTCAGTGACTATCCCATATAAACAAAAGCTCCTGAGGGGAGCTTAATAACTTTTGTGCCTCTAAGTAAAGGGATTTTGAGAAATGCTGTTCTGAGCTATCTCTGCCTTAATCCCCAATTTACACATGAAAAAGCTACCAAGGCTCCTGACGGTGGGCAGGGGACTGCTGGCTGTGGCCCTAGGGAGTTTGCATCTTTTCCTTGATTGTAGTTTCACTACCACTACCTTCAAAAAGTTTAAAGACACTGCGATAAAGCCAAACAGGTCTTCCACACACCAGGCAGCTTTTTCTTGCCCCAGAGGCTGCAAGATCTTTCTTTGGGGCTTGTTTGCGGGGTGGCTGGATTCCCATAGGTTGGCTTCTGCTTTGTCAGTTATTCGGAGGCGTTTCGTTGTAGATCCCAACTCAGAAGCTGGGGAGCTGGACCCTAAAGGCGTTTCCAAGGGGGGTGTCTGGGGTATTTAGCGATGCCCTAATCTCCCAAACAATCATGCTCCAGACAGGTAACCTGCTCCAGAAGCAGGAACAGCGTCGCCCCACTTCTCTCTGGGGACCCCGGAACCCCCAGGCCGACCCTGCCTGACCGACGCCCCCTGGCCGCTGACTGGCTGAACCCACAGACGGTGGGAGGAACGCGGCCCGGCATTGGATGTCAGAGTGTGTTCACCGCCCCTCACTTCGCCCTCTCGCCCACTTTTCCCACGCCTCAAAACTGAGTCCGGCGGTGGGAGCGGGGGCCCCTCCGGACGGGGCGGGAGGAGCCCTGTCTCGTGTGTGGGAGCGGCCATTGCCGCGGAGAGCCGGGCCTGGCTGGGCGTGCGGGAAGCCGCGTCCCGTCGTGCACCGGGGTGCCGGCCACTCACCCGGAAGGAGAAGCTGGGAAGCTGGCTGTGTGCTGGGCGCACGGGCGGTGTCGCCGTGGAGAGCCGCCGCCGCTGCTGCTCTCAGGTAAGGAGCGAGGGATGCTCCCGGGTGAGGGGCACGGGGTGCTTCCGAGTGAGAGGCGTGACTGCTCCCGGGTGAGGGACGTGGGTGCTCTCAGGTGAGGAGCGAAGGCTGCTCCCGGGTGAGAGGCGTGGCTGCTCTCAGGTGAGGGGCTTGGGCTTGGGCGGCCAGAGCAGCACCTGGCAGGTGGACGGTGCTTGACGTCCCACCCCCCCAGGATGGAGGCGAGCGAGGGCTTGTTTGGGCATTCAGGATAGCAAACTTAATCAAGGCCAATCAAGGCGTTAGGAGGGGGCGTGGCCATCGTAAAGACTTTGGGGGCGTCTTCAAGCCACTGGCGGGTGGTGGCAGGTGTTTAACCCGGACACAAGTCGGGGGATCAGGTTACTTACGACCTAAAGGATGGACCAGAGCCACCTGCTTGGTCAGGGCCGAGGAGCTTAGCAGTTGTGGGTGTTTGGGAGGAGAGGTTTTTGAGGTGCCATCTCTTCTGGCACCGAGGACCCAGGCATGAGTAAGAAAGCGCTGGAGTCTCATGGCTCAGCCTGCTTCTTAACCTGTGTTGTTGAAGTGGGAGAGAAAATGGTCAGCCGGGAAGCCGTGGGACGTTGGCACACTTGAGAGCAAGTCTCCCTTTGTCAACAGCTGAGGGTTTCCCCCGAGCTGTGGGTGCTGGTGCAGATGCAGAAGGGACGGAGCTCCCGGTGTGATTGGAGGGGCCCAGGAAATGCAGGGCGCGTGCGGACCCAGCCCTGAGCACAGGCTCCTCGGGTTTGTGTGACCTCGCCCCTCCTAGCTTCTACAGCCAAAGTTAGGAACTTCCCACTTCTGCAAAAACAGAAGCAAGCTTTATTTTCTTGGGAGTCACGTTTTTTTGTTGGAAGGAAGCTGGTGGAGAACGGTGGTGGTGAGACATTACTGTTTGAAATCTGAGTTTTGAAGGAAAGCTACAACAAACGTTTTTTTTATAAAGACTTATTTATCATTTTTATTGCAAAGTCAAATATACAGAGAGGAGGAGAGACAGGAAGATCTGCCGTCCGATGACTCCCTCCCCAAGTGACCGCAACAGCTGGCACTGTGCTGATCCGAAGCCAGGAGCCCTGATCCTCTTCTGGGTCTCCCATGTGGGTGCAGGGTTCCAAGGCTTTGGACTGTCCCTCCTCTGCTTTCCCAGGCCACAATCAGGGAGCTGGATGGAAAGTGGAGCTGCCCAGACATGAACCAGTGCCCATATGGATCCCAGTGCTTTGAAGGCGAGGACTTTAACCACTAGGCCATAAAGTGCCTGTTAACCTTAGATTTGAGGGTAAGGCATTGTCAGGATCCTGGGACTTTTTTTTTTTTTTTTTTTTTTAATTCTCTCTGTCTCTTTAAGCCAGTTGATAGCTGCCTGTGCTGTTGGTCCCAAAGGAAAAGAAGGCTTAGGTCATTCCACATGAAGTCAAATGTAGGATGACTCTGTGGTCATGATCATGAATTTGGCAAATCATTCATGGCTAGGGCGTGTGTGTGTAGAGGGCTGTGGTCTCCTTGCCATCACCTTTCCTGCTGTTATTTTTGTGAGAACACACTTTAGAATCATTGGCTCCACTGTGCTGGCAGCTTACCAAATGCCCTGAAAAGAGAAGAGAGAAAAAAAAAAAAAAAACCCAAAATTTAAAAGTGATTTTGAAAATAAGGTTAATCGCTAACAGCAGGTCAGTCTGCTCTTTCTGGTCACAGCTGTTTGACTTGACTGGAATGTTCTATCTGGGTTCCTGTGTACTTGGAATTTCCTACCTTTCAGTGTAGAACCTCTTGCAGGTGGTGGCTGCCTGAGATGGGAAGTCAGGCTGTCAGCAGATGCCGCGGGGGCTGGCACTGGCAGCCCCACACCCTGGGCCTGCTCCACAGTGTAGCCCAGTTTTGTCATCTGCCATGCAGCTGTCTCCGCGTGCCACGTTTGTCTGTAGAGAGACCTTCTGGTGTATTGGGAAGAATCAGAAAGCTGTTTGCTCTGCTAATTTTGTGGTGCAAATGAGCTTCCCTTGTTTTGAGATGCTAGCCTTGTATTAGTGAAACATAAACTAGAGGAAACTCATTATACAACCCTTCTAATGTTAACACAGAACTAATAAGAGAATGTGTTTGCAATTAATTGTGGGACTGTAAAAACGAGCGGGTGTGTGAACGGGCACAGGGCGGCAGGGAGAGGGAGAGCTTAGAGATGGTCTTGTTTTCCCAGGAGCCTGCCCGGATCATTTGTTGGCAGTACATATTGGCTGAAGTCAGTTTTCATTTCAAGGTAAATTGGAAAGGGAAATTAAACCTTATTGTTCCGCTCTTAAGAGAGGAGAAGGGGGTGGATGCTGCTGGAGTGGGTCTAGGAGTAACAAGATTAGTGCTGTATTTTAACAGAAGGTGACATCATGGGCCCCTTTGGACTCGAGTCACCCCGTGCTGCAACCTTCACGGTCCCCCTGTCGGAGTGGGCGATGTTTCTCTCCGTGTAAACTGCCACCCTGGGGGAAATTGGGAGCGTGGGCTTTAATGAATCTTTACAAAGGAGGGAAACGCATCCCAATTCAACCTGTGCAGCTGTGGGGTGCTTGGGCAGCTCCTCACACTGTTGGGCGTGTTGGGGGAGGAAGTGATTGCAGCTATGGGCTCGGCTTCCTGAGCACGGATTCCACAAGGCATGGTCATGACCGAGACACCCACGCAGGGGCTGGCTGCAGCACCTGTGGGGAGAGGTAGGCCGGAGGAAGACAGAGATGCCGGAGTGTGTATAGGGACTAGGTTGTCTGTAAACAACCGGGAGGGGGCACTGTGAGCTCCCTTTGCAAGCTGCCTTCCGAGTGCCCACCAGACAAGGATGTGCCCACAGCCAGGAAGGCAAAACTTTTACCACTGAACCTGCCTCTGGCCACCCGAGACAAATTCTCTGCATACCCCAATGTTCTTCGCCTGGGGTTGACCAAGTGAATAGTCCTGGCTGGTGCCAGGAAGAAGGCAAATCCCCTGGGCTTTGGGCTTTGGCACTTGAGCTAATGTGGGGGGATTTTTTTTGTTTTGTTTTCTCTTTAGAGTTCACAAGAGCCAAAAAAACTTTCTCTGGGTTTCCCCAGGAGGTCACTTATGAAAACCTTTCAGGGTTTTGGCCTGGCCCAGAGGGCTAAGAATAGAGGCATGCTAACCATGCTTGTTCCCATGTCCTCTGTCCCTCATCAGATGTGTTCTTCCAGCGGGCTTTTGGTGTAGGATGTCGGAGGCCCAAGAACAGGAGGTAAGAGTCGTCTCCAGGAATGGGTGGGCAGACGCTGGGGAGGGGCGTGAGAAGGCGGGAGGCCGCGGAGATGACAGATAGTCGCTCGGTGGTGTTCTTCCCACAGTTGTCCCCTAGAGGTTCTGGTGAGTTCGGGATAAAGCCAGGAGAAGGGCTGTGAAGAGCAGAACGTGTTGCTGGGTAGAGGGGACACCCTGACATCCTGCTGGTGTGAATGTGCTGGAATGTAGAGCATGGATGTTCAACTTTTTTTTTTCTTAAGATTTATTTTATTTTTATTGGAAAGTCAGATATACAGAGAGGAGGAGAGACAGAGAGGAAGATCTGTCCGATGACTCATTCCCCAGGTGGCCACAATAGCCAGAGCTGAGTTTATCCAAAGCTAGGAGCTTCTTCCGGGTCTCCCGCACGGGTGCAGGGTCCCAAGGCCCCAGGCCGTCCTGACTGCTTTCCCAGGCCACAAGCAGGGGGCTGGATGGGAAGCAGGGCTGCCGGGATTAGAACCGGCGCCCATATGGGACTCTAGTGTGTGCAAGGCAAGGACTTTAGTCACTTGGCTACCGTGCTGGGCCCATGGGTCTTCAACTCTTCTGCTCTATAACCAGTGCCTGGGTCAGTGGCTGACACATACTGGGTGTGTGATAGGTATCCGTCGGGTGCAATGAATGCAGGGCGGCACTGAGTGGACCAGCCTGCCAGCCAGTATCACTGCCATTCAAGGCAGTTGAGCTCAGGTGGCCTTTCTTACCCCCAGGAGGTGATCACAGTACGGGTTCAGGACCCCCGGGTGCAGAATGAGGGCTCCTGGAATTCCTACGTGGATTATAAGATCTTCCTTCATGTGAGTGCATCAGGCTTCTCCGTTGGGTCTGCAGTCTGCAGGGCTGAGGGTTTGCGCTGAAGCGGAGCCTGGCGAGATGGAGACAGAAGACTTAGAAGAGCGAAGGGAGGAGAGAGAGCTAGTGTTGTGCCTGGGCGCTGCTTGGGGCCTCTCTGCTCGGGACCTTGGCCTGATGCCTTAGCTCAGTGGGAGCACTGACGGGGGAGTCGCGTATACATTTGGTCTTTTCCTGCTAAACCCTTATTGTGTACTTCTCGTAGACCAACAGCAAGGCCTTTACTGCCAAGACTTCATGCGTGCGGCGTCGCTACCGTGAGTTCGTGTGGCTGAGAAAGCAGCTGCAGAAGAACGCTGGCTTGGTGTAAGTTCTGTCTTCTGAGCTCTGAGACTGGTAGGGGCTGGGCTGGGCTGAAGCCAAAAAGCCGACCCACGTGGGTCTCCGCAGTGGGGGGCAGGGGCCCGACCAGTCGGGCCATCTTCTGCCTTCCCAGGTGCATTAGCAGGGAGTTGGATCGGAAGTGAAGCAGCCAGGACTTGAATTGCTGTTCATATGGGGTGTCAACATCGCAGGTGGCAGCTTAACCCACTGGTTTTCACTGTGTCAGCCCTGGGAAATGCATTTTTGAAAACACATATTTATTTCTTTTCATTGGAAGGGTAGATTTACAGAGAGAAGGAGAGACAAAGATCTTCCATCCACTGGTTCACTCCACAAGTGGCTGCAACACCTGGAGCTGAGCAGATCTGAAGCCAGGAGCTTCTTTTAGGTCTCCCACACAGGTGCAGGGTCCCAAGGCTTTGGGCCATCTTAGACTGATTTCCTAGGGCACAAGCAGGGAGCTGGATTCGGGAAGTAGAGCAACTGGGACGCAAATCGGCATTCATGGGATCCCAGCACTTGCAAGGCGAGGACTTTAGCCACTGGGCCTGTTAGGGTTCTTTTGAAGGGTGGGGAGACAGGCCAGTGTTGTGGCAAAGTGAGTAAAGTCACCATCTTTGATGCCAGCATCTCCTCCGAGTGCTGACTCATGTGCTGGCTGCTCTACTTCTGATCCAGCTTCATGCTAGTGGCCTGGGAGGAGCGGCAAGAGGAAGCCCAAGTGTTTGTTCCCCTACCACCCACATGGGAGACTTGGGAGAAGCTCCTGGCCTTGCCCTGGCCCAGCCGTGGCCATTGCAGACATCCGGAGAGTGAACCAGTGAATGAAAGATCTCTCTCGGTGTCACTCCCTCCCTCTTTCAAGTAAATTTAAAAATAAATAAATAAATAGGAAAACAGGGAAATAGAGATTTTTTTTTAAAAAGATTTATTTTAGTGGAAAGGCAGATCAGATTTTATGGAGAGAAGGAGATATATAGAGAAAAATCTTCCATCCAATGATTCACTCCCCAAATGGCCAAAACTGCTGGAGCTGAGCTGATTTGAAGCCAGGAGCCAGGAGCTTCTTCCAAGTCTCCCAAGCAGATGCAAAGTCCCAAGCCCTGGGCTATCCTTAACGGCTTTCCCAGGCCACAAGCAGAGAGCAACTGGGACATGAGCCGGCACTCAAATGAAATCTCAGTGCTTACAAGGTGAGGATTTAGCCATTGAGCCATTGCGTCTGGCCCTATTTTTTTTTTTTTTTTTGTAGTATGTGTCTTAGCCTAGGGTTTACCAGATGGACAGCTAGCAGTTTAAATGTCCATATCACTGGTTCTAAGAAAACTTCAAGCACTTGGCAGGTTAATGTTCCTGCCCCTCTGACATGTGAAAATTGTGATTTGTTTTGTTCCCTTTAGTACCTAGCCCTTTTTCCAGAACCTTCCTGGAGCCTCAGGGAATGCGGTTATTCATTCCTCACTCATACTCTCAGGGCAGTCCTGCAAGTGAAGAGATGGGAGCAGTGACTGCACTGAAGGATGTCACTGAAGGCTTGGTGACGATGGAAGCCTGGAGGAGTGACCTAGCCAGTTAGGTCACATGTGGGACTGATGAACTTTATAGCTCTGGGCCAGGGCCTCATAAACTGGTTAAAATCTTTCATTTCCACTGAGAGATCTCTCATTTTTCAGCCTGACCTGCTTTTTAAAATGTTGCGCTATAGTTTTTAAGAAAGGTTAGTGGAGGAGTTAGGTGCTGTGGCACAGAGGGTCAAGTGACTAGTTGGACTGCCTGCATCCCATATCAGAGTCCCTGGGATCAAGTCCCACCTCTGCTTCAGACCCAGCTTCCTATTCATGCTCCTGGGCAGGCAACGGGCTAGCCCAAGCACATGGGCCTGCCACCTCCATGGGAGACCCAGATGGAGTTCCTTGCTCAGTCTAGCCCAGCTCGGGGGGGGAGGGGGGCTGAACCAGTGGATAGCAGGTCTCCTGTGTGTGCATGTAAATAGTTTTAAAGAATGGGAGATTTCGAATTGGTGGATGACTTGCAACAACTCTACCCTTCTCAGTGTGGGAGCTCCTGGGGCTGAAGCAGATGGTTGTGGCTGACAGGGGGCCAGTATTCTCCATGTTGGGAGTTCTTCCTGTTTTAAAGTGATGTTGTAGACAGTATAGTATGACATCATAGGTTTTGATTCATATATGTTATCCTTATTAGCTGCATGACAACAGCACATTTTATTTAACCTCTCTGAACTTCTAAAGTGGGAACAATAATGTTTTTCTCACAAGGTTTTAGGTAGGAATAAACTGAACGGTGTTTGTAAACATTTAGCCCAGGACCTGACACATGGCATGCAGCCAGCAAGTGCTGGGCCTCTTCTATTTTGTTAAAAGATGGTGGGATTGATGGGCCTCTTGCCGGGGACTGGAGTAACTGCCTGGGGGCTCTACTTAGCCAGGGTCTCACCTGTGACTCCACAGGCCTGTGCCTGAACTTCCTGGGAAGTCAACCTTCTTCGGCAGCTCCGATGAGTTCATTGAGAAACGACGACAAGGTCTTCAGCACTTCCTTGAAAAGTGAGTGGACCTGCCAGATAGGCCCCGGCTGCCAGGGGTGGGGCTCCTGTGGGCCCATGGTGGGAAGTGCCTTCCTGGCGTGCTCGGGCCTCCGCACGCACAGGCCAGCAGCCCTTGGGAGGGTCACCCTCAGGCAATGCTCCATGTTGTGCTGTGTTCACGCCAGGGTCCTGCAGAGCGTGGTCCTCCTGTCGGACAGTCAGTTGCACCTCTTCCTGCAAAGCCAGCTCTCAGTGCCCGAGATAGAAGCCTGTGTCCAAGGCCGCAGCCCCGTGACTGTTTCGGACGCCATTCTGCGCTATGCGATGTCCAACTGTGGCTGGGCCCAAGAAGAGCGGCAGAGCTCTTCTCCCCTGGCAACAGGAGACCAGCCCAAGAGGTAACTGAAGCACCCCTGAGATACCTGAGCCAGGGTGATTATAACCTGTAACCACCACTGCGGGATAGCCACGTGGGCTGGGGGAAGCGCTACACAGCAGCCAGAGCCTTTCCCGAGGTAGGCCTGTGCTAACCCACCAGTGGGTAGCGGGAGCTCCTGTTGAAAGCCGGGGAGGAGGAAAGGCATTTTCCTGTGTCCTGTTCTTTGCCCTTCTCCTTAAAAAATGATGTCTTTGATGACATCAAGTTCATACAGCTTCTTTAGTGAACAAGTAGGCAGTTCTAAAGCATATTCATGGTGGTGTGCAGCTGTCACCCTCCACGGTCAGCTTTAAAGGCTTGCTCCTGAGGGGTGACTCCTCTTTCCCTCCCAAAATCCCAGCCCTTGGCAGGCACCAGTGTCTTATGTGTCTATGGATTTGCCAGGTTCTAGAAATTTCACACCAATAGTCATGCAATGTGTGGTCTTTTGTTTTGTTTCAAATATTTATTTATTTTCATTGGAAAGTCAGATATACAGAGAGGAGGAGAGACAGAGAGGAAGATCTTCCCCTGCTGATTCACTCCCAAGTGGCTGCTGCAATGAATGGCTGCACCTGACTCGATTTGAAGCCAGGAGTCAGGAGCTTCTTCTGGGTCTCCCATGTGGGTGCAGAGTCCCAAGGCGCTGGGCCACAAGCAGGGAGCTGGAAGGGAAGCTGGGTCGCTGGGATTAGAACCAGTGCCCAGATACGATCCCAGTGTGTGCAAGGCGAGGACTTTAGCTACTAGGCTACTGCGTGGAGCCCGGTCTTTTGTAACCGGCTCCTTTCACTTAGCGTGTTTCCAGAGGGGTTATCTGGGAAGTGATGTGTACCCAGCCATTCCTTCCCTTTTGGAACAGCAGTGTCCCAGTTTAGCGGTTACAGCGCCCCGCCGCCTTTTATTGACCTGGCCATGCCCTCCCGTCTCCTTGCCCACCCATTTCCAGCTGCTGCTTTCTGACGAGATCCAGCAGGAGGAGGAGCTCTCCCTCGCCTCCTCCCAGTGAGGAAAAGGACCACGGGGGAGTGTGGACTCCCGGTGTGGACTCCGAGGTCCCTTCCTTGGAATGTCCCAGCATCCCCGCCCTGTCCGCATCGCCACACTGTGATTCTGCAAGAGCTGCCGACGGGAGCACCATTCCTGCAGGAGGGGACCACGCTGTGCCTTTGGACCCTGGTCAGTTAGAAGCGCTTTGGGAAAAGTGAGCTACAAGCGCTGGCCTGGGGCCTGTTTTAGGTGCAGAAGATGCAGGCCAGGGGACTTGTTTGGTGGTGTCAGGCACGGGGCAGGTAGGGGAGGAGGTGCCTAGTGGCTCGCAGCCACTTCTGCACAGGCTGGATGCACAGGGGTGGGGTGTGACTGCTCCCTGCACCTCTCCCAAAGGAATGACACCGTGCAGATGTTTGCAAGTGAAGCACAAGGTCCAGAGGCTGTTGGTTTTCAACAGCGCCCACACTGACCTCCTGGGGTTTGTTTATATGCCCACCGCCCCAGGTAACTGGTGGTGGGGCCCTGGAGGAGAGGCAGATCCTGATGCCATCCAGGAGTGCTCCCTTCTGGCCTCCCATCCTGGCCACCTGCCGTTTCCCTGAAGCCCCAGAGCACTTGGCTTCCGCCTCACGTCTACCTCCTTTGTAAAAGGCTGCCCTGGACTGTCCCGTGTCTCAGGTTTAAGCCGAACCCTGGCAATCTTTCCTGCTGGTGAGAGTGGGCTGTTTTCTTTCTCAGTCCCTTTTCCTCGCCCCAGGGCTTCCGCTGCCACAGGCGTCCTCTGGGGAGGCTGTGTGCTGGGTCCTGTGGGGAGGGAGGGCTTCGAGTCTGCCTACAAGAGGGGCTGTGTGGACAGGGATGAGAAACTATATATACCTGCCTGCAGACGGCGAGGCGTCCTGCTGCCTTGCCATCCCTCCTCCACCGAGAGCCAGAGCTGCCAGGAGCCACGGGCACCCTGTGTGTTGCTGGTCTCCGGTTGGGGAGTGAGCTGCATCGCCCTCTTGCCCACTCCCGCTGCCCCTGGTCTTCCCACCCTGTCTGTGGACTCTTTTTCCTACCAGCCTGTGCTGTGAGATGTCAGGGTATTTGGTTCAGAGTTGAGGAGCTTTGGCCTGAAATAAAATGCAAATATCAGAGACTGTTGTTGCAATTTGTGTCTAACAAGCTGTAGCTGAGGAGGAGGAGGAGGGAGTGAGGGCTGGTGGTGCTTACAGTCCATAAATTCTGAATTTATCAGTGTGGAAATAATGGTTGAGAACTGTGCACTGCGGCTCTCCTGCAACTTGTGTGCGGCTCCAGCCCGCCGCTGGAGGGAGGACTGTTTTCCAAAGAGCCAGGCTCTGACTCCGCGCACAGCTCTGGGCATGAACCTTGTTAGGTATAATTTACCTGATGCGGCTTCCATCCTCGCCGCCTGTCTGAGGTGCCAGGTGCTGAAAGAGAAATAAAGTTTGTCAACAGGCAGATGCGGAGCCCTGGCTGCTATCCATCCCCTTCCTGCCTGCCTCCCCTGGGTCCCTCCTTCATATGAGGCAGCAGAGCAAGGCGAGGATGAAAACCTACAGAGGCAAATCCAAAATGTCAAAAGAAGTTCATTTAAAAGGGGAAAAAAAACTCCAAACACAACCCTCACAAAAACCCGACAGATGCTAAGCTAATGGCATTCGCTCTGCCGATTGGTGGGGATGGCTTATGAATATTAATGAGTCCAATACTCCAAATGGTGCAGCTGTGAACCCAGCTGTGCCTGAAGCTCTCTGATCTCAAAACTTCCAGACAGGAGCCGGAGGTGGTCTGTGTCAATTCCCTACTCAGCCAAAAAGCAGCAAGCTGGTTGGCCTTCTTCCGCTCGTGCCTGCTCTGCCTGGAGTTGGAGCTCAGCAGCTCGTTCTGCCAGCAGACTGGGCTGCTGGGACAGCAGGAGCCATTCAAAGACATGCGTGTGATTTTCTGACTCCCCGCTTTTTAAATGATCCATTAGCAGTGCATCCAACAGCACCTCGGTTAATCTAAGGCCAGGCACCAGCACCCTCTCGTTCTTGCTGAGCTGGGTAGAGGCGGTGGGAGACGCCATCTAATAATTTGGGCCTGGAGTCACCAGCAGAATAGCAAAGATGGCTTTTCCTTCTCACCCAGGCAGTGCCATATGCCCCCTAGGTTTTACTTGGTCCCTGTGTGTGCTCTGGTGTGGCCACCATGGCGGGGGTGCCCTGTGTGTGAAAGACGAGGCTGACCAGGGGGAGTGCTGAGATGCATTTTAATGTGGAAGCTTTTTTTTTTTTTCTTTAGGATTTAGGTTTGAGGAAGGTTGTGGGTCTGATTCAGTTGCTTGCCTTCTGACCGCTGGCGGCCTTGGTTCGAGTCTGATCGGCTCCTGTTAGCCGGGATGAGTGGCCCCAAGCTCGTGGGCATTGCTTTATTTGGTAGAAGGAAGTGAGTGTGGGTGTGTGTGGGGACGGGAGGAAGGGGGAGTCATAAAAGCAGTAAGCTGCATGTGCATCATGTTTTCTGTTTGGCCTTTGGAGGGCCCAGTGGGGAGGGGAGGGCGGGCAGGACTGCACTTGCTCTCCACTTGATCTTAGCCGAAAGGTTGAGAAGCAGCACACTTGCCTTCCGGTGGACAAAACCGAATGTGATTTCCAAAAGGCATGGCCTAACATGGCAGTACAGTTATATGCCAGGCACTTGGAAGGTTCTGTGTGACAAGTTGATCTAATTCAAAAAACATTAACCCCACAGCCACCCTCAGGCGGGAAGGGAGTCCCGGCAGTTTCTGAAGTGTTGGCCTCAGGCGCGCACTCCCAGGTCTCAATTCTCCACTAAGGCCTTTGCCCATCCCAAGGCCTGGAGTGGCTTTGCCTGGGAGGTGGTCAGGACATGAACAGTCCAACTGGGCAGTAAATTAGCGCCATGCTTGTGAGTTTGCCTCATGCTGGATTTTTTTTTCCCATTTAATTAAAAATAAGCTTATTAGAGGGCGCTCACATCTTCTGGGCCCGCCTCAAATGTCCATAACATTCTGGGCTGGTCCCAGCTAGAGCTGGGAGCCGGGAACATAATCCATGTCTCCCGCATGAGTGGCAGAGGCCCATTCATTTGATCATCACAGCTGGCTCCCAGGTTCTGTTGTTAGGAAGCTCAACCCAGAACTAAGAATTGAACCCAGACTTTCCAGTAAGGGATATGTCTTAACTGGCATTGTGGCTCAGTGGGTTGAGCTGCTAGCAACATTAGCATCCCATATGGGAGTGCCAGTTTAAATCCTGGCTGCTCTGCTTCCAATCCAGCTCCCTACTAATGTGCCTGGGAAGGCAGCAGAGGACAGCCCAAGACCTTACTTAGGTCCCTGCCACGTATGTGATTGTAGATTTCAGGCTTCTGGCTTTGGCCTGAGCCCCAGCCTCTGAGGCCACTTGGAGAGTAAATCAATCAATATAAAGTTCTCTATCTGTCCTTCACTCTCTGATTTTTAATGAAGGCTGATTTTTTAAAAAAGTTTAAATTCCTGTCCCTGATTATTCGTCATGCCATGCAGGTGCAGCAACAGACAGCGGGCCTACAGGGTGGGAGGAGGGACTGGCAGGTTGGAATGGGGGAATGGTTCCTGGCCTGCTGCAGAGGGTCCTCAGTGTGACAGCTGAGACTGGGACAGTCTCGAGGGCTTACATGGGAGCAAAGCCAAGGGTCACTGGATAAAGAATCAGAGGGGCTTCCCTCTGCCAGCAGGAGCCAGCTCTGCCCGAGGCACTGGCTCTAGGTGACTTATGAACTGTGGAAGTGCAGCCCTCCTCTTCTAACCCATGCCTGCATCTTCCTTCTCAGCTGCTTCCTCCCTCCGCTCTTCGCGTGGCTTAGCAAGTGGCTGGGAAGAGGCAGCGCTGGCGTCCTACTAGAGGGATGACCTATGGGGGGAGACAGTTGGTGGGGGCGGAAAGCTGGAGCCTTCCAGAACAAACACTGACGGCTCAGGCTCTGGAGAGAGCCACAGGGTCACAGGAGGGTCACACCTTTAGGAGGCAGAAAGCTGACTCAATGGAGCAGAGTGAATCCGTTTACTCCCTCCAGGGTTCAGGGCCACCTGACCAGTAGATCTGGTCGACTTCCACAATTAGAAGAGGGGAAAAAATGTGGGGTACTTTCTTAGTTGAAGAGGAGAGAGTGGGTAAAGCTGGGGCTGGAGAGTTAAGAGCAAGGCAAGGTCTAAGGCTTTCGCCTCTGGGAGGGTGTCACGTAAGGCTTTGTAATGGGTGGTGGTGGCGAAGCCACCAGGCAACAGATCTCTTTGATGTGTGGGGCTATCCTGTCCTTCCTGTCCCTCAGACAAGCACTGTTCTTTTCTGCGATCCACTCTGGCTGCTCTAGCTCATTCAGCTCCAGCTCTGTGTATATGTCCCCACCACGCATGAAAGCGTGGGAATCCAGGCCCATCGGCAGGCATGCCTCACCCGGTCCCACTGGCAGGAGGCCTGGAGTAGCGAGAGCCCGAGGCAGTTGTTGGAGGCCTTGCAACCTGCCTGTTAGAAGCTACGAGACTTAGATATATTCTGCTAATTAGAGCACATCTGTTCACACTGAAAGGTGGGCACTGTCTCTTTAAGAGCCATCCCACTCCTCTCCTTGAGTGATGAAGACTGGGAGCACCAGGGAGTTAGATGCTGATTAAACAGTCCTACTGCCGAGCTCTGTTAGAAAATTACTGTAATTATGATCCAGTCCCAGCAGAGGGATGCGTTCCAGTCCTACTAATAACCCTTCCAGGTGCCTCGGATGCTGGGCCCCTGGGATGCAGCATCGACAGGGCTGTGGCTGGCACCAGAGCCCGTGTGGCCCTCCCGTCTGGCTTGTATAGACAGAGACGACAAAGGCCCTGGATCCCTCATCCTCTCCTGTCCTGAGACGCCAGGAAGGTTCGGTGTTGCTTTTTTTTTTTTTTTTCTTTTCCTTCTGGTTCTTGATGGAACTCCTGGGAGTCATTTTGTATTAAAAAAAAAAAAAGTTCCCTCTCCCAACCCCCTGAGATTCACGCGAAGGACCAAGAAAATCACAGCTGAGAGATGGCCACGTGTCGTGGGTGTCCCCTCGGCTGCCCGGAAGCCCCGGGCATCACACCCAAAGCGCACAGGCAGGCGCGTGGGGAGCCGCTGTACCGTGTCAGCTGCCACTGCCTCCTGCTCCTTGGCAGCGCCCTGTGTTTCCGGCAGCAAAGCAGCAGGAGTCTCAGCGCTCCCCCTGCAGATCTCTGCTAGGGCAAGGGGGAGCGAGGGGACATGGCCACGGCTGAGACTCGCTGTAATGCAGCTCTCTGAACTGGCAAATATGGTCTCACTTGTTCAAGCACGTCATCTTTCTGACTGGAAATCTGGAGCCGCACGGGCAGGCCTGTCTCAGGGCAACTCGTTGGTTTCAAATCCTGCGAGGTTCGTGCAACCCACCTGGCTGTTCTCCCAACCACTGCAGCCCCCTGGCTAAGGCACAGATGCAGTTTCTCTGCTTAGCCCTATACCCACACCATAAATGCCCTGAAATACTGGGTCTCAACCAGGGCTGGTGGGAAGCAGCGTCGACATCCAGCATGGCTTGGAAACATTCTTGGCTGTCAGAATTTGGGGACTGAGTGGGGGATTTAGTGGGGAGCACTTCATTGGGGGCGCTCATCCCATAATGCATCCCTGGCCCAGTTGTCGGAAACACAGAGGTTGAGAGCCCCTCGACGGACGAAGGGAGTGTCTGTCAGGTGCACATTCTGCTGCTCTAAAGGAATGACAGCAGGTTCCAGGTGCTTTTTCAGAGGTGCTGGGCCCCGCAGGGGACCTGCCCACAGAGGGGTGTGGAAGTGGATGGAGCCCCTGTGATCTGCCATGAGGGTGTGGAGGGGCGGCCAGCTGCTTGCCATCAGGCGAGAGTGTCGGCAGTGGACAGATGACCTCTCTGAGGAGCAGCACTCGAAGCCTCTTGGACTGCACAGCCATCCGGAGGCAAGGACGCGGCGTACTGCCGAGTGCCCGGGCCACGGAAGTGCTTCCTTTGGTGGCACTCTGCCAGGGAAGGGCTGGTGGACTGTGTGCAGGGACCCTGGGAGGGAACTGAACACACACAGCTGCTGCCAGCCAGCCAGCCAGCCAGCCAGGCAGCCCCACAGACGGCTCCATGCCAGGGACACCAGGCCTCTCAGAACAGCCTGGACATCAGGGGAAAGAAAGCCCAGTTGGCAGCTTTGCCTGGAGTCCAGGCCTGCAGGGGTGAGGACGCTATTAGCAGGGACCTTGCTGAGCCTCATGCCAGGAAAGCCAGACCATTGCTCTCTGTCCTGCCCACTCACCTGCTGAATGGGCAACCCCAATGTGCCTTAGTTTTAGCCTGACCACACATCCCACTTGATTCTGGCTTACCTGGAATTAGTAATTCCCCCCTTTTTTAAAAAAAGAGATTTATTTTATTTTCATTACAAAGTCAGATATACAGAGAGGAGGAGAGACAGAGAGAAAGATCTTCCGTCCGATGATTCACTCCCCAAGTGACCGCAACAGCCAGTGCTGCGCCGATCCGAAGCCAGGAGCCAGGAACCTCTTCCGGGTCTCCCACATGGGTGCAGGGTCTCAAAGCTTTGGGCCGTCCTCGACTGCTTTCCCAGGCCACAAGCAGGGAGCTGGATGGGAAGTGGAGCTGCCGGGATTAGAACTGGCACCCATATGGGATCCCGGGGTGTTCAAGGTGAGGACTTTAGCTGCTAGGCCACTGTGCCGGACCCAGTAATTCCCTTTTTAGTCTCAGAAGTATCTCAGGTCAGGAAATAAATCATATGGTGACCCTCTTCATTGTATCTTGGTTTTCTCTAATAGTAATTTTTTTTGGTGGGGGGAAGGAGTGTTTTAAAAGATTGCTGTACCAAATGGATTATATCTTACAAACATTCATTGAATCGCAGTGAACGATCTTCAATTCATACTAAGGAGAAAAACAGCATGTTTTCTAAACAGTTAGGTTTTGATAGGGAAATGGGGAGAAAAATCCAAATCCCCTGAACAAGAGAAGTCTCTTCTCAGTTGTGTTCCAAACTCCCGACCCAATCTCCATCCATTCTGATGGGAACTGTACTCCCGGGGCAGGAGACAAAGGGTGAGGAGCCGGGGACGCCGTAACCCACAGGCCGGAAAATGAGCTCCAGCCCTGGGCTGTGCAGTCCTGCTAATCCTCCCTGTGCAGGGCTGCTTTTTTTTTTTTTTTTTTTTTTCTCTAACTTCAGCCTTGCAGTTGGCTGGTGCTCTGGGAATGAACAAATCAGCTCCGTTCAAGACTGATCCTTCCTGAGCTACTGGGGGTGGGATGGGGGTGGGTGTTACCTGCTGGGGAGGGCTTTTTCCGTTTGTTTTTGAGTTCAAGTTAAAGGCACCACACTGGGGGCCCAGCGCAGTAACCTGGCGGCTAAAGTCCTCACCCTGCATTCCCAGTATCCCATATGGGTGCTAGTTCTAATCCCGGTGGATCCCTGCTTGTGGCCTGGGAAGGCGGTCAAGGACGGCCCAAAGCTTGGGACCCTGCACACGCATGGGAGACGTGGAAGAAGCTCCTGGCTTCAGATCAGCACTGCACCAGCCTTTGCAGTCACTTGGGGAGTGAAGCATCGGATGGAAGATCTTCCTCTCTGTCTTTCCTTCTCTCTGTATATCTGCCTTTCCAATAAAAACAAATAAATCTTTAATAAACAAAAATAAAGGTACTACATTGAAGACCAAGTCTCTGATATCTGAACGCTCTCAAGATACAAAAAAGAGAAACCTGTTTTTCCTTCCTGCTGCTCCCTGCCTCTTTTTCTTGTTTTTAAATCAACTTCATCTTTCTCAGACTTTTTTTTAAGATTTATTTTTATTGGAAAGTTATATATACAGAGAGGAGGGACAGAGAGGAAGATCTTCCGTCCATTGATTCACTCCCCAAGTGAGCGCATCGGCTGGTGCTGCGCCGATCCAAAGCCGCGAACCAGAGCCTCTTTCTGGGTTTCCCACACGGGTGCAGGGTCCCAAGGCTATTGGCCGTTCTGGACTGCTTTCCCAGGCCACAAGCAGGGAGCTGGATGGGAAGCAGGGTTGCTGGGATTAGAACCAGCGCCCACATGGGATCCCGGCGCTTATACGGTAAGGAGTTTAGCTGCTAGGCTACTGCACCAGTCCCTCAGTCTGGTTTTTAAGGGCAGAGCCTCCCTCCTTCCCAGGCTTGTATGTAATCTTGCATTAGGCATTAATAGCTGCTGCTTTATTGTGATGCCTGGGACTGGCATGAAATGTGGGTTTTGAAAAGGTCTCGCTGCTCCAGAATTCCAAGGGTCTTTTGTTGCTTTTTTTCTGCCACGGCAGATTTTGTGTGATTTAGGCCAAACAGTCACACTCTTTCAGATCCTCAGTTTCGCCACATGCAAAAAACAAAACCAAAGCAACAACAACAAAACACCCAAAGCCTAATTGCTTATAAATAAGGTGACATAAATAGGAAATGTAAGATGCTTTAAGAAAGAACCTGACAGTCTTCTGAGGCAGACATTTTGCACAGTGGGTAAGCCACTGCTTGGGGTGCCTGTGCCCCATTTCTGAGTGCCTGGGTTCGAGTCCTGTCTCTGCTTCTAATTCCGGTTTCCTATTTCTGTGCTCCCTGGGAGTCTGGACCACCCCTGTGCCAGGGAGATCTGGACTGAATTCTGGGCTCCAGCTGGGGTGCACCTCTGAGGAATCAGCTAACAGAATGAAGATCGGTAGGTAGCTCTCTCTGCTTTTTCAAATAAAAAATAAAATTTAAACCATGGATTAACATTTTTTTTTTGCAATAAACATGTTTTAATTTAATTGTATAAGAATTTTTTGAAGCCCCAACAAAATAACCCAAGGTCAAGGGTATTCCTTAGGTGTTACATTTGATAAAGTCTCTGACAGGGCAGGGAGGTGATGCAGTCAGTCCCACCTTTGGGGCAGCGCTCATCAACAATGGAATAAACCTGGGTTTTGAGAATGAGACTTAATGGGAATTCTCTTCTCTTTCCCATTTTTATTTACCAGGGGGAAAGATATATTTGGTTTTGACTTAAACACAGATTTCTAAGAGGTTTAACAGGTCACTGAATGGGAAAATTTAATATTGAGATAATTGCAAAACAATGCCTGTGCTATTTTGCCAGCTATATGGATGACAAAACACACTGGGAAAATGTATTTTTAATGCCACGCAGCTGAAATATTTCAGCTACATTCAGTATTTCACAGCATTTAATATTCTCAGCTGTTAGCTTGCCCAGTGTAGGTACAGCTATTCCAGCCCCAAGTTGAACTATCCAGTGTGTGGTGGGGGTGGGTCAGTAAATTCTGTTTACATGATTATTCTACTGCAAAAGGCAGATACACAATTGCTTCACTAATTTAGGATCTTTGTTTTTAGTTTTTCCTTCATTACCTAAAATTAAGGAAGGAAAACGCCTGTCATCCTCACCTGTCGTCTAGTGCACGCACTAGAACACATGGGACCATCAGGGCGATTAAAAAACCATCCGCACGCCCGGCGCAATAGCGTAATGGTTAAAGTCCTCGCCTTGAATGTGTTGGGATCCCATATGGTCGCCGGTTCTAATCCCAGTGGCCTTGCTTTCCATCCAACTCCCTGCTTGTGGTCTGGGAAAGCAGTCAAGGGCGGCCCAAAGCCTTGGGACCCTGCACCCACGTGGGAGACCTGGAGGAGGTTCCTGGCTCCTGGCTCCGGATTGGCTCTGCTCCAGCCGCTGCGGTCGTTTGGGGGAGCGAACCAACAGTTGGAAGATCTTCCTCTCTCTGTCTCTCTTCCTTTCTGTATATCCGCCTTTCCAATAATAAATAAATAAATAAATAAATAAATAGATCTTTTTAAAAAAGCCATCTACACCTACTATGGTTAGCTGAGTGGCCTAATGCCCCGGTTTTCCAGTTGGGGGCAGGCAGTGAGGTGGGGACTTGGTTAGTGGAGGCAAACGGGGACGCGGGGATCCCATCAGCCACTCGCCATCTGAGGCTGATGTTTATCAAATCGAGAGGGGCGCAGAGGAGTTTCCAAGAGAATGTAAGGATTTGCTGCTGTCCAAGGTCACTTTCAGGCCTCTGCCCTAACAGAAGATGCCCTTGAACCAGTACCTGGTCTGATCAACTTGGGGACCCTTGCCTGCATCGTAACAAAGTCCAAACAGTCCTAGACAGACTGGATTCCCAATCAGTCCATTTGTTTAGGCTCTCCCTAACGTCTTGGCCTTGTAAGTGCTGCAGCCAGAAGGCCCAGAGGTCTGAATATGGTGGCAGAGCGGGCAGAAAGCTCTGTGGAGTCTGGCTAATGGTGGTCTCTTGTGGTTCCTGGGTACAGAAGGGACCATTGCACTGGAGGACTCTGACTGGATAGAAGCCACAGACCGTGCTTAGAGTGATAGAGTTACATTTACCTTTTTCTTTTTCCAACCTACTTCTCACCCTGTCCCAGATACCTGCTCTTCCTCTTTTGGGATCCTTCTTCCCAGTGTCCCAGTCATACAGGAAGTGACCCAATGGGCCTCTTAACCACTCAGCCTTCTAGACAGGGTTCTTGGGAGTTCTTCAGGGAAGATGAGGTGTGGGGCACGGAGGAGTCTGCTAAACCCTTTAGAACAATGCCCATTGTCCTTACCTGTGGGTTGGGATTGGTGCAAAGGTTCTTAAAATCCGAGGCAATTGGTTCTCTGGTTCATGTGCTCGTGTGCTGCCACCTAGCGGTTCTTTCTTCTGAAGCACCCCATGTAAAGAGGAGGGACGTTAGGGACACTTTTTTTCTTTTTGTTTCATGATACAATTCCATAGGCAGGGACACTTCTGTATTGCTTGTTCCCCTTGCTCTCCCCTCCCCCTCCCCCAGAAGTCATAAAGTGTCCTTCTCTTACCTCTTTATCCATTAAACGCAAAAAACGGTTTCCTCTTGTTACTCTTGGGCCAGAAGATCTGGAAATGAATAGCTGACATTAGGGTTTTTTGGTAAGAGTTGGACCCCACTGATACCCCGTTGGCTCCTTGGTTTCTCTCTTGGAGTGACGGGGAATGTGTGTCTTACCCCGGCGCGTCCATGTGGTTGTGACACGTTACGTACCGTCAGTCCAGGACTACCCTGAGTAGGTGGTTCCAGTAGCAGAGCCTTGTCTTTGGAAAAACTCTGGTGGAGAGATCCAGGCAGGAGTAGCAACTAACCCTTCCTGAACAGGATCATACCAAGAATGTTACACCTGCTAGATACTTCCCACTTCCTAATTACCTAGTGAGATAGCATCTATCCCTTCTACGGTGAGGAAACTGAGGATGGAAGATCAAACAGCCGGCTCAAAGAACACAGCACTGGGAGCTGGAGGCTCTTCTCAGGCTGCAGGTCGTGGAGTTTATGTTCTTAGCCACTACATTTCGCTGCGTCTTCGACATGCAGATGGGCAGAGCAGGGGGAGTAGGCTACAGGGAAGGCAAGCAGGAGCCCTGTAATTTGCTAGCCCTCCTCTAAGACCTCCCCTCAGCTCCTGTCTGGGATTGTCAAGTGACCCAAGGCTGGGGGAGGAGCTCCCCAACATGCTGACTCCAGCACCTCGTTTTTTTTTTTTTAAAAAAAGGTTTATTTCTTTTAATTGGAAATGCAGATTTACAGAGAGAAGGAGAGAAAGATCTTCCATCTGCTGGTTCACTCCCCAAATGGCTGCAACAGCCAGAACTGAGCTGATTTCCAGCCAGGAGCCAGGAGCTTCCTCAGAGTCTCCCATGTAGGTATAGAGTCCCAAGGCTTTGGACCATCCTCCACTGCTTTCCCAGGCCACAACTGGGGAGCTGGATGGGAAGGGGGGACAGCTGGGATACAAACCAGCATCCAAATGGGATTCTGGTGCTCGCAGGGGGAGGATTGGCCAGTTGAATCATCATGCTGCCCCTCCCCACACCCCCAGGCTTGGTTTTGTTTTGGGACATTTGGTACATAAAGACAAAATAACCAAAGAGGGTCTAGTGTTTTAGTGCCGTGAGCTAAGCTGCCCCCACCTGCACTGTCGGTAAACCATAAGAGGACACTGTGTTGAGTTCTGGCAACTTTGCTCTTGTTTCAGTTCCCTATGCTCACGTGCCCGGGAAGGAAGTGGAGGATGGCTGGCTCATGTGCCTGGATCCCTGCCACCCATATGGGAGAGCTGGACGGAGCTCTGGGTTCCTGGTTTTGGCCTGGGCCAGCTCTGGCCATTGTACTGGTGGATGGAAGCTCCCTCTCTCACTCTTTGTTACTCTACCTTTCACATAAATAAATCTTTAAAAAATATTTTAAATAACCTAGTTGCTTCTCAGTATCCCCGGGGATGTATCCTAGGACCTCCCCTCAGGTAACAAAAATAATATGATGTTCAAGTCTTGTATACAAAATGGTGAATATATATCTTCCCATATACTTTATTTTCAAAAAAGATTTTCTTATTTGGAAATTAGAGAGAGAGATCTTTCAACTGTTGATTTACTCACCAAACTGGCTGCAGTGGCAGGAGCTGGGCTGGTCCAAAGCCAAGAACTAGGAGCTTTATCCAGATCTCCACATGGATACAGAGCCCCAAGCGCTTGGGCCATCCTCCACTGATTTCCCAGGCACATTAGCAGGGAGCTGGATCAGAAGTGGAGCAGCCAGGACATGATACTGGCATCCATATGGTGGTGGCTTTATTTGCTATGCCCATTCCCATATACTTTATTTATTTATTTAAGCAAGTTTTTGTTTACTTTTTTACTATCATTTTATGATACAGTTCCATAGGCTTTGGGATTTCCCTTACCCTCACCCCAAGTCCCCCCCCGAATTCTCCTCTATTATTACTATAGTATAGTTCTTCATAAACAGTCATATGTCCATCATTGCGGGTATGGACAATGGCAGAGAGTCCAGCACCCTATTGTCAAGATATCATTAACAGTTTCATTGGTAGTCCATCTTTGATCTGGAAGTAGAGCTGCCTGATGCATTGTATCCTCACGTTTGGATATGATAGTCTCCATTACGCAGTTGCTATACATCCCCTTAAATGAAAAGTCACAAAATCAACAACAGGAAGAAAAACAGAACTTTACAATGCCATGAAGTTCTCAAGAGGTTTTGATAGTTCCACAGTCCTGAATTGCTGTCAATCCGCCACTCTAATTGTGATGAACTCTCTCCAGAATCCACTGGCTGCTATGATCCACCTTAGAGTCTCCGTCTGCCCAGATATTCACTGCCAACGCTTGGTTGGAATAGTTGATCAGTTTGCTCTGCCACGGTGCCAGGCATCCTCTGGAGGCTCCAATGTACCGCCATGTCCTCCATGTGCACCTGGATATGCTGTCCACTGCTTGTCTGAGCTACTGAGGAGGCCCAGCGCTGATACGTGCACTTAAACAAGATTTTTTTTTTAAAGACTTACTTTATTTTTATTGGAAAATCAGATATTACAAGAGGAGGAGAGATAGAGAGGAAGATCTTTTGTCTATTGATTCATTTCCCAAGCGGCCCAAATGGCCGGAGCTGAGCTGATCTGAAACCAGGAGTTTGACGCCTCTTCTGGGTCTCCCACGTAGGTGCAGGGTTCCAAGGCTTTGGGCCGTCCTCGATTGCTTTCCCAGGCCACAAGCACGGAGCTGGATGGGAAGCAAGGCCACCAGGATTAGAACCAGCATCCATATTGGATCCCGGTGCATGCAAGGCAAAGACTTTAGCCACTAGGCTATCGTGCAGGGCCTTCCCATATATTTTAAATTATTTATAGATTACCTGTAATATTTAATACAATGCAGTCTGTTTTTCAACTGTATTGTTCAGGGAATAAGAAGAAGAAAAAAGGCTATCTGTGATCATTACACACATGACTGTATCTGCTGCTGGGTGAGTTCATGCATGGAGCAGCTGTAGATAGGAAGGCAACTGTAGCCAACCACAGGAAATCTGAGATGTGAACTAGAAGCCAGCTGACCTGGGCTTCAGAGGCAATTCGGATCGGATCTGAAACATAACTGCACGTCTCTTCTCTGTCTTGGCTTTTGCTTTCTTTCTCCTTTTCTTTCTTTCTTTTCTTTCTTTCTCTCTCTCTCTCTCTCAAGATTTATTTATTTATTTTTTATTGGAAAGGCAGATATACAGAGAGGAGGAGAGACAGAGAGGAAGATCTTCCATCTGATGATCCCCGCCCCCCAAGTGACTGCAACGGCCAGTGCTTTGTCAATACGAAGCCAGGAGCCAGGACTCCCACATGGGTGCAGGGTCCTAAGGCTTTGGGCCGTCCTCCTCAACTGCTTTCCCAGGCCACAAGCAGGGAGCTGGAAGGGAAGAGGAGCATCCGGGATTAGAACTGGTGCCCATATGGGATCCTGGTGCATTCAAGGTGAGGACTTTAGCTGCTAGGCCACTGCGCCGGGCCCTTGTTTTCTTTCTTTTTAAGATTTATTTGTTTGAAAGTTGGAGAGAGAGAGAGAGAGAGAGAGAGAGAGAGAGAGAGAGAGAGATTGATTCTTCCATCTGATGGTTCAATAGCCAGGGCTGGGCTAGGCTGAAGTCAGGAACTCCAGCTTGCCACAGTCCCAGTCCTCGGGCCATCTTCTGCTGCCTTCCCAAGTGCATTAGGAGGGAGCTGGATCACAGTCAGAGCAGCCAGGACTCAAACTAGTACTCGAATGTGGAATGCCAACATGGCAGGTGGCAGCTGGACTCACTGACCACAATTCTGGCCCATGCTTTTATTTTTCTCTTTGACTCTCCCACTTTGGAGGTGGTGAGACTCCAGAACCAGCATTTTGATACCACTACCTAAAGGAATTCAGTGGTGGGTTCTTGGCCTAGTAGTCAAGTTGCTCACTTCCCATGTCCGAGTACCTGGCTTCCCTAATCTGCTTCTGGCTCTTGACTCCAACTTCTTGTTGGTGCACTGGTGATGCTCAGGCGTTGGGAGACCTGGATGGAGTTCCCAGCTCCCGATTTCAGCCTGGCTCAGTCCCAGCTGTGGTGGGCATTCGGGGTGGGGGTGGAGAGTGAACCACTGGATGGGAGTTTGTCTCTGTCCCTCATATAAAACAAGAAAGGAACTGAACACCATCACGCATGGCAAAGAATCAAATCCAAAGTTTATTTGTGTTTTTCAAATCAGCTAACGCAACAGTGAACTTCCTCCTCCTCCAGTTTTTTGGGCGCCTTCTCTCGGTCAGGTGTGTGGATGCGTGGGGAGGGTGCGGCGAGCCAAGACCAGGCAGGGTCAGGAACAGGTTTGGGGAGTGTGTCTGTAACCACTTGTCTCTTTGGTGGTTTGCAGTCCCTGTAAGGTGGCTGCCACTTGGGTGTCTGTGGCAGTGGTGGGTGGTGGCAGCAGGGAGTTGAAGCTCTTGCTCAGTTTCTCTATAAATGCAGGGTGGAGGGGAGAATGTTCCCTAAAGGGGGAAAGAGATATACATGGGCTTTTATGATCCAAAGTAAGAAGGATGAAGGGGCGTAGGGTGGAACATCTTCCGTGGTCAGCGGTCTGTCTCCAGTTTCTCTTCGAAGGTAACCAATCTTTTCATTTTTTTCTCCTTTCAGAATGATCTCCTATATATTAAAAAATATTAAACAACAACAACAGGTACACGCTGTCTCCATTCCAAAATGGGGCCGCTTCAGCCTACCCCTCTTTGTTGCTACTATTTCATTTAGTTATTAACATATTTCAGGATGCATTCCATAATGTTTCCTTTTTTGCTGTTATACAAATTCAAGTTGATGAAGGTACTATAATGACCTAAGTAGCTCTTTGTTGATCATTTAGGCCATTTCCAATCAGTTGTTGCTACAAATGAATATTCTTGTATGTGTACCGTTTTCCACGTACGCACGTTACAGCTGTAGACAAACTCCAAGAAGTAGAATTATTGGGTCCAAGAGAATAAAGGGGATATAAATCACTTGAAACAATTGGAAAAAAAAGAGGGAAGTGGGGTGAGACTGTTTAGACTGCATAGAAAAACCAGCTCCCCTGACTTCATGGTCAGGAAACCACGGCCCCTCTGGGACAGTGTCAATGTCAGATATTGTGCAACGGGCCTGAGCTGGAGCATGGTGTCGTCCAGGGGCACGGGGAGTGGGAGCCAGCCTTATATACTTTCTCCAATGAATTCACACAGCTGCGTCACAGCACTAGCGTGGGCCCCGGCCTGCAAGGTTCCAAGGAGAGTAGGCCACTTAGGTCATCTTCCACCCCACGCACCATGGAGGCTGCCCCCACTTCACGTTGGAAGATGAGGCACACCGGTCTTGGGTTCCCTCTGTCACCAGGTGCATCCCAAACAAAACCACTCTGCACCAAAGTGGATCTCACTGTTATCCTGTCCAAGCCAGTCACCCCTGCTGTTTGAAAGCACAGCGTTGCGTTCTTGCTCCTCCAGGATGAGCCATATCCTTTAGGACCTCAGAGTGCATCTGACTGCATCCCACGGGATGTTCTGACCCGCAGGAGCACCCATGTTGGCCATGAGGCAGCCCTGGAAAGCTGGCCACAGAGAGTGGACGAAAAAGAGCTAGTGCCTGGGACTTGCACCTCCAGAGTTTTGCAGAATGCAGAGAGGAAGAAGAAAAGTTTGTGTGTTAATGAAGTCACTGTGATTTTAAATTTCTCTGTCACTTTTACTTGGACCAAATCTTAAAGCACACAGCCCCTAGATTTAGGAAAAAAAAAACATTCCAGGCACATTTAGTTTTGACGGTGACTCATTAGCGTCTCTACTGAAAGGGAGGAAAAGCCACCTCCCTCATGACTCCCATCTCCCATAGAGGACGTACGCATGGCTGACAGGTTCCACTCACCAGAAGGGCGGCTCGTGGATGGTGGACTGCTGCCTGAGCTTCAGTTTTCGTCCAGGTCAAAGGCAGTGGTGAGATAGTCCTTTGGCACGATCCCGATGAGGCTGTTGAGCTCTCCTATCCACCAGCCACATGCGTTATATTCCTAGAGAAGGAAGAGAGGCCGGGGGTCAGCTGGAGTTTGGTCCTGTCCGTCTGTTACAGCCCTCACATGCGTTGCCAGGCGGGTGCCAGGTAGTTCCTTGGTTGGCACCATCAGCATAAACCATTCACACCCTTGATGAGATTGTTAAAGAAGTCAGATAGCATAGGAAAGCAAACGTGTTCACTGTCCTGTCTTCTTGTCTCTACCATAAACTTGGCCTCTTGGATACCAATGCCAAACCTAAGGAGCTTTTTCTCCCCCAATGTCTTTTAACCAAACAGATGAGTAGGCCTTTTTCAGAGAACACTGTCGCTGTTCAGAAGGTCAAGCCAGAGTTCAAATCAATACTGTTAAGTACCAGACATCCTCTATGTGCCAAGTGCTGGTGGAGTCCCCAGGAGGATATAATGACGAATTGGGACACGTTTGGTCCTCAGGAGCTCTCAGCATAGAGTAATGGGCTTGGAGTCAGACAGGCTGGGACTGAACTCCTGCTTGGTCATTTAGTAGCCATGTGACCTTATGCTGCCCCAGTCTTGCCTTGCTCATTGGTGGGAACAGAGGGGGAATCAGCCCTTCCCTGTGGTGTGGGGGTATAAGCCACACAGCTGAGCAGAAACAGCTGGAAGGGTTTGACACATGGTGGGTCAACTCAAGAGTCCTTCTCTGGTAGAGGCGGAGGTGGACTGGGACATCAGTGGGAGGCAGGCAGGACCAAGAAAGAGGCAACCAACAAGGGGCTGAGTGCACCGTCGACGGGAGTGCACCTGGGTGGCTGTGAGTTGAGGGCAGAACTCTTGGAATGCAGAAGTGCTTCTCAGAGGCATAGCTCATGCTGAACACATTAGGGCTATCCCCGAACATGCCAGAATAATTTCTTTTCTTCTTAATGAAGAAAAATTAACATAAAACTTGAAGCATGGGAATTGTATCCTGTTTCAACTGGACACAAGGAATCATGGAGCAAACTGCTTTTGCACTACTGGATGCTGAGTTCTTTTTTTTTTGTTTTTTAAAGATTTATTTTATTTTATTTTTATTACAAAGTCAGATATACTGAGAGGAGGAGAGACAGAGAGGAAGTGGAGCTGCCAGGATTAGAACCAGTGGCCATATGGGATTAAGGCGAGGACCTTAGCCACTAGGCCACGCTGCCGAGCCCAGATGCTGAGTTCTACTAGAAAGAAAACCAGAGTGGTAACCCAGAAGCCTCAGGGTCGCTAGCAGGAACTGGGAACCTGCTATTTCTCCATAGCGTTGTCTCCCTTCCCCCAGAGCTGCTGCTCCCGCTCCCCCTCCGCTGATGACTTTTGTCCACCTTCAGTGAGAAGCCGACAGTCATCAGATGTGTCAACCTCCAGCCACTGGAGCAAGGACTTGTCTGCACCGACGGCCATCTTTCCTGTTGGATTTGGGGAGGCGACCCTGTCCTGAATTACAGCTCTCCTTCACACTGTGGGTTTGCAACCTTCCTATTCTCTTGCTTAGAGATGAGGTTGCATGGGGTCTGTGGTGTGGTGCCTTCAGTCAGCACCGGAACGTGTCCGAGCTGCTCTTAGATCTGAGAGCAACTCCGAGGTGGCCTCTACCACACACGTTTGCCCTTTCTGCCTGACAATGCAGACTTCTGCTCCAAACGTCTTGGAAGGGATAGTCCACTTGCTGCTCACTTTCTTCTTTTCCATTTGCCCCTTTCAAGCTGCTCTGAGCAGGTTCCCGACCACCTGGCCTCCTACCACCTCCTCATGGCTCAGTGTTTCTGGGTAGTCTGTCTTCAAGGGACTTGATTTCTCAGCAGTGCTGCTACTACCAATCCTCCTTGAGGCCTTCTCTTCATTTCTATGCTGCTGCTGATTTTATCATGGTTCCCTCCTATCTCCCTGCTTGCTTCTCCTCATTCTCTTTGGCAGGCCCTTGCTGCATCTCTCCCTTGTGCTGTGGTTGCCATCACAGCTGCCTCCCAAGGGTGTGCATTAGGAGGAAGCTGAAGTCATGAGCTGGAGCCAGGTTTCAAGCCCTGGATACCTCCATGTGGCATGTGGGTGTCTCACCGCTGAGTTAGATCCTGGCCCCTTTCAGCTTCTTGACAAGATGGACAGGGCTCAGCATGGCATGGCACCACTCACTGCCTAGCACTGTCATTCACTCCCTAATCTGGTGTCCTCCTAGGAGAACAGAACTTGTCTCAGCTGCTCCCATGAGTCACAGGCGCCTCTCACCTTGGAGCCTTCCCTTGGCCTAACCCCCAGGCATCCCTCAACACTCCACTGCACAGTCTCTTCTGAAACCGCCTCCAGCTCCATGCTGATGAGGTCCACGTGGTCCCCAGTGCCAGGCCCTTCCCTGAGTGGGAGTTCTTCATGCTGCCTGACATCTGTCTGTCTGTCTCACAGTCAGCCATGAGGGCTGCAATTCTTTGTTGCAGTTGCATTCTCAGCTTCAGTGTGGTACTCTGCACAGAGTGGGCCAAATAAATACCTGTTAAAATGAGGTGATGATGAAATGAACGGGGCAGTGGGAGTTCATATTCTCAGCAGAGCAGATCTATTTACAACTAATGCCAAGCTATTTCCCTGCTGATTGAAACGGTTGTGGCAGAAAGAGATCAACTGCCTTTGGAGACAGTCGCCCCAGACGGCTTCTTGAATACCAGGGAGCATCACAAGAAGCAAGACTATTGACTTTATCCTTGTGGGACTGGCAAACTTCCTTTTCCTTAAAAAAACAAAATCTTACTTCTTTTATTTGAAAGGCAGGGAGAGGAGGGGAAGGAGGGAGACAGGAGTTAAAGGAGACAGAGAGGTGTTCTCTGCTGGTGCACTCCCCAGACGCTTGCAATACCTAGGGCTGGGAGCCGGTCTGCAGCCTGCAGCCTGCAGCCTGGAACTCAATCTGGGTGGCAGGGGCACGAGTTCATGAGCCATCAGCTGCCATCTTCCAGGGTGTGCAGTGGCAGGAATCTAGAACTGGAAGTAGAGCCAGGACTAGAACCCAGACACTCCCACAGGAGATGCAGCTGTCTTAACCTTTAGGTCACGCAGCAACCCACGCATTGCCTTTTAAAGAAACCAGTCATAAATACTGGGATGTATCTATCGCATCCTGCGATTTCACACTTTCTCTTCCCTGTCCTTCTTCAAGGCAAGTGTTCTCTGCAGTTTGCACTACCTTATGGAAAATTCCCCAGTCTTTTAGCTTATGATTGTCAGGATATTTGAAATTTTTTTTATCTGTTTTCATTTTTATTTGTGAAGCACACACACACACACACACACACACACACACACACCATCTCGGATTCTCACACTATGATAGGGGACGCAGGCTGCCCCAGCGGCATCTTAACAAACACCTGTCCCTGTTTTAAAAAAAATGTATGTCGGGGCCCGGCGCGATAGCCTAGTCCTCGCCTTGCATGTGCTGGGATCCCATATGGGTGCGGATTCTAATCCTGGCGGCCCCGCTTCCCTTCCAGCTCCCTGCTTGTGCCCTGGGAAAGCAGTCCAGGACGGCCCAAAGATTTGGGACCCTGCACCTGCGTGAGAGACCCGGAAGAGCTCCTGGTTCCCGGCTTCTGATCAGCATAGCACTGGCTGTTGCGCTCACTTGGGGAGTGAATCATTGGACGGAAGATCTTCCTCTCTCTCTCCCTCTCTGTACATTGGCTTTCCAATAAAAATAAATAAATCTTGAAAAAAAAAAAAGTAAAAAATGTATGTCAGGACATTTTTAAGCTCCTTTTGGTACAAATTCCTGTCCATTTTCCCAGTACTGAGGTGAGGGCCATTTCTGTCTTGTTTTGTCTCAGCGCTGCCCTGTGCTGACCGGGTCCTCTGGACTGTGCGTGTGGATGAGGCCTGGCTGTGAAGAGGAAACGCCTGCTCTGCATCCCTCCCACCTCATCTGCAATCTCACAGGCAGGCGGCCCAGTGCTATCGGACAGTCTTTCGATCAAAGTCAACTCGCTTAAGCCTGTGATGTGCAGCCTTCTACCTGCCAGATGTTGTCATCTCCATTCCTTGCAGGGGTTCCCAGAAGACATTTGCTGCCCCCCAGAGGGGTGGGGAGGAACTGTTCAGGACCCCCTGACACTGACTCAACACTTCACAAGGCTCTCCTTTCTAGCCATCAGACCAGGCCTCGGGAAGCTGCTCTTTGCCAACTCCAAGAGGGAGCAAAACAGGAAGCAGATGAGGCTCAGCAGGGCACCTGCAAAGGCCTACCTCCCAGTGACCTCACTGTTGCTTGAGGGGAGCGCTGACCTGCCCACTGCAGATACAGTTGCTTCACCGCAGCCGTGAGAGGCTGAATGAATGAAATCAACCCTCTGCCCTTCCAAACGGAAGAGCAGGTGGAAGTGCAAGCAGGGTGGTAGCGTCTCAGAGCCCAGATGTCTCCTGCTGCACAGGTCCTGAGATCTGTCTGTTCCAGATTTCCTCCCTTGGCTGGATACACAGAGAGGACTGCGGGGCTGGGACAACAAAAGCATGAATGGAACATTTCTAGCCTTCTCTCCCACTACCATCCCCCGTGCGTTGCTCCAGCCCAGTCTAAACACCACGAGGTATTTTAAAATAATTTCTACTTTGATGAATTGCTGGGGAGTCCACAATTGCTCATAATCAAAGGGAGAAAAATGCAAATGAGATCCGGCCGAGAACCATCACCACCAAACGTTTATTTCACTGCACAGTGCCAGAAAGAATTAAAACAACATTAAACTCACAGCAATCATGTTTAAGTCCTCGTTTCCAAGTGCCAAATTGCACCACTCTGGATCATACAGATGTTCGTTAATTATGCTAATTTTTATTAAACTATTAAAATGGAGAGAGTACTGGCTCAGCCAGGCAGACCCCAGCCCTGAATGAACTCTGCTCTTGTCTAGAGGTGCTAATTTACTGAATTTTTATTAAGTTGCTGATTCTTGGATTTTAGTTTGAGGATGGCAGAGAGAACTAAATTTCTGGGGTCATGGTTTCCCATGAAGTCTGACTTCTCTAGGCCCAGATGTTTGGAAAGCGTGGGAGGATGCTGACAAGTTCCCAGGAGACCGGAAGCGTCTCCATGTAGGAGAGCCTCCACCCTCAAAGTGAGGACGCACCCCTACAAGAGACAGGGTTGGGATCTCATAATGCTGCCTGCACTTGGTACCTGTGCATGTATCTGGGGTGATAGGGCTGATATTTTCATGATGCTTTAGGTAAGAATATAAAAAGCTGTTTACCAAAAAACCCCCACAATAATCCTTCACGTCAACCTTTGGGTTTGGGTTACAAAACTTATTCGGATGCCTTGCCTTTGAAAGAAGTACAGGATGTTTCCATCATAAAAATCTCGCAGCCGTCTCACTCCATGGCAACCTTGCCCCCACGTCCTTGAACTCCTACCCGCCCCCCCCCAACAGAGAAATCTTGGCAAGTTGGCTCCCTGCATTCCATTCCTTGGCTAGAAGAGCCATTGTTGTTGGCGTGGATGTGTGGAGTGGGGGGAACTTGAAACAGAGGCGGTGCTGGCCATCAGCAACCATCAGAAGTGTTTGTGGAGGTTCAGTGCACTGGCATCAAAGGATTTATGCTGCTAATCTCCAGCCACAAGGATAAAACAAAACCCTACCAAACTTTCCATAAAAAGAACAGTGAATTCTATAAATGAGAAGCAGTGTGGCCACCGATGCTGGCGCGTCTCACAGCGGTACACTGCCTCCAGTGGCTTCCCATTGCCGTTGATGGCTTCAAGACGATCACAGACCTCCTCGGTGCTCCTCCTGTCACAAGGCCGTGAGTGCCCATGTGGTGCTGCAAATACCCTGTCAGGAGGTGTTGTGGGTACTCAGGGTGTGGGAGAGGAAGACCAGCAGGCGCCTATCATAAGCCTTAAAAGAGATTAAATACCCCGACTCCATGATTGCTACATTTTAATTTCTCTCCTCCCCTGCTGGTTCCTATTTGTATAAGCTCTTCCAAGGCTCCCCTGGAGTAGCACAGACATGACCTGGAATGACCATCCTGTCTTGGGATGAGAATTCAATTTCTAGGCTCAGTGAATCCTAGGCTGTTCTAACAGACGCAGCGCGCCATCCTCTGGGACACGGACTCTTCAAACTGCAGTCTGCAAATCCCTGGCCTGTATATGGATGTGGTGACAGGGGTAGAAGGGGATGGACAGGGGACCTTTGATGGCCCCAGAAATGGGCACCAAGTCTGGCGTGTCTCTGCACACAAGCCTTGTCCCTGGGACTTTTCGGCTGGTTCCCTAGGGGTTGAGGGGTCCTATGCTGTTTATGAACTAGCCTTCTAGGGGGAAAAGGAGAAGACCTTTCTGGCCTGGACCTGTCTGTACTCAGGCCCAGTGTGGCCACTCCCTCTGTGCTCCCTGCCCTTTGGAAAGCAGACAGCGGGACAGAAGCAAGGATCTTCATCCGGTCGTTTCTCCCAGGCTCTGGTCTTGTGGGGTCTTTTCCTTCTTCACAGGCTTATCCTCCTAAGGCACCCCTCTCGAGCTGTGACTTAAAGGTTCTGGTGTCTTCTCCTAGCTTCCAGGCAAATCCATGTGATGGCTCGTGGAGCACTGTCCCTTGAGAATGTTCCTGATAGAAACGTCAGATGGGGCTGTGAGTCCCAGACAAGGACCAAGTTCCCAGCACACACCTGACACTCGGGTTCCTTGAGCCACCAGAGTTCACCACATCAGTACTTACTGTAGACCACAGAATGCTTCTTTAAGAGAACAATCAATCAGCCCCTAACACAAAAGATCAATAAAGGCTTGATAGATGGATGGGAAAAGCCAATCAATCACAGAATGATTGGTTTATGATTGCTTATTTATCTGATTAGTGCTTGTATATCATACATTATCATTAGTAAACTGGGGAAATTTGAATTCCTAAGCACAGTAGCTTGCAATATTCCAAGGTTGGCTATAAACATTATATTTTTACTCTGGATTGGCCCCTAAATCCTGTACTCCTGATCCAGTTTGGGGTGTTTCACACTTTCTCAGGATATAAATTATTAGGTCAACGAAGGGTCCTAATTCTGCATCCTTCTAGCTTCTGGGGCTGAGCACAGGAGCTGGCACAGAGGCACTGTGCAGGTGCAGGTGGTTTCTAAAGATTTTCCCCAAGGATGTGACAGCTGGTGGCCGGTGGGCTGGCAGCATCAGCCTGCCAGAGTATCTGTGCTTGGGGCGTGGCTGCCACCCTGGGCCACTTAGGGGTCTCTCCAGGCTGTTATTTTTACATTGTGTTTTAAATTCTTGGCCATCTATTTTCTCTTTTTTTCCATGACTCAGAGTTTCAGTCCATAAATTCTAATAAAAATGAGTCATTAAATTTGCCTCAATTGAGCCAGCTTTATTTATTGTGAAATTTCAGGGAACTTGCATAACTAACTTGGGAGAACGATCAGCCTGGGTTAGGTACAAGGGGGATAGCTGTGGGAGGCTAACAAAGGGGACAGAGGTGGGCTGGGTGGTCAGCCAAAGTGGATGAGGGGCTCCTGGTAATGGCTCTACAGAGAGCACCCCTTGTTGGTGGAAGTGGATGGAGGGCTTTGGGCCTCAGCTGGCAAGGCCTTGTGAAACTCATGTGGTGTTGACCAGGGTCAGTGCGGACAATGATCCCGGCCAGAGCAGGGCAGGCTGGAAAGGTGTGCGGGGCCTGTGTATGCGTGGGACACAGCCAGTGATGTCAGTGTGAGCACAACAGAATGGACACACTGACCTGTGGGACAGCAAAGTCACACACCGTGCAGGATAGAGGGGAGGTGAAGCAGAGCTGAGGGGAAGACAGTCCAGGAGGCAGCACACAACTTTGAACTTGACCTAAGGAAGAGGGAAGGGAGATGGGGAAGGCAAACACTCAGCAGATGGGCACAAACAAGGTGCGGAGCGCAGAATCCGGGAGCAATCGACAGCACCATTTGCGAGCGGATAGGATTGTGAGCCCATGTGAGACGGGCATATTAATATGGATTCCATAAACTGTGCCGCTCGCTCGCAGCTCTGCACTGCGCTGCTTTGCTCTGACCGCAGTACCAGCCTCAGGCACCACAACACAATTTGGAAACAATGTGACGGAAATGTTTAATCTGCTCGGCCCATCTGTGCTGTGTATTTCTCCAGATCTCCCTGAGAGAGGCGCCTTGAATCTCCACATTGCCTTTAATATTCTCCTAAATCACCTTCCCCACCGCACTTCAAGGGCCATTGCTACAATATCACAGGTTCATCTGAAGTGCAACCGGGAGGGGGGGCAGGGGGAGGTGCAGGCCAGGAGATTTTTTATTTTAAAATAATTTCCAGAGATTGTCTTTCCTGCTTCCTTTTTTTTTTTTTTAAAGGAGAAAAGTTATTCTACTGTTGCCGTAAGGTTATTGAGGCTGTTTGGTGCAAAATAGGGTAGGATGGAGCGGAATCATTCTCCAAAGAATTATTTTTATTAATCTCGATTCCCTCAATTGGACATGGGAGGCAGGAGCAGATGCTGGTTTACGCGGTTTTCTTGCACCTTGCTGGGGCGATGTGTTCATGGGAGGCCAGTTCCTTTAGGCCGAGCCATCGAGTCCTGGGAGTTCCCAAGGCCAGCCTTGGCCCTGCCCTGCACTAGACAAAGCCACCTTGTTCAGGACAAGTATGCATCTGTCCCTGCTTACCACATTCTTATCATTTGAGGAGGGCACCGTCCTTAATTCTAGTTTATAGTCTTCTGTTTCCCCTTTGGGCATATAGGTATAGGGTGTTAGATGCTCATTGCTGCTTTTCCCCACCTGATTTGACCAGATTCTGTGTGCTGGGGTTAGACTACAGGAAACTGGGATGGGTTTCTGGAGAAAGAGAGGACGACAAGTCTCCACGTTCCAGACCCTAGACAAATGCAAGAGAGTTGCCCATCACCAAGAAAATTAGGATGCCTTTTTGCTTTGTGAATTAAAGGAATGAATAATTTAATCCCCAGGCTCGTTGCAGCAGGGAGAGGCAGCGTCCCAGTTGCGGAGCCCTACAGCCTGTCGGTGTGTTACATCATCTGCACACATAGGCGTTTCCATGACAACTGCTTATAGCTTCATTTCCTGGATCCCTCTAGGGGGTGTCACAGCCAGATCCACCTGCTTTTCACCCTACCCTCGGTGGGGTCATGGTAAGGTCGCCAGAATAAATGAACGCGGGTACTAATGATCTGTTTACTGCTGTTTATGCTCTGTGTGTGTCAGGGGCACGCACATTTAGAGAGCTCATTATGGTTGCAATTAGAATGCACCATCGCTAGATATTTAACTCCTTTTTCTTTTAAATTAGCATTTTAATAACATTCTTTGAGCAGAGAAACAAAATGACCATTTTTCACGGACAAACTTCTAGCTGTAGGTGCAACTTTAATGGCAAAGTTGTGAAGGGGAAAGAAGGGAGAAAAAAAAAAAAGAAGAGGCCATTTTTACTACTTTCACCCTCCTCCTTACCAAAAGGATATTTTTATTTGCTTTCTCACACACTCAATTTCCTAAATTTGTTTTGAATCCAATTATTTGGGGCGGTTGAAAGTGCCGCACTCTTGCTGGACGGAAATTAGCAGCAATTGAAATTAACTTTGTACGTGACCTGTGAAAGGGGCTAAAATAATTACAAGTGTGCAGGAACAACCCTTTCTTCAGAAGACCCTTGCTGTGGGGTCTGGCCGTGGGTGATGACACCACTGTCTAGGAACCTTCCCAAGGCATCCACAAAGGCTTTTTTCCCCCTTAAAGGTGATGGTGATTATTGCTTCTGTTTCCTAATGCTTAGCATTATCTTATCAAAGCTAAGTGGCCACAAAAACTTGTCGGAGATAGGATGACCAAGCGGCTGCAAGAATGGAAGCTAAAAACACAGCATCCTTTACCATTTCAAAATGGTGAGATCTCGGAATATTAGAGAGTAGAAGAGACGAGACAGAGAAAAGAAAACTGGACACTAATTTGGTCAGCACGCTCTACCGTTTTTTTTTTTTTTTAGGAACCAGCCCACACCTCTCCTAGGTGTTTACAGGTGCCCCCGTGTGTGTAAAGTACAGTGAAAAATAACAATTTGAATGTTTCGATTATCTTTCCCAGTACATTCCATTTTCATTATTTATTTCCTATAAATCGGGACCTTGCTGAACATAATTCTGCAGACAAGGAGGTGGATGGGACAGCCAATGGGAGCAAGGAGATAGATGGTGGGTGCGTGTGAGATAGATGCTATGCGTTTATGAAAAGGAGCAGTAAGTCTGCATGGGAACAGCTACAGAATAGAGCAAGCAGGCGTGCAAGCCATAACGGGTATTTATAGGTGGAAACAAAGGTGCCAGGAAGACAGTGTGGGGCCCGGGAGCTGCAAACGTTTGCTCCCCCTCCCACCCTCCTGAAAAATCCACATCCAAGTTCTGCCTGAGATGCCCCATGTGAATTGCACAAGGCTCGCCATGACAACAGACAGGGATTTCACAGCCAGAAGACTTAGGAGGTCAATAGTTGAAAAGCAGGAGTTAGAAAGAGAGATCTTTATCTACAGGCAAACAATCCCACAAACCCCCTTCCACAACCCCAGAAGCAGGGCAAAATCTAAAGATGCGGCAGGAAGAAAAAAAAAGGCTTTCTAAAAATGCAAGTTTAAAATGTTTATGTCTTTGTTATCAGCCTAGTTGCACCTTAGAATCTGCCCATTTCATAAATAAAATACGGATGGCATTGGCTATAATTTGGTGATCGCTACCCCAGGACATATCTGGATGCACTTGTGTTATTTTAATTAAATACTGCATTATGGTTTGTGACAACTACACAGCTACAGCGTAAATGAATTCAGAATTAAAGTGTTACTTAGGCATCCAGTAATTTTTGTTTCATTCCTCAGTTTTACAAAGCAAGGAGCTATAAAATCAAGATGTTGGTTCATTTACAGATGGAGCAGGGTTGTCATGGTGTTTTTTTTTTTTTTTTCCTTTCCTTAATCCTCACACACAGAGAAGGAGCCGGAGCTCAAATCCCAACACTATCAGCTTATGGGCCACATTACACAGAAAAATACATCCTCTTGACTAGAATGCAAAATGTTGAATATTAATTGCTCATATTATGCTTATCTTTCTAGCTGGGTTCTGTCTGAGCAATTATTTTGATGGGCTGCAGTCGCGTATTGTCAGATTCTTCTTCTTTGTTTTAACAGAAACAGATTTTATTTCATTTTATTAAAAAAAAAATCCTACAGTTCACAGGGATCTGTGGAAGTTTTCCTTATTTGGAACTTTTCCCAAATACACAATGTTCGTAGGAATAAGCCACTGAAATCTCCGCATGGAGCAGGAGAAAAAAAAAGTTTTCATAAATGTTAAAATATGAATGTTTCCTTAATGAAATTGGAGAGGGCATTACAACTTGACATAATCAATTGGTTACTTGAAATGTCACTGCTCCTGCACATCACGGGAAAGCCTGGGAACACGCTCCATCTTTCAGGTACGGATCTGTGCTCCAAATTGATATGGTAGAGTAAAAGGATTTTGTTCCAAGCTGAGGATTAATATGGTGTCTTTAATGTGGTGTATGTCAAGATGAAAGTTCGTACAAAAAAAGGGGCAAGTTTTTGGAAACCATCGTCTATGATTTCTAAGCTGAGTCAACATGATCTCTTTATTAGCTTTAAATACTGTCACGTCTGGGAATGTCTGCAAATTCCAGGTTTGCTGTGCTCCCGTAGGTAAGCCTGTAGCCCGTTGAGGAGTCACTCTCCCGTGCGTGTTTGCAGAGAGGCCATCATTTGCATCACCCTTTCGCTAGGTTGCTCGGAGAGCTGTGCCCATGGAGCGCCCAGAATTGCCGACAGGAAAGCTTTGGGGAGACTGGATGCCTTTTGAGAACATAATTACGCTGAGACAAAGCTTGGGCGCCGCCTTTGCAATAGGGCATCTCGCCGAAATGTCAGCCAGCCTCTTCGGTAGATGAGCGAGGCGTTTATGACTAAATCTCTGCCTAATAAGCGTGCAGGTGACTCTGAAGGAGCTGCTGGTGATAACGCGGGTGGCGGCGGCAGAGGGAATGTCACAGTTAAAGACACAAATTTCCCCCATAATATGTTCGAATGGAAACCTCTGAATCCAATACTACATGGGCACATCTAATAAATTCACAATATCTCAGTCTCAACAGCCTTCACCGGTTAGTTTTAAAGATTTATGTGGTAAAAAATTACTCAGTGATGAATATGGTTTATTCTGTGCAGTATTGGAGGTATAAGGAATTAAACTACCGTCTTTAACAGTGAATTTATTATTACCTCTGTCAAAAGACGAAGCCTTTAACGGCATTTGTTATAAATTCACTGCAGAATAAATGGCTAGAATTTTTTCACAGTGCAGTTTGTGAAGCACCAAGCGATTCTGGGCATTAACCTAACCCCGCCAAGGCTTATGGGGTTCTGGGTAAACATTTCTGTCTGCACTCCATAGTTAATTATCTGGTCTGGGACCGTGCACCTGGCTGCTGCTGCTGCTGCTGTGTGTGTGTGTGTGTGTGTGTGTGTGTATGAAGTAAAGGATGCTGTCCAGGACAACAGTTTAGGAATAAGGAGACTAAAGAGGAAAACGCCAACCTTATTCTCTCTCTTCCTTTAAATGGGTTTCTAAATAACTGGCCAGATAGGGGTGATAAGCAAATGGGCCTCTTGTAGGCAGCCTCCCAGGCATACATGCACGCGCGCGCACACACACACACACACACACAAACACCCTCTCCCTTTTGTCCTCTTGTGTAAGGGGTGTCCCCTCATTTATAAAAATTACCTGGAAGGAATGAGGCTGCCAGGGTTTGTTCTAGACGATTGGTCCCTGTCTGGGGGAAAGGAATGGCCTCCACTGAATTTGACCGGTGTGTGACCGTTGCCTTCCAGCTGACCCCAAATCCTGTCCCCAGCTTCCCAACTCTGCAGCCTCCCATCGGGGTTATTAGTGAGCGAGAACACCATCACCATCATCATCTTCGTCATCACAGCCCAGTGTTGACCCGCTTGTTAACATGAAATGGGGTGACGGGGCCAGCTTTGGTTTCTCTTTTGCACCATCATAAATAAGAAAAGAGATCCCCCTCCTCCTCTGCCAATGGTTGTCCCCTCTCCCGCCCCCTCTGGTTAGGTCAGGGGTGAATCACAGCTCTTTGACAGGCATTGATCAGTTTCATCACAGTTTGGGCAGGCTGTGCCCCAGGCCCCTATCTCCCCACTTACTGCCCCCAAATTACCTCCCACATAACCCTGCCCATCCCCCACCCCGCCAAGCAGTCGGTGCAGTGCCTGAGGAAGTCCCGAATGGACACTAGATGTCACCAAACACCTCCTTTCCCTCAGAGCCCTGAAATTAAAAAAAAAAAAAAAAAAAAGGGAAAAAATGTTTTCATTTAAGGCAATTGAAAAAATTAACTTATCTGTGTTTATGAGGGTTGTTGTCACATTCAACTAAGCACACTTAAAGGAAAAAGTACTGCTGTTGCTGAGGCGAGTTTCACAGTAGACCAATCTCTTTTGGCAAGGATGGAGTCAAGGGAGGGGAAAGGGCTCCAGTTACCAAGTGGCCACTGAAGTAGGAGGTGAGGAAAGTGGGGTGTAGTGTCCCGGGGTAGCAGATGCGCTGGGCAAGGCAGCTGCGGGCACAGGATCTGGAGCTGGGTCTGGAGCTCTGATTCAGTTTGAGTTCAGGTAGCTCTCACCCATGGTGACAGTTTTTAGGAGGTCCATGGCCACCTGACAGCATCAAGTGTTTCACATTAACCTTGACCTCATCTGAAAGGCTTTTGCTTGCCTCCATCAGCGGGGGGGTGGGGGGGGAACAACACAAAACCTGATGTGTCTGGGCCAGGGCAGCCATTTGCAGGGCTTGCTAAGTTGCCACTGGAGAGGCAGCAGACCACTGAGGCCCAGCTTCCCCTTCCAGAGCTGCTCTGCATGGAAATGAGGTGCTGGACAAGGCTTTACTTCAGGCCAGTTCATGGGGCACACCGCCAAGCTGTGGAGAGGCAGGCTCCTGACTCAGTTTACCTCAGACGTATGGGGGTGTCTCTTCCTTCTAGTTCGAGTCAGTTTCTGAACTTGGTTTATGCTTTGTGTCAACACTGTAAATTACTTCTAGAAAATAAGTCGCTTATTTTTTCCCAGGGTGTGAGTGGGAGGTCTTTCAGTGCTACCTGGCACAGTGGGACAAGCACCTGTTATTAGGGAGAAGGTTTTCTAGTGAGACAGCTTGGAGCCAGGAGGACAGGTCACTCCTCTGAGTTGGGGCTTGGGACTTGTCTCTGCCTCCCTTCTCCCAGAGCCTGCTTGGCCGCAGGACACTTGAGGCTCTTCAGATCAAAGGAAGGAAGCTGGTGGTGGTGGCTGGGGGGATGGCAGGGCGGGCAGAGTGGGACTGCACGGAGGGTGATTCAGCACCTGCCTTGTCATGCCTGGTGCCCAGGCTGAATGGATTTTTGGAGTACACCTGTTGTTGAACCCCTGCCAAGCACTGATGGCCACTAACCCCCCCAATCACTTTCCCCCGCGCTGTTGATGTTTGCAATGTCAGACAGCCCCAAGCAGCAGCCGGCATGTATTTCAAACACGGCAGATGGATTTTTATATTAGCTCCTATTTCATGTTCAGGCAGAGCGACCGCCACACTGAAACCACAGCCTCGGTGCTGCCGGCTTTACTTCTGTGAGATTAATTTTGTGAAATTAATTGGGACAAGATTGAAAAGGAAATTAAAATGCAGCTGAGTGAACAGGCCTTTCTAACACCTTTTCCCTGCTCGATTCAGACTTGAATTCTGCCGCGGTGGTCGTTGGCCTCGCGGGGAGTCATTTAGGAGAGGCGGGCTCTTAGGAGCGATCGGTTACGTTTGAGAAGACCTGCACCAGCCCCACAATCTGGCGCCACTGAAGAGCGTTAAGCACCCCGCTGTGGCCTTCCCTGGGTCCTGGCTCTTGGGGAGGGAGGCAGGCCGGCTCAGTCCCTCTATCCGGAAAAGCTGTTCAGAAATATCTGGACCCAAAAGGAGCATGGGGAGCATCCACCGGATACACAGATCGGATTAGTTATTGAAGTCTCCTTTAAATATCATTTATGATCGCAACAGGAACGTAATGAATTAAGAGGGCATGAAGCCGCTTGGGGCCCGGATGTACCGGCATGTGGAGGTGTTGTCCAGCGGTCAGCTGGGGTCCTGCTGCTGACAGTGGCATTGGTTGCTGCTGCTTCACAGCGTGGACACGCAGCTCTGGTCTCTCCTGGAAGAGACTTCGGGAGAATCTAAGTGATGGAGTTCCACATAGGCCTCCTCCCTGGGTGGTTTTCTTTTGTGTTGTATAGCACCTCTGTGGAAAACTGACAAGACAGGCCACTTTCCCTTCTTTTTCAGTTCCCCAGTAGCTGACTGAAGTTTTAGCGCATGCCCATCAGTGACCCAAAGGCTTGCCTGTTAGTGGAGGTGAAGGGCACATAATAGTTTCCATTTCTAACATACCAAGGACTTTTTTTAAAGGTCATGATGCCTGGGCCCAGCGGCGTGGCCTAGCGGCTAAAGTCTTCGCCTTGAAAGCCCCGGGATCCCATATGGGCGCCGGTTCTAATCCTGGCAGCTCCACTTCCCACCCAGCACCCTGCTTGTGGCCTGGGAAAGCAGTTGAGGATGGCCCAATGCATTGGGACCCTGCACCCGCGTGGGAGACCCGGAAGAGGTTCCAGGTTCCCGGCTTCGGATCGGCGCACATCGGCCCGTTGTGGCTCACTTGGGGAGTGAATCATTGGACAGAAGATCTTCCTCTCTGTCTTTCCTCCTCTGTGTATATCTGGCTGTAATAAAATGAATAAATCTTTAAAAAAAAAAAAGGTCATGATGCCTGCAATTGATTTATTTTTTAAAATCAATTATTCATTTTTATTTATTTGAAAGGCAGAGAAACCAACAGAGACAGAAAGAGAAAGTGAGAGGAAGATCTTCCACCCTCTGGTTCACTTTCTCAAATGGCCCAGGCCAAGGCCAGGAACCTGGGACTTTGCCTAGGTCTCCTATGTGCACGGCAGGGACCGAACTACCTGAGCCACTCCCTATGGCCTTCCAGAGTTCACGTCATCTAGAAGTTGTGAACCGGGGCACTCTGATATAGGGGTGCAGGTGTCCTTAGGCTGCGGGTTCTAAGCTGAGCCACACCTCCCCCAGCCAGGCATTGCTTGATATAAATCACAACAACCCTAGGAATAGAAGTTATTTCCCAGTTTTTAACCAGAAACCAAGGATTAGCAAGATTAAATGACACTGTCCAGGGCCATGTAAATAACCCATCACTTACTTATCCAAGGGGTGCATCTTTCTTGTTCAGCTAATTGTCTTCTCTCTAGATTTTTTTTTAAAAGGATGAATAGTGCCCCTGTCCCTTGCTGGTACCATTCCTACCCAAAGGCAAGACTAAAAGTTTCTCCTGCGTTTGATCCAAGTTTTCCAGAATTCCAAGTTTAGATCACATTTGGGTGATTACTAAGAAATAGCAAAGGAAAGGAAAAAAAAGGGGGGGGGAGAAAGAAAAGAAAAAAGAAAAAGAAGCAACTAGGAGACACCGAACCGGATTGAAGCCAATGCAGAGAGCTCTCCCACCCCCGTCCTCCTTGCCTCCTCCAGCCCACTTCCCCACCACAGGAATATGCAGAATATTTCTCTGACAGAGAAGGGGAAATTAGAGGGCAAGCGGAAGTGGAAACTTGGGTTAACCAGAGTGACTTAAAACAAAGCCAGGGGTTTTGCATGGAAGTGCTTCAGTGGCATGGGAGGGGGGAGGCAGTGGGAAGCTGACCTGCCACCCCACACACTTCCTCCCTCACCTCACAGGGGAGGAAGCAGGTCTAGGCATGCTGAGCTGCACCCACAGGCTTGCTGCTTGCATTGGTCAGGAACACCGACCCATTCTGTCCCTAACAGCAGCCCCTTCCTGCCGGACACAAGCAAGCAAGGGATATGGAACTTTCCAGATTCCCTTCTCAGGACTCCACTTAGGTCAGCTGTGACTATCCAGGTTTGAGAAGAGGGTAACTGAGTCCAACAAAGCCAGACAGCTGAGACCAACTTTTAGGATCCATAGGAGAGAACATTCTGGATGACTCCATCCCTGTAAGACAGAGGGCTGGGACTAGAAAGGAAATAATTTGTTTTTTTCTTTCTGTCTGAATTAGCTTCTTCGTGCTTCTGGGAGGCAAGGGAATGGACTGGGCTGCCTTCGAAGGCGCCTTTCTGTCTGGTGCGTTAGGTTAGGTAATAGCAGTAGACTCAATCAGAAGTGCTCCCAGAACCACAGCAAGAACGGCAATGGAGCTCTAGCTGGGAGAACTTACTCCGTCTGATATGCAGGCATTAGTAACACAGGGAAGGCTGGGGAAGCCTTATGGGCTGAAAATGGACATGGAAGCTTCCAGAAGAGTGGAGAAGGAGGCTGAGAGAACCAAGGCAGCCAGGGTATTCTTACCAAAGGAGGCTCTGATAGGCTGGCTGTAGTAACAGAGGGAGGGAAAAAGGATTGTGTTAAGGGGGGAAAAAAAAAGGCAGGTGGGGGTTGATTCCCCCATGGTCTTTGATATCTCTTAAAAATGTAAGAGAGCTCCTTGCAGCAGGACAGGCCACTGTGCAGACCCTTCCAGCTGGTGAAAGGGGACCCCCAGTGAGAAGCCATTAACAAAGGCGAAAGACATGCAAAGCAAACAAAATCATCGTGAAAAGGCCAGCCGGCAGTCTGGCTCGCTGCGGCTCCCTCCCGCTGCAGGCACCTCCAGACAATGTAAACAGTTCATTTGTTCACCTGCAGGCTCTGGGCAAACAGAGGCCCGGTCACACCTGAGTGGATAACTCGATTACCCCTGTAATGCCAGGGTGGTAATGTACACAAATTCTATTACACAGAAAACCTTGCTTTTGGGCATTTGAAATACCAATCAGGCTGGTGTCCACTCCCTTCTTTGCTTCCAATTTATTCTTGGTGTATCGGAGCTCTACTGAAATGGCACTGGGGTGGTGCAGAGTTAGGGATCCGAGAGAGAAATCCGCTATAAGACTGTGGCCGTGCTCAGCAGAGCCCATTCACTGCCTCCTCCTTCTCGAAAAGGGTTGGGTCTGAAATTTTTTTTTTTTAAAGGGGCCTGAGTCTTTGCAACACCAACAAGTACTTTGGGTCAGATCTGGCCTATTTCCCAAGGGAGCTCAGGGTATGTTTCTGAGCCGCTTACAACATTCCCAGGATAAAGATAAATGGTCAATGGCAGGTTAGCAACATAGCGGGTTTTCAATGCTCTTTTTTGGAATCTGCACACTCAGCAATTAAACAGCAAATTGTGCCTATTCATAAAAAATGTGTGGATATTGATAGCATGGATAGGACTTTTGATACATTCTTAGTATAAAGGGACTTATGGTCTTATCCCACTTACAGAATGTCACTGATGCCCCCCAATTGGAGCCCATGAGCCCTGAATCTTCACATGCAGTCATGGATCTGCAAAAATTACTGCTACTTTTTAAAAAGCCATTTCTTTATGATCAACAATGCTGTTCGTGAAATGATTTGCTGGGAGCTAGGGGTTAGCTTATGACTGAGAAACAGAATAGCAAGTTAGTGGGCCTGTATGGGTTTGGGTTCACTATCTTGGACTTATCAAGAGTTGCTCAAACCAATCGAGCTAACTAGCTCTGACTCCTCCCCCTCATGTGCAATGCAGTCATAGTTTTGTTTATAACTGAAACACAGGTGGCTTACCTAGCCAGAAGGTTTTCAATAGCATTATATGATAATAAATTATGTACAGTACAAGTCCCTGGAAAAGATCAATTTTTGATCAGGATTGTTTCAGTATCGACCTTGTTATGCTTTTTATATTTGAAAATTGGTTCTTGAGTCTGTATTTTTGCTTAAAAATTTTGCTAACAACTCTAAGTCAGTGGGAATTTATATTATGTGTAAAAGAGGCACGGAGCACACACATGGAACAATCCTGGTTAAAGCGGTTGTATTGCCAAGAGTGAAAATCATCCCCTTTGATTCCAGTCCCACATTCTGCGTCCTTACCTTGCTTAGAATGTGGATGAGGTCACCCCGTTGGAAGGACAGTTCATCTGGCTGGTCACCATGGCAATCCCATAGGCCCTGGTAATAACTGGCATAGTCCACTGATCAAAGAAAGGAAAAAAATTCAGAGTTAGAAAAGACTGTTTGGGGGTGGGAGTTTGGTGAAGTAGTTGGGTCACCTTCTGGGACACGAACATCTCATATCACAGGGTCTGTTTTAAGTTCTGGCTATTCTGCTTCTGATCAAGTTTCCTACTTTTTAAAAAGTATCTATCTATTTATTTATTTTTATTGGAAATGCAGGTCAGATTTACAGAGAGAAGGAGAGAAAAAGATCTTCCATCCGTTGGTTTACTCTCCAAGTGGCCACAATGACCAGAGCTGAGCTGATCCAAAACAAGGACCAGGAGCCTCTTCTGGGTCTCCCATGTGGGTGCAGGGTTCCAATGCCTTGGGCCGTCCTCGACTGCTTTCCCAGGCCACAGGCAGGGAGTTGGATGGGAAGTGGAGCAACCAGGACACGAACTGATGCACATATGGGATCCTGGCACTTGTAAAGTGAAGATTTAGCCATTGAGCCATTATGATGGGGCCCAGGTTCCTACTAATGTGCACTCTGGGAGTCAGCAGGTGGTGGCTCAAAAAGTTGAGTCTGTGCAACCCTCATGGGAGACCTGAATGGAGTTCTAGACTCCTTGCTTTGGCCTGGCCCAGCCCTGGCTATTGTAGGCATTTGGGGAAGTTGAACTGGTGGATGGAAGATCTAAGTGTTTCTGTTTCCCTGTTGCTCTGCCTTTCAAATGCATGAAAACAAATCAAATTTAGAAACAAGACTATCTTCCAAGGAGCAACCAAGTTTGTTTCAAATGGAAACCAGGCTTCTGGTTGTGTCCCTAAGAAACCCCAGACTTGAGTACTGCCAAACACTTGGCATGAGCAAAGGAATATGGGAGGCAGAGCTCATGAACTAACATTAAATATTTACCCCTTATTCCTTGTAGGTTGCTGTTCAACAGTGCAATTCATGTGTTTATTTATGAAGAAAAGAAAATCAGGTAGGTGATTTTTCACTAGGTTTGTAAGTAAGCAGCATGTAGGGATTTTCTGATAGACTTTCTTGATCCAGGATATCCAAACCATTCTCTTCTTTGGGCACTGGAAAGATCAGGGTGAATGTCTGAGCTGTGTCCACCTGCAGTAGAGGCCGAGCTGGCCAGCGGGTTATTGCATCGTGGCTCCTCAGTTCCACAGCATCTTCCTCCTGGGCACTCCCCACCCAGGTCCTACTGAGGTAATCACCGATAAATACGGATACGAATAGTCTGGTCTTTAAGTGGAACCAAGAGGGTGTCTTGTCCATTACAATTCAATTCTGGGTGGGCTGGCCCCTTTCCAGCATCTCATTTGTAGACCCTGCACATGTCTGCCAAGATTTATCTGTCAAGCCCCCAGGGGAGAAGAAACCAAAGTGATCTGCATTAAAAATGAAAGCGACTGAAGACGACAAACCGAGCTGTAGAGGCAGCTGCAGATTTACCGGGCTGCCCGGCAAGGCGAGATGGCTGGGATGCCAGGGGACAGCCATCGATTCTGAACAAGGAAGAATTCATATTGATTTTCTTCTACTGGGAAAGGTTAAACATGAGAGTCTCAAGTGGGAGAGGATCTGGGGATCTGAAAGGCAGTAAAGCCAAGGCCCACCGGGCCAGACCTGCTCTGTTCCGGAGGGTGTGGGGAGAACTCTGAATAGCGCACCTTGCCAAGATGGAATTTGATTGATGGGATACAGGCGCCCATGTTGTAATTGTCATGTGATTTGGGGAACTTCTATATGTATGGTGCAGCTTTCCACTTTCCTTTCTGTGGTTTTTAACCCTCCCATGAACAGTGATAAAGAAAATTGGGCAGAGGAGCTCTGGAGAGCCTGGCTCTATTTATTCCTAACTTAGGAGCAATTCAGACACTAAACACAAGGGAAGCCGAATCCTCTGTGTCTCCAGAAAAGCACTTTAGTTGAAATCTTAAAGTGCACAAAAAGAAAGGGGAAATAGAGCGAGTTAGCTAAGAAGAGAAAAAGCAGAGCTGGTTTCACGGTGTATTGGGATGAGCCACTGCTTGCGATGCCCAGCATCCCATAAAGACACCAGTTCAAGACCTGGCTGCTCCACCCACATTCTAGCTCTCTGCTAATGTGCCTGTAAAAAACAGCTCAACATGGCCCAAGTGTTTGGGCTCCACATGGGAGACCCAGAAGAAGCTGCTGGCTCTTGGTTTTGCTTTGGTCCAGGCTGGGCCTTATGATCATTTGGGGAAGTGAACCAGTGGATGGAAAATCTGTCTCTTCTCTCTCTGACTTTTAAAATAAATCTTTAAAAATAAAAGTATCCTTTTTTTTTTTTTTTTTTTTTAAAGAAGAAGTGAAAATGCCAAGCCAGAGTAGCACATTAGGCATATTTGTTTTCCTTACAGAGAGAACTGCAGGCAGCAGTCAACAGAGGGCAGCAAAAGCACCCTGCCATGGAGCTCAGAATGTTGGCCAGAAAAATGTTCACTCTTGACAAGACAGAGCACGTGACATGAGAGAGAAATATCAGAAACAAAGCATGAACAACCGCTTCCCCACAGGACATACAAACATGTTTTCAGCTGTCATGGACTTGATTAATCCCTCCAAGATTTGGACTAAACCGAGGAATGACATTGACATGGATGTTAATATGATAGAGAAGATCAGAAGAATTTTTAAAATTTTTATTTGAGAGGCAGAGAGAGAGAAAAAGAGCAAAGGAGTGTTCTCCTTTGCTGTTTCACTCTCCTGGATGCCATGTGCCAGCCATGGCAGGCTGAGCAGGATGCCATGTGTCATGGCAGGGCTGAAGCAGGGAGCCTGGTGCTCAATTCAGGTCTCCCACATGGGAGGCTGGTACCTTTCGAGGTGGCACTGTTGTTTCTTGGGGTCTGTGTTGGCAGGGAACTGGGGCCAGGAACAGAGCTGGGGATTGAAAACCAAGGTGCTACAATGTGAGATGTGGGTGGTTTTTTCAAAAAAATATTTATTTATTTTTATTGCAAAGTCAGATATATACAGAAAGGAGGAGAGACAGAGAGAAATATCTTCCATCCAATGATTCACTTCCCAAGTGACTGCAACGGCTGGAGCTAAGCCGATCTGAAGCCAGGAGCTCAGATCCTCTTCCAGGTCTCCCATGCGGGTGCAGGGTCCCACGGCTTTGGGCTATCCTCAACTGTTTTCCCAGGCCACAAGCAGGGAACTGGATGGGAAGCGGGGCTGCTAGGATAAGAATCAGCACCCATATGGGATCCCAGTGTGCTCAGGTGAGGACCTCAGCCACCAGCCACTGCGCTGGGCCCCGAGATGTGGATGTTTTAACTGCTAGATTGAATGCAAACTCCCAAGAAAATATTTCTTATACAAACAGACTTTTAAAACATAATGTGAGGATGTTGTGACAGATCAGGTAAAGCCATTGTCTGGTATGCTGGCAGCCCACATGTAGGAGCCGGCTCATGTCCTGACTGCTCTACTTCTAATTTAATTTCCTAGTAGCAGCCTGGGCAAACAGTGGAAGATGGCTCAAGTGTTTGGGCCCTTGCCACCTTCATGCGAGACCCAGATAAGGCTCCTGAATCCTGCCATTGACTTATTCCAGCCCCAGATGTGTGGCCATCTGTGGAGTGAACCAGCAAATGGGTGAGCTCTCTGTGAATCTTTCAAATACATACATAAAGCTTTAAATAAAAGCCATAGCTTGAGGGGTGTTGGTGCTGTGGTGAAGATGTTGCTTGAGGGTGCCTGGTGTGGTAGCCTAATGGCTAAAGTCCTGGCCTTACATGCACCAGGATCCCATATGGGCGCCAGTTCATATCCCGGCTGCTCCACTTCCCATCCAGCTCCCTGCCTGTGGCCTAGGAAAGTAGTCAAGGATGACCCAAATCCTTGGGATCCTGTGCCCACGTGGGAGACCCGGAATAAGCTCCTGGTCCTTGTTTCAGATCAGCTCAGCTCTGGTCGTTGTGGCCACTTGGGGATTGAACCAGCGGACGTAAAATCTTTCTTTCTGTAAATGGGACTTTCCAATAAAAATAAATAAATCTTAAAAAAGAGAAGATGTTGCTTGAGATGCCTCCAACCCATGTCAGAATGCCTGGATTTGAGTTCCAACTGCGCTCCTGGATTTGAGTCTCTAGCTAGTGCAGACCTTGGGAATTAGCAGGGTCCCTGCCAGTCAGTCCCGGCTGTGGCAGGGAAGTCGGGGAGTGAACCAGTGAATGGAAGATCTCTCTTTTTGTCTCTGATTTGCACATAAAAATAAATATATAAATGAAAATTATATAAAATATATCTTGGTATTCCTGAATGGTTAAAATACAAATAAAATTATCCTGGCCTTTTTTTGTGGCCTTTTAGCTGGCTACTTTGGGATACTGTTCCCCAAGTGTTTCTGGCTAAGGACAACTCCTATTATGGTGGGGACCTTTTGGATATGTTAGGGAACTTCAAAGTATTTGTGGAAAAATGTTTTTAAGAGGTACGTTTATTCTGATGCAAAAGAATTGAAATCCACACATAGTTTTCCATGAACTTTCTGCAGACTTCATGGATAGGCAGAATGTGGTTGGATCCTGGATATTTAGGATTTGGGCAGAAAGCCCACACCCTGGTCTATTCTGAAAACTGAGTGGGCCCAGGGAAAGCAGAAAGCAAGCAGGAAAACAGGAGCCTGCCAGGACGACACATAGGTGTAAAGGTCTTTGTTAGCCAAGGCCAACAGAAGGCAAGAGTTGAGGAATTCAGGAACTGGTTTAATTCTAAGTATTGGGCTCACCAGACTTAGAACTACTGTGAGACAGCGGAGAAAGGCTGGCCTTGCTCCCTAGGCAGATGGATTCTGATAGGAAGGTAACCAGTTAGAGTCGTCCTCCTGTAGCTGAACAAGTCTGGACTCAATCCAGCAGACTCCTTGTTTAACATACACGAAACAGGCATCTATATGGATGTGTGCAAGCAACACTGCAAATTCTCTTCTCTGCATTCAACAAACATGCCCAGCTCCTACTGAGTACCAGGGACAGTGCTAGACACTTGGATTCTGCTCCGGCTGCATTCTTATGGCTATCGCCTGCTTGGGGGCAGCACTGCAGAATGAACAATCACATGCATATTTCTTTGTATATCATGATGGGATGTCTATGAAGAAGTTGAATATGCTATGTGACAGGGAATTTAACATAATCAGAGGGATTGCGGAAAGTTTCTTGGAAGCTTTGCTTATAGAACAAAAACTGGATCAGCTGGGTATCACTCAAAGATTCTGCCTGAAGAGGGGGCAGAGGGAAGGACTGGGAGTGCTTCAGTGCTGCAGCTTGGCCCAGGAAGGGCATGCAGGCTGCAAAGTCTGCAGGGCCAGCTTCTCCGTGAACTCGCCCGACGCACCATACACACCGGGACATGCACGTTAGATTTCTTCAGAGCAGGGAGGTGACAGCAGAGGGAGGCCAGAGTTAAGTTCCTTCAGCTTCACACTCCTCCGGCAGCAGTCTGAGATCAGAAATGGTACAGCATTCTGACCATTTAATTAATTCAAAACATCCCCATTCTCATTTGGAGGACATTATTCCATCTAATTATTTTTTTTTAACCAGTCTGTCCATTTGGAATGAAAAACAAAAGAATAAAGCTTAATGCCAGCATTTCTCAATGTCTCTCTCTCAAAAAAAAAAAAAAAAAATCAACCCGTAACTCTGCACTAAATAAAGCCTGGTAATTCAAAAGAAGCAAAGCACTAATATATTCAGCATAAAACAGACAGAGGACCTAGAGCAATAATGACACCACTAATAACTAAAACAGTTATAACAATTAACAACAATTACAATGATGGAGAAGCTAATGGGGATGATCACTGCATTTAAATTGCTAGCTGAGCTGAGGAGCACTTTTTTTTTAAAAGAAGATAAAAGGGGGGCAGCAGCTTATTCTCTTTATCCTATGTCAGGGACACTAAGCGCCAACCTCACCAAATATCACAGGAAGAACTGTCACAGACCAGGTTTGAAGAATATGATTGCATCCCCCTACCTTCTTTCCAGGTACTCATTGCAAAGCATTTGCCACTGCAAGCCAAGATTTTTAGAACGAGTGACAGTTATTTTTCCTGTGATGGAGGCCGAGTGAGTGCTGCGGCTGATGGAGTCAGTAGCTGAGAATTAGCATCTCTGATGTGGGAAGAGCCTAACGTCAGAGGATCAGGGCACCTTTCTGCCTCTCCTCCTCCTTGGGGAACAACAGAAGCTGCCCAGGTGCCATCCAGAGCTCAGGGAACAGTGGGCAGCTCCAGAATCCAAGCTGTGACCAGCAAAAGAGACTGTAGCTGAGTCAGCTGGTGGCTCTGTACCCTGGAGTTCTGCAGTGAGCACAGGCCTTCTGATTCGGGGTATGGACTGGAAGTGGGGACCATTCCGTGGACTTGGGCATTCTGATCTTTGTTCAGTTCACTGCTTTAGCTGGACCAAATTTTCCCTAGTTGATGATGAGCTCACATGGAAATTCAGGTTTCCAAAGGCTCAGAGCTGTAACACCTTTGTGGCTTTCTCCCAGGTGATGGCTCTCTGCAGGTGGGAGGAGTCACAGAGATGGGATGCATAGGCGTGGCCATCTTTCTGTGCTCTGGGAATCACCCAGTGTGTGTCAGCCTACAACAGTGTGCTGCTCCGGGCCCAGCGGCGTGGCCTAACGGCTAAAGTCTTCGCCTTGAAAGCCACGGGATCCCATATGGGCGCCGGTTCTAATCCCGGAAGCTCCACTTCCCATCCAGCTCCCTGCCTGTGGCCTGGGAAAGCAGTCCAGGACGGCCCAATGCATTGGGACACTGCACCGGCATGGGAGACCCAAAAGAGGTTCCAGGTTCCCGGTTTCGGATCGGCGCGCATCGGCCCGTTGCGGCTCACTTGGGGAGTGAATCATCGGGTGGAAAATCTTCCTCTCTGTCTCTCCTCCTCTGTGTATATCTGGCTGTAATAAAATGAATAAATCTTTAAAAAAAAAAAAAACAGTGTGCTGCTCCATCTTCTCATTGGCTTAGTTTGCCCACAATCTCAGAGCAAACAACAGCCAAAAGCCTGTTGGAGCTCTTTTTCGGTGAGCAGTTTGATGTGTGTGAGGACAATTCATGTCCCTAGAGGTGCTTTTTACTGGACACAGCACTGCCAAACCTTGGACTTTAAATGCAGAAGGCACAGAACTCGTTTTCTTTGTGGTTCCCTGGATGACAGTATCTTTTCATGATTAGGAAAAGAGGCGATTGCTTCTTGGCCTTTTGGCTAAAATCAAGTGTAGGAAAAGAGGTGAGTGTTTAGCACCCAAGAGCCTTGGTGTTGGACGGTTAGGCTGCTGGGAACTCAGTGAATATCTGAGGTGTTGAAGAGTCATTCATTGAAAAAACCCTGTTACTAACAGTCACACTGCCAACTGAGCTCTTTATAGATTGAATAATCAATACGACAAGGCTGTGATGGATTTCCTAGGTAACAAAATAAAATAGAAGAAATTACATCTTACAGAGTCATTAACACTCAATAAAGACAACTGGAATTCTTCCTCTCTCCCTCCCAACTCTCTTCTGATGATATGGACCTTAGAATGTTCTCAGTTGCATCAGGGAAAAGTATGGAACCCAAGGAACAACATTCCTGGAGGGTGGGGGTGAAGAAAGCATTTGGCGTTTTGCTTTTAAGATTTATTGATTTGAGGGGCTAGTGCATTGGCTCAACTGCCTAATCCTTCACTTACAAGCGCCAACATCCCATATGGGCGCCGGTTAGTGTCCTGACTGCTCTACTTCCCATCCAGGGAGCTGGATGCTTGTGGTCTGGGAAAGCAGTAGAGGAGGGCCCAAAACCTTAGGATCCTATACCTGTGTAGAAGACCCAGAAGCTCCTGGCTCCTGGCTTTGGATCAGCTCAGCTCTGGCCATTGCAGCCATTTGGGGAATGAACCAGAAGGTGGAAGAACTTTTTTTTTTTTTCCTTCTCTCTGTATATCTGCCTTTCCAATTAAAAAAAATCTTAAAAATAAATAAGATTTATTTATTTGAGAGGCAGAGTGATGGGGAGGTGAGATGAGAGGAAGAAGAGAGGGAAGGGGAATGATCTTTCATCAGCTGGTTCACTCCCCAAATCCCTGCTACTTCAGGAGCTAGGCCAGCCTGAAGCCAGGAACTCCACCACGCAGAAGGCAGAAACCTGAATCCTTGGGCCAGTAGCTGCTACCCAAAGTACCAGGACATGATCTGGATGTTTTCTTCCCAAGAAGTGGCAGTGTCCATCCCTGTATTTGTATTTTAAGGATAACCCTGCTGGCGATAGTATAGTCTTTTGGAGGAAAGGGAGAAAAGAAAGGTCAGTGAACTTGCTTTCTCTTTTTTTCTTCCAAAGCCCAACAGCTTGAGGAGTCTGCCTACCACAGAATGCACACTGTCTTAGCGCTCCCTGCCTCTTGGAAGCGCCTGCACTGGAGCTGCCTGCCTTCCCCCAACCCTCTGTATTTTACTGTTGTAAAGCCCAGGGATGATATGTGGATGTGACATATTTGTCGTTGCTTCTATAGCTCCTTTGCAGAAAAGGCACTATATAAATTCAATAAATAAATAAGTAAACACAACTAAGAAAAATTCCCGCCTCACATTCTGCAGAGAGTGCAAAATGTCCTTCTGTTTTTAATCACGAAGTCATTGCGATCATTATAACTGGTGGGAAGGGTGAGCCAGAGAAACAAATTTAGAGCCGACTACACTTTAACACCACCTGCTGTGCAGGCAGGAAAGCTTGGGGAACCCAAGCTTTTTTTTTTTTTTTAACTTGCTTGAATTACAGCTGTTGGAATAGCTAGGAAATACGTAATCCGCTCACCAGTTCTAACCTTAGCCAGAGCAAAGGCGGGAGGAGGAAATGAGATGAGGGAGGGGCTGAAGCAGAAGTTTAGTGTTTAGCAGAAAGGAGACTATGGCAATGTTGGCTGAAGAACATTGACGGTCATCCCCAGCCCAGAAGTGCTGTCTTTTCTGCACAGATCATGGATGTTGGTTGAGAAAAGGCATATTTACTGTTGGAATTCTACACATACATAGTAGACAGGTTTCAGCGTGGCCTTGATGACCTGTCTGGGTTCTTCTACAACCTTGACACTATTGCTAATGCTAACACTTTCCTCATGGCTCCTCGGTCGTCACCCCTCTCCCTTGCCTGGGCCATGACTTTCAATGCTGCCTCTTCTGCTGTCATTTCACTGCTCTGGGAGACACTGGATCATTAGGGAGACGGGTCCTTCAGGAACCCTTTTAGGTATTCACTTCCTGTGTGTAGGGAAGGTGCCAAGGAAAGGGAGCTTTGCTGAGTGGATAAAGAAGAGAAGAAAGGGTGCCAGGAAGGGAGGAGAGGGGTCGGTGGGAAGAGGTGGGGCAGAAAAATGGAGGGGGAGCAGGAGGGGAGGGAGGAGGGAAGAACGGAAGTCCTGGGCCTCCGGCTCCAAGCCTGAGGGCAAGTCAGCCAGCTTGTAGGGTTGGCCCCCACTGACCGATTACCGGTCGAGGGGCGGCCATGGCAGGGGCAGCCTTCCTTTGCTAGGCTGGGGTCCTCAGTCCACTTCGCAGCGGGCATTTGACCTCAGAGAGGATGGGCTCACTAACAGCTCAGAGCATGGTTAACAGCCTGGGATGAATCAGATACAATTCTGTATTCAAGAAGCCTGTTACATATTCATTTCCAAATGTGCCTGGAATCAAAGCAGGCCATCCGAAGTCAGCCTCGCCAGGCGACTGAATCCTTCACCCTGTGCTCACTTTTCAAGATCTGACACATTTCCATTCCCCTCTGAACTCGCAATCTCCGGGCCTCTCCGAGAGGAGACGTTTCCATCCTTCCCATTGTCAATCCTCTGATCTCTTAGAGATGAGGCAATTCTATTTTCACTGCACTGATTTAAGAAATACTGATAGGGAAAAATAAATATCTGGTTGGGCTTCCTACCTTCTCCAGGATGAATTTCAGGGGCTCTAGGGACACTAATGAAATGGATGGATAGCTGCTTCCTAAAGTCAAGGTATTTGCTTCTCTGGGGATTTGGGGCTAGACTCTAGGACTGTAATTAGTGATCTGGTCCTGGCTGTGGCCTCGGAGAGAGGTGCTTTCTCCAGTCGCAAGTCCGGATGCCCCATCCTGGTGCCAGTGCATTTTCAAAGTTCTCGTACCTGCTATTTCTCCAGTGTCACTCCCGTCCTGCTCCACGCCAAGCTCTTCGTCTGAGGGGATAAAGAAGCAATGTTAGTGACTGGGCTCTGCAGTCCCATGTTCTGTTAGCGACCAGGGTTTGCAGTCCCATGTTCTTTGAAAAAAAATTGTTTTTATTGGAAAGTCAGATATACATAGAGGAAGAGAGACAGAGAAGATCTTCCATCTGATGATTCACTCCCCAAGTGGCTGCCATGGATGGGGCTGAGCTGATTTGAAGCCAAGAGCCAGGAGCTTCTTCCAGGTCTCCCAAATGGGTGCAGGATCTCAAGGCTTTGGGCTATTTTTGGCTGCTTTCCCAGGCCACAAGCAGGAAGCTGGATGGGAAGTGGAGCAGCTGGGATTAGAACCGGCGCCCATATGGGATCCTGGCACATGCAAGGCAAGGATTTCAGCCACTAGGCTATTGCACTAGTCCCCACAGTCACAGGTTCTGTGTCAGCAACTGGACTCCACAGTTGCATGTTCTTCATGCAGAGGACATGGGAGTGTCTACTTCTCTGAGCTCATCATACTCTGTTCTTTAAGGAAAGTTTAAATGCCATTTTTTAAAAAGATCTTATTTATTTTTATTGGCAAGTCAGATATACAGAGAGGAGAAGAGACAGAGAGGAAGATCTTCCATCCGATGATTCACTCTTCAAGTGGCAACAAGTGGCTGGAGCTGAGCTGATCCGAAGCTAGGAGCCAGGAGCTTCCTCCGACTAGATAAAAAGTGGAATAGTCGGGACATGAACAGCCACCCACAGAAGGTGCTGGCATTGCAGGAAGCAGCTGTGCTTGCCACGATGCCACAGTGCTGGCCCCATCACGTTTGTTAAAAAAGTTATCTTCGAAAGCTCTCACCAGCTTCCTTTCCTTGCATTCATCCATCAACATTTTTTTCAAATTCTTTTGAAAAAGATTTATTTTTATTGGAAAGGCAGAGAAAGACCTTCTGTGCTTTGATTTGCTCTCCAAATGGCCGCAATGGCTGAAGCTGAGGTAATCTGAAAGCCAAGAGCCAGGAGTTTCTTTTGGGTCCCTCATGCAGGCATAGGAATGGTGTCCAAATAGGACGCCAGCACTTGTAGGAGGAGGATGAACCAGCTGGGTCATTGCACCAGGCTTACCCACCAACATTTTCAAGTGTTCCCCATGGGTAAGGCACTGCTGTAGGGCCTGGGAAGAGGCAGTGGATACGGCTGTGAGGGTTTTGTCTTCATGAAGTTTTCCATTATTTAGGCACCTGTTACTGGATCCTGATCCTTTCCCTCAGGACCTATTTCTGAAATTCCTTTTTAAAATTTAATTACTTCCATTGGAAAGGCAGATTTACAGAGAGGAGAAATGGAGAGAAATATCAACTGGTTTACTGCCCAAATGCCCACAGTGGCTAGAGTTGAGCTGATCCAAAGCAAGGAGCCAATCCAAAGCCAGCAGTCAAGAGTTTCTTCCTGGTCTTCCATGCCAGCACAGAGTCCCAAGGCTTTGGGACTTCCTCCACTGCTTTCCCAGGCCATAAGCAGGGAGCTGGATGGGAAGCAAAGCAGTTGGGATATGAACTAGCACCCATAGGATCCTAGTGCTTGGAGGCAGAGAATTAGGCAGCTGAGCCATCATGCTAGGCCCCCTTTAAAAAAATAAAAAAACTAAAATATGTATTTATTTTTATTGGAAAGGCAGATATACAGAGAGAAGGAGATACAGAAAGAAAGATCTTCTGGTTTACTGCTCAAGCAACCACATGGTGGGAGTTGAGCCAATCTGAAGCCAGGAGCCAGGAACTTCTTCCAGGTCTCCCACATGGGTGCAGGGTCCCAAGGCTCTGGACTGTCTGCAACTGCCTTCCCAGGCCACAAGCAGGAAGCTAGATGGGAAGAGGAGCAGCTGGGATTAGAACCGGCACCCATATGGAATCCTGGCATGTGCAAGGTGAGGACTTGAGCCTCTAGACTACTGCACTGGGCCCCAATTTTTAATTTTTAAAGATTTATTTATTTCTATTGGAAAGGAAGTTTACAGAAAAAGAGACAGAGTGAAAGGTTCCTGAAATTCTTAGAGAATTTCCAAACACAGGTTCTCTCAAGTTTAGGATTTTAGGGTGTCCCTCTGTGTGTGCTAAAGTGGGTGTTTAAATCCTGTGTGATTAATTAGTCCTTAATATATCCATCTTTGGTCAGCTATATGGGAGGCTAGTCATGTACATAATTTTATGTTCTTAGGACTTGGGGCTTGTAGTTATCTTTTTACTGTTTTTCCTCAGCCTGCCTTGTTCATTAGGGTATAAGCGCCTGAGGGCAGTTGGAATGGCCTTTTAATTAATTGCTGTAGATTCACAATGGGTTCTAAGTCAATGCTAGTGTCTAACTCCAGTCAAGTGTTTATATGGTCAAAATCACATCGTGATTGGCTGAAGTTTCTTACCCTCATTAACTTATTTCATCTCAAGCTTGCTACAACCTGATGCAATACGAATTGGGCCTTTATAAAGCAGGCAGGCATGCCAAAATCAATCATAGCTAGCCACTTTACATATGTGGCAAAACAAACAAAAATACACTTTGCTACTCTTGTTATTCATACTACTTCCTCTCTTTCTCCTCTTTCTCTTACACTTACACACACACACACACACACGCACACTCATTTTTACAGTGGACAGGGTTGGATAAGCCATGTTTTGAGGGTTGAGTATTCAGTCTCTCTTAGCTGCGCATTCTGGGTCTCAGGGCACTTTCTAGTCTTGTTTCTCCATAGCTATGCCACTAACTGGAATCTTGTAAGGCATGGAAGGCAAGGTGAGACCCAGTATGCAAGAGAGGTGTGGGTGGGAAGCAAAGATCAAGCTTATTAAGAAGAAACAACACTAAAATATATTAGAACACTACCGAACATTAAAGAAGTCATTGGTTTCCCATAAAAATGATAGTGTTCTTTGTGAAAAGAAACACGAAGCGATTGATCATTTGCAGAACCAATCATCAGTTCCCAGGATAAAGTGTGTGAGTGAGAGAGTTACAGATGTCTGTTCTGCAAGGTGCACCTTGCTCAACAGTTCTTTCCTCTATATACGTGAGCAAGTAGCTGAGCACGTCCAACTTGAGCCTAGCTGTAGGGATCCCAATACCCCGCCATGAGGAATAAGGATGTGAGACAGCAGAGTGGAATCACCTATAGGAACAAGAGCACGCTGAAACACATCCCAGGACACGTCACTCTTGGTCCACGGCTGTCCTCCCTTCCTCCCTATCTCCTCTTCTTTCCTTCTTCTCTCTGCTGTGATGCTTTTCCTTGTTGATAGGGGACTAATTTTATGATTGACAATCTCAGATCAAGAGTTGGGGGCCTCCTCACTATAGAGATACCCCAACAATTTAAACAGAGAGCGCTCCTTGTCTGATATCAAAGCCTTCAATCACAAGGCCCGGTAATTTGCTGTGCTCAGGCACTTGTGCGGCGAGGGCTATTCCAGCACCGCTGTCTGTGCACAGCTGCCTCTTCCTCCCAATTCTAATCAATGTAAATTGGGTCAGATCTCCGCTGTGAATTACAAATTGGATCCGAAGTTGGAGGGTCACTGTGCCTGCCACTCCACCTCCTTCCCACCACCATTAGATGGGAAGCTACACCAAAGATCTTTTCTAAATAAATCAGACTTTATTGTAAAACTCGGCCACTGACGAGACATAACCTCATTAGCATTGATTTTAAAATAAATTATTGAAAGTGGCTTGCCTGCTCTTTGCATTTGTAAAAAAGTGGAATGTAAATGTATTTGCAATGATAAAAATGAAAACTAAAACTTGATTCCTTTATCCTTTCAGGCAACTGCACTTAATCTAGTCATGATACAAAAATGGAAAAGAGCAGAAATCTGTTCTATGCAGTTCAATTCCCAACCAGATACTCGGATTTCCACTATGCCTTTGGAGTCACCTAGAAAGAAAGAAAAACGCCGGCCACAGGGCTTATCTATCATTCACCGCCATTACTGGGCTCCATTGTGATGGATGGGGATGGGGAAGCTCCCGTCCCCACATCTGTTCTACCTAGCGTTGTCCTTCCCGGGTGGCTGAGAGCGGAGTCAAGAAGGCTGGCTATTGATGGGCCAGGTGCTGTGCCTCTAAGGCCTCTGAGAGACCGAGTGGGGGAACTGTCACATAAGGCAGGAACATCCCTCCCACAGCTGGCTGTGCAGTGTACATCCTTCTGGCTGTAGAGGCCATGGTGCAGAGACAGGCATCCAATTTATCTCTGGGCCTTCTAAAAAACCAAAGCAGGGCCTTACAAACTCCAAAGTCAAGACAACTGATGGGATGGCAGGAGAGAAAAGTCTTTGCGTTCACAAACAGGGATGGGTGGGCGGCTCCATTTATCATCCTTATTACTTTGTCGCAGGAGGCTTTCATTTTAAGAGAGCACTTGGAAAAATACATATGTTTATGTTTATTTTAGGTTAAAGAGCTTGTTGAACTCTTCATAAGAACATTATTAGGCATTTTGGCATTACATCAATGGAAATACATCTTCATTGGAGATGAGATGAAAATTTATGTGCTAACTCAACTTTCAACAGTAATATATTGTAATGGTCTCTGCTCCTAACAGGGCAAATGGGACCCCTTTCTTTACATAGGTTTTAAGCAAATTAATCTCTGAAGATTACTGCCCATGTATGACATTAAATGCTCTAGTTGGTTCCCAAATATCTCAGCTCAATTGGGAAAGCTGTTGCAGAAGATTCCATGAGCTGTGCAAATGTACAAAGGAGCCACAGGTCATCACAAGCGAGCAACAGCATCCAGAGAATTGGATGCAATCAGCATTGTTGGCACAGCATCAGGGGCATTAATGAGAGGCTGAGAGAACAAGACACTGAGCCCATCTCGGAAGGACAGTGAGGAGCCAGTTCCTCCTGGCACCTGGCACCCTTCCGCCCTCAGCCAGACCGAGAGGAGGAAGAACAACATTCAGAAACATGACAAGACAAGGTAGAGAGGAAATCACTTCTTCCCAATGCAGCAAAGTGACAAAAGCTTAAGGAGACATCAGATCTCAGTGTGCAGCTGGATGCTAAGGTGTTCTAGTTGTGGAAGCCAAGAGAAACAGACTCAGTGTGTACAGGAAACATACAGAAAAGTAGGAGCTGCCCTGCAGCACAGAAATTAACATGTAGGTTCCATGGCCATGCCTCATACAACATGCAAATGACAAGCAACATGCCAAGAGACCTTCAATTCTCTGCCATGCATTAGGTAATTTCAGCTGCTACCTCCAAATATTTGCAACCGGTCTCTGATGTGACCTTGGATGATACTAAACCAATTTGTGTTAACTGCAACACTTGGAATGCGCTGAATTTAATTTCAGAAATAGGAACTAAGCACATACAAATGGGGGAGAAAGCCTTGCATCCAGCTCGCTATGGTAGGGGCTAAAGCAGAGCTTGCTTCTGGTTGGGAATCTCAGAGTGTCACTGAGGAGAGACATCAAGCGAAACGTGGAGCATTTCCTAGGCTGAGGTTAAGTGGGTGTTCTTTATTTTAAAAACTATGTTTTTATCTACTTGAAAGGGCAATAGTGAGGGAGGGAGGGAGATAGGAAGGGAGGGAAGGAGGGGGGAGAGAGAGAGAGAGAGAGAGAGAATTTTCTAGCAGTTGGTTCACTCCCTAGATGTCATTCCTGGCAACAGCTAGGGCAGGCCCAGGCCAAAGCCAAGTGCCAGGGACTAAATATGAAGCCTTCATGTTAAGCACTTGTGTTCTCATCTACTTTCTTTCTAGGTACACTAGGACGAAAGTGGTCTGAACCAGGTATTCCAATGTGGGATTTGGGTGTCCCAAGCAGAGGTTTCATTTGCAAGATTAACAGCATGGTTCCAGTTTTGCGGCTGGCCACGCAGGGCCATGCAGCTGCGACTCAGTGCACCCAGGACTGAGTGAGGGGAGCGGCCTGCAGCCCAGGAGGAGGACAGATGATGGCATTGGTGCCTTCCTGGTTGTTTTTTTTTTTCTTTTATGAACTTTGCATTTTTGGTCCCTGTGTTTTTCTCTCAAACTCTACTATCATCACTTCCCTCTCCTGTGGGGCTGGATAACTACAGGGAGAAAAGCAATTCCACAGAATGTTTGTTTGACTCAAGCTTTGTAAAGCCTGCTCTGAGTTTTATTATGCTGCACTGGGGTGCCTGGGGCCTGTGGCAGCCTCATGGGGCAGTGTGGGCGGGTGGCAGTGAGATGCACATTGAGGTTCGTGAGACAGTGCCTCTTTGCTCTTCCTGTCCGCTCTCCCGTCGCAGGAGACCGCTCCCTCCAGCCGTGCCTGGCAGCAGTAGCAGGGTCCCAAGGCCCTGGCTGCAGCTCTCCAAGAGCCTTGCATGCCTTATTAGACCAAAGCTGAGGTCCCAGACCAAGAGAGAACCCTGAGACCATCTGTCCTTTGGTGGAACCTTGAATCGTGAGCCTGGGCCTGTGCTGGCTTGAAACCTAACTTCCAGGAAGTGTGAGGGGGTCCAGAGAAACCCCTCATTTTCTACCCATTGCTTTGGCATTTGTGGTGGTGCTTACCTGCAGTTTAATCTTTTGCAGATGAGATCCTAAAAGGCAAGGGCTACCATACCCACCACACGGATGTTCAGAAATCCCACCGGATCCCAACCCTGAAACCAGATGATCCACGACTAACGTTTTTGTGGTTTGGCTGAAAACCCTGAGTGCTCTGGTTTCCCCTCCTGGGCAGAAAGCATAAGCCACAGAACAAATGATAATTAGCCCATGATGAATGTGATGTAATGGGGTTAATTGGATGGCCCATACGTTATTTTCATTTAGGAAAAATATAATTTTTTTGATTGACTTAGTGTGTGTTCCATATATTTTTCTCTGTACTAGGAAGCCCATCAAAACGAAACCATGCTGCTAAAATGAATTTCCCCAAGCCATGAAGGCTTAGACAAGCCTCAACTCAAAGAGCGAGGATGGGCAGAGCCGTGAAGGCTAAATGGCTCCTACAGAGCACGTTTACCTGTTACAATGAGCAGAATGTCAGAGGCCCAGGTCATTTCACTGTTGATGAAGATGCAACAGATCCAGCATCACTATCGGCTGTCCCTCCACCCAGCACCTGGCCTCGCAGTAAACTTGGGCTTGAGCAGAAGGTGTGCTCTACGTTCCATCTGCTTGGGATTTTCAACTCCACCTGCTTCATGCACATAGCTGGAAGTGTCCAGCTGGACCGTCTCAGGTCTGGTTGGTGGGGGCGGGGACCTAGCGATTGCTCAGCTCTTCAAGGAGGTAGTGCTTCCTATCTAGCTCATCAAACTAATAAGAGCTCTTGTCTATGGAGGGCTTGCTGAACACCAGGGCTCTGTGTGATATGCTTTCAATACATCAGGTCTAGACTCTGCATTACATCCCTTCCCTGTTGCTATTATTCTTTCCCCCACTGCAGGTGGGACAATTAGACAGAGAGGGCAAGTGATTTGCTTAGGGCCTCACTAGCAGGTGGCAGAACAGGTCCACCCCGACACCAGAGCCAGCACTTGCACTCGCAGTCATACCATGCAGTGTCTCAAGTATTGCTGCTTAATGTGTGAGGTCTTTGAGGACTGGTGACAGAGAGGAAGCAGAGTTAGGTGTCCTTCCAAATGTCCTTCCTCTTAGTTCTTTCAGGATTGGTTGTGTGGCATGTGCAAAACTCAAAAGGCAACAGCAGAAGCAGCAAGCTGAGGGGAGTGGCGGGGAAGCTGAGTGATGGGAAACTTGGGGCTGAAATATTCTTATCATAATAAAACACCAATATGTCCCATCTCCGATACTGTGACTGACAGAGGCTCCTGAGAGAGAACCCAGTGCTGTCCTTCGAAAACCCATGGGCAAGTGTACTGTTGTTTCCCTGATGGGCAAAGAGAAAGCGAAAACCAGGAGTAAGTTGTTTCAAAACATAAGTGGCCCCTGTAAGAAGGCAGACCAGTTTCCATGCCGTGGGGTTCACTCTGGTATACAAACTGGTAGGAAGCCTGGAGGAATGTCCTGGCATTCCGGGTCGTGCTAGAATGACCAAGGAGGTGAAAGTTTTGGTGGTGAGAGAAAGAGGGTCCTTAAGAAGCCAATCATCATCACTCCCTGGCCCAACCAGCGTACAGTGATGGTCCCACCTTCACCTTCTTTGCCTCTTGCCCTTTTTCTGCCTTGGCCTTGCATCTCTGAACATCAAGCCCTCTCCTCCCTGCTTCCTGTGGAGAATCACAAATGGTGCACACAGGCCGCTTCTTGGCATCCCAGAAGGCCAAGTGGCTTCCACAGCTGGAACCCAAAGTGGAATGTCACCTGGATGTTTCCCCAGACCTGGGCAGGAGTGAACACAGGGTGAGCTCGTTGGGAAGATGCCGGCCAGGTTGGGAAGCGCATCTCCTCTCTGGATTGTTGTGAATTAGCTCCATTTCTGCACCCTGCTGTTGCAACGGAGCAGACTGTGAAAAGGAAGATTCTCAGAGGAGCTGTGTTTTAATGTAGCAATTTGATTCAATTTTCCACTCTATAAAATTACCCATCACTGCTTGTTGCTTTCTAACAGACACCTTCACTCTTAATTTAACAATCCTATCGAATTCTGCCAGGGAAATTGGAAAAATTTATCACCTGTGAAATTTTATTTTCCTTTGGTTGTATCTGTTTTTGTAAAACTTCATTAACGACGATGACTTGCTGAGGAAATTATCATTTTTTTTTAACTTCAGACACAAGAAATGGCTCGACCTCAACCAAGATATCATTTGCATAATAAAACACAACAAAAAGGCTGGGGACATGGGGACTGGCAGAGGTTGGAAGTGCGAGAAGATGCACCTCTCCCTAGTGGGTGAAGTTCCTGGCAGGCAAGGGATGTGTGGCCACAGCCCTGCTCTGTGACTCATGGACCAGTGACGTGGCTCCCCCTGCACCGCCCCTCACCCCCGGACATGGAAGGAACAATGCAGAATGCAGCACACAGAGAGTGGGTCTGGAGTGCATGTTCTGTGCTAAGGATGCTTTTAGCAACCTTTAGCCCTAGTCTTCCGGGCAAAGCGTGTCAGATGGACCTTATTCTCCTTGTTCATCTGGGACTGAGGCTTACGTGGCTGTAAATTTGGGCTTCATTTGAATTCTGTAGCGGAGCCCAGAAGTCCTGGCAAATTTCCATGGGTACGATTTTTCTGAATGGAGCAGATCCTGGGGTCTAACTTGCTAACAATGAAGAGGCACAGGCTTCAGTCTGACCCCCACTGGGCTCTGTGCCGTTACCCGACGGGGAACCCCTGATGACTGCACACTTCTCCAGGTGCCAGCCACCATACTCTGGGAGATGAGGAAATACAGAGAGCAGACCATCATGGTGGGCTCGGGGAAGGCGTCAGGCTCATTTCTAAGAGATGTGGCTTGGTTTGTGGCATGTCTGGACCAGGCAGCAATGAGTTGCGCTCTATTGGGTTTTATGGTAATACTAGAAAGGTTTGTCAGTGTTTGTGCATTTCAGACTTTGACATCCTTCATGATTTGGGGGTGACTTGGCATTTTTTTTCTCACCGTTTCATAGAAAAGGAAGGGAAAACTAGTGAGTTTTGATAACTCACAGTAAGCCAATGACACCCAACACAAGAGTTTGGGACTCTTGGCCTGCTGATGCGTAGAATAAATCATTCCACACAACATACATGAAAGACACACCCTGATCAAAGCTTTTCCTGGGACCAGTGCTGTGAGGTAGCATGCTAAGTTTCCACCTGTGGCACAGCATCTAATATAAGTGCTGGTTCGTGTCCTGGCTGCTCCAATTCCAATTCAACTCCCTGCTAATGGCCTGGGAAAGCGGCAGATGATGGCTGAAGTCCTTGGGAACCTGTCCCCACATAGGAGACCTGGAAGAGGCTTCTGGCTGTGGATTGGCTCACCTCTAGTCATTGAGGTCATTTGGGGACCAAACTAGCAGTTGGCAGATCTCTGTCTCTCCTTCTGTCTGTTAATTCTGTCTTTCAAATAAAAATAAATAAGTCTTTTTTTTTTTTTTTTTTAAAAAGTCTTTTTCTCAAGGTGAGGCACAGCCTCTGTTTGGGGAATGACACATTTCTGCCTTCTCTCCAGAGGATGACACTTAGATGTGGCTTCCTTTGGAGTTTTTAAAGTTCTACTCTCCTACCAGGTCAAGAGTTTCTGAAACTAGTGAAAGACAATGAAAAGAAGGCGTTTCTCACCTGGTAAGACTTCATAAATGTCTTCTTCCTTCTCCCTGGCAGGCTCGGGAAGTGCCACGCCTCCAGGCAAGAGAGAGGGTCTGCGCTGGGAGTGGGCATTTGGAGACTCAAAATCATCAATATCATCATACATCTCTTCCTCTTCCACCTCTTCTTCCTCTTCTCCTCCTTTCTCCTCATCCTCCTCTTCCTCCTCTTCACAGGGAATGGTTAGGGAGCTCAGATCTGCCAGGGCAAAGATAAGAATGTATCAAGATAGGGAGAAAAAAAAGAATAAGGAGGCTAGGAAAGAGGGAGAAGGAGGTGGATGGCTGAGAATAAAACACGTCAAAGGCAAAGGAAACACTAAGTTAAGTGCTGTTATTTCTAATGTGGGCCCTGGTGGCAGGAAATCTACAGAAAAGGCCAGACTCGCACCGCATCAGGTTTAAACCATCGACATAAATCCTTCCTTGCAATAAAACTTGATCAGGACGGAGTGGCTCTGGAAAGTATGGGTGTGTGAATGGAACCAGGAGGCAAAGGGAAAAAACAGACCTGAGGAGGAAACACCAGCGTGCCGTGCACCGCGCACCGAGCAGAAAAAAACTGAATGGGTGAGGGGTGGGCCTCGTTCTGCAAGGCCCCCAGAGCAGGGGAGACCCCAAGGAGTCCTGTTGGGTAATTGAGCTTTTGGGAGCTATTCTTCCTGTTGATTTCACTGCAGAATTTCAGACAAGTTTGTTTTCAGAGAGTAAGAGGAAAAAGCAGACGCAGGGAGGCGCAAAGTGGAAGAGGAAAAGAAATGGGGTATGGAAAAATAAAACAGTAATACAAACCTGAATGGAGCATATGAGCGATGCAGTTACTATGTCCTTTTGCTACTGGGTGACTGGGCTGACCCTGAAGCGTGGGTCACTGCACAGAGGGTGGGGAGCAGCAGGGCTGTTGTTTGATCCTACTGGGCACCTGCCACGTGGTGCTGTGCGCTCTCAGTAACTCTGCAGAGGGGCTTCTGCAGGACAGTTGGGTGCAGCCGGCAAGCTCTAGGGGAGGAGGGTAGGCAGAGACAGCCGGTGCTCATTTCAAAACCCAGTAAAGCTGTTTGACTTGATTAGACTTTTAATAAAGATTTTTGCAACGATTTTCATCTGAATTCTGGTGCCACCTCATATGAGGAAAGGATCAAAGACACATTTGTGGCTGACACCATATGTTATTATTTTGTTTGTTTTAAAATAAAATGGGATGAATAATTTCTTCAATGTGGGATTCTGAAAGTACCACAGGGTACAGCTCAATAAAGCTGCTTTGAGTTTTATGGAGGTTTACCCACTTAGGGGTATATTACACGCATAAATCCACGGCACCTAGATGAGAGTGTACCCTGTAGTCGCACCATCAACGCTCATGTTTGCCTAGTTTCTACTCTATAATACGTGATGCTGTTGGTCGATGTGATTTGTTTTTTACGTGAGCAAAGGCACAGCTGAGTAACATAGGCAAGTCTTAAAATTAAAGCTCTGGTGCTTTTTTTTTTTTTTTTTTCTTTTGTTCCATCATACAAGCCTCTAGCAGAACACAGAACTGAGATGGAAAAGCTTGGGGTCGTCACGGGGGTGGGCTTCTTGCCAGATCTTGAGCCATGTGCGATGTTGCTGCGTCTGTGTTTTTGAGACAGGGCCTGCCATGAAGGTTGTGTGATGCTAAGTGGCTCACTCCAGGTTGGCTCCTTCCCTCTCCCAGTCCGCCCTGGGCCTGAGTTGCTGCCGCACCTGCAGGCTGGCCAGCAGAGGGTACTCTAAGAGCAGACTTCTAGCAGCTTCCGGCAGGGCGCATCCCATCCCAAAGCAAGGAGACTCAGGGTGGCTTGGGAAGCAGCGATTCATCCTCAGTGTTCAATGTGCCTGAAGGCTGTGTAGGTTGGTTTAAGGTTGTACCTCCTACTAAGACTAACATAAGAAGATGTTGGACCTCAATTGTTTTGGATAGCTTTGAGTGAGAGATCATAGATTTTTCTTTTCAGAACATAACAGCTCAGGAGACACTGAACTGAGCTGGTTTTCATCATCTGCTTTTCCTATGACTGTGACCTATGGGTAAGTGGAGGAACAGGGACATCTGAAGCCATTGTCAAGCTGAAGATGGCTTGCCTACCGATGCAAATGATATCATCTGTTGTCACGAGGTGGGGTGTGGAGTGGGAAGAGGTCAGAAAGAGCAGAGCAAATACCCTCAAATCCCTCGAGACGGTGTTTTTGTGTAGCATGACTTCAGTGGCCAATCCACTCAGATAGCATGTGTTCCTGTAACAATGACACTTACCCTTTAACAGGAAACTTATTTGATCCACCCAGTCTCTGGCTTCCGCTGGACTAGTAGCTGTAAACTAAACAGAAAAGAGAGAATTTGCTTATTCTCTTCACTGGCATGTCTCTGAATCGTGATAGGAGGGTCAAGGAAATGAACCTGTCCATTTTAGAGTCAAGTCAAAAGTTCATGATTCTTCGCCTGATTAATATTTTTAAAAAAGAATCAATGATCTCATTCAAACAGTTTGCTTTTTCTTTCGGCAATCTTGCATGCCCAGACATGGCAGCTGTTTTGAGCCGAGTCATGTCCGTGTACATTCAGTCGTTTGATGATCTAGTCCTTCAGCAGGTGTATATCTAAGAAAACTTCATGAGAAAACAAAGGCAGGTGTGGGAGGGTCACAAAGAGATACACCTGAGAGCAAGTGTGTGTCGTAAGGGGACAGTGAACACTCCCTTGGCCTTTGGCAGGTCAGGGCGACTTGCTAAAGTAACGCTGATTGGTTGGAATTGACACAAAAAGCTGGTGGAAGTTGACTGATAGGGGAATTGAACATTTAGATGGGGAGAACCGCAAGCAGAAGAACTGGCCCCACAGCCTCTTGCATAAGGCAGGCAGGTAGGCAGAGGGACTTGGCAGAATAGTCCCAGGTGCAGCTGGAGGGGACAGTCATTGAAAAGTGGAGAGTGGGTTCTGTGTGCTTCGAGTTCAGACTTAACGTGTTAGCAACAGGAAGCTAGCGCTGATGCTCGCTGGAGAAGGGAGTGGGCGTTACTCTGCTGTTGGTAGGAGGGACTGGGGGAGAGAGATGTGCAGATAGACCAACCAGCAGGTTTTTCACCAGTCCTCTGTGTGAGGGGACAGGGACTTAACTGCTGCGTTGGCTATGGGAATCAATAAGAAGGTAAAGACCCAGCACATATTGTCTAGGAGGAAGTCACAGATCCGTGGGAATGATTCGGATTCAATGGGCCAGCGAAAAGAAGTAAGAAAACTGCATTCCAATTCATGCAACAGGCCAGCCAAGCATCAAGCCTTAGACATTTTTCACTTTGAATGAATCAACTTGAAAGAACTATTCCTGAAAAACATTTTAATATCTGGCCACTAGCTTAGGGCAAAGACATATGCTATACAAGAAACCTAGATTTTTGCGTAATACCTATTTAATAGACCTTGTCATTTTTGGTTCCTTAAAATCACATGGTTTTCAAATGAAAAAATTCTAGGGATACTGGTTTAGATCTGCCATATAAGCTTTTTTTCTGGATACAGTCCCACCCGAATTTAATAACAAAAATAACTTAAGAAACATACTCATTACATACATCTGTACTGTATACATTTAAAAAGATTGTTTAAAAAACTTTCAGCTTAAAAGTAATTTGAAAAATGAGTCTCAGCTTTAACAAAAATAATTTTATCAAAATGAAGCTTAAGAAATACAAAAAGATGAATGGCAAGAAAAATATTAAAAGTTATCAATCAAGTAGTTAATCTTAGCATGCTTTTTTATACATTAGCTACAGTTTTTCTGTGTTGTTTTAGTGAAACTGTGACAAAATAAAAATGATCTAGAAGCAGAAAGCAATATACATGGCCATTTAAATACTCTGAGTGAAAACCACTATACTCCCAATAGTCAGAATTTGTAATTGTTTTATTTAGCTTTGCAGTTGGTAGTAAATGCAGGAGGTAAACATCCAAACCACAAGGGTATTTCAAAAAGTTGGTGAAGTTTATTTTGGTGTAAACATTTTTGAAATGTATGCATGGTATTTTGATAATATACATTTTCCATGAATTTTCTCAGAACCTTTGTCAAAACAAGCATAGTGAGGCATAAGTCTTTCTTGCCCTGAGCAGTTCTTTGGTCTGTCAATAACCATTGTTACCACAACCTTAGAAATTCTTTCAGATCTAACCAGTATAGCTGCATTTAGGAAGGTTCTTTGAGATAGCAAGATAAGTATAAGAAAAAGGAATTATTTTCATTCTGCACTTAGATTTGCTCTTTTCTGGACTTAATGGAAAGACAGGAAGATAATCAGCTCAAAGACTAGGGTGGGCATGGAAGCCAAGCTTTCAGAGACTCTAAGGATGGACTATGTACTGCTGTGGAGAGGCTAGGATGGGAACGGATGAAGCCAAGGCAAGTATCCAGGATGAGAGTGACAACAGAGAGAAGACAGGATGTGACACAGCGGAGCAGAGGACACATCCAGGAAGGAGCAGGAAGAGCTCGGCTGGTACCCAGGGCTCCCATGCAGCAGGGAAGAAGGCACTGGCAACCCAGGGAGGGTCTCTCTCTTCCCGCTCGGTCCTACCTCATAGCTGCGCCTATCCTGGGAGGTTAGTTCAAAGCAAGATTCTTTCTTGGAATCTCTTCGCAGGTGCGGGGCCATCCGGACACTGTAGCCCTTAATGAAGAAGGTCCCTTTGGGCTGTTTGCCTGCAAGACAGGAAAGTACTTTGGATCCCTAGAGAGATACAGGTACAGGGGAAGGAACTTTTCTGTGGCATACAGATGACAGCCCAGGAACAGCTGTCACCTCCCTGAGGAAGGACAACCATCAAGGAGCGGTGATTAGGGAAGCTGGAGCAGGGGCCGTGGGGACAGTGCTATCATGGCCAAGCTAGGGGGATGCAACGTGAAAGGTTATTTTGCCAAAAGAGTACAACAGAGACAGAGAATTTATTAGAATGTTAAGAGATCTATAATAACAGAGAGAAGGAATGATTACAGCAGGGAGAGTGTGGCCATGGCCGTGAGGCTCTTGGAGGCTATTATGGAGCAGAAGTGTTATTAGGGCGAGCAGTGCTCACAGTTGGGGGTGGGGGAGGAACAGTGCAGAAGGGCAAGCTGGGGTCCTGAAATCTCCCAGGCCCTAGACAGCATTTGGGTTCAATGCCTCACCCTCTGTCCCCTGCTGGTCAGGTGGGGGTTTAATGCAAGAGGAAGAATTAATTAAAACTCTGGGTCTCACCCTTCAGCCCCAAGGTCCTACTGGGACATGGCAAAGTGCTGGAGAGTATAACCAGAGGATGAGGAAGGGGATGGCAGAGGAGAGCCCTAAGGGAAGGAAAGGCAAGGTACTCCGTGGGTTACTCTACTCCTTAAAAAAAAAAAAATCCAATGAACTATCAGAGCCAGGAAAAAAAGAGGTGGCTTCCCCAAGGTCCGGTGTGCTCCTGGCATGGCTTAGGCAGGATGGGGGTTGGAGACAGGGGGAGCTGGGGCGCCAGGTCCTGTCTGGGCAAATGCCACTTAGTGAATCAGCATTTTATGAAGTTGATGACAAGAGGGATGCAAAGGGGACTGGCAATATTTAAAAACAAACACAATGAGTCTGTCTTCTCCTGGTTGAGTTCAAAGAAATACATAGACTGCCTGCCTGCTAAGAAAATGCCTTGGGCACCATCAGAAGAAAGGAGCGAGAAGGGGGCCCTGCAGGCTGCTTTCTGACACCTGCTGGTCTCTTTCCTTGTTCTAACTGGCCACTAAAATGTTTTGTTGTTTCTTAGGTCACTGGATTTTATTTCACCCTGACGGCAAAATGGTCAATACAAGTCTCTTGCCCTCTGCTCCCTCTCCTCTCTTGCTTGGAGCGGGAAGAATTCTGAATGAACAGGCTTTAGATTTCCTAATCTGGTTTTACACCCAGATGTGCCAACCCTTTATTTAGATGCAAGGGAAACTATGAAATTCCTTTCTTTCTCCTTTTTTTTTTTTTTAAAAAAAAACCATGACCCAATGTAAATTTAAGGTTTAATGTAAGAAAACAATGCTTGGCTGCCTTACAGGGCTAAAATTCAGAGTGGGAATTGTAGTTGGTGCATTTGAGAGTAGGCTGGGGATTGGAAGGAAACAGGGATTTGTTGCTTAGTTTTCAAACTCTGCTGCTGTCACTTCCAAGTAAGCTTCCACAGTGTTTTTTAAAAAGATACTAATGTATTTGAAAGGCATAATTTTAGGGAGAGATGGAGAGAGGGAGAATCTTCCTTTCACTGTTTCACTCCCCAAATGTCTGCAAAGGCCAAAGCTGGGCCAGACTGAAGGCAGCAGCTTCTTCCAGAACTTCCAGGCGGGTGCAGGAGCCCAGGCAAGCACTTGGACCATATTTTGCTGCTTTCCCAGGTACATCAGCAGGGAGCTGGGTCAAATCTGGAGCAGCAGGCCTTTAATGGACAGATAGGATTCTGGCATCATAGTCATCGGCTTTATCTGCTGTGTCACAACTAGCCCCAGGGCTCTACATTTTACCTCTGCAATGGGAATGATTGTCAGGAACCCAAGATGATGAATGGAGGACAAGGATCGGCAAAGCTAGCTGTAGGCACAGAGGTGTGGTCAGGCACCTGCTGCAGAGCCCAAGGGTAAACCTTAAGGACTCCAAGGTGCAGTAAAGCTGCAGCTCTTTCTGCTGCCTTAGTGCAAATGGGCAGGAAGCCCCAAGGTAACTGGGCAGGTATCTGGTGATGCCTGGACTGGGGTATCTGAGCAAAGAGGAGAAATAGAACATGGTTGGGAGAAGCAAGAAAGGTACACTGTGCACCTACATCACTTGTCTCTGTACACAGGGATGGAGAACAAACACTGACGCTTTTGTCACTGTGTGACACTCTTTTTCTTTTTTTATTGGAAAGGCAGATATACAGAGTGAAGGAGAGACGGAGAGAAAGATCTTTCATCTGTTTGTTCACTCCCCAAGGGGCTGCAATGTTCGGTGGTGAGCCAATTCAAAGCCAGGAGCCTGTTCCAGAACTCCTGTGCAAGTGCAGGGTCCCAAGGCTTTGGGTCATCCTCAACTGCTTTCCCAGGCCACAAGCAGAGAGCTGGATGGGAAGTGGAGCAGCCGGAATTAGAACCAGTGTCCATATGGGATCCTGGTGCATGAAAGGTGATGACTTCAGCCAGTAGACTACTGCACCAGGACCTCTGTGTGACACTCAGTACCTAGGATGGCTGCTGGGGGAGTTGGATGGGAAGTGGAGCAGCCAGGACACAAAGTGGCACCCAAATGGGATCCTAGCATTTGCAAGGTGAAGTTTAGCCATTGAGCCATAGTGCCAGGCCTGTGCCCGAGGGTTCTCTTTTGAATATAGATACCACTTCGTCTCAGCAATGCTTGTGTGTCAGGGTATTCACTGGACTACATCCCAGTAGTTAGTAGGCTAAATAAAGTGTGGGGCATGTGCTTAAGGGAGTCTGAACTCTAGGGTTCTATTTGTAGGTCATTATGAAGCTGCTTAAATCTTTCTCATAATGGGTTTTTTTCCCCAATGATTAACTATGTAATTCATGCCTATAGAGAGGTTAAAGTTCTGCTTAGAAAACAAAACAAAACAAAACAAAACAAAACAAAATGGGGCTGGTGTGGTGGTACAATAGGTTTAATTGCCATCCAAGATACTGAAATTCCATATGGATGCAGGTCTGAGTTCCAACTGCTCTGTTTCTGACCCAGCTCCCTGCTCATGTGCCTGGGAAAGCAGCAGAAGATGGTACAAGTGAGTGGGCCCTTGCACGCACAGGGGAGACCTGAAGCACCTGGCTGCTGGCTGGCCCAGTCCCAGTTACTGCAGCCATTTGGGGAATGAACTAGTGGATGGAAGATCTCTCTCTGTCTCTTCTTCTCTTTTGGTAATTCTTTTAAATAAAAAACAAACAAACAAAAACAAACCAAAAAAACCAAAAAAAAAAAAAAAAGAAAAAATGCAGAAATGAATGTTCTACTTTGACAAGGTTGTGTTATTACCCATAAGAAAAGATAACTCTTTGGTATGCTATACACGCCTCCATAGTGACTAAAGGTAAAAAAATGTCTGTATTGGACTCTTATGCTGGTGGTGGGCTACGTGTTCTTCACACAAGCGCATTTCTTTGTTGCGGATGTCTCTTAGTGGTGGGTGTTCACAAAGGGCTGCTACATTGAGATCCAAATGTGTGAGAATTTACAAAGTGCTTGTATCCAGGAATGAGAGGTTGCTATGCAACTGACAGACACTTACTTTTCTCATTAGCATAGTAGTAGAAGAGGCCTCTGCTGACGACACACCAGCGTTTCTGCCACTCCGATCCAAAGAAACTATGATCTAAATAGAACAGTGGTAGGAGACATAAATCCAGGTAATTGCAATCATTGAAGAGTCTGGAAACCCCAACAACACACAGTCCAGCGTGTTACTATTTCATTTCCTGGATTAATGGGCTGTAAAACTCTCCTTTTTACTCCCACGGATTATCCTATGTTGACTCAGAGTCCAGAGAAGTCCTTCCATTACGGTCTGAGTTCTAACCAGGGTTGCCTGCTCTAGGGCTTCACAGTTGTCTTTTTTATCCTGGCTCCCCTTGGATCTCCACACCCTAATCTCATTCTGTGCTATTCAAAACTCTCTGTGAGATCTTTATGTGTTGCATTTCTCATGGCTTTGAGAAAAGCTGTGTGTGTGTACACTAACTCAATTTGCCTGCTGAGCTTAGAGCTGTGACTCCAATGCTGGTAGCACCTGTTCTAATTTCATGAGAAAGGTGTAGAGTTGGGCTTGTCTGAAACTTGAAAATATATGCCCTCCTGGCTAAAGTCTCCCTCCTTATGGGAACACATGGGGAGAAGAGGACAATGATATCAACTGTCTGTTCTACAAGCTTTATTGAGCACCTGTCAGGTGCCAGGCACTGGAGATAGAGTGGTGTCCTAGGCAGAACCTATCCTGCTGAAGATTTGAGCCGTCTCTGCTGAACTGTCACATAGACACCAGACTCCTGGCCTTACCTCGCTTTTGCCTGATACATGCCCAGCACAGTACTAGGCACTGAGAAGGTACCTGAGACATTAGCTCTCCTGTTGCTGGGTTCCCTCCCTCTTCTCAAATGCTCTGATGTCTGCGGGTCAGATCCATACCTTTGCTTTTCTTTTCCAAGTAGCCTTGCTTGATGATGTTATCAAGCTCCTGGGCTCCTTTCACAATGTCGTCCATTCCTAAAAGGAACAACAGCAAAATGCTTTGTGGAAACCTGATGTTTTCCTTTATTTAGGCGACTTCAGATAATCCACATTAATGACAGGGTATGCAGGGTCAATTGCTCAATCACAGAGCAAAATAAGACAATTTCTCTATGATTGGAAAGAAACAGTTAATTTTCTTTCTTCCTAATGATATCTAACACAAAAACCACTTACAATGATCCAAATATACATTAGTTTGTGGCAAGGGGGAGGTAGCCTAACTACGTACTGATTGGCAGGAAAAGGACTCCAGGGAATTAAGAATTTGCCGTGGATATAAGCTCCAAATTGGAAAACCTACATTGAGATAATCACAAGCCAAATGAATAGCTACCAGCACAGACAAGCTTTAATAAGTGATAGAATCCACTAGAAAGGCAGTCGCCTCAGTGGGAGCAATAAACACACACTCATTTTTTTTTAAGCAAACAGAAAGCCACCTTTGTGAATGTAGATTTTATTAAGTTCGCATGAAGTAGGGGGTTATCCAAGCTGAACTTGGATCCCTATTCCTTCAACATCTGGAACCAAGTCTGAGAGTGGCAGAAATCTTGCCTCGAAGTGTGTGCTGCTAACATTCGTGGCTTTCAAACAGCCTTGTTGGAAACCAATTTATTGGGAAGTCAAGATTCTATTCTGCTTCCCCTACTGAGGTTTATACTGGCAGGAAAGAAGAGACAAAGAGAAAGAATCCTACTCTTGAAACATAAAATATAACAGCGAAGACCTCCTAAGGAATACAACTCTATATTACTTAACTAGGAAACACAAAGCATGTGTTAGAACCAAACCCAAACATCTCTTTTGGTTGCCATTTACACAGCAAACCAAATACAAAAGTAAGGCACAAATACATATAAATCAACTGGACCACCTAAATGGGATCAAGAGGCATTTGAGTGAAAGAATTTTCTTTAACCAAACAAGTCATTGCTTTTTGAGTGTTTATAATACCTAACAGGTATTCACTGGTTCCAACGAGTTGGCTCTTCCTTCACTGCTCTACCTATGTTTTACTTAAAAACATTATTTTAGGGACCTGGCACGGTAGCCTAGCAGTGAAGTCCTCGCCTCATATGCAGCGGGATCCTATATGGGGGCCGGTTCTAATCCCAGCAGCTCCACTTCCTATCCAGCTTCTTTTTTTGTTTGTTTGGTTTTTTAAGATTTATTTATCTATTTTTTATTGGAAAGGCGGATATACAGAGAGAAGGAGAGACACAGAAGAAAATCTTCCGTCCGATGGTTCACTCCCCAAGTGACTGCAATGGCTGGAGCTGAGCCAATCTGAAGCCAGGAGCAAGAAGCTCTTATGGGTCTCCTACATGAGTGCAGGGTTCCAAGGATTTGGGCCATCCTCAGCTGCTTTCCCAGGGAGTTGGATGGGAAGCAGGGCCGCCGGGATTAGAACCGGCACCCATATGGGATCCTGGCGTGTGCAAGGCAAGGACTTTAACCACTATGCTATCGTGCCAGGTCCTCCCATCCAGCTTCTTGCTTGTGGCCTGGGAAAGCAGTTGAGGATGGCCGAAAGCCTTGGGACCCTGCACCCATGTGGGAGACCTAGAAGAGGTTCCTGGCTTCAGTTTGGCTCAGCTCCCTGCTTCACTACTTGGGGAGTGAATCATTGGACAGCAGATCTTCTTCTCTCTCCTCTTTGTATATCTGCCTTTCCAATAAAAATAAGTGAATATTTAAAAAAATTATACTATTTTACACAATTCAAAATGCAAGTGACTTTTTGTGTTCCAGTTAGTTGTCAAGCTTATTTTTTAAAAAAGGAGGCTCGGGGGTGTCTCTCTTGCTTTTCTTTTTAAAGATTTATTTTTAATTTTTATCGCAAAGTCAGATATACAGAGAGGAGGAGGAGAGACAGAGAGGAAGATCTTCTGTCTGATGATTCACTTCCCAAGTGACCGCAATGGCTGGTGCTGTGCCTATCCAAAGCCAGGAATCAGGAGCCAGGAGCTTCTTCCAGGTCTCCAACATGGGTGCAGGGTCCCAAGGCTTTGGGCCGTCCTCGACTGCTTTCCCAGGCCACAAGCAGGGAGCTGGATGGGAATCAGGGCTGCTGGGATTAGAACCGGCGCCCGTATGGGATCCCGGTGCGTTCAAGGCGAGGACTTTAGCTGCTAGGCCACGGCGCCAGGCCCTCTCTTGCTTTTGTTGAGTCAGATTCCTTATCCACTAAGTCCTTGCTGTTGCCTCCTGGATCAGGGATTATGTCTACTGATCTGCTTAAAACTGGCAAACTATGTGGCGGCCATCAATCCCCCCAGGTAGGTCTCTGGGTGCCTGCATGACATGAACAGCAGTGAAGGGGAAGCCCATTTTTCTCGGATGCTCTCATTTCCTGCTCTGAAGAATTCTGAAAATACTCTCCAAGAAGACAGAAGTAGAGGCTGTCAGGAGTAGGAGTAGGGAGAGAGTGGAGAGTGAGGCAAGGACCAGGCACCATGGGGAAGCTCCACCGAAGCCACAGTGCCTCCTCTCTGAAGCGAATTTGAAAAGTTGCTCTTGGAGGCCTAGAATTAGACACAGGAGATAGGAAAACAGGATCCCCTAAACCTACATTCTTCATCTCTTCTTCCTGTGTTTCCTTTCCATCCCTTTACTTTGGTAAGGTCTTGGGAAACTTAAGAGACATAGCTTCTTGTTAAAGATTCCGAGAGTCTGCATTATAAAAGACATGTTACACATTCTATTAGAATTCAAACCTCCTTTTTTAATGCAAATCTAAATGCCATTTTATGGAACATCTATAATTATGAAAATGGGAAGACTTTGCCTCGTGTGCAGGGAGAGTCTTCGAGTATGAATATTACATTAATGTGCTCACACCAGCTCACTGATCCTGCTGGCAGGGGCATAAAAAATGCTTGAGTGAAACTTTTATTTAGATGTTAAGACTCCAGGCCCCAGCGGGGTGACAGAGACAGCCCCTGTGAGTTGCCATCAGAGAGAGAGCTTGAATTGAATTACCCAGGGGGGAGGAAGTAGCGATGAGCACTGCTTCGCTTATTTAATTTCATTTACTTTCAGTGCACTATCAGCATGAGGCACTTTCTCCCCACCAACTGAAACCCAAGAATCCTGCTACCACCAAGAAAACAAAGATGGAACGCAGCAGAGACGTCCGCACTCTGACTCACTGGTTCCGAGTCAGACTCAGTTTGCTGAAATCAAGCACTAAGTTGCCGAGTTTTCTCACATAGTCATTTGCTCACAAGCTGAATACAAGCATAGCTGGATTTTTCTTTTATGTTGTGTTTTTCTAGGTAGTCGGTAAGACGCTGTGTGTGGCTTTCTTACTTGTTGGTGGGAATCTTTACTGATGAACTTGCTGTCTGGTATCTCCTAATGGGCAGTGGAAAGTATGGCTCTGGCCAAACAAAAAAAAAAAAAAAAATAGGAGATCAGATAGAACCAGGCTCTGCTCTACTGATTGGCTTCTAAGTACCAGGCCAGGGTGGTGAGGACTGGAGGAGTTGTTCTCCACGTAAAGAGTTGACGCTGAGCTCAATCTCATTAGCTCCATGGCTTACTCACAGGTCCCGACACTAAGATGGGATCTTCTTGTGACATCTAGGCTATTGCTTCTTTCAGGATCAGCTCAGGCTCCATCTGGTCACTAACTGGGGATGCTGAGAACAGACAACATGAACCTCAGTATCGAGTGTCAAGCAGCCAGAGTGCCATATGGCTGAACCCGCACCTCCTGGTAAAGGAACTGGAGGGACCTCCGGAGAGCAATGGAATCCCTAAAAGAAAGTTATGTAAATGCTTTGCAGGATGCTACACAAACAGGAAAAAGTCACAAACAATTGTGTAAGGTGCTGTTATAGAATGAAAACATATTTAAGTACACAAGCAAAAAAAAAAAAAAAAGGCTTCTGCCTTTACCTGAAAAAAAGTTGATCACCAACATAATGGAAAAAAAAGGAAGAAAAAATGAGAAACCTCAGCACAAAAGCAGAAGCACAACAGTGTTGTCTTCTGTCTCTACAGCTGTCCTTCTCTACATCTGTCAGAACAGCCCACACACAGAACATATTCGCTTAGCCCAGGAACGTGGGACCAGCAACATACATCAATCACGTGGTGGCCACCCAACTTTTAGGGCACGTGAAGATAAAAAAAATTCTGACACCTTTCTCTTCTCATCCAGGTTCCTTTAAACCCCTGGTTCCCACCCACACTCTGCAGTGAACACTGACAGGGTCGGAGTCCATCTTTCAGCACCAGGCTTGACTCCACCGTCAGCTACATGCAGCAACAATGGGGACCCTTTGGAGTGTGATCCATTTCCACGAAGTGGTCAATTAAAAAAAAAAAGAGACACAGTGCTTATGTGAGTCACGGTCTATTTAACCAGCTGCGTTCTAGCCCACTGAGAAAAGAGAATTGGGGAAATCAGCCAAAAGCTAATAGCAGAGGAGACCATACAATTGGAATGCAAAAAGGCAGTGGCCCCTGCAGAACAAACCAGGTGTCGGCTAACTTTCATTGTGTGCAGCTTACGTGGCCTCTTGCCAAGTCTACTAGAAAGATCAATGATTTGTTTAAAAAAAAAAATCATCACCCAACAGTCTCCAACCTCATTCACTGCGTGGACTTCTCCCATCATCTCCCTTCCTTTTCATTCAAGTTCTTAACTGTTTGAGAAAGGGACCTGACCAACTGGAGCCAGAGAGGGTGAATTTCAGGCAGAGCGATGTTAACCAGGTTTCTCCATTAAAGCACCCATGGAGGTGGAGCACCTTGCGATTTGGGTGGAGGAGGTTGGAGAATATGTGATATTTGGAGGTGAGGGATGATCATGCCTCCTGTCAGTTGCACTCACGCACACATCACAGGTGGTGTGTGTGTGTGTGTGTACCTGCAGGTTTGTGCACACACCCCCTTCATGATGCCTCAAATGACCCAGGGGTGAAGAACGTGTTGCAGGTCACGTGGGATGGGCTAGGTTTCTCTAGTCTGGTGGTTGTTGATCCCAAATCGGTTTGGTAATCGCTTTCCTGTATTTTGGGTTTCTTTGGCTTTCTTTGAGAAGTTCATTATTGCTTTTGCCTACTTGCCGCTTTCCTTGGTTATGTTTTGGCCTTTTTAAAATCAATGTTCAGTAACCTATCACAAGATGGCTGTCAGGTTGTCACGTCTGGCGACAAGGGTTCATCACCCAGAGCTCACAGGGCACTTGGGTTCAATGACTTGGCCTCTGTCAGTCTCCTGGCATGGGCTTAGGAGCTTTCAACTTCTGTGAGTTTATTTGGAATCCATCTACATTCATATTGCCTCTGTATACCTTCCTGTCATTGTGCTTTGCTTATTTTTATTTTTTAGAATTACTGCTAGATACAATTAAAAAAAGTTATATACTTGAGAATCAGAGTCACAGAGCAAGAGAGGGAGAGGCAGAGAGAAGTCTTCCATCCACTGGTTCATTCCCCAAATAGCTGTAGTAGCCAGAACTGGGCAGGTTTGAAGCTGAGAGCCAGCAGTTTCTTCTGGATTTACCATGTAGGTGCAGGGGCCCAAGCACTTTGGCTATCTTCTGCTGAACTTGTGCCCATGTAGAATGCTGGCACCATGGGTGGAGGAATTAGCCTGCTATGCCACTGTGTTGGCCCCGTGCTTCACTAACTACAGAGTTTAGACAGTGGCTGGCGCTGTGGCACAGAGGGTTAAGCTGCTGCCTACAGGCTTCGACCTGGCCCATCCCTAACTACTGTGGCCATCTGGGGAGTGAACCAGTGAACAGAAGTTCTCTCTGCCCCTCCCTTTCTATAACTGTGCCTTTAAAAAATAAATCTTTCAAAAAAAATGTAGACACATACATGTAAAGTAAAAAGCCTGGAAATCATTACTAATATATTTAGGATTCAAAAGTGACAAAAATCATTCTAATCAATGGCCTTAAACTAACTGAATGGAACTGCTCATGGAGAAAAAGATTTTACAGTACATGATAGGAAGAGAATGAACGTACATACTTGAATTAAGTTTTGCCAACAGGTTGTGAGATAAGAAGTCTGGAAAAAGAACAAGCAATTGAGGTTTAACTGATGGAATTCAGTGGCAATAACAGGAGAGTGGTTGGTAAAGCAGTATAAGAATTTGCAATTTTAAAAGTTTTTCTTTCTTTAAAAAAATTTTTTTTAGTTCATCCAAGTAACAGGCCAAGGGGTAGAAGAGTGTATGGAGGAAGCCTTGCTTACTGAGCATAAAGAAAATTCATGTGGCAAAGCTGGTAAAACCACCGCCTGCAATGCTGACATCCCATATGGGTGCCAGTTTTCATCCTGGCTGCTCTACTTTCAATCCAGCTCCTTGATAATGGTCTGGGAAAAGCGATGAAAGATGGCTCAGGTGTCTGGGCTCCCCTCTACCATCCCTATGGGAGACCTGGATGAAACTTGATTTCTGCCTGGCTCAGTCCCAGCCATCGTGGCCATTTGGGGAACAAACTAGCAGATGGATGATAACTCTCTTTCGTTAACCCTGCCTTCCAAATAAAATAAATAAATCTTTAAAAAAAATCATGATAGATTCTGGGTCAACAGAATGAGAATAAAAGCAGATAAATAAGAACAAAATAATTAAAGTTAAAAATGAATATATTTTAATAAAAATGTTCAAAAGAAAACTCCGGCAAGTTTTTAATCAGGATTTTATCAAGCATATTTTACATCTCATTGGAGACCTGGCATGCTTTCTTAAGGAGAGAAGTCAATTAAAAATAACTTACAGCTTGTCTTCCACTGCAGTCTACGGCAGCTAAACAGATCTGATGTGTGACTGTAACTGTGGTAATAAGAAGTCCCACAGTGCTTTATTTCCTTGAAAAAACTGCGTTCCTTCAAAGTTGCAGGTGTTTCATGGAAGTGAGCTGGGCCACTGAATGTTAGTGGACATGTATTACTGTAGGGAAAAGGCTGAGAATTCATGTGGCTTGTTTAAACCCAGGGGATTGTTTTTAAACAATATTTTATTTTATTTGAAAGGCAGAGCTATAGAGAAGGATAAAGAAAGATTGTTTACCTCCTTGCTCGCACTCTAAATGGCCACAACAGTCAGGGCTGGGCCAGGCAGAAGCTGGGGGCCCAGAACTTCACCCAGGTATTCCAGCGACCCAAGTACTTGAGCCATCCTCTGCTGCCTTCCCAGGTGCATTAGCAGAGAGCTGGGACTCTCATGAAGGATGCTGGCTTAATCTGCTCCACCACGAGATGGCCCTCTACATTGCACATTTCTGAACCCCCTCCTCTTCAGCTCTACTTTGATCTGAGGTGTCTATCTTTAATACACAACCATAAGTGACTTGAGGTTTCCCTCGCAGCTAACCTACAATTAGTGGCAACACCGTGAGAAGGGGGAGTCTGGATACAAATCCAGGCCACAGCCCCTCCCAGGCACTTGAGTCTAACAAGCAAGTTGGAGAGAGTTAGACATGCCTTACTGCGAGCTGGCACTGTGGCACAGCAGGGCTGCTCAGGAACCCCAAATTCCCGTATCTGGGCACTGGTTCAACTCCTGTCTATTGCACTTTGGATCCAGCTTCCTGACAACGTGTGCTGGGAGGTAGTAATGGTCCAATCCCTGGGCTCCTGCCACCCATGTAGGAGAGAGCCAGGTGGACTTGTTGGCTCTTGGCTTCAGCCTGGCTATTGTGGCCACTTGGGGGAGTGAACCAGTGGACGGAGGATCTCATTTTCCTTTTGTCTCTCCCTCGCTGTCATTCTGGTCTTATAAATAAATAAATAAATCTAGAAAAATGCCGCACTGTCTTGTTTTGCCAGCCTTGCAGGATCGACGTCTCCTCCCCATGCCGAGGCAGATGGCTCTTACGCGTCTGTCACTTGAAAGCATATCTTTAAAGACAAATGGCAAAATATCACTTTCAAATCTATTTACCATGTCTTTGGATTGCGATAAGAAAACAGAAAAGGAGTGAAAAAGGAGAGAGCTCTGCCTGGGTTTGGAGTCTCTTTTTAACTGGCTTACCTTCCTCCTGACTACCACATCACAGCCAGAGGTCATCTTTCTAATATACAGACAGGTCGTGTCACATTTCTGCCTCAAGCCTTTAACAGCTCTACATTACCCACAGGATACAACTCTCACCAGCATGCAGAAACATCATAAATCTGGTCTTACCCCATCTTCCAGTTTCAATTTGTTCCACTCCCTCACCATTCCCAATTCTCCAGCAGAAGTCGGCCTCAGAGTACTTTCTGGAACATGGCCTTTGCTCCTGGCTCATGCTATTCTTCCTGTTTGGAATTTCCTTTCTCTACCCTCATTTTCCGGGAAGGGTGAATCAATTCAAGTGCCGCATCCTCTCTAAATCTTTCTCTGATTTCTGCAGGTAGCATGACATACTCCTTCTTCTGTACTTAAGCAGGCTTATTTTCCCCAAAACATTTCTATGGAACAGTCTTGATTTCCAGGGACCCTAAATCCATTCCTCAATACATTCTATTCTTATCTCTGCTTGGATTGACATAAGACCTTAATCACATGGACAGCCATGGGCTATCTTGAACAAGGAGTTGGTACAGGGGCCTTCCCCAGGAACAGCAAGCTGGATATGGGCCTGTATGGGGGGCAGGAGGGAGGAGGGTAAAAGCATAGCTTGCATTCACGGCAACAACCGTGACACCAAGGATTAAGAGAACAAAATGTCATGGTCCCTGGACTGAAATGGGGACAAAGACAAGTCCAATCTAGCTGTGCACCTAGGGACAGGGCCAAGGTCTGCAGGACAAATGTCCAAGTAAGAAGGGCAAGAGTGGGATTGAAGTGAGACTGGACCACGAGAATAGCTGAGACCCAGTGGGAGACAGTGCTGTTCATCAATTAGTTGCTGAATTGATGTGGGATTAAGAAGGATTCTTCCCCCAAACGCCCATAATAAAGTGAAAGGAGTTTTATGCTAATGACTTCATATTTCTTGAAGTCTAAAGAAAAGTTGCTGGTTTCTTCCACAGAGGGCAGTGTGATTCATTATTTGTTCATCTGATTCTCTGTGGCCCCAGGGGTTTAGCATACACAGTAGGTGCTGGAGAAATGTATGTTTGAAACCAACTTCTAACCTAACTTAGACTTCAGGCCCAAGAAGACAATATGGGAGTGACTACCTGCTTGATAAACCATTTTCATGTAAGCTCAAATAACTGTTTCTGTTCTGCTTTACTTTAGGGCTGGTAACTTGAAATAAGAAAGGGAAAACGGGAAAGAAAGGAAGGTTTAGGATCTGGTGAGATGGCTCAATGACTAATCCTCACCTTGCAAGCACTGGGATCCCATATGGGTGCTGGTTTGTGTCCTGGCCTTTCCATTTCCCATCCGGTTCCCTGCTGTGGCCTGGAAAAGTGGTAGAGGATGGCCCAAAGCCTTGGGACTCTATATGTGCGTGGGAGACCCTGAACAAACTCCTGGCTTTGGCTTGGCTCAACTCTGGCCATTGCGGCCATTTGGGAAGTGAACCAGCAGATGAAAGATTTTTCTCTCTGTAAATCTGTCTTTCCAACAAAAATACACAAATCTTCAAAAGAAAGAAAGAAAGAAAGAAAAGAAAGAAAGAAAGAAAGAAAGAAAGAAAGAAAGAAAGAAAGAAAGAAAGAAAGAAGAGTTTAGCCCCAAGAGCAAGGAGGAAGGATGTTAGAGTGTAGAAGTTAGGAGCAACAGCAATAGTGAGAATGATAGGAAAAAGGGGCTCAAAGGGGGAAAATAACACGAACCCCAACTAGAGGGAACCATGTTTCCAAGTTCTAGGACTCATATTTTACAACCTAATTGGGATATCAATTCTCTTCAGCACGGATCTTCTCTCTCTTTGGGAAAGCATCAAAGAAGAGCTTTGGAGGAAGCTAAAAAGGATGACAGGGTTTGAACAACTGAAGGGAATGACTGATTACTTTTCAGAAAATAGTTGTTAGCAGTTAATACTGTAGCTGTAGACTGCCTGGTTGAGAACTTGACTTCCTATAGCGTTCCCACATCCGGTTCTTTGAATCCTCTCCCTGAGAAATGGCATTTTCTCTATAAACTTCCACAGGTGCGTTAGTTTGCATCTTGCCCTTAACATTGCTGACGAGAAAGGCTACATGGGGATGCGTGTAACTAAATCCTGGAGTCTCCACTTTGGTTACTTTCAAAGCCAAAAACTTCAAGAAGGGATTGAAAGGGGCTGAGTGTGCTAGCCTAGTGGCTAAAGTCCTCACCTTGCAAATGCCAGGATCCCGTATGGGCACTGGTTCTAATCCTGGCGGCCCCACTTCCCATCCAGCTCCCTGCTTGTGGCCTGGTAAAGCAGTCAGGGATGGTCCAGGGACTTGGGACCCTGCACCCATGTGGGAGACCTAGAGGAGGCTCCTGTCTTCTGGCTTCAGATCGGCACAGCTCTGGCCTTTGTGGCTGTTTGGGAAGTGAATCAATGGATGGAGGATCTTCCTGTCTCTCCTCCTCTCTGTATATCTGACTTTGTAATAAAAATAAAAAAAAAACCAATTTTTTAAAAAGAAGGGATGGAATGGATAATTTTGCTTTCTCCATGTCTCACCAGTAAAAGACATGCCGATATCATTAGAGCACGGCACTGAGGAAACTTTTAAAGCAAACAAAGCAGAAAATAAAAAAGAAGACTCAGGAATCAATTATTGTGATTCTCTGGGGGTATTTCAGGGTGGGTGATCTAATGAGAACGCTCACACCCCATCGGGAAGAACTTGATGGGAAAGCAATGATCTCTGCAATGTGGATGTGACCTGGTATGTGTCATCTAGTGGACAAAGGGCCGCTTCCAAGGCAAACCTCATTGCTGTATGGCTCTCAGAGGTGCGGTGCAGCAGCAGCAGCGGGGGTGGCTTGAAGATAGATTGAGGATGTCGGATGTAGTAAGGCTGGTTTAGGGAAAAAGTCCCTCTGCTCTCCTGTGTGACAATTTTGAGAAGGGGTGAGGGGAGAGAGAGAGGAGCTCCATCCACTGGTTCATTTCCCGGAGGCCCACAACAGCCAGCCAGGACTGGACTAGGCCAAAATCAGGAGCCAAGAACAGAATGTAGGCTCCGCATGTGGGTGACAGGAACCCAACAACCTGAACCATCATTACTGCCTCCAGGATCTTGGTACCTGGATGTCCTGGACTCATTTTAACTGGTAGGCTAGATACCTGCTCGGCCCATCCTCCTCTATTTTTTTTTTTTTTTTGGAGATCTTTTTTCATTCTTCGGATTATCCAATAAAATGTAATCAAGTTTTGGAGTGGAGCTTTACTAGCAAAAAGAACCAGAAGGGGAAAATAATGGAAATGTTTCCAGACTCAAAAGTTTCCAAGCAAATCGCCAAGTCTGTAATTGCAAGATAAAAACACTAAATCTCAATATCTATTTGCACAGCTCATTAACCAAGGGCTCACACTCAGCAACTGGAAAAAAAAAAAAAAAAGGAAAGAAAAATAAAAAGAGCAAAGAAAAACTTCAGCCCCTAATTTATTTGTTAAGTTGCTCTGGAGACATATCCTCCTCTAGGACCTCAATCATAGCTGGCCACATTCTGTAGGGGCTGCCGTTGGAGACATCTGTCTGTCCATCTTTACTGCTTACTTAGAAAGTAGCAAACTGGGATACGATAGAGCATCTTTTGCCAGGAGAGGGAAAGAACATTCCTTTCCCCACTGAACATTATGGCAGGCACTCGACCTGTGCAGCTACGGGGACAGCATGATTTACAGTGTGAAAAGGGAAAACCTAAATCACCAAGTAATGAAAACATTAAAGTTAATGCATCACAAGTGAGGAATTTATTACCATTAACTCCAATAAACAGTCATAAAACACTCGTCCTTTCCTGTCTGCGTACAGGGACACAGATCCTGGACTTCATTAAGCTCAACTTTCTTTTCTTCTTCACCGGACCAGTCATGTGTGTTTGAGCCAACCACCATTTATTGTTAAGTGGACTGGTTCATTTTCCAGGATCGCAGAGAGCTGAAGGCACATCCATTCTGCTTCGGGTACTTGGTATAGACGGATGAAAGAGCAAAGTTTGCAAGACATGCAGCTTGGGATTGCTATCTAAGTTTATTTAAAAGTCTCTGAAATGTATGTCCAACCAAAGCAGAGTAGCTCTTCTGAGCAGACCTTCTCCGAAGGCAGGTATATAAGTAATAAGGCTGGGCAAGGAGGGTGGCATATTGGATGCTAATGCATGTCAGGTGCATTTAGTGAAATGATTTTTCCTGGGTTATTGTTTGGTGTTAGCACCTTGGAGGCCTGCGGTGGAAACCCATTTCTCTCCGACACTTCTCTCTGTCACAGGGCTCACCCGTTGATTACCTGAAGGTTGTTCATGAACAAAAGAGGTTGCACATATTGGATGGCTAAGGTAGATTGGTTCTGGATTCATTTGTTTTCTAGCGAGAAAAAAAAAAACTTAGTGTGTCTTTTTTGAAAGTCAGCTCTAATTGTGGAATTGTTTGGGTGTTACAAAGCAGGCAGGGGAGACAGCATGGAATTCAAGTTTCTCCAATCAAATCATCACTAAAATGACACGAGCATGTTAATATTTTACTTTTGGATAGGATGGTATATAGGATTTCTAAGATTAATTTTTGTTTTTATTGCTAAGTCAGATATACAGAGAGGAGGAGAGACAGAGAGGAAGATCTTCCGTCTGTTGATTCACTCCCCAAGGGTCCACAACTGAGCTGCACTGATCTGAAGCCAGGAGCCTCTTCCAGGTCTCCCATAGGGGTATAGGGTCCCAAGGCTTTGGACCATCCTTGACTGCTTTCCCAGGCCACAAGCAGAGAGCTGGATGGGAAGGGGGGAGCAGCTGGGATTAGAACTGCTGTACATATGGGATCCCAGTGCTTGCAAGGTGAGGACTTTAGCCACGAGGCTGTTGCGCCTGGCCTGGTATATAGGATTTCTAATGTGCTTTCATGGATGACACTGCCTGATTCTGATCCAGGCAGAAAAGCTGCAGACTCTGCCCTCAGGATTGGAAATGGAAGAGAGGATGGGTCAGAATTAACATCATGTTTGTTTACTTTTTGTTTAAGTTTATTTTTCATTGATTTTCTAGGCAGGGCTGCATGGGGGGGAGGGCGGAGAGAGAGAGAGAGAGAGAGAGAGAGAGAGAGAGAGAGATAGGTGAGATCTTTCATACACTGGTTCATTTCCTAAATGCCCAAAATGTTAACAGGCCTGGGCCAGGTCAAAGCCAGGCATTAGGACTTCACCTGGGTCTCCTACATGGATGCAGAAGCCGAAGGACTTAGACCATTTTCTGCCATTTTCCCAGGTATACTTTTAGGGAGCTGAACTGGAAGTAGAGTATGTGAGATTTGAAGTGGTGCCCTTATGGCATACAAGGGCTGCAAGTGGTCCTTCAGCTCCTGCGTCCATGTAGGAGACCTAGTTTGTTTAAAGTCTCTAATCCAGCAATTTTTTTCTTGGTATACCATGCTATACATTTTACCTAATGCTTAATGTTGTAGTTATAACTACAACCTCTAGTCAGAATGAAGAATGTTTAATTCTAGATTTCCCAGGCCATATTTCTTCATCCGCTGATCTGCTCCACCTTAGGACTGTTTCTTTTTTCTTTCTTCTTTTTCTCTGTTCTTTCATTTTCTTTCTTTCCTTCTTCCCTCCCTCCATCCCTTTCCTCCAGATTTATTTATTTTTATCGGAAAGGCAGAATTACAGAGAGGAGAGAGAGAAAGATCTTCCATCTGGTTCACTCCCCAAGTGGCTACAATGGCCAGAGCTGAGCCAATCCAAAGCCAGGAGACAGGAGCTTCATCTGGGTCTCCCATGTGGGTATAGAGTCACAAGGCTTTGGGCCATCCTCTACTGTTTTCTCAGTGTACAAGCAGGGAGCTGGATGTGAAGTGGAGCAGCCAGAACACAAAGTGATGCCCAAATGGGATCCCAAAGCTTTGCAAGGTGAGGATGCAGCCACTGAGCTATCGAGCTGGGCCTGGCACAGTTTCCATTTGATTTTCACTGCCTACTTTTTAAACATGAGCAGACCTAAGGAACCTGTAAGGATGACACATGCTTGGAGAAAAGTTCCCAGCAGAAAAGACAGAGACCAGAGGAGCTCGGAGGTAATCCAGCAGTAGAAAAGAGAATGAAAACCAAACCAACAGGCCATTACTAACACTCCAAGAGGCAGGGAGACATTGCAGCCATGATGAAGGCTGCTTAGAAAGAACAAGTGGGACAGTGTTGCATCATAGCTGGTGAAGCTGTTGCGAGAGATGCCTGCGTTACGTATTGGAGTGCCAGACTCAAGTCATGGCTTTCAGATTCAGCTTCCTGCTAGTGTGCCTGGGTGGGGACTGGCATTGTGGTGTATTGGGTTAAGCTGCCATTGTGGCTTAATGGGTTAAGCTGCTGCCTGCAATACTAGCATCACATATGCATGCTAGGTTTGATTCCTGGTTGCTCCACTTAAAGTCCAGCTCCCTGCTAACCTTCCTGGGAAAACAGCAGTTGACAGGCCAAGTTCTTGGACCCTTTTACCTATGAAGGAGACCCTGATGAAGTTCCTGGCTCCTGGTTTCTGCCTGGTTCAGTCCTGGCTGAACTAGAGGATAGAAGATCTCTATCTTTTCTTCTCTCTCTGTAACTCTGCTTTTCAAATAAAACAAATCTTTAAAAAAGAAAAAAAAACCAACATGGTTGGCATGATGGCTTATCAGGCTAATCTGCCTGTAGCAACAGCATCCTATATGGGCTCTAGTTTGAGTTCCAGCTACTCCACTTCTAATGCAGCTTCTTGCTTATGGCCTGGGAAAGCATTAGAGGATGGCCCAAGGCTTTGGGGCCCTGTACCCTCGTGGGAGATCTGGAGGAGGCTCCAGGGTCCTGGCTCTTGGCTTTGGCTCAGCTGTGGCTGCTGTGGCCATTTGGGGAGTGAACCAGTAGGTGGAAGATCTCTGTCTCTTCCTCTTTCTCTGTAACTCTGACTTTCAAGTGAAATAAATAAATCTTTTAAAAAAAATTTACATGCTTTAAGGCAGCAAATGATGGCCCAAGTACTTGGGTTCCTGCCTCCAGTGTGGGAGACCTGACCAGAGTCCCTGGCTCCTGATTTCAGCTTGGGCCCTGCTGAAAGTTATCTGGGGACTGAACAGTAGATGGAGGATCTCTTTAAATCCTTAAAAAAAGGGAAAGAATCATAAAACACAGAAAGACACTTACCTACAATGAAACACAAAGTCAGTGGTAACTGGAAGACAAAACTGTGTAAATCTTGCATAAGGAGGAAATATCAAAAAGAGGAAAACAGAAATGACACAAAATATATAAAGGAGAGGGAAAGAAATGACAAAAGTAACAACCCAACTTCTCACAATGGAAACTGAGGCTTCTGATGGAAATCACCGTGACATGTCTGAACACAACGAGTAAGAGGAAGATCACCATGGCTTCTGAGCCAGGGGAAGAAATAGGCCAGATGTGTAGACACCGGACAAGCACCACGCTTGCCTGCAGCAAGGCCTAAGCTGGATGCCGAGGAAACAGAATTTTCAAAATTTGAAGGGAAAAGGATTTCCACTTTGGTCCCTGTGTTATCAGTCAACTACAAAGGTGCAGTAAAGGGGTTTTCAGACCTGCAAGGTCTCAAGAGCACGTGTGCTTCACCCAGGGAGGTGAATGTCAAGAAAGAAGGGGCCTCTGGAACCAACGTGGGCCCCCCAAAAGGAAAGGCTCAAAGGGAAATACCAGAAGTGGGGGCAGCTGTCCAGGAGAGGACAGGGGTTCCTAGGAACCATGGGACAGAGGGATCTGACGTGGAAAGAGGAGTAGGTGCCATTCCACAAGCCTGCTACTAAGTTGGGGGAGAATTAGCGGTGAGATGACTTGGAAAAATGATAACAAAATAAAAAAGCCAAGGCATTTGCTGAGTCTAGGGAAAGCGAGATACAAATGTGATGAGATAGCATTACAAAGACTGGCAATATATAATAGCTATACAGCTAAAATAATGCAAACATTGAATATGGATCAACTAAAAATTATGATGCCACCACACAAGGAGGATGGAGGAAGTGTGAAAATAATTGGGTGGGAGAGTAGAGGGATGCTAAATCCACCCCTCCCATAACATGAATCAATAGATACGGTCTGAATTTGGTAAATTAAAAAATAGCTGTGGGCCTGGTGCAATGGCTAGTCCTCTTCCTTCAAGTGCAGGGATCCCATATTGGTGCTGGTTTGTGTCCCGGCTGCTCCACTTCCCATCCGGTTCCCTGCTTATGGCCTGGGAAAGCAGTAGAGGATGGCCCAAAGCTTTGGGACCCTGCACCCACATGGGAGACCTGGAAGAAGCTCCTGTCTTCTGGCTTCAGATAGGCTCAGCTCTGGCTAATGCAAATGAGCGGATGGAAGATCTTTCTGTTTCTCCTTCTCTCTGTAAATCTGCCTTCCCAATAAAAAGGAATAAACCTTGAAAAAAAAAAAGAGCTGTATAACCCCATTATTTAGAAAGGTGACCAGCATTTGCCAGAATGGATGCAGTAACTGATGGAGGAGCGGGAACGGTCACCTCTGGGAACCAAAATTCTAGGTTTGGCACGGGGAGGCTGCTTGTAGTATTATCTGATTTTATAAGAACTTGAATGCATGTGTCAGAACTGGGCCTCCTCGGTGGTTAAGATGGAGCAGCGGACAGCACACCCAGATACACATGGAGGACATGGCAGTACATTTGGGCCTGCAGAGGACATCTGGTACCATAGCAGAGGAAGGAGGAGAGAAGAAATTGGACAAGCACCACAGCCAACCATTGACAGCAAAAATCTGGGCAAGTGGAGGCTATAATGTGGACTATGTTAGTCAATGGACCTTGGAAGAAGGACTATACTGTGGACTATGTTAGTCAATGGACCTCCTTATCCTTGGATTAGTGAGATTGACAGCATTTCAGAACTATCAAAACCACTTAAGCAGAACCCTCAGAGCATGCTCCACAATGGGGACCCTGGGACGGCACTGGGTGGTCATTCCCCATCCCTGGGTACTGAGGCAGTTGGGAGGCTGGGTGCAGCTTCTCCCCTTATCTCCCCGCTTCTCCCAGCTACAGGTAGAAGAAAAAGAAAATTTGGAAACAGTGGTCTTACCCACTTTCCCCTAATCCTCGACCTTTTCCACCTTAATCAACTATGTAAATATCATAAAAAGATCTATTTATTCTCATTAGTTAGATAAAAATAATCATAAAATGGAAACTATAATTTCAAAATTATTTCATAGCAAAGCCACATGCCTTCATATTTATATATGCATGCCCATTATGAATGGCTGATGATACATAGTTCGTAAGCTTGGCAGGGAGGATCTACAGCAAAGGAATTCAGAAAAGGAAGAAGTCAGTGGAGAATAAAGAGAACACTTTAATAAAACATGCATGAAGTTGTTTGTACTAGGTATCATTTCAAGAATATTTTCATAATCTGCAGTCTTTCTGAGATTTTAAGGCTCATTTGCAGTTCTACTTTCGTCCTCTGTACCCTAGGTCTAATTTTCCCCAGCTCTTCCCATACTGTGAGGGACCCACAAAAACAGGAGGTCTCTTTCCACTGGAGATCCGTTTTATTTCGTAAGTCATAAAAGATACGGAATCTCATTATGAAATCTGTGGTCAGGAGCCCAGGGTACAAACTTGGGCTGCAATTTACAGAATTGTATTGTATCCCCAGGCATGGTCAGAATTGGATCAAGTACCTGTAGATCAAATCGAATCAAGAAAAATGTATTTGGATGCTGCCAGGGGTGGGGGTAGGAGGGTGGCGTGGTGGCAGTGAGCACAGGAAACCTAAGATGTCCTAGCAACAGTACTTGATATCGCTACAAAGACAGAGAGAGCACAGGCCGGCTTTTAATTTATAGGGTTGGAAAAGTACAAGGCCATAAAACAAGACACCTGTTGTCCCGCCTTTACGTTCAAGGTTCCGCCTTTTAAAAAAATAATCAGAAACACATAATCATCATTCTTGACATAAATCATGCTTTAGGTTGGGGATGGAAATCATGTCTTGAGATTAGGAAGGGAAAGAAAAGTAAAACCAACTGCATGTAATTTTTCAAGTGGAAACAATGGCAATATGAAGATGGATGGGCGCCGGACCCACTGGTGGAGGAAGCCGGCAATGCTCGCCTACCTCTCACTGTGTCACTCCTGTGACCTCCACCATTTGAAATGCTTTGATTCCACCTTGCCCGAGGGACCTGAACACCAGGGAAAGGGATGAAGGATGCCCGGGCCTGACCTCACCTTTGCATTGTCTAACGGCTGAAGGTATAAATCAGCTCTCCCCTTGGAGACCTGCTTGTCAGATGCTCATGTGAGATGCTAGAGATATTAAATGGGGTCCCTGAGGGTTTTCTTGTTACTCAGTTTTGCCCTGTGTAACTGGGAGAGCTGTTCCCATGAAGGATATTCTCCCCCAGGACTTCAATTTGTATATAAAATTAAGCCTGGAACCCCAACCACTTCTGCCACTTTGGAAAGAAAATAAACAATTAGTAGAGGCTGCATTTCATGCCTGCTGCTGTGCTGCATCTTCTCCCTCTCTCTCTATACACCTGTTTCAGGAGAATAGTGAGAGCAACACAGGTATGAGAATGTTCTCACTACAAATCCTTATTTTCCAGGGCAGCCAATCTGTGATGGCTCAGTAATCCCCGTGTATTTAGACAAGAAAAAAAGTCTCTTCCTTTCATCCTGCTTAGCACAGGAAGTGTGTTCGTTGGACTCAAGGAGCCAGCACCTGCCTGCTAGTGTTGTGTCTAGCTCATTCCTTGGGTTTGGGTCTGCCTTGCGAGCTCCCTTCCAGATACTTTTTGTAGGCTTTTAAAATCCATGGACCCTGAAATCCCCTAATACACTATGATTCAACCATCTTCATGATCACCTCTGTAATTGGAATAGTTTTCAGTGGTGAGAACTATGAGTTACTTGTTAATGTTCCTGGGAAAAACAGGAGATGGCCCACCTGCTTGGGTCCCTGTCACCTGTGTGGGAGACCCAGAAGAGGCTCCTGGCTCCTGGCTTTAGCCTGGCTGGTGCAACCAGGTGAGGAGTAGACTAGCAGATGGAAGATTAATCTCTTTCTCTCTGTAACTCAGTGATTTATTTCTTAAAGAAGAGCCAGCTGGTGCAATGGATTAATTGGCAAATCTCCTTTCAAGCACTGGGATCTCATAAGGGCATTGGTTCATGTCCCAGCTGCTCCACTTTCCATCTAGCTCCCTGCATGTAGTCTGGGAAAGCAGTGGAGGATGGCCCAAAGCCTTGGGACACTGCACTCATGTGGGAGATCCAGAGAAGTCTCCTGGCTCCTAACTTTGTGTTGGTTAATTCTGGACATTGTAGCCATTTGGGTACTCAGCCAGCAGATAGAAGATCTTTTTGTCTCTCCTCTTTGTAAATCTTCTTTTCTAATAAAAATAAATAAATCTTGAAAGAGCCAATAAAATATTAAGGACTACCTATCACGTTGGAGAGTTAAATCAGCTTGCTGATAAGCCTGACTGTGCCTGTGCTATAACAGGGCACTGGTTTTAAAGAGCCTGCTCTGTTCCAAGCCCCTTCTCTAGGTATGGGAGAATCCAGGCTCGTGCTGGCTGACTGCGGCTGTTAGGGATGGCACGCATGGCATCTCCAGGGCCAAGAGCAAGTGGATGGGCAGAGGGCCATTCTGAGCAGCAGAGGAAGGGGAGTGAAGAAATGTGTGTCTGCCTCTCTCCCACAAGTCTAAGACTCCCTGTGACAGACCCAGTGGACATATCTGCTGTCGCTGTATTGGAAGGAGAACTGGTGCTGGATAAACAGCAGGCATTCAAATGCCTCTTCCAAAATATCTTCTCAACTGACTTCCTTAATGCCTGAGATTCCATTGTCAGGAGCTCGTTCCCTTAGATGAGAGCATGGTTCTCTGCTTAGCCACACGTGCTTCTGGGAGGCATGGTTCACCAAGACCTTCTCAGCCACAGTCTGGTGACAAGCTGGTGTCTCACATGTCATTGGGTGATGGCGGTGCAGGGGTACAGCTCTCCGCAGAATAAGGCATGACCACTGAGCAGAGGTGACAGACTGGGGCACTGGGAGTGACTCACACCTGTGAGGGAATGAAGCTGACAATACTACAGTAAGCCACTGTCCATCCCGAGCATCTCCCAGCAGCGCTCATAAACCACACTGCACATCACCTGTTGACTTAAACATTTGGATGCCTGCACTGCACCCCAAGTACGCTGACTGGGGCGTCACGGGGGAGGCTGAGGCAGGCGTGGTTTCATGAAGCTCTGCGGAGGATGCTGCTGCTCACGCAGGGCTGTGAAGCACAGCCTCATAGAGAATCTGTGAATCAGGTCCTGTTCACTGTGACAACTTGTTGGCAGGCCAAGGGGAGAGGTGTATGTGTGTGTATGTGTGTTTGTGTGTCAGGGGGGAGGTGATTGGACACTGAGCATCCCACCAGGCACTGATGGGCCACCCAAATGTCACAAAGCACGAGACAAGCAAAGGCAGCCTCGGAGAGGACCTAGACAAATGGTACATGTTGCAATTTTGACCAACTACCCAAGCCTCCTACTGAGGAGACCTAAAGAAACAATGCTCATCTATAAAGTCAGGATTGCTGTGCCACATCCTGTGAGAAACACCAGGGAAATTATGATCTGTGTTGCTGGAACTCTTGTTGAGTTCATCCTTGCAAATAGCTGGGGGAGTCACGTGTTATCTCATTACTATAGAATCATTTCCCAGCTCATTCTTCATTGTCTCTTCCCCAACTCTATCCCGAGAGACAGTCTTACCAGGTGAGTTGTTTAGGATCCATTCACTCAATATGATCAAATGCTCCAAGCAATAGAGATCTTAACAACAATTTCTCTCTCATGTATAACAAGGAGGGAGGGAGCCCAGGGCTGGGAGAGCACTTTAGGCTCATTCTGCTTTGTCTCCACCATCTTTTGAAAATATGTTTTTATTTACTTGAAAGAATCTTTCCTCTGTTGCTTATTCCACAGACGGTGATAATATACAAGAATGGGGCTAGGCGGAAGCCAGGAATAAAGAGCTTCATCCAGTGTCCCATGTGGGTGGAAGGGGGCCCAAACACTTGGACCATTCTCTACTGCTCCTCCCAGACCATTAGCATAGAGCTGGATCAGAAGTGGAGCATCGGGGGCATAAACTGGCATTCATATGGGATGCTGGCATTGCAGAAGGCTGCCTCATCCACCCTGCCACAACATTGGTGGCCCTCTGTCTCCACCACCTTTATACTTCTTCCTCATGGTCCAAGCTGGCTCCAATTCAGCTAGTAGGAGGAAGCAACAGGCAACCTGTCATCACCTTCCTGATGCCTTCCTGCTTAGGAACACATGTGTATGACCTTAGATGTCGGAATCCATTCTGTATCCCATTGGCTGGTCAGATCCGGCTGCCAGGGAGGTAGAGTTGTTATGGGCAGCCACAAGCCACCAGTAAGTGCAGAATGAGGGGAATGGCTGTTGGGGGCAGCTAGCATTCTCAGCCACACCTGGGTAGCATACACCACTGGACAAACACTGGCAGTCACCCTATGAACCTCAGATAACCCACTGAAAAGAAAGCAAATGAGTGTGAGAAGAAATGGCTGCTTCATTCCAGGTGGTGGTCATTCATGGTCATTTGAGCAAAGTGTTTTCCACTAATGAAGAGTGAGGATTTGTTGACAGTATTCATCCGTGGTCCAAGAGTCATTGCAGAGGCCTCCAATTAATAAAGTGTTAGTCTGGCTTTTGATATTTCTTCTTGGAATGATGTGATTTGAAAGTCCACCTTTTGCCTAATGAAGGACTGGAATGTGGGCCTCCTCGCCCTGGCAATGATGTCTGTGAGACAAGAATAGGCCAGTACGAGATAAAACCCCCCGGTTTTATCAGCTGCTGGGCTCTTGGTGTTAAACAGGAGATGCTGGCACCAATTTCAAGTTCTATGCTGCTGTGCTTGCATGAAGATCTTGGTCTACAGAAAGGTGTATTTCCTCAACACGAGGCTTACAGATACCATCAGTACCATCTCTTCGGTGACAGATCTTCAGAGCACAGATGGTGCAGTTCATCTCTAGAGGTGTCTGAGCTAAAGGAAGACATCTGTGTTCCTCTAGGGCTGGGTTTGGATTGCTCCGTTAGACTACAACACCGCGTCCTTGTACAGCCCGGATTGCCCCACATCGTGCCCTACACTTACTTCCTTTGTGTTTCTCATCTGTCTGGTTGATTGAATGGAAGGGGCAGTTAGCTCAGGCAGACAAGTGCACAGTGCTAGCCAGAGCACAGCCACAGGTTTCACTCTACCTAGGCCTTTTGGTGTACAGAGCACTGTGCTGTCTCCCTGGGCAGCTTTCTGAAAGGCCACGTGCTTCTTTACAGGGTCAGTGAGTAGGAAGAGACGGGGTATGTGCACACAACTGCCCTGTGCTACTGGATGAACTCTGCAAAGGGCCTCCATCCCCACCTCCGTGCAGGGCTGATGCTCCTAAGTATCACTATACAAAGAAGAAAACCTGAGGCAACTGGGATGTGGACCCTCTTTCCAACAGTCAGATATACTCCATCCAGGTAACAAAGACTTTAGTTGTGGGAGACTGAGCTGCCACAGCAGAAGCAGAAAAGAAAGGGAGAGTTGGCCAGAGCCACCGTCACCTTCACGGACTAAGCTTCAGGGCCTCTGATCCCAAGACCTAGCTGGGTGTGGGGCACCACACCTGTTTTGGGCTCCCTGCCCCATATCACTCTGTCCCCACAACCTGGAGAACAAGTGCTTTTTTGATTCCCCCCTGTGAGCAAACACAGCCCAGCACCTGCCTGGCCTATGAGCTGGGCCGGCCCTTAATCCTATGACGCTGAGCCGGCTGCTGCTGGCGGAGGAGAGGGAAAGTAAAAATGATTGATTCAACATCTTAATTAAGATAAACAAACAAAGAGGAACATCAAATAATGGCCCTGACAGATTGAAACCAACTGAAAGGACAGCTAAGTGTTTCATAAAAGAAAAGGCATTTGATGTGAGGATGATGGTTTAATAATCTGTAAATATCACTGGTGCAGTATGAGGGCTAATCCAAATATTTTCAGTTTTCACCAGCAACCCTGCACTGATGGCTTTGCCTCTTCCACTTAAAGAGTTTTCATCATTTATTAGAGTTTTCACCCTGGAACCTTCAACAGGGTTGGGGAGGGACAGAAAGGATGGCAGGTACTCCCGTTAACTTCCTTTATATGTTCTGAGCCCAAAGATTCACTAGAGAGACCACTGGCCAGCCCCAAGCCTTTATTGCCCCATTTCCCCATCCTCCCCTAAAAACTAGTGGGCTTTAATCATGATAGCTTTCTACTAGCTTCTGTTTTCCTAATTAAGGAAATTGGAACTTTTCCCTGGCTACTAAATGGAAGAGAAATGAAGAAGCAGAATAACTGTCTTAACTATAACGTTCCCGCCAGGGATAGGGCACGGTGGGTTGGGCCACCATCTGTGATGCCAGTGTCTCATGTTGGAGCACAGATTCGAGTCCTGGCTGCTCTGCTTCCAATGCAGATCCTTGCTAACACGCCTGGGGGGGCAATGGAAGATTCCCCAAGGGCTTGGGCCCCTGTCACCCATGTGGGAGATCCAGATGGAGTTCTCCCTCTCTTGCTGTAACTCCATCCTCCAAACAAATAAAATGTCTATTTAAAAAAAATTTCCACCGTGATTCTTTATTTTTATTTGAAAGGCAGAGTTACAGAGAGAAGGACAGACAGATGCCCCATCTGCTGGTTCACTCCCCAAATGGCTGCAATGGCTGGGGCTGGGCCAGGCTGAAGTGTAGGTATTGGATCCCAGGGGCTCAGACCATCCTCGGCTTCTTTCCCAAGCCACAAGCAGAGAGCTGGATCAGAAGTGAAGTAACTGAGCCATGATCTGGTACCCAGACAGGATGCCAGCATTTGCAGGCAAAGGATTAGCTTGCTGAGCCACTGTGGTGACCCCAACCACCATGTTGGTTTTATATAACAGCCAGAGCTGGACAGTCAGGACTTCCTTATTAGCGCCCGCATGGAGTCCACCCTTGGGTGGGTATGAGGAAGGCAGGGGGATTAAGACTGCAACTACAGATGACTGTGGGAACTTCTGTGTGGGCCAGAGCATGGTGACTTGTTTCTTGTGAAAAATATTCTGAGGATGAGCAGGCAACTTTACTGGCTTACTTGGAGCGTGCCAGGATGCAGGCCAGAGTAAGTGACCCTGAGAGCAGGGCTGGGGCATAGAGGGAGGGTTGGACAGAGGTGAGGGGCTGTCTAGGAGGTGCAAGGAAGACGCAGGTCTATCAGGTCAGCCGGCAGCAGGACATGCCCCTGGACTCAGGACAGGCCCACACTCAGGTGGCTTTTCCTTTCTTTTTGCTGAGGTTCTTAACAGCAGATTTTATGTAACCTATTTATTTTCCTGTTCTCTTCATGTGCCTGGGTGTCTGGGCCCAACACTGTACCCCTGCAGGTGGGCAGGCAGGCTGGGCAGGCAGGGACCATGCGGCCAGAGGCTGCAGTTCTGAGCGTTCTCCACAGGGAAGCAGTATGAGATCAGCCTTTGCAGGAGAGGTGGCCTGGCTCCAGCAGCTTTCCCTGAGCTGACCTGAGACCCGTGGTATTCTCCTGCCTTGGGCTCCAGGCAGTCCTCCAGACGGCCCTGTGTTCCCAAGGGCATTCATCCTCATCCAAACACTTGTTTCCTAGCACAGTTAGTTGTCCATTCTGGTGAGGACCCCTGTGCTTTGAGGGGTGCCAGGATTTACATCCCTGCTGTAGGGGGGAGGCCTGCTCAGAGCAGTGCTTAGGGTCCTGTCTGGCATGTGTGTTGGTGGGCTGTGTGAATTCAGGTAATTTCTCTCAGGGCTGAATAACCTTGGATATATATCAGAAAAAAAAAAAAAGAAAAGAAAAAAAGAGTTCCATCTTTGGTACTCTGGGGAAAATATGGTACCAGTGACAACAGGATTCTATTTGAGTTACAGGAAGTCACCCAACTTCCTGGACAAAACTCTGAATAGAAAGCCTATGACAGCTTCCAGCTCAACAGCAGCCCGTGCATAAAGTATGTGTGATAACAGAAAAGACATCACATAGCTCTTCGCGTATAAAATAGAAATAACACGGGAGCCAGCACTCTGGCACAGTATGCTTAGCTTCTATCTGCAGGGCCAGGGTCCTGGTTTATGTTCTGGCTGCTCCACTTCTGATCGAATTCTTGGCTTATGGCCGAAGAAGGCAGTGGAGGATGGCTCAAGTTCTTGGGCCCCTGCATTCACTTGGGTGACCCAGAAGAAGTTCCTGGTTCCTCTCTTCTGACTGGTTCAGTTCCAGCTATGTGTGGCCATCGGGGGGTGAACTATCAGATGGAAGATTTCTCTGTAACTCTGACTTTCCAATAAAAACAAAATAAATCCTAAAAAAAATAGAAATAACCTATGACCTGGTACCCAGATGGGATGCCAGCACATGTTCCCTATGTGGATTTTCCACAAAATGCCTAACACAGTGAAATGTAAGTTTTAAAATTTTAAATATTTATTTACTCGGAAGGCGGAGTGATAGGGGTGGGAAGGGAGAGAGAGAGAAGAGGAGGGAGGGAGGGAGACAGAGAAACAGAGAGTTAGTTTTCACCTGCTGGTTTGGTCCCCAAATGCCTGCAGCAGCTAGCAAGGTCAGGAACTCCATTTGGGTCTCCATATAGGTAGCAGGGAACTAACTACTTGGGTCATCATTTGTTGCCTCCCAGGGTACATATCAGCAGGAAGCTGGATTGGAAGCAGGGGTGGGATTTGATCCCACGCATTCCGATCTGAGATGCAGGTGCCCCAAGAAGCAGCTTCACTAGTTTTGGCATAATGCCTAACCCCTAAAGGCTCTTTAGGCAGACAATCTTGGCCCTCATTTTGTCAGACACTCTCTACATCTTCTGCTGACATATTGGCAAATATTAGAAGTACTGGAATAAACACTTTCTAAGAGATTTAAATCTTACAAAGACTCCTAGAACAGTCAGCAGAAATTCCCTGGTCAGTATTTCACGCAGGGAACGTGAAAAGGTGCAGGAGGAGGTGAGAAGGAACTGAGGTAAGTTCCCTAAAGCACAGCTCAGGTGGCCCAGCTCTGATCACATTCCTAGTTTTGATACTTGAAGTATTTTAGGACTTAAGTTTTTTTTTTTTTTTTTGTGGGGCAGGGGGTTGTTTTGTTTTTGTTTTTTGGTGCCAATACTGAGAAAGGTATGTGATATTGACTTGTTCACACTGGTTGTATTTCCCCCATACTCTCCTAAAGCCTTTTCAAATCCCTTGAGTCCGTGAGCTTTCTTCTAGGGATGATCAATAGCAAGCAGTCCAGTGTGTGTGTGTGTGTGTGTGTGTTAAAGACAGAAAGAGAGAGAGAGAGAGAGAGAGAGAGAGAGAGAGAGAGAGAGAGAAAGAGAGAGAAAGAGACTATCCTCTTGGTGGTTTCTGAGAGACTCTGATCCCAGACAGGTTGATGCCAAAATCAGCAGAAAGGAATTTCGGGGGTGACTTCTCGGATGGGTGCTCCACAGATGGGATCAGCTGTGACGAATGGTGCCAGGTGAAAATGGCCAGTGGCCAGCTTCATCCCTCTGGGGCCTAGATGGGCCTAGATGGGCTGGAGGGGTAGAGACTGATACACATGCACACATGGAGGAGGATCCTAAGATCCAGCTTCTTTCCTGTACCAGGTCATTGTAACCTTTCATAAAATGCAGCAGCATGTGGTCTTGGATACAAGCTTCAGGCACCCTCTTCTGACCTGATCCCAAATTGTGGGATTGGCAGGTGATGGTACATCCAGAAGAGCTGGGAGACTAAGGGGAGATGTTGTGGGCAGGGTGCATGTCACCTCTGGCTTTGTGTCTGTGCAGAAAAGGTTAGGTAAAGGTGAGAGAGAGCTGGAGCCCATTTAAAAAAATCTCTTATCAAAGGGAAACTTATTAAAGAAGAGATTTTAACAGCTCAAACTATCTCTGAGGTGAATAAAGGCACCAAAACAGATGATTAGACCGTGATCTGAGGTTAGGAAAAGGACGCTGGTGCTGACTGATTGGAAAGCTATTGAAAATAAATAAAAAGACTCCATTATGTGAAACAGAGGGGTCACAGCATGGAGCATCCTGCGAAGCCCTGGGTGTGCCGGCTCCATCTATCAAGACATTTAGCCAACGCTTTGTGTGGGGCTTGTTCTCGCAGGAGGTGTTTTTAGATATAAGCCGATTTCATGGAGCAGGAGGGTAATAAGTATCACGTAGTGTTAATGTGCCAGCTCAACACCTTGGGGATCAAATTTGGTTCATGGTACAAGTGAAATGAGTTTGGTGGCCTCAAGCTAGGCCACCGCCGATATATATCATGACATAAAATCACTGACAGGCAGCAGGCATCAGAGACCCGGAGCTGGGACAGCAAGCCTGTGACAGGTTAGGAGAAGCCTAGCTGACAAGTGGGGTTGAACCTGGTGAACCCTATGGCCCCTGCCTGGCTTTACCTTATGCTACCAAGCAACCCTAACTCCACAGTATTCACATGCACACTGAATTTTACAATCCTTCTTTTCCAGTCAAACCCAGCATCAATATTCCCAGGAGCATTGCATGAACCCTCTAAGTTGTCAAAACCCTCCCCATTCAGCCAGTTCTAATAATAGTCACTTCACAGACACTAGGAAAAAGGAGTCCTATTTTTAGAAAGTAACTGCCCTTAGCAAAATAACGGAACTTGTTTGTTCCTGTGAATTCTAAATAAATGCATACACGTCATGCTCTCTCTCCACTCACTGAAGGGGCGTCTGTGCTGCTTGGGTGAAAACAGAGAGTCAAAACACCCTGACTGTGTGACCGACGTTTGCGGAGAGCTCACATCGGAAAGGGCACGTTGGCTCATGACAGAGTCAAAAGTGTAGTTTCCTCAGAGGACGGGAGGCAAAAGAAAGAGGCAATCAATACTTGGACCGCGGATATCTGAAGTGAGAAAGAAAATCATTATCCTGTTACTTTTATTGTGGCACAGTGCTTGAAATACTGCACCTTGTTTCCATAATAATCCAATATTTTGGAGGTTACAGATTTAAAAACCCCTCATGGGGTAGGTTAAGTGAAATCAGAGCATAAAGCAGAAAGGAATGCAAACACACACTTTTTTTTTTCCAATGGGGAAATGGAAGAAAGGCAGATCAAGAAAAAGTTAACCTTTTGAGAAACAAAAATGCGGAACAATCCCATTTCCGATCAGTGTTTATCTAAGAGCATTTGCTTAAGTTTTGAGTCTTTAGAATGACCAGGTGATGGCTACCTATTTTGAATTTGGGGAGGGCAGAACACAGATTTCCGAAGTAGAACAGTCCCTCAGTGGTGACGAGGTGACCTGGGCAGCATCTGCTCCTCTGCGTTTCCTCAACACTGTGCTCACCTCATCAAGGTGGAAAGTTTTTGAGCTGGACCTTTTGATTGCAAAGCAAAGCCAGCTGTACAATTCACTTCTCACTGGTCCTTGACTCTGAATTCTTGCTAACAAAAGGAAAGGACTTGTAGCTCACAGCCCTTTTGGACACTCGAACGTGTGTAGCCTGCAGAACCAACTCTGTCCATCAACCTCAAGCAGGACCGTGCATTGGTATTTTCAGAACTTCAAGTCCACTAACCCTCCTCCTACAGACTTCAGCATCTATCTGAATACACATCGTGGCACACGGGGTCGGAATGGTCCTCTGTATGTCACGAGAACAGCTGTCTTTCACCAGGCTTCAGTACTTCTGCAGGTTGGTACTGTAACCCCATTCTGTAAACCCTCTCTTTTTCTCTCTTGGAACTAGAACAATGAGGTGAGCATTCTACAGTCATGGAGTCCTTGCCTGCTTTCCTGGGCTGCTGCTGCAGCCCCACTAAGGGCCAAGTGGGTTCATAATGAACATGAAAGCCCATCTGGCTGTATTTGGCCTCTCCAGGTCAGCGCTGGCTGCCATGGAAGGCAGGCACCAGTAAAGACCTGTGCTGCTGCTTCTCGCTTCTTCACAGGGTGGTCACTCTTGTGAGTCATTGGAAATTGCAGATGACAACAGCAAGCCAGGTGCTCTTAAAGAGATCTGAGCCATCTGGAGAGCTCACTGGCATCACCTGAGACAGACTGTCGCCACCAGAAATGCCAAAGTCAAGGAAAACTGACAACATCAAGTGTTGGTGAAGACCAGAAACAACTGGAATTTCTTTTCTTTCTTCCTTTGTTTTTTAGTTCCTTCCTTTCTGCTCCCTCATGCTCACCTTCTTTCCTCCTTCCCTTCTCTCTCTCTTTAAAGACTTTTTTTTATATTTGAAAGAGCTACACAGAGAAACAGAGGGAGAAAGACGGAGATAGAAAGAGGAAAAGGGAGAAGAAAAGAAGAGAGACATCTTTTATCCACTGGTTCACTTCCCAGACAGCCACAATAGCCAAGAATGAGTCAGGCAGAAGCCAGGAACCAGAAACTTCACATGGTTCTCTCAGATGACTGCAGGAGCCTAAACACCTGGGCCATCTTCTGTTGCTTTTCCAGTAGGGAGCTGGACTGGAAGTGGAGCAGCCAGAACATGAAGCAGCATACACATAGGCAGGCAGTGGCTTTACCTGCTTCCACCCCCAGCTGGAATCTTCACACATTGCATGCTGGAGTATCAATCAGTACAAAGCCCTGGAAAACTGGCAGAATCTGTGCAAGCTGACCATGCATATATCCTCAGACCCAGCAACTCCTCTCCGTGGGATATACCCCAAAGGAATGCCAATGCCAAAAGACAAGTGTTAGCATGTCTACAGCAGCAGTCTTTAGAACATTTCCACATCAGAAAGAATCCACAATGTTACAGACAATAGAATGAAATAAAATGAGCAAATACTATCCAGTAATGAGAGCAAAGGAAACACTACTACATAAAAAGTCAGGAATGAGTTTCACAATATATTGCTGAATGAAAGAACCCAGACACACCCGGAGAGTATGTATGATGCAGTTTTGTTCATGTTAAGTTGGAGGTACAAGTACAGGCAAAATCAGCCTGGGGATGGAAGTCGGCATAATAGCTACTCTTGGTGAGATAATAGGTGAGAAAGGGCACAAAGACAAGTTTCTCTGATGTTCATTAAAAAAATTTATTTATTTGGAAGTCAGAATGGCAAAGAGAGAGGAACAGGAAGGAAGAGAATCTGCTAAATCTGCTAGTTTACTCCCCCAAGTAGCTGAAACTGTTAGGTCTGGGACAGGTTGAAACTAGGAGCTAGGAATCTCATCCAGATCTCGCATATGGGCGGCAGGGGCTCAAGTACTCAGGCCATCACCTAATGCCTTCCATTAGCAGAATGCTGGATTAGAAGTGGAGCAGCTGGAACTGAATCAGTACTCTGTTATAGGACGCCAGTGTTATAAGTTGTTGCCTAACCCACTGCACTACAAAGCTTGCCCTGATTGTTTAATCTGTTTAATTGTTTACTGAGCGGTAGACCTAACAGTTAAGACACTGGTTAAGACACCCGTGTCCCATATCAGAGTACTTGGGCTCAAAGCCGAGCTTAGCTCCCAACTCCAGCTTTGAGCTAAATGTGGACTCTACAAGGCAGTGATGAATGGCTCTAGTTTTTAGGTTCCTGACACCCATGTGGGAGATGTGGATTGAGATCCTGGCTCCTGGCTTTGGTCTAGCCCAACCCTGGCTATGGCCTGGCCCAATCCTGGCTATTGTGGGCAACTGGGGGAACGACTCATCTTTTTACCACTGTGTCCCTCTAGAAACCAAAATTGTTGAGTTCTAGATTTATGACTTGGGCATCTTTTGGTACCTACGGTATACTGCAATATAGAAAATTTACCAACAAATCAGTGTGGATTGTTGCCAATATTAACAGCTTTGTCAATTTCTGAAATACCTGGAAACAAAGGAAGAATAACTAAGCAGTTTCTCCTTGAGTTATATTCACTACAGAATTACCTTCATTCATTTATTTATTTTTAAACATATTTTTATTGCATTTCATTTTTTAAATTAATTACATTGCATTATGTGATACATTTTTTATGCACTGGGATTCCGCCCGCCTCTCCCCACACCCTCCCCCCATGGCGGATTGCTCCACCTTGTTGCCTTTCCATAGTTCAAATTCAGTTGACATTCTTTCATTGGAGGTATTTACCAAGCCTAAAGTCCAGCATCTTATTGTCCTGGTAAGTTCAATGGTTTCTTGGTGAGACCATCTCTGGTCTGAAGGTAGAGCGGGCAGAATATCATCCCAATCAATTAAAAACCCCAACATAATATTTCCAACCATTTACAACATTGTGGCATTCATTTATTTATTTAAATTCCAGAGAAATGACATAGGTGTGGTCAACAGAATCCGTGGTTATTAGTTTGGCACTCAGAAGAGCGTGATGAGGTTTGAATCTTCTAGTATCATTCAATGTGTGAAAGGCTTTATAAGGAGGGTGTGAACTAGCTAGTCTGTTTGGGTAGCAAGAGGAAATTGGTTTAAATCAAAATAGGAACACTTTCAGCCAGACATCAGGAGGAATTTTCTGGAGAAAAAAAATGAAATAATTGTGAAATAAGTATGGCTGGATAATTTTTTTAAAGATTTATTTTTATTGGAAGGGCAAATTTACAGAGAGGAGATACAGAAAGAAAGATCTTCAAGCTGTTGAATCACTCCCCAAGTGGTTGCAACAGCCAGAGCTAAGCCAATCCAAAGCCAGGAGCCAGGAGCTTCTTCCAGGTCTCCCACACAGGTGCAGGGTCCTAAGGCTTTGAGCTATCCTTTACTGCTTTCCCAGGCCACAAGCAGGGAGCTGGATGGGAAATGGAGTAGCCAGGACATGAACCAGTGCCCATATGGGATCCTGGTGCATACCAAGGCAAGGAAGGATTCAGCCACTAGGCTATCATACTGGGCCCAAGATTTATTTATTTTAAAGGTCACAGTTACTGAGAGAGACAGAGCAAGATCTTCAATCTGCTGGTTCACTTCCACAGAAAGCCACAATGGCTACTGCACCAGGCCCTGGTGCAAGGATTTTAAAAATTCATGTATTTTTTTAAAAAATATGCTTTTCTTGAACTTTTTGGAGGTTTCACATACATGGCTTTTTAAAAATGATTTTCAGCAAACTAAATGTATCTTGAGTTCAATTTTCCAAGGAATTTTTGAAGTGGCTGTGAAAGTATAGCAAAAATAGGAGATGTGCACAGAAGCATATTTTTAATGCTTATAAAATGTCTTGGAAGGGGCACAATTTGAAGCCAAGCTTTTCTGTGTTAAAGTGTTAAAAACCAAGGTTTTTAGCTCAATTCCCATGTGGTTTTTGAGATATTGGCATTCTAAAAACTGCTGATTCTTGCTTGGTAAATGGAAACTGACTTATAGCAACTAAGGTCTGAAGACTCAGAAGTGGATTTATGCTTCCTGAAAACCCATGTAGGATTTGAAAACAAAACAAAACAAACAAAGAAACAGAGACAAACAAATCCAACTGCATGGCAGTTTCAGGCTTTTCCAATGTCAGGTTTCTAACATCTCTGGAAAGGCTTTCTGGCCTGAGGGAGATGAGCAAGTTCTCCAGAATGTATGACCAAACCCTTACATCTGGACATTTCTTATTTACCATTAAATTTTCACATTATATATTACAATCATACACACCACAAGGCATGGCAACATCCCTTTGGCAAGCACCTAGTAGCTTCTGAAAATGGAAACACAGGGCAAACAACCTGTGTGCATAGATTTCAATGGACCATGCCTCAGACTGCCCGTCAGGCTGGGTACAGAAACAGCTGCAGATTTCTACCAATTTTGTCCAGAACAATCTGCTATATTTAAAAACTAGCCGCTTACTGTACATAAGCCAAACTAATCAGCTTTTATGAGCTCAGAGGGACTCTGGGTTTATTGTATGCTTGGGCTTATTCTAAATCCACTTGAAACTGTACTGTCTTGTTCTGAGTGCAAGTACTGTGCTAAGTACTGCAAGGAAGAGCAGTTGGCCTTGAGCTGAATACCTGAAACTGTAAGTTAACAATCTAGGAAAGCATCCAGCCTAGTGACTCAGAGGTTGGTTAAGACACCAGTCTCCCACATTGGAATGCTGGGGTTTGAGTCTCAGCTTTGCTCCTCATTCAAGTTCCCTCAGGTTTCCAGAAGGCAGCCAAGTTAACTCAAGTAACTGAGTTCCTGACACCTATGTGGAACACGTGGATGGAGTTCCTGTTTTGGCTTGATCCAGGCCTGACTGTTGTAGGTATTTGGGGGCTAACCAGCTATCTGTCCATCTGATTCTCTCTAGCCTCTTAAAGAAATAATCCAGCATTAGAAAGCCTAATTATATAATTAGGCACCAAAAATAAATACCTGTATTTCAGGGAAAGTGGTGCCCAGGGATTGTGGAGAAGAATTCTGTGATGGCAGAACTTGGCAGAGAGGGAACCGCACAGCAGGCCCTGAACAAGGTCTCTGCTGAGTGCTTGTCCGAGAGGAGCCTGATTGACACCTAGAGCTTTGGGTGGGCTGCAGGTGCATCTGTGCTCCAGGAAGTGACCTTGACATTTATTTAGAGACCTTAAAGGTCAAATTGAGAAGTTTCAATAATCTAATTTTCCTCTTAGTTACACAGAGTCAGTGGAAGTTTTCAGTCTGGAAATGACCTGATAAAAACAGTGTTTTTCTACTGATAGAGGATTTAAATAGAGTTGTTCTACAATTATCAACTGAATGACTCCATTTCTCAAGCAGAATAATAGTTCTTAATAAATTAATTAGCTCTTGCCTTAGATTCTTTCTACAGTGGTGAGGCATAACTATATATATTTAATCGGTAGGAAACAGTATCAAATTTGAACTTTCTGGAGACCATTGACAGTGCTGATTTCGTTCCATTGTCTTTTTAGGGAGCAGGATAGATATCCTTCTGGCTGAAAGTTTACATTGCAGAATATCATCTAGTCACATTGTAAGTCAGTAGAGTGGTTTATATAATGAAAGCAAACATATTTAATGAGTGTACAAGAACCATTTGAGAAGTACTGCTTTTATATAGCTGTTTTAGACTCCATTCAATTTCAAAAGATTCTTTTTTTAAAAAAATTATTTTTATTGGAAAGGTAGATTCATAGTGAGAAGAGATTCAGCCTCTGGTTTACTCCCCAAATGGTCACAGTGGCTGGAGCTGAGTCGATCTGGTCAGGAGCCAAGAGCCTCTTTCAGGTTTCCCATGCAAGTGCAGAGTCCCAAGGCTTTGGACCATTCTCCACTGCTTTCCCAGACCACAAACAGGGAGCTGGATGGGAAGTAGAGCAGCTGAGACATGAACTGGTGCCCATATGAAATACTGGCACTTGCAGGCAGAGTATTAACCAATGGAGCCTTTGCACCAGCTCCCCAATTTCAAAAGATTTGGAAAGAACTAGAAAGAACAATAGGAAATAGGAATTTATAACATAATAGGGAAGAATGGCTTACTACGGCCTCTGGCTAATTCCTAGGAAAGTGGATAGCATTTGGATCTCTAATAGTTACCCAAAATTTCTCTGAAGTAGAATAGTACATTTCCATATGCCTCCCCATTTATTAATGGGGAAATTAGAGACAAATGAATATGAACAAGTTAGTGGCCCCATACTACATATACAGAGGCTCCTTGTATTCCCAGCTCTTGATTCACACAGTAGGTGCTTAATAAACACTTTACAAACCAATAAATTAGAGAATTGAATACAGCAGACAATCAGAGATTTTAGGTCTTGTTATTGATTTTTCTGCATGCTTATTTATCAAGTAGACTTGGGCATAGAGTCCCTCTGTGCTCATTTTTTCTCCTCTGTGAATTCAAGACAATAAAATTTCTTTTATAGAAATATGGTGATGCAGAGACACTGTGTGCAGAATGACTTGTCTGTATTGGAAGAGAGGGATGTTACAAATGAAGGCATTGTTCAGGTTACCCACAGCATCCACATTTAATTTGTACCACAAGGAATAGGTGGCAGACCCATGACCTCAGTAATGAAAGCTGCTGAGCCCTGGGTGCCCAAGGAAAAACAAAACAAACCAAAACAGCTTTTTCCTCCTCATTCTTCCAGCTGCAGCAGAGTGACTCCTGTGTCACCGTCTGCCCATCCTACCTGTACTCATTTTCCTTGTTCTCATCCCAACTTCTGATTAGGGATGCTGAAATGAGAAGGTCCTTTCCACAGGAGAGGGTAGGAGGTACATGCATCTCAAAGAACAGCAAGAGGGATCCCAGCCTTACAAACTAAGAGTTGGGAGAGATGGGTGAAGAACGCCGACCAGCATGTACAAGGGAAGACAGATCAATCCCCACGATCCATCATGCCAGGGGCTGTCCAAATAATCAAAGGTATCAGCCAGGGTGATGTATAGCTGATGTCACTGGGCGAGGCCCTTAACAAGGCAGCTAGTACAACAGCTGCTGCTGGTCAGTGAGCATCTCAGCACAGGCCAGGCCAGGCCAGGGGGACATGGACCATCCATCACTGACCCAACCTAATGGCGGGGCTTATTAGTAAACACTCTGTGTGGCTGGCAGGCTGGGATGATGCAGGATGTTCCTCGACTGTCCCCCAAATAAACGGGCCCACTTGATCGACGCGGGAAACCTGTAGTTTCTCTGTAGATTCTCTGGGTAAAGATCATTTATCCTTTTTCATCAATAGAGGTAAGACTGTGTCTTTAGGAAGAATAAGAGAAAGGAGATATATATAGAGGAAGCCCCCATTTAGCAAATGCATTTGTAATCTGTTCTTCCTCCAAGATGGTTTTTCTCTTCTTAACCGTAAATCAGAAAAGTGACAGAGTACACTGACATGCATGCATTATTCTATAGATGCTACTGTAAGGTGAGTTTCATCCATATCTCTCCCCTATTATGGATCAGAAATTCCCAAAGTGGAAATAAAATCCACTCTCTGTACTAAAGATATCTAAGTCTACTTTAACTACATTATGTTCCTGGAGGAGATATCTTAATGGACTAAGTATGAGGTTTGAAATATCTAGACTTCCTGGAACCACAGGTTCAATTCCCAGCTGAATCGGCCCAGTCCTCCAGTCTTCTCTGGCAGATAAATTAAGGTACTAAGAAGCTTACTGTGCACAGAAAGACCTCTTAGAGGAGTTGCAGTAACTCACAATCTTACCCATTTTTCCTCCCCAAAGAGGACATTAAACTTGATTCTGGCATTTTTGACCCTCCTTGAAAAACTTTGCATAATCTGTATGGAAAAGCTGATGTGTATTACTCAGAAGGCACGTGGCAGACCTTAAGCATCTGGAGTTTGAATTGCACAAGTTGCTGTAATTCCGATGACTCCTTCTTAACTCTTTGCCCCTGATGTGCTTGGACTTGAGTTGGCTCATAGTGTATCCTCTGGTCCTAACCTTGGCTTGCTTCTTTAGTTTGGGACATTGGTCTTACTTTGAATTCTGGCAAGGTGAATTCTTCAAGTCCTAGTTTGCCTTGGACTTGGACCTCTGGGACTGGCATGACTTCTCATGCTTTATTTCAGTTTCTGCGTATGGAGGAAGGTACATGCTAGGACAGAAGGAACCATGAATGGTCCCCGACGGTTCCCTCCACTGCCCTGTTGACTTCTGTTTTATGCTCCAGTCCTAGCTACTGCCACCAGCTAGTTCTGAAATGAAGAGCAAGTTGTTTGAATCACTGTATTGTGTTTGGCAGGCTGGACATGAGCACAAGATACCTTTCCAGGCCTAAGGTATTTGGATTTTCCTTGGTTTCTGCCTGGGGCCCCTGTTGTCCGGGATTCAGCTCAACAGAGAAAGGAACTGAGAAAAGTTACAACATGTAAATCCTGTGCATCCTCATAGACACTGACTCATGCTTTAACTCTCTGTGTTAAACATTGTACAGAATGCAGGCTTGGCACTTCGGAAGTTCATACCGAGAGGGTACTCTATCAGACAGCTTCAAAGAGCAGCTATTTTTTTTTTTAAAACTTTGTTTGTGTGGTTCTGGAGGAAGGGGGAGTGCTGGTCAATAGAGAGCAGTGAGAATGTAGACTCTGGAGCTAGACAGCTTGCTCACTCTGGATGCTGGTCCCACTGCTTATTACCCAGGAGATGCCAGAAAATGGAGCAAATGTTCTGTGCCTCGGTTTTCTCATCTGGAAGGTAGGGTTAATGCTAATGCTACTTTATATGATTATTTCAAGCATCAAGTGATTGCTTGAATAGTACTTCGAACTATGCTTGGCCCACAGTAAGTACTGCGCTTTCTGACATGTTCCCAGTGCTCACCAGAGATGTGTCCACAGGTTGGTCTGGGCTTTTGCAGCATCTTTCACATACTGCTGCAAGACTGTGTTAGATTCCCAAACCATACCCAACACACACAGCAAGGCAGGCAAAATCTACGCCCTGGACTGGATATTGTGCCTCAATGGGAGACACAGGCTGGTGGGCATTTATTAGACTTCACTTTGGTTCTCTAAGGGCTTATGTATATCAACTCACCCAGGTATTCTCTTCCCCCCATCCCATTCTCTCATGCATACACATTCTCTCTCTCTCAAGATTTATTCATTTATTTTAAAGGCAGAGGTACAGGGACAGAATGAGACAGAGAGAGAGACGGTTAGTGGGGCAGTCAGGACTTGAATAGGTGACAGTATGGAATGCTGGCACTGCAGGTGGCAGCTAACTCATTACACCACAGGGCTTGCCCTTGGGCCTCCCCTTAACAACCACAGGAAGTCAATGCTAACTTTATACACGAAGAAACTGAGGTGTGGAGACAGGTCAAATGCATTGCCCAAGTTCCAAAGCAGATAAATGCAGGACTTCCAGTTAAGCACTTCAGCTTACTGGTGTGGGGGTCAAGGTCAGTCCCCGTCATTCTGGAAAACTGGAAGGAGACTTAGGCCCCCAGCAAGGAAGCTTAGGGAGACAGTTGTATGGTGGAGTTCCTAACAGACGTCTGTGTTGGCTAGAAGAAGGCTTTGTCTAGGCAGGTGGGGTGGGGGCAGAGGCTGGGGCTGGGACAGGTAAGAGAAGATGCCAGAAGTTAACATCTGACACTCGACTCGGAGAACTGGCACACTGCTTCTCAGCCTGGGCTTCCTGTCTGGAGGTGTCAGTAGCTGCTGGAGCTGGGTTCATGCCCAGGCAGCCTGGAGAGTGAACTCTGCCCAACGCTTGGCACAGTGGCAGGCGTGCTGCAGGCTCCCCCTGGCCCTGGGTGCCCACCCAATGTGGCAAAAAGTTATACTCTCCATTCAGCTCAAGGTTCTGAAGTTTTCACATAAAATTAAACTACTGTTCCATAGACCTGGAAGGGAAACTAAAGAATGCTGATCATTTATAGGCTTGAAGGATCTGTTGGGTTGACCAGACTAGAGCTTTTTGTTTTTCACTGCAAATCATGTTCAGTCTTTTACTTATGGCCTCACCACGACTTTTCCCCTTAATTTTCAGTTTACACACTTTGGGACCCTGACATTACCCTCCCCAGTGAAAACACCGGGCAGAGGTTTTAACTTACACATGATTCTTCAGATTAATGAAATCCAATAGCAGCTCTTTCACCTCTGGGCTCCTCCAAACCCAGTGCTAATGACCAAAGACCATTCCTCATCTTGTGCTCAGAGAGAGAGAGAGAGAGAGAGAGAGAGAAAGAAAGAGAGAGAGAGAGAGAGAACTTTGAGAAATGTGCCTTGGGGTTGGCCCAGTGTTTAGTGGAAAGCGCACACGTCACAAAACGTAGTTACCAAATTCGCCTCCTTGTTGGCAGCGTCTGTGGAATATCCAGGCTTAGACCCTGAACTGAAAAATCCTTCTCACTTTCAGCAGTGCCCCTGTGGGTCAGAAGATGGGTCAGACACACTTGTCCAGCCGTGGCCACTACTGGGCTGTCTGCTGCAGGGCTAAAAAAAGATGCTTATTTCCTGGAATATCTACCCTGCAATTTTTACAGGAACAAGAATCATTCAATTAAAACTAAGAAACCATGCAATTTTCTTGTCACAACCTGTTTCTTAGAACTTGCTGCCCACATGGGAGCCTTCCAGGATGTCTCCTCATGTCCATGCCAGGTTAGGGCATTGGTATAATTTTGCTTTATGCTAAACTCAAAGGTCTCACTACAGATTCTTCTAGAACTGCAGGGGGAGGGAAGAGGAGGACAATACAAAGAAAAACAGAGAAAGATTTGCTGATTGACAACTTGAAATAAACAAAATGCTTATAAAAATGGGATTATTTCTAACATGTTTTATGAATGAGTATGTATATAGGATGAAATGTAGATTCAAATCTTTATTTTATATACAAAGTATATACATAAATATATGTGTATATAATATGCATAAGTGGAGTAGAATAGGAAAGAATAAAATAACTTGATTCGTTTGCACATAAAAATATATTCCCATAAAGAACATACTCCATAGGGACTGGCATTGTGGCAAAGCATGTTAAGCCACTGTTTGTGACACTGACATCACATACAAGCATTGGTTTGAGTTTCAGCTGCTCCATTTCCAACCCAGCTCCCTGCTAATATGCCAGGGCAAGCAGGGGAGGAGGGCCTAAATGCCTGGACCTCTGCTACCCACAAAGGGAGACCTGGTTATAGCTCTAGGCTCTTGGTTCAGTCTGACCCCACTTCTAGCTGTTGCAGCAATTTGGTGCATGAACCAGTAGATGGAAGATCTCTTTCTTCTCTGTAACTCCACCTTTCAAATCTTACTCATGTAATCCTCATGCTATAGGGAACAGATGAGGGAAGAAGTCTCTTGGCATTTAGGTCACTTGCTCAGGGATGTGAGCTGAGTTTAAAGTCTCTATCTGAGGCTCTTGAAACAACAGTCTCCTCAAAGATGTCCAGTGGCTTGCAGGACACCTGGAAGACCCTCTAGAGCCTGGCCCCTGACCCACTGGGACCTCAGAACCAATTTCTGGTTAAAGGAATTGGAAGTCTGCAATTTTAAAAAAGATTTATTTATTTTTATTGCAAAGTTAGATATATATAGAGAGGAGGAAAGACAGAGAAGAAGATCTCCCATCCGCTGATTCAACACCCAAGTGGCCGCAATAGCTGTAGCTGAGCTGTTCTGAAGCCAGAATCCAGAAGCTTCTTCTGGGTCTCCCACATGGGTGCAGGGTCCCAAGGCTTTGGGCTGTCCTCGACTGCTTTCCCAGGCCATAAGCAAGGAGCTGGCTGGGAAGTGGAGCTGCTGGGATTAGAACCGGCGCCCATATGGGATCCTAGGGCGTTCAAGGCGAGGACTTTAGCCGCTAGGCCACTGTGCCGGCCGCGTCTGCTTTTTTTTTTTTTTACAAGCTCTGCAATGATTCTATGCTAGACCTGCTGGAGAGGTATCTCCATACTGAGTGTGCTCTAAGAGCAGTAAAGACACTGTTATTTCAGATATAACAGCAGGGTGGGGCTTATCACAGAAGCTGTTGTATTAGCACAGGTTGCAAAAAAAAAAAAAAAAAAAAATGTGTTAAGGAAAGGGTTTGAATGAAGAACAGAGAGATTTGCTTGTGGCCTGGGGAAGCAGTAAAGAATGACCCAAAGCCTTGAGATTCTGCACTCATGTGGGAGATCTGGAAGAAGCTCCTGGCTTTGGATCAGCTCAGCTCCGACCACTGAGGTCATTTGGGCCTGGCACAATGGCTCAATTGGTTAATCTTCCCTTAGCAAGTGCCAGGATCCCATATGGGTGCCAGTTCATGTGCCATTTGCTCCTCTTCCCATCCAGCTCCCTGCCTGTGGTTTTAAAGCAGCAGAGGATGGCCCAAAGCCTTGGGACCCTGCACTCATGTGAGAGACCTGGAAGAAGCTTCTGGCTTCAGATTGGCTCAAATTAGTCCACTGCCCCCATTTTGGGAGTGAATCAGTGTATGGAAGATCCTTCCTTCTGCGTCTTTTTCCCTCTGTAAATCTGTCTTCCTAATGAATCCTAGGAAACAACAACAACAACAACAACAAAACAAAACAAAACAAAAAACCAGAAAGCAAAGGATTTTGGACAGAGAAGGATAACCATTTCCCAACAATACTGGAAAGGCTGGCCTACTGCAGAGGGAGTTGTGGGAGTGGGAGCAGAAATTCATGAAAATCAGGGTGACACTCAGCCTGAGAAAGATTCTTCACACCCCAGAGAGTTCCCAGTCCCCAGCCCTGGGGAACAATGGTGGCCATGATGTGGGGTGCTCCCTCACTGGCGAGGAGAGCAGTGTGGCCTCATTAGATCCCCACACTGACTAGGGAGTTGATTTAATCTTCTGTAATTCCCTAGTCTCTGTATACTCTCCAAGTATTCTCAAAATGCTTAGGGAGGGGAAAGGCACACATCACTGACACAATTTCACCGCAAAAGACACTGAAGTCCAGCTTAAGGGAGTTCCTGGAAGTGTCAGACTTGTGAGCAAGGTGGAGGACAGATCCCTCGTTCCCAGTCTTCTCCCACCTTGGACTCCTACAAAGCATGTTAGGTGCCCTTAGGAAGCCCTAAGCACCTTGCTGCAGGGCCTGAGAATGGCTATTCCATACCAGCTGCCTGGGAATTTACAAAGGCAGAATCCTGGGCCCCCTCTCCTCAGGTTCATGAGGACAGCTGCCTGGAATCTGCGTGCACAGCCAGGTTGGCATACCACCTTCCTTACACTTCCTTTCATTAGAAATAAGGGACAGGAAATCTGAGTTCTGTATGTTTCATACTGTTCTTTGCAGTTGCTGATTGATTTCCTCGAGTCCAAAAATATCAGCAGGTGGGAACCTTTCTGTGGAAAGGTTTCAATGTCCTGACTTTATACTTACAGACGCACAAATATTTACATAATGATCACAGGTTTATGTATTTACAGAAGGAACAGATGGGCTGCCAAGGTGAAACAAACAAATTTGAGTCACCGGTAAGGGCTTCATTGTGTGTTTTATAGGCCTGGGTAAATGTCAACCTTTGCCCAGATTATGGTGGCATAAAGTGTATGAATATGGGAATACTATAGAGTTAGAAACAAATTCCCTGTCCTTTCCATAGGCTCTGAATGAGTATCCCACTGGATTAACTGGAGTCCACTTGATTGCTACAGTTTCAATAGCTTGTTCAGACATCGATCGCTGTCATGTCAGTAGGAGAAAAGGATTAATAATAGGGTGCTCAGGTTGGCTCAATATTGCTGATAGTGCCTGACAAAAGACCGTTAGTAGGACTCCCATGGGGACGCTGCCTGTGTAGGAAAGCTACACACACCATCATTCAGGATTCCTCATAGTAATGATTAACTCCAGAACTTGAGCCTACCACACCCAACCAAAGGCTTCTTTCATTGTCAAATGCATTCACTTCCTGATCTTCCTTTTCTTAGTTGGTGCCCACAACCATGACGGTGTCCTTGTGTTCGCCACTCAGCCTGGACTTTAGGAGACATACTTTGGCCAGTCCTAGCCACAGGAAATAGCTAGAGACTGAAGAAACATGGCTTGGTGAGTGCTCCCCGAGTGACTTTTCCAGTAATCAATGCTCTAGCCCCACTGGGAAGTGTGGAGCAGTTGAGTGTAATAGGTCTCACAACCTGGGCAGGTCACTGGCCCATTAGAAAGGCACTCTGTTTCAGCCATAGCAAATTCAAACAGAGCTAACTGTATAATAGGATTCAGTGCTCAGCTGGGATTAAGATAAAGGATATTAAGAGGGAATTGTGATTACTTTTCACAAGAAAAAATTTGAAGAAATGGAGAGCAGAACGTGTGGTTCTGCTGGAGTGTCTCGTTGGCCAAGTTTGGGGACCAAAAAGAAGGGTAGAAATTCTTACTTCTAGTAAAAAGAAGAACAGTCCACAATTTAAGTGGATTAAATGTAATCCCATGTAATCTCATTATACTAACTGCAGAAAATACAGGAGAAGTAGGATTCCATAGAGTGGTAAAGATGCAAGCTCAACTACTCTATTTCTTGACAAGGGTTCTTTGTTTTTGCAGTGGAAGGTATTGAGGTGTTGTGAGCAATTTAATAACAACAGGACTTCTTATTCAAATGCATTTAAGTAGTTTTCTAAGTTTTCATCACAGCCTTATTTATTTATGCATTAATGCCTTTCCTCTTAGGAGCTTAAGATGCCGGTTATTTAACGTTTTATGTCCAGAGATAAGGATTAAAAAGGCATTGGGTGCCATGCTGCTGTCGCCAATGATAGCGCCACTAAAAATAATACAATTAACTTGATGTCAGCACTCAGCTTGTTCTTATATATAGGTTTCTTTATAATATCCAGACGCCTTTAATTAGAGTCACAGAATATTTTAATTATTCCTAAAAGACTGAGTATAATCCAGAGGCTACAATAAATACATGAGACAGAAGACAGTTCTCTAAGAACTTATAAATGCTAATGATTATGTCACATGCAACTGTTTAGGCTGATGTTAGTACAGGGGCTAGCCATGGGCTATTATGAAGACCACTGGGGTCACATGGCACCGAGGAGGACGCCGGTGGCATCTAGAGCCCAAGAGCATCCAGAACTCAACATTCTGTGCCTCAAGGTCACATGTCGTGCAGTTCAACTCCATTTCAAGGAGACTAAAAACATTCCAACACATCCCTACTTAGTGGGTCTTATGTGTCATGCAATACCCTGAGAGCCTTGAGGCACCAAGATGAACAAGAAACAGGTTCTGTTTTCAAGGAGTTATTATGATTATTTGTGGCAGGAAAGACAGTTAAATGAATAACGTACCAGAATGTGATCGGTGGACAGCAACATCACAGACCAATGCACTAACACAAATGGGGAGAATAGACATTAGTGGGACTCGTGACTCGCCTTTACATCCCAGTGATTCCCCTTGCTTGCCCTAAAGCTCTGATTGAAGCCTTTGCTTTGTGTTTTGAGAATAACACCTCTTTTGATGTGCTTGGAGAGGATTAAGCAAGGTTGGAGTCATAAAAGCTTCTCAATGGGCCACAAACACAGTGCCCAGCATAACTGTTCTAGCAAAAACTCAACGTATTAGGTTTCTTCCTTGTGTGTAGGTGTGAAGGCTTCTGTGAGGAAATACTGAGCTCAGTTTTGCAGGATAATCAGGAAATCTCTAAGAATAAAGAAGGAACATGTGAAAGAGAAGATGCAAAAATTGCTGGTATATGAAGGGAGCAGCAAAGCGGCATTGGGACAGGGAGGGGGCACCGATCTAGATAAACAGTGATACAAGAAAAAGCAGGTGTAGATGCAGTGAGCACCACAAAGGGTGTGACCATGAACTAAGCATCAAGGCACTTGAAGGTCTGTAGGACAGGTAATTATTGTCTGACTTTACCACGTAACTTTGAAATTTGGACAGTTTCAACAGTTAGCTCCTTCTTCCAATGAACGCATCCATGTTGTTCACAGAATCCAATAACTAGTAAACTGCAGAATAAGGTCCATTCCAATCAAACTCTGGTATTCAGAGTGCAGGAACTGTGGTCTGTGGCCAGGAAGAAGTACCTGCACCTAGTGGGGCAGGCATCATCAGAGACAGGGTTAATTCTCCACAAAGCATAGCTGAAGTGGAAGAGAGAAGAACATGTCAGTATTCCCCTTCCAAATCTACACTGTTTCCAAGTGCAAGATGACTCCCAGGATATCATTATCCAGAGGAGGCAAGTCTTATGTGCACTTGGACCAGCTGGTGAAGCTCTTGCTCCTACATTACTCATTAGGGGCCTAGAGTCGACTGGTGGAAAACTTAAAAAAAAATCTATCTTTCCGGCACACTGTCTGATATGCAGCTTGATGGACCACATTTGCCTTTTGGGGGAAATGGCCTAGGATGGTCTACAGATAAGAGAGGGCAACCACCTCTAGGTGTTTGGAGGGACTTAAAGACACAATTCAAAGGATGAAATTCATGTGAACTTATCAAAATAGATGGTGGGACTTTCCAAAATAGTTACACTGACATGCGATGATGATGTCATTTTGAAGCCAAGGGAGAACAATATATTCATACACATTGTTGACACAGTTAGGTAGTATTTTTAAAGTTTCACTTATTTATGTGAAAAGCATAATTACAGAGGGAGAGAGAGAGGGAAGAGAGATACGGAAACAGAAACTATTCCAACTGCTGGTTCACTCCCCAGTTGGCACAGCCAGGCCAAAGCCAGGAGCCAGAATCTTCACACGGGTCTCCAGTGTAGGTGTTGGGGACCCAAGCACTGGGGCCATCTTCCATTTCCTTTCCAGGTGCATTAGCAAGGAGCTAGATTAGAAGCGGATCATGCGGAACTTGAACAGGCAGCAGCTTAACTTGCAATGCCATCATGCTGGCCTCCAGGTAAAGTTCTTAGAAGCTGAGAATGCCTTCTGAAAGTCCTGCATGTATTTAATAAGAATAAACTGAACACTCTCAACTTTTTAGGTACTAGAGGCTGGCCTAGAGAGAAAGGCCCAGAGGGATGCAAATGATCACTTGCACTGAGGTGTCCTCAGACTCCAGAAGCAGAGAAGAGAGGAGTTGTTCCCAAATCTTTACTATTATGTTACTATTATTGGAATATACACCATGGGGAGGCTTATGTATCATAACAGGCTGTCATTGCATTAAGAAATAAAAAGTGATCAATCCCTAAGCATAAATTTCTCTGTATAGTACTGTTAGATAATCACTTAATGAAATTTAAAAAAAAAAGAAGAAATGTTAAACAGCTGTGTGCTTGGCAAGCTATGGAACACTATGAGGCCATGAAGACCGACTGCCAGTGGAGGAGGGATACAACAGGGATGTGAACTGGCTCTGAGGTTTGAGCCGTATCTTGCAGGAAGAGTAGGAATTCATAAGATTTACAAGGTGGAGGTGGGTGGGGGGGTAGGAGGGGAGAACAGGATTCCAGGCAGAGAGAGAAGAATCTGTTAAGCTGTCTATGAGTGTGTTTTACACTTGGTGAGTCATTTGACGTATCTGTAGACCTAGAGCGCTTGTGGCAGAGAGAGGGCAGGTGAGGTCAGAGAAACAGAATCGTTATATTTGATATTTCCAGGTGCTTATTCTGTGCCAGGCCCTGGGCAAAGCACTTCAAGTGCATATGACATTTAATCTCCCAAATAACATGTGAGGGTAGGGGTAACATCAATGTCTCCATTTTATAGTGAAAGGAGATCAGAAACTAGCTACTTCAGGACCAGGGCCAGCCTACACATTCAGAAGGTGCCCTGATTGCTCAAGGTTCCCAAACACAGCAAGGGAATATCACAAAGTGTTTCCAGTCTACAGCAAAATGAGAAAAGTAAGGTCTATAAAGTAATCCCCCACCCCCGCCACCTAAAGTCATACAGTTAGTCAAAGAGGGATCTGTATAGGAGATTTCTAGGTCTGGGGCAGAACTTAGCTAATACCTTCATGTAATCCTACCCCAACTGAAACCCCCCTGGCCATCAGACATTCCCTGAAGACCAGGACACTGCTGACCAAAGGCAGGCCAGGAGCATCATCCACCAAACAGGAACATGGACATGAGCTGGACACACAGATACCTTAGTCTCAACTTCATTTTGAAGAACTTTTACCCCAACTCCTAGGGGAGCTCTGAAATGAAGCGATAGCTGCCTAGCTCCTTGCTCTGCACTTTGTAAATAAACAGCTAGTATTTGTCCCCCAAAGTTTAAATAGTTATTCGGTATAAGATCTTAACCTGAATATAAGTTTTTCTTAGGTTTTCTTATAAAAATATTCCTTTTATGAAATTACATTAACAGAAGGTGACAGCAATTTTTCAATGTTCTTGTCAAAATTGAGAATTGGTAATCCTATGACATTTCTCCAAACCTAGGAATCCCTGCTTTTGCCCAGCAGGCTATGCTGCCTCACTAAGAGTTGGGTAAACTACTACAGACTCCACACTGATGCTGTAATCATGAGAGGCCTTACTGAGTGCTTCTAACAGTAAAGTCAAAGATTAGATTTTTAGAGGAATTACTGTGGTTAGTAGCGAGGATGAACAAGGTGAAGACAGGGAGATTAGCAATCACACCAGTCAGCTAGGAGCGGATGAGGTTCTGGAATGTTGACTCAGGGGAGAGCATGGGCAAAAAGGAGTAGCTTCAAAAGACACTGAAGTGGAGCTGCCTGCAGCGCTGGCATCCCATGTGGGCAAGTGCCAGTTTAGGTCTCAGCTGTTCCACTTCTGATCCCAGCTCTCTGCTAATGTGCCTGGGAAAGCAGTAAAAGACATCTCAAGTACTTGGGCCCCTGGAGCCCCAGACAAAACTCCTGGCTCCTGGGCTTTAGCCTGGCCCAGTCCTGGCTGTTGCAGCCATTTGGGGAGTAAGCCATCAAATGAAAGCACACACATACATTTTCCCTCTAATTAATTAATTAATTTTCAAAAAAAAAAAAGCCACTCGTTTGGTGATTGATGAGGTATTGGGTATACAGGAGAGAGAGAATTAAGAAGCATTTCCAAGTTTCCCACCTTTGATTTAGATGTACTTTGATTTCAAGGATAATCAGATGACCATGGTTTTTAAATATTGATTCCATCTCAACAAGCTTCTGGGAAACAATCTTTCAGTGTGGTCATGAGACTTGACTTGTGTTCAAACACTCAAGCCCTAAAAATTATTTTGCTACATGAAGAAAACATTTTTAAAAACGTACAAAATTAACCCTGGCATGCATACCACATGCCATGCCTGGGCGCCACGGTACTGTGATCACTGCCTGTCACCCTCGGTTGTTAAGATGTATCAGAGAAAACAGGGAACTGGAAAAATGTTTGGAAGGTTAGCAGGTTATTCCGGACCTATCAGAAAGGCTCAACTAATGGTCATCAAGTGCTTTGAGATCCTCAAATGAAAGATGCTCAGAAGAATACATTAACGCTGACTCCGGCGATGTAGAAAGAGGTATCTTTAGTTATCCAGAAGAGCTTGGAGATAAAAGCTAATGACTCCGTGACTCAGAAGCAGCTGCAGCTGGCCTTCCCTCTGAGAGGCTCTGCTAGTGAATAGTAACAAATCAAACGCACCCTTTAAAAATATGAACACACTTGGGGTGACAGCAGCTTCCTGAAGACAGAAATGAATTGAACACAATATCCATCTCTGGACAATGAAATTCACATTCCCTTCCCCCGCCGCCCCAATTAAAGGGAAAGCCTGTCGGCCTGACAATCTGCCCTTCAGTGTCTCAGACCCAGGCCGAGGGCAGATCTGGTGACCTCCTCCTGAATAAAAAGGGGAAGGGGATTGGGCAGTAAATTCTGTCCTGGCGAACATCAGCTCGGCAGTAAATCGGAATCCTCTCCGTGCCCTCTTTATTATCACATTCACAGCATGAAGTTATGAGCTTCCTCACAGCTCCTGCTATAAAAATGTGATGGATGGTAGGGAAACCTCAGGGAGTTAATCTATTCTTCCATTAAATTTTACTTTAATTGGTCTGTGAGTCAATCAGAAGCTCACTAGACAGTGAATTAAGAAAGAAAAGAATGAAATAGAAGAAGAGCTTTCTTTTGCAGTTACTATATTATAATGCAGGATTATTCTTCCATTGAAAGAGGACTGAGACCATTGGTCCATACCAAAAAAAAAAAAAAAAAAAAAAAAAAAGGAAAAAAAAAAAAAGAAAAAAAAAGAAAATTCTAGGCTGAGGAAAGAAAATGAGAGAAAAACAGGCAACCATGAATCCTCCTCACGGGTGACATTAATACATATGACATTTACACACATTCACATATCCCACCAAGGAAACCATCCTTCTCAGACGCTCCACCCCCGCCAGGAGTAATTAAAATGAGAGACATACAGACACACAACACACACACACTGAACTTGAATCACTGCCTCCAGGAAAATCAACACAAAGAAAAATAAGCAGCTAAAGAACCTCTATCAAAGGTAACACAACTCCATAGGTAAAAAAAGAAGGTGGATTTTTAAAGACTAAAGATGGATTGGCTCAAATGTTCCTGGCTTTGGTCAGTCAGATGTTTGTGCAGCATGGAGGGCCATAATGGGCTCTGATAAAGATTCTCAGAATCTAATAATGGCCTCTCTGGAATTCTTGTCTAATTAGTGGAATAAGGAGCGAGCCAGCTTGGAATTGAGCATTGCTAGAGATGACGGAAAGGGGAGGGGAAAAAAAAAAAACCAACCCAAAGCTGAAAGAAAAATAAGCCAGTGTGAAACAGAAGGAAAACAAGAAAACAAGAGCAGCCATGGCTTTTTCAACTGGGCTCCAGCCCTGACAGGGGAAGTTTATGCCTTGAAATATATGATAATAAGGTTTCATGGGAGCAAAGCCCTAGGGCCCCAATGTCTCTCTGTAAACAACGGACTTCAGGGAAAAGCCAAGGTTTGAGTAATGCACTCAGTTCTCCACTCAGGAGGGAAAAAAAAGGCAAAAAGCAGTGAAGGCAGGAAATAGCTCCCTTTATTACAACTCTAGACTGCTGGGTCACAGCCAGTGCTCTCTGAGGGCAAAGGCGATTGGTGGCCAGGGCAGAAACCCGGATTGTTCCATGTTGGGACAAGGAGTGTAAGCCTCATCAGGCTGCAAAACCTGAGGCCGAAGAACCCAGTACAGAGCTGCCCAGCTACCCTCAGTAGATAAGCCATATATTCCAGAAGCCAAGTGGCTTATGGTACACTGTGGGGTCACAAGTTTTCCTGGAGGAAACCAGGAGGACCTAATCCAGGATCCCCTGGTACTGCAAGGGGTTAAACGTGAATGTGGTCTGCATACCTGCAGAAGTACTGCCAGCTGCACTCCACGCAAACCGCTGGGGTTGACTGGCTCCCTTCTGAGACTAGGGTCAGGTAGAGCTCAAAGACAGCCGTAAGCAACTGCTAACTGATCAAAGTTCCTGGTGCAAATCAGTCAGATTGCTTTGAAAATTCTCCATCCTCAAAGGCAACAGCCCTAGCCTCTCTGTGTAAATGGAAGGCCAAGGGACGGGGCCCTACTCTGTCAGGCGACATTTGAGATTTGTTCCACCATATATATTAACGAGGTATTTGTTGCGGCCTAATCACCCTCAGGTTCAGGATCAGAAGGGGCCTTGTTTCAGGCTGGGAGGCTGAAGTGTGAAAAGGTTACTTCGTCACCACTAGCCTCTAGCGATGCTGCCACATCACACATGGGGCTTCTTGCGCCTTGGACAGGAAGTCAGAGCCAGGCCTGACCCCTGGATGAACTCGATGCATTTTCAGACCAGGGGCCCTGATGAATCCTTGGGGACAGCGCTGCTGTGAGCCTGCATATGTGTTTACTCCTCCTCCGTGTGTGTGTGGGGAGGTGGGTGGTACGGAAGGAGGACGTTGAAGGTTCTGGATAATTATGAAAACGAAATTGTTGGCAGCAGGCTTCAGGCTCAATTTGGGTTGACAGCTCCTGAACAGCTCGTCTGAGGTTTGCCTGGGCCAGCGCTGGTTTGGTAGCTGTGTCGTGCACATTGGTGCCACAGCTGACACAGAGAACAGACCCAGAAACCTCAGCTGGAACAGGTAGATGACTCCTGATTTCACATCCTTCCTCCCCAGGCAGGGCCAAGAAAAACACAACAAAACCAGCCTCAAACCAGGGACTCAAAGCATGTGCCAGCTGAAGAAACCAGGCACGAACAGCGTGTAGCAGCAAGGACTTAAAAGTGATCCTAAAGAGATGTGATACTGACATCTTTCCAACCCTCCCTTCATAGACATCATCTTCCTAACTGTTTCCATTTGAAACCAACTGGCTGGAGAACCCTGGGAGTTTTCCCTATTTCTAATTACACTGTCCCCAAAACACAGCTCTCCTGCCTTCTATGCTTGGGTGAGAGTTTTGTCAAAACCTTGTCAAGATCTCAAGGCTGCTGACACGTCCTGAATCTAGAAGGACTGTGCTTCCTGAATCCTGATAATAGGCTGAATACCAAAGGGGTTAATGAGGGCGGGTGAGGCAACATTTCCTGCCTGGAGGAGAATGGCATCCAACAACACGAGAAGCATTTTCTTATGATTTTTCTTTGTGTGTGCGGTACAGGCTTCCCCTTGGAGCTTCGTGGGGGAGGGGCTGAAGCCGACTCACTAACCTGCCTGGCATCTGGCTTCCAGCAGGGAAAACGGCTCATCCACCTCGCCCCTCGGGCTTCTTTAACTGAATTAGCCGTATTAAGTGCCTTGGTAGCCCAGGGAATGAGTGTCGTCGATCAGTGCCTGGGAAGGCATGTTTGCAGGGTATAATTCTGCCGGAGGAGAATGGACTCCCCAGCACATGGGCCTAAACTGCAGAGTAACAGGGCCTTAAATCTCCAGTTGCAGATTTACAGCCTCCATTCTCCTTCTTTACTGCAAATACAATCCGGCAGTAATGGTCTAACACAGCAACACCATCACCAACTGGCTGATGGCTCGCATAAAAGCAATGTCAACCAAAAACTATGAGTTTATAAAAGGGAACAAACCCTCAACAGTGACAAGAACATGAAGCCCATTAACAATTTAAACACTCTTCATTTTTTATTTCCCACCTTGAAGCTGTTACTGCTGATAGAAAGCTTCTCAGTGGAGTTTACCGCAGCAAGGAAGGGCTAGGAGAGCGAGCTTGGCTTCTAAGACAAGAGGTTACACAGCCTGAGTCACTGGCTGTGTGGTCTGAACCTGTGTTCACAGGAACGCCACCTGATAACCTGGAGCTTAGAAGAAAGCTTCTGAACATGGCAGGTATGATAAACTCACTCCCATTATAGGCCTATCAAATTATTCTCAGGAATTGCGCCGTCTAAATATGTCTGGCATAGGACTTCCTGGCCTATTGGATGTACTGACACTTGGGCCTGCAGTATAGCAGGAACTGTAGAACTGTCTCAGAGGAACTTTAGTGACACTCAGTGGGGATGGTGATGTTTAATGTTGCCTGAGGTTTGATTTCAGCCATGGCCCTAATCCCTTGCAGGGACATTGTCACTCCAATTGATCCCTTTGTAAATGGCCTCTACCTGGGCTGTGATGGGAAGTGTAATTTGTCACACAATCAGTCTTCAGGTCATCAGATACAAAGGGCATCAGGCATTCGCCCCACCCCGTATAGAACTCTGCCATTGAAAAAATACAATGGCTGTGGGATTGTCTGGGAAAAATGCTTGAACAAGTCTCCAACTCTTTTCTCTCCATTCCTTCCCCTCCCTCACCCAAGGAAGATGTGATCTTGAGGAGAGGGGTAAGCCACCACCGGGTGATTGACAGAAATTCTTCCCTCTGTGGGCCAAATCAAACAAACCCAATGAGAACAGAGGCCTTGTTGCCTATGTAATTTCAAAACTAGAGATTTCCTCATGTAGTAAACATTTTTTCTTTCAAAACAGGGTCTCAGTGCTGCTTCTGCAAAGGGGGAAGAAAAACCAAGAGAGACCATGTTGAATATGGCCACATATCTCTTCACAAACAGTGCCAACGAAGTTAAAGTCCCTGATTTACATATATTGTGCTGATTATTTGAGCAATTTCACATAAAATTTAATCTGTACTAATGAGCCTGGGGGAAGCGCAGATAAAACTAAGAAATAAATACTTCCTTTGCAGTAAAAGGAATATCCATTTATGGATATGTGCATATGTAAACTGCAGATTCCAGTGATGCACCAACTATAACAAGAATATCTGGATATTTGTGGCACTTTAAAACGGCAGTACCTCACAAAGGACTATTAATCTTGCCCATTGACTCCTAACCTGGGATACTATGAAGGAACAGATGGTTTCTCTCTGTTTTTGCTACATTCACACAGGTTTTGAACTGAGTGGCTATCACACCTGTTAGTTTTAAGGAAGGAAAATAAGAGGATGCAATAAAAGACAAGAAACAAGATAGGAACAAAATTGGAGTTGTTCCCACCCGTCTCCAGTGGCCAAGGAAGTCCACTACGCCAATAATTCTAGTAGTGTAGAAAATAATTGGCCTTCAAGCCTTCTAATGACCAGCACTAACATGGCTCCGCTTGCAGGGTGGACAGCGTTGAAGGAAGTAGCAGAATGCCTGACAGCCATTCTGGACCTGTACAATCATAAATACTACTCCATCCCCACATTCCAGGAACAAAGTCCTTCCTTCCTCCCATGTTCCTAAACAAAGGGGACAACAGTATGTTCAGTGGGAACATCTTGAAATAAGATATCTCTCCCCAAATGGAAGGAAGTCGCAGGGGAGATTGACGCCATAAAGGCAGTTCTATCCTATTGAAACGCCAGCAGATGGGGTCATAAACATTTCCTTCTCCTCTTGCTAACAGCCACCGAGTCAGCTTCATCTTTATCTTTATCTTTATCTTCCTGTCAGGTCATAAATACCTCTCACTCAAGACTCACTCACAGCTGGACCACGCCAGGCCAGTTTACTTCCTGTAAAGGGTTCATGGCAGCAAACATTGACAAGGAAGTGGAGAGAAAACAACTAAAACATTGCTGATGACACACAGTTCCAGGCAGTCAAGGGAGCTCCAGAGAAGGGGCTTGGTCAGACCAAGACATAGCCAGATTGCTCCAAAGAACATGAAGAATCTACATGAGAGATGCTGTCACAGCAAAGAGGCATTGAGCAACTAGTTAAAAATTAGACTTGCAAACAAACCACAATAAAGGAGCTACCTAGTGCTATGGGCTTTTGCTGTTTATTGTAGAACATCCACAAGGATGCAGGGGTTCTTGGCAGGTGTTCAGAGGTCAGGCACTTACCTGAGCCATAACTGCACATAGGGGGAACAAGAACTCAGAGAGTAGTCACCCCAGGCCAAGTCTCTGGGCAGGAGAGAGGCTGGGGGGCGGGGTAGAACTCTCCTCTTGAACTCTCAGAATCCACACCTGGCTCTCCTTTCTTCCAGGAGAGCTGTTTTAGGCTTGGGAAACCATCTTCCCAAGGGACTGAGGGCAGCCCTGAAGTGATGGAAGCAGAAACGGTTGGAACCTGGAAGACGGCAGCTGTCTTCCTCTCTGACTCGGCAGCAGCAGCAAATGCCCCTCTTGAATTCTTGGGGTATTTGTGTTTTTCAAGCATGACTGTGGTCTGTATGAAAAAGAACTCAGAATTTTTCTAGAAAGCAAGAGTTTTCTGAACACATTCTCATAAGCAATCAAGGCGTTCTCAATAATCCCAGTGAGTGGCTGCTGAAGATTCCGAGTAAATGTGTCTTCATTATATCTTGAGCATAGCTGATGTGTCCTAGTTCTTTTTACTCAATCTTTTGATTTTCACATGTGCTTTTAGATAGCATGTGACTTTAAAGTGAGAACATGAAGATAGCCTTAAGTTTTTTATGGTAGTTACAGCAAATAGATTTGAGTCCCAGTACTGATGTTTTATGACTTTTGGGACAGTTCTTTAAGCTCTCTGTGCCTCAATTTCTTTTTCTAAAAATGGGCACAATGATAGTCTCGTCTCATCAGGTTGTTATAAATTAACACACAATCCACTGAGACCAAGGGACTGGCACATGTCAAAGAGTATGTATATGTTAACTTACAGACAGAAGGCAAGGCTTAGATACTTTAGTTCTTTAGATGGGACCTAAAGCAAATACATTAATTATGTTCTTTACAATGTTTTGGATTTATTTAATTTCATTTTCTTGAAAGACAGAGAAAGAGACAAGAGATCTCTTTTCGAGGTTTACCCCACCCCCGGATGACTGCAACAGCCAGGGCTGCACAGGAACCAAGTTGAGAGCCAGGAACTCATGCTGATAAACTGCGATTAACTGCTATGCCAAGTACCCATTCCAGCTACGTCCTTTACTTTTAAAAACATTTACTAATTTATTTGAAGAGAAAGAGAAAGGAAGAGAAAGGAAAGGAAGGGGTGAGAGGGAGAAAGGAGGGGAAGGGAGGGGAGGAGAGTGCTTAATCTTTCCACCAAAATGCCAACCTTGACTTTGTTCCCTCATTGCAGGCATTCAGTACGAAATTTCTGGATCAATGAATGAATGATCAAGATGACTTTTTTTTTAATTAAGGCAAACAGGTTTTAATGATAAAGAAACCAATGATCAGGTTTTATAGAGAACTGAGTAGCTTTTTTAAAAAAGATATATTAAAAAAAAACAACAACAACAACAAACCAGAGCTTCCATCATCCACTGGTTTACTTCCCAAATGGCTGCAATGGTTAGGACTAGGCCAGGGCAAATTCAGAAGGCAGGAACTCAATACAGGGCTCCGACATGGGTGCCAGGGCGCCAATGACTTGAGCCGTGAACTGCTTCTTCACAGGTCCTGCATTAGCAGGAAGCTGAAGTTAGAGCTGGGGCTGGGAATCAAACCCAGGTGCTCTGATGTTGGACATGGGTATTCTGACTAGCATTCCTATCTTTGATGCTAAACACCTACCCCCAGTTATATTCTTTAAAAGATCCAGTTCAGCTGAATATTAGATGCCTGACAATTTCATAAATGAAGTGGATTTCCCTTTGCAGTTCTTTGTCAACCTTCTCCCACAACTAGCAACCCCCTGGTGTTTCCTGAGCACAGCTGTGCATGCTGAGGCCTCTCAGCCCTGGAACTTGCACTCCTGCTTCTGTCCTCACCACCTCCACCTGCCAACATCACAGCACGGCAAAGGTTCTCTCCTTCAGATGAAAAGTGTTTGTTTTATTTTTCTCAGACTTGATTCAAATAGAGTTCTGGAACTGGAAGTTATAGTAACCAAGTGGTCTCATTTTTGCTTTCACTGCAAAGTTCAAGTGACTTGCTTAACCACAGCAAGCTATTGCCCTGGAGTCCTATTTTGGCCTCCAAACACTGCGAGGGAGATCCCTGAGGGCAAGTGGCCCAAGCCTCCTGGTGCTCCTCATCACTGACATTTGAGCAGAACCACCACTGTTGGATCACAGTGTCCAGCACAGGGTGTTTCTGAAAGGTTATCTGAGTACACATCTTAACTCTCCTGTGGGTTCCAAGTGGCTTGGACACCTCCAGTCCCATCCCCACAGTGCTTAGGACAGGAGGCACATAGTAAACCTTCACTGAATTACACAGATATGAACTTATAAAAGAGGGAGTTAAACAACTTTTTCGATTCCACTGATTCTTACCTCTTAAAATACCAGAGCTCTTTCTAACCCAACTGTTGGAATTGGATTATCGATTTCAGGGCCCAATAAGTAAACGCCTTCATTTTCCATAGGAAAGTTAACAGGAACTGTCATTTTTTATATATATATATATATATATATATACACACATATATATATATATATACATATATATATATATATATATATATATATTAATTATATACCCCTTGCTTCTAAAGTTTCTGAGCATGTGCCTTGTGCACTTGCTGTGTGCCCTTCACTCATTGCAAGGCATGCACTGGGTACCACTGATGGGCACTTTACTGGAGAAGTAGGAGACAATCTGCCTTCTGGAGTGTCCCCTTCTGCTAGGAACAATTACGTGCAATGCAAGTACAGACCTCTGAACTAAGCACTGCAGAAGCAGGCACATGATAATGATGGTGAACAGCACAGGAGGGCCAGGGAGGCTGAGCAGGTGCAGATGCTGGAAGAAGCTGCCCAGACTACATGATATGTCTCTTCTTGTCTACTGTGGGGGCTTCCAGTTGGTGAACCAAGCCCCGACTTCTGATTTGCTCCCTCAATCATTCATTTTTCTTTACTCAGTGATTCAGGGTAATCTCCTTTACTTTCCTCATGAAAGTTCAACATGTTGACTAAAGTTTGATTATATGTGTATTTTTTCCAGCTGGAGACAGTAATAGTAATAATATATGAACAATGTTTAATTTTTCAACGTGCTTTTATTTACTTGAGAAGCAGACATACACACACAATGACAGGGAAAGGATGAAGGAGGAAGAAAGAAATAAAAGGACACAGAGAGCAAAAACTTCCATTACCGGTTTACCGCCCAAATGCCCACAATGGCAGGGGATGGGCCAGGCAGAAGCCAAGAGATGAAAACACCATCCAGATCTCCCATGGGGGTAGCAGGGACCCAACTACTAAAGCCATCACCTGCCACTTCCCAGGGTGCGCGTCAGCTGGAAGCTGGAATTGGGAGCTGAATCTGGAACCTGCATCCTGGAACTCGGATACCGGAAGCAGGCATCTCACTAGACCAAATGCACAGCCCCGGAATGTTTGTGTGTACCATTCTCATTCTTAACTAACTCAGCTGTGCTTCAATTTTACAATGTTACTCTACTCCTAGAAACTGTCTTCATGAATCTCCCCAGGGGAGAAAATCGGAAGAAAGACAGCACTATTACAACACCTCCCTTATTTTCTTTATCATTTGAATCACAATCTGTAAATCACCTGACTCGCTGTTTTAATTCTTTATTGTTAGTCTTCCCTGATGAACATTCTTCCTTGAAGAATGTAAAACACCAAGGAACTCCACCTACCTTGTCCATCCTTCCTCCCTATTCTCTTTCTTTCCAAGATTTATTTATTTATTTGAAAGGCAGGGTGACTCTGTGTGTGTGTGTGTGTGTGTGTGGTGTTTGAGAGAGTGATAACGTGAGATAAAAACCAAGAGAGAGAATCTTCTGGTTTATTTCCCAAATGGCAGCAACAGAAGGGACTGGACCAGGACAAAATTGGGAGTCAGAAACTCCACTGAGGTTTCTAGTAATGGAGGTAAGGTTGGGTCATTTTCTGCTGACTTCCCAGGTGTATTAGCAGGAAGTTGAGTCAGAAGTGGGGCAGCCAGAACTTGAACCAGCGCTCATACAGGATACCAACATCACAGGTACCTAACCTCCTACACCACAATGTCAAACTTGACTTTATTCCCTCATTGCAGGCATTCAGTACAAAATTTCTGAATCAACGAATGAATGATCAATACAACTTTTAAAACAAATTAAGGCAAACAGGTTTTAATAATAAAGAAGCCAGTATAAGGTTTTATGGAGAACAGAGTAGCTTTTTTTTGAAAGATATATTTTATTTTTATGAAAACTCAGATATACAAAGAGGAGGAGAGACAGAGAGGAAGATCTTCCATCCATTGATTCACTCCCTAAGTGGCTGCAATGGCCAGAGTTGCGCTGATCCAAAGCCAGAAGGCTGGAGTCTCTCCTGGGTCACACACGTGGGTGCAGGGTCCCAAGGCTTTGGGCTGTCCTCGGCTGCTTTCCCAGAGCACAAGCAGGGAGCTGGATGGGAAGTGGAGCTGGGATTACAAGCGGCATGTAAGGCGAGGACTTTAGCCACTAGGCTACTGCACCAGGCCCGATTAGCTCTTTTTTAATCCATTTATTCTCTTTTAAATGGTGAACTATGCCTTGCCAATCCTTCACCAAAGAATTATTGAATGTTTTCACTGTAAACGGTACTACATTAAGATCTGCAGCTTAGGGCCCGGCGGCGTGGCCTAACGGCTAAAGTCCTCGCCTTGAACGCACCAGGATCCCATATGGGCGCCGGTTCTTATCCCAGCAGCTCCACTTCGCATCCAGCTCCCTGCTTGTGGCCTGGGAAAGCAGTTGAGGACGGCCCAATGCCCTGGGACCCTGCACCCATGTGGGAGACCTGGAGGAAGTTCCTGGTCCCTGGCTCCGGATTGGCACAGCACCAGCCGTGGTGGTCACTTGGGGAGTGAATCATTGGACGGAAGATCTTCCTCTCTGTCTCTCCACCTCTTTGTATATCTGACTTTGTAATAAAAATAAACAAAATCTTAAAAAAAAAGATCTGCAGCTTAGTAGTGAAGATGTTGCTTGCCCACCTGCTTGCCATGTGGGTTTTGGGTTTGAGTGGGAGTGCTGACTCTGTTCTTTATTCCATCTTCCTACTGATGTCACACAAGCAGGGAAGTAGTGGGTAGATACCTCAAGCGCAAGGGTTCCTACCATCCACTTGGGAGACCTAAATTACATTCTCGGCCCCGGGGTTTTGGCCTGGCCTAGCCCTGGCCCTGGATGGTGCAGGTATTTGGGGTGAATGAACTAGTAGATGAAAGATCGCTGTTTCTCTGCTATTTAAATTAAAAAAAATTAAAAATTAAAGAACTTTAAGATGTTTACAACAGAATACTTGCCTGAAGAAGTTTAAACAAAAAGAACAATATGAAGTAGTAGTGTAAGACAACAAAAGACAAATACAAAAAGAAGTAATGAAGTCAACATGGATTTTCCCGTCAACGAAGGAAGAAATTGTCTTAGCTTGGAGTTAAGGGCTTCCTGCAGTGATGATGCTTTGGGTTGCAGATAAGTTGGGTTTCTACCAATGAAAAGGATTCAATAGAAAGCCTTTAAAAAATCTAATAGCTCAATAGACTCCAAGTTTAGATAATATGTTTTTAAAATGTTCATTTATTTGAAAGGCAGAGTGACAGAGAGAGAGGGGGAGAGAGAGAAAGAGATCTTACATCTGTTGGGTCACCCACCAAATGGTTGCAATGGCCAGGGCTAGGAACTTTATCTGGGTCTCCCACATGTGTGGCAGGTGCTCAAGCACTTGGACCAGCCTCTGTTGCTTCTTCTAGGCACACTAGCAGGTAGCTGGACCCAAAGCAGAACGGCTGGGACTTGAACTGGTACTCTGATATGGGATGCTGGCATAGCAAGCTGCAGGTTAATCAAAGTGCCAGCCTCCAGATAAGAATTAATGAATCAAATGCTTTGGGATCCTCCAATAGAGGGTAGCTTGCCGATGCAAAATAGTTCTATTAGATTAGTGGGCTGGCTCTCAGAGCAGGTTTTTAATGTCTTTAAGAAAAGTCTAATCATGCCCAGTCAGTTTTTGTTCCATTAGAATTTAAAAGGTCAAATTTCAAAAGCTTAAAAAAGTGATTGAGAATAGCAAGGTGCACTTAACCTTCACCACAGCTCAACTACTGCTATCACAGTATTGAAAACCCACACCTTGTATTTAGAATATTAAGGCTTGATCATTCTTTCCTGAGGCTATAGTAAAAATAGAATTTCAGGAAAACTTAAAATCGCAATTTGAATTTTACTACAAATTATGGCTCCCTGATGCAAGCTTGCAAAGATGGCTCCTCTGGACCAGCACAGAGGCCTTTTCAGCAAGCGAGGTGTGGTGGCTGGGAGGCCCAACTACCCAGAGAGGGAGTAATCTTTCAGAAACAAGGGTTGTTACGATTGTGACGGATATGACAGCCCACGAGGAGCCCACGTTTTCGAAGCCTGCTGGTGGGTTGGAGCTCCGGTTCTTGACCCAAGGCATCCCATCGAGGGTCTCCCATGGTCACCTACAGTTGCTGTGTGATCACCGCCTGCCTTTTCTCACACACTCATACCTCCGTGGCGTCTTCCAGGGTTCACATCTGCTTTCATTTACTGCCACTTTATAATATGCTTTATACAAAAATAATTCATGACAGCCGGTACACTCCATCACCATTTGAGGGAGGATTTTATTTTCTACCCTCATCTTTAAACTATCCCTTTCATCAACTGGAGGTCAGAAATTAGCCTAAATATGCGATTTTCTCCTGTTTCTAAAACAAAACAAAATGAAAAACCCCAAAAACAGCTTTTTGGCATTGGTTAATTTAAAATCATAATTCTTTATTTTTACAATCCTGTTATAAAACTCCATCTATCAGGAGTTATAGTTGCACTTCTGATACTTCCACACCTGCAGATATATAGGGAATTAAAAAGTGGATTAAGAAACGTCATCATAAAGCAAACAAGGTCCTGAGGGAGAGGGCCTGGGAGATGAGTAAGTTAGTATAAACGGAAGATGCCAAATGGTAATAAAACCAAAATGGGAAATCATGAAAATAAAATAACTGTGTATTAAACATATATCTGGGCCAGCTCCTCTGCGCTCATGTTTTGCAATATTAACTGTTTAAACCTGCTGAAAATGAGAGCTTGGAGTTCTCAGAATCCTTTAATTCGGTTAAACATCCGCTACCCCGAAAGCACTCCACAGCATCCCATAAAACATTATTTATCTGTGTGCGTTAACTGCACGATCCTGTAATTTCTAGAATAAATGCTGGGTGTAAATTGTTGTTTATGTTGGATCCTGACTGTCTTTACGAGAAACAAAGTGAAAACGGAATCTACACAGCTTTATTTCTTCCGTTAAAGTCTATTGTGCAGCAGGAAACATGCCTAGTGGAGTTTCTTAATGAACACTTATAAAGTCTGTTGGTTAAAACCAAGGAGTTGCATCACCTCCAAATGTACACCCTCTCCTCCGCTACACTCTTTTCATTTAAATCAAGCTAAATTAAAGTGAAAGTAGCACCATTCACATTGTTATAGTTAAGGGTCTGTCAGCATTTTCATCCAAAGCCTTGTTTGGAATGAGTTTATAACTTGAAGGGGACAAGAGGAAGATGGGGAGCAGGGAGGAGAGGAAACAGAAGAAGAATAAAACTTAAAATCAGATGAGCTTGGCCTGCAAAGGAGTTTTGTTTTTATTTCTCTTCAATGACTTGTAAAAGTCCATCTCAAAGCCAAAGATGGAGACAGCACGTTTGGTTGGGTTTTCTCAGTTTCCTAAAGGAGAGCAGGCAAAGGCATTGCAGCTATAAAATTGATTAAAACAAGAGATTCTTTATGTGCTTGGATTTTTCTAACAGAGATTAGATATCAGGAATTTCAGTGTCTCACCTCCCCTCCTTCTGACACACACACGCACAAAGCCCACAACAAAATTTCCCTTTCTTGCAAAGGAAACTCAGATGAGGGAAAATTATGAAGGTTTCAAAGTTACATATGGGTCAGACTACAGGAAATTCCAAAACTCTCATTGTGATTCCCTGAGTAAGCTGGTAGTGTATTCTTTTAAGGCACCATTGCTCAATTGCGAGTAAGAGTGGAAAGTCTTTCAACACACGCACACCGCATTCATTTAGCAAACTGCACAAATTTTAACCCAAGAATTTGCTGTGTCTGTGCGGTAGGTTGCTTCTACCCCATCAAACTGTGATGATTCCTTCTGAGCAATCATGACTTACCAGGTGAGTAACTAAGAAACTATGAAAGAGATTTGAACATCCTCCAAAGGGTTGGCATAGACCCCTGAATAAATAATATATATGAGAGAACAAGGGAGACAGAAAGTGCACCTTAGTGAACTTGTTTGCTATAGGACGGGAGGGCAGGGTCCTTGATTTTGATGCTGGTCTTTTCAGTTCAGCAGTTCTCGAGACCAAAGTCAGGTAAGGAGATAGTACTGTTTTTAATGAGAGAGAGAGAGACAGATCCCATAGCAACCCCAAAGCACTTTCTGGAAAATTCTCTTTGGCCTTGTGTTTGATATAAGCCATGATCCAGACATTTTTTTGTACCTACAGGTGTAACTGAGAAAGCAGCCAATGACTTCTAGGAAAAAAAAAATGTACTACCCTTACAATGAGCTTTACGAGAAGGAATACTGGGATAACATGCTACCATCTTGGCATTCTATTCTGCTCAAGATCTTAATTGAATACAACTGATACTCAAGTAAGTTTACCTTGACTTTAAGGGAACTCTTGGAAACCTTAACAAAGGAAGTAAGAGATCATAATAAAAGATGCATAATAAAAGAAGCGTGTATGTGTGTGTGCATATATGTGCACATGTAGCTGGTTACAGCATGAGGGAGTGGAGCTGGCACCATGGTGTAGTACGTTAAGCCTCCACCTGTGGTGCCAGCATCCCATATGGGCGCCAGTTCACGTCCTGGTTGCTCCATTTCCAAGCCATTTCCGTTTATGATCTGGAAAAAGAAGCAGAGTATAGTCCAAGTCCTTGGGCCCTTGCATTTGCATGGGAGACCTGGAAGAAGCTCCTGGCTTTGGTTTGGCTCAGCTCTGGCTTTTGCTGCCATTTGGGAGTGAACCAGTAGATGGAAAATCTCTTCTTCTTTCTATGTAATTCTCCCTTTCAAATAAAAATTAATCTTAAAAAAACAAACCCACAACATGAAGGAGGAACTCAGATTTATATCTTGTGCTTAAGTTTCCTAGTTGCATCAGCTCTTTGGGAGGTCCTTGCTGCTGTATTGTTATAGAACAGGTGCTATAGAGCATCTCTTGGGTTTTAATGGACACTAAGAGTTGCATTTGCTTCTCAGACGTTGAAAATTGGATAGAAATGGTTGCTCAGGTTAGAGACCCTCCAGTTGCACAGCATTGTTCTGGTTCCTCTGGGCACAGCGCTGTGGCCCTCTGCTCACCTGCAGCAGGTGGGAAGGGGCTCAGGCTCAAGCCATCTGAGCTCTGACAAAAGAGGATGCTCTGATGAGTTCTCTCTCTCTAGAGATTTGTGAGGCCAGACTACACAGAGAGAGGCCTGAAGCTGAGGGAGGGCCACAAATGCCTCCTGCAGACTTCCTAGTCCCCTGTGATCCTTTTGAGTTCAACCCTTTTATTTAAAAAAAAAAAAGATTTCTTTTTATTTATTGGAAAGATAGAGCTAGAGAGAGAGAGAGAGAGAGAAAGAAAGAAGTCTTAAATCCACTGATTCACTCCCCAAATGGCCTCAATGCTGGAGCTAGGATCTTCTCCCAGGTCTCCCACATTAGGGCAGGGGCCCAAGGACTTGGGCCATCTTCTGTTGCTTTCTCAAGTGCATTAGCACAGAGCTGGATCAGAAGTTGAGAAGCTGATGGATCCAGTGCGATTAATCAATCGGCTGATCCTCCCCTTGCAAGCGCTGGAATCCCACATGGGCCCTGGTTCATGTTTTGGCTGCTCTACTTCCCATCCAGCTCCCTGCTTGTGGCCTGGGAAAGCAGTGGAGTATGGTTCAAAGCTTTGAGACCCTGCAACCTCATGGAAGATGCAGAGGAAGCTCCTGGCTCCTGTCTTGATATTGGTTCTGCTCCGGTCGTTGAGGCCATTTGAATCATCAGATGGGAAGATCTTTTTCTGTCTCTCCTTCTCTCTGTAAAATCTGCATTTTCAATACAAATAAATAAACTGAAGAAGAAGAAGTGGAGAAGCCAAGACTTGAACTGGTGATGATGTGGGATGTTGGTGCTGCAGGCAGCAGCTTTACTCACTATGCTGTAAGGCCAGCACTAGATTCAACTCTTAATACCTTGATTGGGCTATTTTTCTTGTCAAGACAAGACCAAGTTAGAAATAACTAGAGGAAGAGTTTCAATGGAAAGATCAATGTAAGAACTGAGAAGGTTTTCAAGAGGAGTGTGGGATGTTTGCCAGACAACCCACGCGCCTCGAGACTCAAGACAGTGCTAGCAGTTTTATGAGCAATGGCTTCATTTCCCTCTAAAATTACACAAGTGGCATTTCTTGGTGTGAGCTTTATCCAGAGTATATTATAGTTGTTGTTTGCTCTGAAGGGACCCGAGTTAGGTGCAGGTTAGAATGGCTACAGGAGACTTCTATGCGTGGGTGCCAGGCTCATCTCCCTACCCCCTCACCCCTCTCTCGGGGCCCTGCTGCCTTCCCTCCATGATGGTAGACGGGACGGAGCCACTGCCACCTCTCACCTTCCCCATCTCCCTCTGTGAGGTCAAATGATGCCTTGGCTGCCTCCAGTGGGGGGGCAGGGAGGTGAGGGAGCAGAGTTCAGATAAACTTTTGATAAAGTGCCATAGCCAAGCCCTCATTAGAAGGTAGGAAAGGTCACACGGTAAAAAAAAAAAATAATAAGAAAATATAACTGCTTTCTTATGAGGAAAATATTATGAGTTCTTCCCCTTTTTCAGCTTTTATGGAAGGAGATTCTGCCAGTTCCTTCAGAAAAAAATAAGAAAAAGTAGTTTTAAAATGAGATTATGCACCTTCAGGGTGCCATTAGGAAGTTTTACTGTACTGAGATGACATGAAAGCTCTGGAATTAATATCCCTGAGATGCTTCAAACCTGCAATAGCAATTATTGTACTACGTGTCCCTGGATAAATAATAGGGCCATTCAACTAATTAGCTTCAATGATTTCAGCTCCCTGTAAATTCTCTCTCACTCGGCTATAAAAATAACACTAGGAAAACTTTTGGTAAGAGAAACTTCTTTCAGGAGATGTTTTCTTTTCCACTCCCACCCCTTCAGATCACAATGTATTAGGTATAAAGGAATTCCCGATTCTAATCACAAAGCTAGGATGGTACAGACAAAATTTGCCTGTATATTAATGGGCTCTTGCTCCTGAACGTTTTGATGTAAATACAATTCTTGCCTTCCACAGAAGACAAAGACGTTTAGAGAAATTGAAACCAGTTTCCTGGTACGCACTATAAGCACTCACATCTACATGGGTAACAGACGTGAATGCTGAGCGCATATACCCACGTGTGTATGATTAAGGATAAATGCAAGAATTATGGACAGCCACACTTCTGCCATGTTGTTGCCAGATTGGAGAACCGGACAACCTATTGGCTTTTTCACAGTGCTCACAGAACATACATTCACTGTTTTGTAGCCATGAGTGCCCACTAAATGCAAAGTATGCAGTTTCTTCTGTACTTTTCCTCGGCAGAAAAGTCAACTCACTTAAACACGGCATTGTTTCTCCTTAAAGTAGCTAGTGTTCCCCTGGACTTCCAACACCTTGGAATGATGGCTAAATCCTGTATGTTCAAAGCAGTAAAAACATGAGCTGCAGGCATACGGGTGAATGTTGTTCCAGCACCATCCGCTGTGAACTAAAAGTCTATGACGTGACACCCAGAGCCTTGCCTTTTCCTAAACCTGGAGAGTTTTGCTTTGGGTTTTCCTCTTCCTTGAGTGAATGGTTGTGGTTCCTCGTTCCCCTTTCTTGGAAATTTCCGTACAGACTGAAATGAGTCCAAAGCTCCTCCCAGGGATGGACTGCGAGATCTCACTGCGGGAGAGGCAGGAGGAGGTGATGAGCTTGTGAAGACGCGAACACGGAGAGAGTCGGGAACCTCTTCTTGGGATTTTCTTTTTGGTAATGAACAGAATATAATTAAAATGAAAGCCAGACAAAATGGCTGGATCTTAAATCAGAATTCTGTCCAACAGTGGAAGCAGCAAACATCTGCTTGCACTCATTAGAGGCGACCTCAGTATTTCCCGGCTCTCTCATTTTGCTCCTCAGAAGCAAGTTCTTACTCTTTTTCTTAGCCATATATTAAAAAAATTGGACATCTCCCCTATTTATGTACCAACACTTATTAAACATATGTATAAAAACTTCTGTCCTGCACTTTAGGATGAAGAATACAGTCCAACAGAATATAGTTCCATAATTGATTTTAAAAGCTCTGACTTCCCCTGATGTATCAGGTAATCACTACATTTAATGTGTAATCTTACAACACAGAAAAATTTCCCAATCAAAATTTTGGTTATTAAAATTTTCTCTGGGGTCCAGCAAGGTAACCTAGCGGCTAAAGTTCTCACCTTGAATGTGCCAGGATCCCATATGGGTGTCGGTTGTAATCCCAGCCATCCTGCTTCCTATCCAACTCCCTGCTTGTGGCCTGGGAAGGCAGTCGAGGATAGCCCAAAGCCTTGGGACCCTGCACCCACGTGGGGCACGTGGAGGAGTCTCCAGCCTTCTGGCTTTGGATCGGCTCAGCTCTGACTGTTGCGGCCACTTGGGGAGTGAACCATCGGATGGAAGATCTTTCTCTCTGTCTCTCCTCCTCTCTGTATATCTGACTTTCCAATGAAAATCAATGTAAAAAATAAATAAAAATTTCTCTGGTTTACACGGAATGTGGCTAGCAATGATGGTTTTGGTTGTACAGTTTTTCTGGGTTATTCAGGTGAGAGTCCCCCACCTCAAACTCTCTAGCCTCCTAGCTACCTAGGGGGCTTGAAATATCAACCCCTATAATTTTCCTTCCAAGAGATATGCAGCCTCAGCTTCTGTGCATTGCAGTCAGCTCGCCCTAGGAGGACATAAGTCACAATGTTTGTTTTCAAAATCTATTTTCCCCAATATTTCTCAATGAAATAAATTGTATAAATGAAATAAAACTGACATGGCAATATTTACTAAGTCACTGCCGTCTGTGCTCTGTGTAACACTCTGACGGGCGTCGGTTTCCCCTTCCTGTTCAGCTTGACAGGCAAGACAGCCAAGCAGAAAAGCATTTGCAAACAGAAGCATTTTTAAATTAACATGAATAAGGTTATAAAACGAGCAGATGTAGCTAGGTTGCTTCCTTCCTTCTTATCTCCATGCATTTGCCACCTTCTTGCTGGCCTCTCTTCTCACAGTATTTATCAGTTTTTAGTTTGCCCAAGTGTGTATGTATATGTGTATGTGTGTGTGTTGGGAATTTGCACCTGCAACTAGGGCAAGAAGGTTCAGAGAGGAGAGAAAAAGAGAAAGTGATGTAAATCAACCCAATGTAAACTCTATTGATGTTCTGATATTACATGCCAAATGATGGAAAGGCTGTTAAAAATTGATATTCCTCATTGAAAATGATTGTCAATGAAAATGGTATACTTAAAGATAGAGACATTTAGCAAAAAGGCCCTTTTTTAACATCAAGTGCACATGTAGAAACACACCAAGGTTTCCAGGGTCTTTTAACAGTGTTATGTCTTGGTCAGTTGGTAGCACCACATGGTCATATTTTGGCACTGGCAACGAAGGCGACTGGACCTCCACCAGCACTGTCGGACAACATAAGCTGTCCAACCTCTCGAGACAGCTGGGCAGAAGTGTCTTCAGGACTCCCTGCAGAGAAACTGCCCTGGGCTCAATGGCATGTTCTTGTTTTGCAGGTTCCAGACAGACAGCTCTGAAAGTCTTGTAAGAGATGGAAAGAGGGTTAACATGCAACCAAGACCCTGAAGGCTCCTTTGTTAGCAGGAGGAAGGGAAGGGAAGGGGAGTCAACTATAAATTAAAGGCATTCCTAGAGGTAGTCTGTGGAGGATGTATCATCAACGACTGTGGAATGTTATATCAACACGGAGGGGATAGTGGCCACCTTTTGGGATGGAATCTAGCCAACATCCCAGCATTCCCGACCCAAATGGTGCTGATGCTCCTGTGACTGCAGAAGGGTGCAAAGACCCCAACAGTCACAGTGGCCGCAGGTGCACGTGGTTAACAGAGCAACAGTTCTGTAGAACTGAGGTGCAATGAGGAGATTGAAAAACACAAAATGTACTTGGACAGTCTCACCAGCCTCATCAGCATTGGCCTCCTGTCACTGAAGGACATGTTCTTGTGTGTTAACAGCTCTATTTGAAAGCATTTAAAACAAACCTTACTGCCTACAAACCCTGGCTTCAGCTTGAGGAAACTCAAGGACTCCCGACTTAATGTCCCCTATAGTAACCACTGGCTGCATTCTTTGGTAATACATTCGGTGGCTCAGGCAGGCTTGCCTATTTTTACCTGTATTTCCAAACATGCATCCCAATTTTCTTACAAACACAAGTCTTCCATGCAGAACTACATATGACAGTCTTGGAAACGTACTGCAGATATCGTAAAAGATGGTCCAAACAGATTCTAATTTTACTTTGCAAGGTCTTTGTCAGTGAGGGACATCCTTAAATACCCAAAGATTTGGCTGGGAAGTCATGAGGAGGGAAAACATTGGTGGCTTAACACACTCTTGCCTTCTTTCTGCTCATCTTTCTTTTCCTCCTTGTTGCTATCTTGGTGGGAGATTCAATCTTGCTGCCTGAATTTGAGGGGATTTCACACTGCTCATCTCACCAATCAATTTTTACTGCTGTAGAGGATAATAATGATAATAATGCTATAGAAAAAAACTACCATGCCCTCTAACAATAACTTATTACAGACTTTAAAAAATAACTGTAGTGCACAGAGCTTCTTCATTTCTTGGAGCAGAAAAAAAAAAAAAGCTGGCAGTTGGAGCCTCTGAGATGGCCCTTCTATTTCCAGAACGCATGGAGGAGACTGATCTGCTCACCAAGGAGTGGGTCACATGGGTGAGAACAGTGGCTCGCTCCAGGGGTCTGCTGAGGACCAGCACCTCCTGGCACAGCTACCTTCTTGTTCCCAGTGCCAGTGAAGGGTACGACATGCCAATGCTTTATCATCCTTCATCCAGAAACTCAGGATGCTAAGCCAGCTAGAGTGATGCTGCTGGGTAAAGCTCATGGTCTGTATTCCCAGACAGTCCTCTACTGGTGCTTTTCTATCAAAATTTCAAGGGTCTTTGTTCACCTGGATAGTGACAACAAATTCTATTACAAAATCTAACTTGTTCTTCTGTTCCGTTTATCAGGAAAAAAAGTAAGATAAAGTTTTATTTCATCCCGGTGCACAGAGTTCCACATCCTTCCTGAGAACTCACCTGGTCTCCACAGGATGTGAAAGGATTGCCCCACAAGACACATCACACACCAGACTCTTCAAATGAAGTGGCTCCAACACACACGTAGTTCATTTTCAGAGCCAGAAGTCTTCCTTAAAGCATGAGTGTGCAACAAAGGAGTCTTAATGCCACTCCACTTTGTAATGCGCTGCATGCTAACAAGATTTATAGACATTACTGGTGCCGTTCAGGAAACTTGAATGACTTGCAGTTTCTCTGGATGAGATTTTAAAAAATCTTAAGGAGGTTGTGCAGCATACAAATGAACTCAGATGGCATTAGAAGTTGTTTCAAAGGACAACCATAGCGCTGCCTGTGGACTAGTCATGAAACAGACAGCAAAGACTTGTTTCGCTTCTCTTGGACAACCATTCTAGTATCACTGAAGAGAAACAACCATAAAGTTACAGCTGCTTTTAAAATGCCACTTAGGGGCAAACTGTATGGATGGGATACTACCGAACAGCTTTGGAAAAGGCCCAGACGTGCACTGTGATCACCCTGCTCTGCATTCATGGGAAAGAATCAACTAGTCCTCAGCAGTAGCCATACAGGCTTTCATGAGTAGATATGTTCACCTTTAATGTGATCCAAGTGCTTGATCAGACTCAGGATGATTAGCTAACACATTCCAAGATATTCTTAAATGTTGAATCTCTTACATTATATAGAAGTTGAGAGAAATAAGGTAAATGAAGGTTGGGGAATAATTAAAATTTTACGCAGATGTTTGGATGTCTGTAATTCTTTTGAAAATGGGAAACTCTACAAAGAATGCTGCTAAAATGACTCAGGCTATGGCTTCCAGTTAAATATGCTAAGACACAGCTATATACTTTGAGTGGGCTGTATAAAACACAGAATAACCTCTATTAAAAAGCACATAACAATGTCAAATCTTTAAGCTCTCAACTGGAGGATCTGCAATAAAATGAAATCACTAGGCAAAGAGTGGTCATTGCCACGATGAGAAGAAAAAAATAATTCAAAATTCCCATATCTATTATTATGTTAGAATAGTCCACTTTCTTCTCTGCATAATAACATTGAGCACTAAAGAACCATTTATGCATATCTTAGTATTATTTATGAAATTACAAGTACACACGGCGCTGGATACCTCATCTCCCTATATTAAGCAGGAACATATATTGTTTGTTAAAATGTCTCCCTTTTCCACTGTGTTAGGGAACAGCTTTTCACAGCGTAATCATGAATGCATTATATAACAGGCTTTATAAGAAGTTATTAAGGATTATGACTATAGCCACGTAATGCTAATATAAATATGAATAAAGCATTTAGGAATGGTATTTTCACTTAGGCTGTTACCTATATAATTTGTAGCAATACAATTATCATAGAAGACATACCACATTTACAGAAAAAGCTGTTTCCATGGATGTTAGTGAAAAAAAAAAGCCTATAGTGTAGATGTTTTTCTAGCAATTTTGCAAAAACCATTCCTTTAAAACCATGAGAAGCATCCACGATGCCACCTACAGTATTCTCGATAGTGATCTTGCCTTGGCAGGAAGAAAATACCAGCTTTATTTGAAAAGCCAGGTGCATGTAAATTTCCAAGCTGCAAGTAGGTGGCAGTGGAGACATTTCTGGCTGATTTTTCTTGGTTGGAAATGTAAGAGGAAGGAAAAAAAAAAAAAAAAGAAACCAAAACAAAACCAAAGCCACCTTAAAAACTAGCTAAGAAACATACTTAAGCAAATACTGTTCTGAAATGTAACCTTACATAGCAGATTACCATTAGGAGCTAATAAAATATTTGTCTTTGGGGACCCAAATCCTACCAACCTTATCATGAAGACATCCATGGGATAGTTACAGCACAGTTGAACAAAATCAGAAAAAAGAAAGAATATAGAGAGAGGAAGGCACGATGGTTATTTGCCACAAAACTAAAAATAAGAATTAGGAATCTGATGTAAACCAGAAACGTGATGGCAGGCAGTAAGAAACACCCCAACTGGAGCTGGGTGAGTTAGCATTTTCAGCAACCACTAAGAAATCTCTGATTTGAAGGTGAAGTCAAGAGGAAGGCCAATGAACTCAGGGGGATCTGGTCTTTAACGAAGAATATCCATTGAGTCTATCAGAAAACGGCATACAACAGGGAGCTATTAAACAACAGAGACATATTTAAAGTGTGCTCAACTCTAAAATAAGCCCTAGAAACATCAGAATAAAACCACCTGAATTGTTTTCCGAGGTTAATGAGTTGGCAGTTAGATTCCTTCGGTTTTCAAGTTTATCTGCACAGATAAGCAGGGTCATTAAGTTGCGTTATTGGCTCAGTCTAATCGATTTGAGTTGTGAACATCATAGGAGAAGCTGGGAAATGTCTAAGAATAAACCCTGGAGGGGGTGGACGTGTGTACACAAGTTGTAAGAAGAAAATGAGAACGTTGATGATGTTATTCGTATTAGAATCACCATATAAAAAGAGAGGAAAGTGATCAAAGCTTTTCACACCAGAAAGAACTCAAATCAGCTTTTCTGTTCGCCGTAATTGGTGAACCATTCAATTAACAGCACAGGCAACCAGTAGGCGAGGCATGCAAGATAAACGCCACATCCTTAGTGTCGTCATTCCCCATCTGGAATATTCTTCTTCATCTTTTAAGACCCCATTCAAAATCCAGCCACTCCAAAAATATCTTCCAGAATTCATGTGTGGACTGACTCCTGCAGGACACTTGCACAGCTTAGCTTCCATTAGAATTTTTACATTGTAGTACTAATATACTACACCTACGTTTGGGCCTAGATGCTCACCAAGTATGTAAATCCAAGGAGGGCAAGGGGTCATTCTTTGGCAACGTTTTATGTGCCTTGTTGTCCAAAGACAGTTCCACGTGTTTCAGTTAGCTGAAGGGACTACATAAAACCCGCTCCCCAAAGCTGACCAATCAATGCTGTAGATAGTAAGGACTCAGTGCTTGGCCAAGAAAAAAGCAGCACACCTGGGGCACACCCTGAACGAAGCTTAATGGAGCTGTAAGAAGCCACGTGGCACCAGCCCTCTACCCTGTTACACCCCGGGATCCTTGGGAGGAGCTCCAGGGTCCAGCTCTCAGCTGGGAACGCAGTGCACTGGCCTCCTGGAGACAGTAGGGGGCATTCTACGGCTGAGGCTCCTGGTGGAAGATGTGCAGCTTCCTGTCAGGGTGAGGGGCGGAGCCTGTAGAAAACCTAGTCATTGTCCCGGTGACCTCTCAAATGTCAGCGGCAAGGGGACATTACGTCAGGGCTGCGGGCAGGGATCACAGGCACGGGGAGAAAAATGCTAAAAACTCCGAAAGAAAGGGCCATCCTGGGCCCAGAATTCTGAGAAATCTCTAGTGCTGGATTGATCAAGCTTGTGATTCTGGTTTCTACCACAGCAACAGCTCTATTTCTTCTGTTTCTTCTTTTTGTGATATTAGAGGTTGCTTTTGTTTTATGGTGGTATGGTGGTGGTGGTGGCAGGGAGAGGGTGGGGACGGGGAACCACACACACTATGAAAGAATATTGAAAAAGTTTTATAAAAGGTCCCCCGAGAGAGAAAAAAAAAATCTTTTGAAGTCATTCTTCCTATGCAGCGGCATTGGATCAGTTTCATCCTTCTCTAGACAGCACATAAAACGACGCCAGGCTGTGTGCGTACAATCAGGGGTAGCGAAGCTTTACTTCTTGCTGCCAAAATACTCGAGACTTCCAACTGCCTGAAATACAGAGCCCATCGAGATCCGATGCTGTGAACACCTGAACATACCAGGGGTGTGTGGTCCGTGAAGGGGTAGTGCCCGGCTGTGTGTCAGAGGCAGGTTCGCTGAAGTGGGGGTGAGAGCTAGCTTCCCACCTGTGGGACAGTTCCCAGCCAGAAGGGTAGAAGAGAGATTACAGAGCAGAGAATTATTGAGTTTGGCCCCAAGCCGGCACACGGAAGACTGTTATAAGATCATAAAAGCAACCCAGTTAAAGGTTTATATTAACACCAGACCCATATGTCTTTTTAGGAGTGACTGAAAAAGAGTTGATTGTACATTTTTATATTTGAATCTACACATTTTTGTCATTTGCTGTATTGGGTAACAGTGATATGTTAGCCTGTATTCTAAAGCATCATGGTATAGTTGTGTTTGGTCGGTAAAGACCAATGAAAAATAAACAGTGTGTATTATCATCTCAGGGCATGGAAATTTGATTTTCCTATTCTATCATACATTGAAGATTTCTCACCCTGCTAAAAAGACCATAAACCAGATTTGGTGAATATGTTTTATGAGCCAATAGCAAAATAAGAATGGTAAATCCCCCAGCCACAGACATAACCTTTAGAAGTCAACACTTAGATTATCGGGCCTGTGGATCTTCCAGGCTTTCCGGCCTTCTTGTCTGTCCGAGTTTAGATATTTAATTGCACATGGACATCTTTTTTTTGGGAAACTGGGCAGGCAACTTTGAAAGTCAAAGGTTTTGGGAGATTTTTATACTTCTAATGCCATTTTGAAATGTCGCAGCAAGGAGAGAGAAGCTGGAGCGGGAAACTACCCAGAAACTGGCAATGATTTTAGAATGGTTTTCATTTCAGAACAAAATTTCATGTGCATTTTTTTTCCTAATGTCATTGAAAAAGTTTTGGTAAATGAATTGTGCTTGGAATGTTTCTAATCAAGGCAGCACATGGATTTTTATATCAAAAATTTACCTATTTAATTGCATTTCAATTTTGTTTAATACTAACTTGGAGATGGATTCCTCAGTGAAGTTCCTCAGAGTGTTGTCATTACCTACCAGCAGGTGGTGGTATTCGCAAATAGGGTACAAGCAATACTGAAAGGGCTGTGAATAGAGCCAATATGGGGTTCAGATTTATGGATTATGGATTTTTCAAACATTTTTAATGGAGTTGTCAGCACTCTGAAGCCACTTCCATTCCCATCTGTTCCATATGAATGTGGAAACTTGGAAGTCACCTTAAAATATGAGCCTGTCGAAAGTTCTACATTGGAAACACTGGGTCTCTTTGTAAAAGCACAGAAAGTGTTTTCTATTTTTAAACATTTAGATGTGGTGTAGAACAATGCACTTCAAACACGCAAGCATACTCAGGACCTTCCAATATTTGGGCGGGGGGAGTCTGGGTTTAGAATCTGGTCTTTTGTCTATTCAGGGCAAACGTGGAGCAGGAAGCAGCTCTCGCTGCGTACTCCGGCCGAGTTAACCTGAGCCCGGGCTGAATGTGGGCCCTGTGCACACACAGTTGCTAGGGAGAAAATATGTCCGTTCTTGTCTCCCAACAGCAAACTCCCAGGTTTCGGCGGATACAGAAGCGACAAGAGGCGGTGCGCTCTGAGTCATGGAGCCAACAGCTTCGGGGGCTTTCGGAACAGGCTAAAATTATTTGGTTTTGACCGCTAGATGACCTCCATTGCTGCCCAGTCTGATGGACAGTCGGACCATTAGTTCTTTGAACGCACATTCTTTCCCCGAAACACAGACAGCACTCTGCGTTTGCACAGAGCCAGCGAGGACAGCGGGATGAGAGGCAGAGCCCGACACGGCCGAGGAGCTTCTCACCCAGCCAAGGCCCACGGCTAGGGGCTGCAGGAATTCAGTCCAAGCCATGAGACATCATGAGGACTGGTTTTTCCAAAGGGGGGGGGGGAGGAAGCAAACTCTAGATTGGGCAAGAATGCTTAAAATAGGATTTTCCCCCCTGCATTTCCTACAGGATCTGATTTCTAGTTTAAAAATCTGCAATGTTCTGACTACATTTGAAATATACAGACCAGAAATGAAAAGTTCTTACTGAGTCCCACCTCATGTCAGTTCAAGGTACACGTCAAATTTTTTTCACTATCTAATGTCAGTTCTTTCTAGTGCATTCTTAATTCCCAGGCAACATGACTGTAATGAGAATCACAATACATTTTACTATTTTTTTTTCTGTCTGCGTGGGTTTTGCAGTGTGAATAAAAAAAAATAACTTTTGATCTTATCATTTATACAAAACAGACCAGGAGTCAAGCTTTGCTTCTGAACAGCCTAGGCTTCCAAAGCAAAACCGAATGACACAGAGACTGGTCCCTAAAGAGAACCGTCCAGAGCCCTGAACTTTGTCAGGAAAGGGGGAGAGAGAGAAGGGAACAAGTGAGGATATTGAGAAGGAGAATAAAATTTTCTCTTGATGAAGCATCTTATCTTTCACTAAAGCAAGATTTAAATGAACATTCAATGCAAACCACAATACGTACGGACATCCGTATACACACACACTGAAGCCCCTGTCTCCATTTGCTTGTGGCTGTGGCTGATAGAATTGTGCCTGTCCCCAACCTCTGCTGATTTGCCTCTTGGGGAAAGTGATGAGCTATGCTGCGGTATACCAGGAAACATCTGTTTGACTTTCTGAAGCTGGCATGGGGAGCTGCAGAGTGAATCACAAACGCCACTTTCCCCAACAGGCCTCCCACAGGAATCCTGCTGAAAACACGACTCCACCGGGCTGAGCCACGGCTCTGGTGAATGATGGCAAGAATGGCTCTCCTCTCCCACTGCTGGAAACCACGCACTCATCGTATGGGAGTCATCTGTGGGGGCACCTGGACACAGTTTTCACATGGCAAGTTAGTTCATTCTGAAGCCCCAGACTTTAAAATGAAGTTTGCTTTTGCCAGATGGGGAGGTTTTTTTTTAAGTCAGTCAATCAGAGGGAGACCAGGGTGGGTGATGACTGTGGACTCAGAAAAGGTACACCAAGCCTCAAGTGTGTTTGTTTTTTTTTTTTTTTTTTTTGGAAGTATATTGGCATGGTAGTAAAAAATAAACATACTGTTTTCATATTTTATTTTATTTTTTTTCCCAGTGTTGTTGCCATCAGCAGAGGGAATAATTCACGAATACAACTTGGGCCAGTGGTATGACTAATGCACCTGGATTTTTAACTTTTTTCTCCCCTCAACCTAGACAGAAAACAACTTGGGGAGTTATATCTGCTCCACGTAAACTTCTGTGGCAGGTGGAGCACTGGCTGGCCGTACTGCCCAACGCCTCTTCTCAGAGACGCCTCCCGTCTTTTTAGATTGTTCAAGTTTTCAGTAAAAATTCTTTTTTTAGCCCCCCTTTTTCCATTTTAGTGATTTTTCTGTTTATGAAAACTGAGTGCTTGGCATTTAATTCCTCTCTTGGGATATTTACTCCTCTCTCCCCTGAACAGGGCCTCCATTTCCTTGTCAGCACTTAGCTGGGCTGACATCACTGTGATTATTAACCTGTGAGTGAGCTGGGAATCTATTAAGGCCAATAAAAAAATAGAGAAAAACGAAAACAAAAACCAACCTCGGCTATGCCATGGTACCAAAACCCAACAGATTTTAGAAGCTGGGATCGCAGAGGTTTTATTGTAAATGACAGGCTGACGCAGAGAGCAGGCTGTGTGCTTCTGCCCTGCGTTCAGAGGCACTCTCTCTGAGAGGAGGTCCAGCATGACTTAAAAGTGGTTTGCACCTGCTAGAACAGACGGATGGTGGTTGATGAGATTCTGATTGTACCAGGAACCTCAAGAAATACAGCATTTGAAGTATTTGTGTAAGAAATCAAGTCTGTGGTTGGAACTGACTTAATTTTAAAGACTCTGGTTTTCCTTTTCTTATCTCTCCCCTCTCGGTTAAAACAAAATAAACCTGAGTTTATTTTACAGCTCTGCTGTGTAATTATTAGAGATTTTCTTGAGTGAATCAAGTGTACACCTTCCAATATAAGTGAAACTGATTGTCTCTCCGAATGCACTTAGAGGAAAACGCAGGATGCTTTCCCGGCTCTAAGGAAACAGTCCGCAGGACGCGGCAGATGAAAGGAACAGCACACAGAAGTCATTTTACCGGGAAAACAGCGCATGCAGAACCAAGGTTTTCCACGTCCCCCTGGATTCAGGGCCTTGAAAGCTATCACATTTCAAATCTTCAGCTAGGTATCTAGCCTCTGACTTATGAGTCCCAGAAAGCCTTTGCTACCATGAAGTGAAACCAGGAAGCAGACATTTAAGCTACTATACCTTACGAAGAAAACCCAAAACTTGGCATGTCTGATCTAGCCTATACAGTACCTCGGTTTCACTTCGCTTTTACAATAAAAAAAATAATGTTGAACAAAAGGAACAGTACTTGGAGACTTCTTCCAAAATCAATTTTAATTAAATACACGCACACTTTAATGTTGAACATGCCTGTTTAATCAATGATTTTGGCTCTGAGGTGACACGAGCAGCATTTATACTTAGAATTACCACTTGGCACTAATAGACACTCTATACATAAGTCTTTAAGGTCAACACTCAAATTATTGCCGTACGTTAATCATTAATAACTTAACAGATAATTTTCTCAACCCTAATTATTTTTCTAAAGGAAGGGTATGAACACTGGCACAGCTTCATTTGCTAATATTAAAATGATTTGTGATTAATTTAATACCAATTAATTTAATACTAGATTGCTTACAAAATTATTTGCTATATTTCCATCCTTTGCTGTGTGATCTTCAGTGCTGAGCCAGGGGAGTTCAGGGGTGCTCCCAGGAAAGGGCATGATGGAACCACAGGTGGGGAGGACTAACTTAAAACAGTATCAACAAATGGGGGAAGGACACACATCATTTCTTGAATGCTTACACAGAAACAATCTTTTTTTTCATAAGAGCAATTTTTAAGTGCTTTTCTAATATGTCCTCAGGGATGTGTCAAGGATGTCCACTTGACAGGTAAGAAAGCCTGGAATCAGAGCATTTAAATGACTTTCCTGAGATCAGACAGGTAATTAACATAATAATCCCTGCTAGGGTTCGGAATACTTTATAAAATCAATCTCCCTTGAGAGATTGCCATTGCTTTCAAGAGTCTCTGAAAAGAAAATTTGAAGTGGCTCCTAATCTAATACAATCTCTCAAAAATTTTTAAAAAAAATCAGAAGATGTAAAATACATCAGTCCTGGACAACTCAACAATGACCAGGCCATGTTCAGGACAGTCCATGGAAAAAGGGTCCTTGAAACCACAATACAACATGGTGCTGGCATGTTGTCTTCAAAAGCCCAATGAGACAGTGGTTCCTCCCTGGACACAGGCATTCCCTGATTTACAACAGAAAACTTTAGAAGCCCTGAGTTACAAGATAAAACACACACCCAGGGCTGCCCCTGCCAACCGAGGGCCTCTGCAGAAAGCATGTAAGAGAAGAATTTGTTGGACCTGGGTGGACACAATCACGTTAACAAAAGTAATACAACAAAAACTAAAACCATGATAAGACAATTCTAAAACTTTCAGGAAAAACCAAAAGGGGAACACGGTCTTTGGAGATTTTGAAACGGAAGCTAGTGACTGACAGCGGATCGATGCCTTCCAGAGTTGTGGGTCCTGGGGTCTGTGCAGTGCACTTGGACCCATACTGCAGAACAGAGTGCTCATGTGGGAGGTAAAAAGTTCACCTGGAATAAACAGGGCACAGCCAATCAGAGAGAAAAGAGGCGGGGGTGGGGGAGGTTTCAGTGAGCAGGTCTAAGCATAGCAGCAATATGCATAGTTACAAATATGTGAATGGCAACTTACATAGATGTTAGCAGAGAACTGAAGGCTTAAGAAATCCTTGATGGGTGGGTTGGGGGTTAGGCATTCTAAATTAAAAATGATTAAGATAAATACATAATCACATAAAAGAAAAGACGCAATGACAGACACCTTCCGTGCGCAAGTGCTAGTCACCTCCCCCAGGGCTGCGGCCCCGGTGGGAAGGGCTTCGGCAAGCTCTCTCTGAGGGATATCCATTTCCAGGCTATGGGTTCCTATCCGTGTTCAAAATTACCTTCACTCACATGGTCCAAATTATGATGCTTCATCATTCTTCCACCTTGAGTATCATCATCTGGAGATTCATTTATATTTTGAGAACACAAATATGTTTTGAAGGATAATGGAGATACCAATCATTCACAAATTGGCACAAATTAATTTAATCAGCTCGGCGTCCTCCTACATCTCGCTGAGATAAGCCATGCTAAGATACAGAGAGTTTTTATCTGGCAGGCAGCAAAGGTAAGGATTTGGGCATGTGGAGTGTTTTTTATTGGAAAACAAAGAGACACATCTGTCATATATTCTGAATCCCAAAACAATAGACATACAGAGTAAAAACGGAAAGAATATAAATAATCCCCAAATCTCAACATATATGACCTTTCTTTCAAGATATCTTAGATCCATGTATATGCTTGCGCATACATATAATTTTAGCAAAGTCAAATCAATCTTTCATGCTGTTTTGTCGTGTGTTGTTTTCACTTCCTCAAAGCTCAAAGCTATTTTCCTCTAGACAACTAGATGGTAATTGCTGCATTTATGACATATGACCCATGATCCATAATTTGGATAGTTCATACTTTATTGACCAATCCCGTTGACAGACACTTGACTTGCTTCCAATTTTTTACCATGATGATGACTTTCAGAATTCGAGTTTTGTATAAATGAATTTGGAAATATGGTTAAAGATAATGTAGGCTTAAGTAGGGTGTCTGAGCTCATGGTGGGTGTGAGCAAGAGTGGAGCAGGAGAGGAGAGGTGGTCCCAAAAGGAGAGAGTTGACAGTGTAGCAGGGAAGGAAATGTTTGCTTTAAAAAGAAAAAACAACAATGCTCTTTGGCTGGCTCTGCGCTTTGGAAACAGGCAGAGACTCTTGCAATGTCCGCTTTTAAGATTCAGAAAATAGATTATTGACTTCAAATTAGCCACAATGAATAATTCCATATGCCTTTTTGGTTGGTCTGAGAACCCAAACATTAAACACTACATTTCTAAAAAATTATTACCAACAATTTGCAAGTTGAATATTTGCACATATTTTTAAAGTAAAGAGCAATATTCATTCAATAAACCTGATTGCTATCCATATCACATTACTTGATTTTACTCTGTAGTAGTTTAATGGTATGAGTAGGTGGAAAGTATAACAGAATCATTTTGGAGGTTTGCCAAACCACGCATGCTTTCTCCAGTATCCTTGTTTGACACAAGTGAGGGCATTTATATTCTGAGAAAGTTCCCTACGAGGTTATGACACATGCCTCCCACTTAAACTCTACTCTAACTTTTGTTCAAGGACTATCATTTTAGTTTATCAATTTATGTTTTGTCTTCCTAAGTGAGTTGACAAAACCCACCCACCAAAGGGTAGAAATGTATACTTCTTTTGAATACCAGTTTGTTATAGTCCTTAAGCATGGTTAATATATACATATGTACATACATATGTACATAAATATATTTTAAAGATTTATTTTTATTGGAAAGTCAGATACACAGAGAGGATGAGAGACAGAAAGAACTTCCGTCCATTGATTCACTCCACAACCAGTCACAACGGTCAGAGTTGAGCAAATCCTAAGCCAGGAGCCCATAGCCTCTTTTAAGTTTCTCACGCAGGTGCAGGGTCCCAAGGCTTTGGGGAGATAAGAGAAGAAGCCATACCTAGCCTCCAACTGCCCCAATATCAGGGGATGAGGAATGGCCACCTGATATCAACCCAAGGTCCCCAGTGTGGCACATTCCTCAAGGGTTCTGCCCAAGTGTTTTGATAGCTCTGAAATGTGGTCGATCTCACCAATCCAAGGATGAGAAATCCCTTTCAATGTCCTTTGACTAACATACTAAACCTTAGAGTCTCCATTTGCCCAGATGTTTGCTGTCACTGTTTGACTGGGGTAGTTGTCCAATTTCTTCTATCCTCCTTCCTCTGCTATGGTACCAGATGTCCTCTGTTGGCCCCAGTGGGTTGCCATATCCTCCTTGTGCATCTGGGTCAGCTGTCCACTGCTCTGTCTTTTCCACTGAGAAGGCCCAGCTCTGACACATGTACTCCATGATCAGACTAATAACCCTGGAGGTGAGATCCCAGCCACCGCCTCCCCCTCATACTCCCATCTCTGCCATCCCCAGACCCCTGTAAGACCATACACCAAATCCCCACAAGCGTACAACCGGATAGCAAGTGAGCTTCCTCTGGCACCACTGGAGCCACAGGCTGCCCATCCCAGGCCCTGCCCGACCCCCTGCACCCAGGGCTCACAGACCTGGCACCCATCACACAGGTGGACCCAAGGACCAGGGCCAGGCAACCCAGGCCCTGACCCAAGCCAGTAGTTATAACCTTTACCTTTTCTTGCCTCTTCCCCATTCCAATCTTCAGAGAAAGAAAGAGACTGTACTCTTTCCAAGGCCCAACTATTAGCTCTTGCTACAATTTCCATCATTTCCTCTATTCTCTTTCCTCCTCTACTGACTCTTCTAGAAAAGGCACAGTTTTCCTTTAGTGTGAAAACTTTATTTCAATCCCAGATTCCCAATAGCTGCTTAATTTCCAACCACTTCACAGACTTCTAGATTCATCTATATGGGTACTTTTTTATTGCATTTCATTTTGTGACATCATTTCATCTGCTCTGAGGTTCCCCTAACCCCTCCCCACATGGTGGATTCCTCCACCTTGTTGCAGTATTACAGTTCAAATCCAGTCATGCTTCTTTCATTGCAAGCATGTACCATGCATAGAGTCCAGCATCTTATTGGCCAGATAAATTCAACAGTTTCTTGGGGAGAACATCTCTGGTCTAAAAGCAGAGCTGGCAGAATTATATGGGTACTTCTTATCTCCTACAGCTCCCACAACACTGGGTCTTCCTCTGTAAAGCTATTCCTCATTTATTCTTTCAAATGTACCCGATGACCCCTCATGGCCACTGAATGACCTCTTCTCAGGCCGTATTCTCTGATCTTCCTGTGGGATCTGATATTGCTAACTATCTCCTGGAAATCATTTCTCCCTGAGTTCTTCTCCAACTCTCTGATATATTTTTTTTGGTAGAGATTTATTTTTATCAGAAAGGCAGATATACAGAGAGAAGAGATAGAGAAAAAGATCTTCGTCCACTGGTTCACTCCCCAAGCAGCTGCAACAGCCAGAGTTGAGCTTATTTGAAGCCAGGAGCTTCTTTTGGGACTCCCATGTGGGTGTAGGGTTCCTCTACTGCTTTCCCAGTTCATAAGCAGGGAGCTGGATGGGAAGTTGAGCAGCTGGGATATAAACCAGCATGCATATGGAATCCCAGCACTTGCAAGGCAAAGACTTTAGCCACTAGGTTACTGCCTTCTCTGATATCTGTTTACTTATCCTTTCTAGCTCCTTTATCTGCTGCTTGACACACCAACATGCCACATGTGTCATGCTGCTATCAGTATGCTAGCCAGCTATTCTGGAGTCTTTGTATCATTTGCTCAAAATTTAAAATTATTAAAGAGGGTGTGTCCATCTGGCCAAGTCTAAATTACTTCTGGTTCTCTTGTTAGCTTCTTCCACAAATCTCTCTCTCTCTGGGTGATCTCTTTCTTAGGATTTTAACTTTCATTTTTAATGATAAAAAATATGTTAAATCTGTCTCCATCTCTGAAAAGAATTTCCTTGAAGTTTTGAACTTACAGTTTTAAGCTCAAGTATCTACTTATTTGAAGTTGAGTGGTAAGTTTGATTATGACTTTGTTGGTTTAGGGTTCTTTGATGCAAGGCAGAAACTGACTCAAGGTCAAAATCAGAGGAGCTCCTAAGAGCTAAGGGAACAGGCAACACAACAAAAACCCCACAAGGCACACACTATTGCTGCTGCTACTGCTGCCACAAACACAGTTCCCACCACTGTGTATCCCTTGCTCAAAATATCTCCAGAGAGAGGGTGTCCATTTGGTCAAGTTCAAACCAAGTGCTTGAACCCAAGGAACCCCAGAATTGGTTGAAGAAGGATTTAGAAGTAGAAGGGGACCACTCTTTGTTAATACTACACACACAGCGGATGGCACCAAAAGGAAGTCAGACAGTTATTAGGAAAGGGGAGAGGTTGATGATCAAATAACATGTCCACCATAAAAATATGAAGATTGGCCCCTCAGGTCTTACAGAGCAAAGTCAAAACTACTAACAGTGAGGGACAGCAGTGCATCAAGACAGAGGAAGACCCACATTCTTCACAATTAACCCTATCTCCCAAGCTTCTCCCTCTATTCTCCAACATTCCAAGTATTTTCATATAACCTGTCTTTGTTTCTCGCTATTTTCCCTATGTTCATTCGTTATTTGGATGTGTTTCACATCTCCTTCATGATTCAGTTATACGTCACCTCCTCTGTGAAGTCTTCCCTGATGCCTTGGGCAGAATGCATCACTTATTTTGTTCTTCCCTCTACTTAGTGTTTTGCTGGAAACACTAATAGATCTTAATGATTATGGTTAGCTGTACACATCTGTTTTCTATTGGATTATTAGTTCCTTGAAGGCAGGAACTGGGTCTTATTCATCTTTATATCTCCACAGTTCCCATCAGTAAGCACATTTTAGGGAAGAATTAGGAAACAGAAGAGGTGATGCTGCTGTAATGGTAAGGTCTCTTATGGTTTACATTTTTCAGTTTAATTTCTTTTGTTCCATACACTGTACTTCCCTAATCGTTTCAAATCAGTCTGTACAGTTCTAGGTCAACAGCCCTCTGGCTTAGGTAACTCTTCTTATTTCTTGTTCTTTGGCAGGAGGAAGGGGAGAGTAATGTTTCTATCGCTCTTCACTACAGAGGTGTCATCAGTACCTACAGAGGCCTCTGGAGCAATCCAATTTTTGCTTAATTGATCAATGTTTCTTTCAGAAGCACAGACTGAGCTAGTGGCCTGTGTCTCTCAGTCTCTTAGACACTGAGTTAAAAATGAAGAACACGAAGATATCGGACTCCCTGGGTGAACCGAGATCTGTCTGCGACAGACTTTAGGGATAGGTCCTTATCTCCCACAGTGGGCACAGTGTCAGTAATTAGCAATCGGTTTCCCTGTGGTCAAAATCCTTCCCTGAAATATCTGCATAATAACTCAATCAACAAGTGTCTCAGGTGCAAGAGAGGATTTCTGTTTCCCTTTGAAGAACTCTTTTTATATTTTGGAAATTATTTTAGTTAAATGGTATATTAAAATGAGAAAGTGCTTTAGATGTTCTAAAAGTCTGGAAAAAGTATATTCACAAAACCAGCTTTCTAAAGGAAATTTTAAATTCATCAAGTAGCTGCTCATACTACACAAGCAACTGAGTGTCCAAGTTGCATTTCTAGAAAATGAGGTATTTTCTCCTTCGTCTCTGCTTTTGAGAGGTCACAAAGCCTCCAGGTGACAGACTGCTGTCTTCTGTGGGCTGTCTCATTTATCACTCAGTATTGACCCTGAATGTTAGGAAAGTCTGAGTAAAGGACGAGTCCATGGAACATCTCCTGTTGGGAAATGAGTGAAAAAGACTTAGATTCTGAAGCTGTTGAATTGATTCCCTTTTTGTTTACTTTTGAGCATATTCTGCAATCAACCTTTTGCTTCCCTACTTCCTGAGATATGTCTCCAGGAAATGCCAGTCTGGGAGGACTGGATTCATCACTCAAAACAAGTGCAGTGATAGGCATGTGCAGTAGCCAAGACTCCACTGGAGAGATCTACATGGGTTTGAGGCCCCACTCTACTTCTAATTCCAGCTTCCTGCTAATGAGCATCCCAGGAGGCAACAGGTGATGGCCCAGATGGGTGGGTCACTGTCACCCATCTGAGTTCCTGACTCCTCACTGTTGCAGGTGATAGGGGAAGCAAACAATAGACAGTAGATTGCTTTCTCTCTTTCAAATAAACAATACAAATAAAAAGAAAAATAAGAAAAATACTATGAGATTTCCAGTACTTGTTTCGACTGTTGTCTTTTACTCTTTAGTGCAACTTGGCGGCATTTTAATGACCGTATTGCTTTGTATTTCCTGTCTCATCAGTTTTGTTTGATCCGAGAAAAGTCACTAGAGGTTAACAGTCAGTGTACAGGTAACTTTATTAATGCTGGAAAGAACTCTACAGATGTTAACAAAGAATTATGCTTTGGACTTGTATCATATTCCTAAATATTTTTTTCAGAATGAAAAGCTTATATATACACACACACATTATAGTTACTATCACTGCAAAACCCACCATGATACAACAAACACAAAAGCTTATAACTTCCTCTTCCTTGCTTTCATGTTATGTGTAATTCTTTTCTTCTATTTCTATCCCTTATCCTGGCAGAACTTGATCACCTTCACTCTTGTATTCTCAGGTCCAACACTATTACCAAACATATACTCTATGCTAAAAACATGCTAGGTGAATAAAAGGAAAAAATAAATTATGTATATAGTTCATGAGGAGTGATGTAAGGGAGAGATGAGAAAGGGATGGGATCATGTAAAGTTTTTTGTTTGTGCTCATGGTGCTGAACCTCAAGTGAAGGATGACAAAAGTGTAGAGGATGGCAACATGGGCACTGCCTTGAAAGGTGCCCAGAGCGAATGTGGGCAGTTTAGCCAATGACTAATCAGATGAGCAAGGTAAAGGCTTTGGGACTGGGTAGAGATGGAGAGGATGGAAGTGTCAGACAAACCCGTAGGAGCTGGCTACTGGGACGGGATAGGGAGGGAGAAGATCAAAGACGAGGTAGCTTCTGCCAAGTAAAAAAGGTACAAGTCATAAGGCAAAAATAACCTTCAATACACTGAAACAGGTGCTGGAGAAATACCTTCTTACGGTGGGGGAAAAGCTCTTCCTCCCCTTCCCTCTTCTATACCAATAAACCAAGATGGAGGATTTCACAACTTGGCAACTACCTCCCAGCCCTGCCTCCAGCTCCATGCTGCGAACCCTCAATGCATCCAGCAGGATGGTTTTTGTTTAAAGAGTGCCAAAGGCATTGCAAAAAAGTTAAGACTTGTGACTCTTCCACCTGAGGACTAAGTGGGTCTCAAATACAATGACTCTTCTGGAAGGTTCAACCATTTAACAGCTTCCACAGCAAGGTAGTGGTATTCTTAAAGCCCTGCCTTTGCACACATCTTGCCTAAACAGATGACACAGGGTGCTGGAGAAAGACACAGAGCAGGGGGAAAAAGGACGCTCCTCAGGGCACTAGTGGAGTGCAAAGGTCTTGTTCAGGTGAAAGTAAATGTGTAATAAAATTCACCGGTTCAGCTGAACAGGTAATTACAGAGTTAATAAAACATGGATTCCTGACACAATAGATTCTAACATGGTCACGGATGTCACAGTCACTAAGTGACTTTTTAGTTTGCTGATCATTGATCCACTGGACACTAACAGCTCTAATCGGATCAATGTGGGATAACATATGAGGAGGACTTTGCATGTTAAAAATCTACTGGAAATTTTACATGAAAGAGTTCATTATCTGGGCAATGTGACTTGTGTCTAAATGATACATGTGGACCATTTGTCATGGTTTTTTTTTTAATGGTCAAAAATGAATTTTTTTTCCCCTAAAAGCTTAATTAAATGAGAAATTCTACTGCCGAGAAATTGAAGCCACTTGGGTGTCATGAATGTGCAAACATGTTAATTTGAGGGCTATGATACCTAAAGAGGTATATTTCATCTCACTCTCCCAGCTTTCCTGTTTCCAACATGGTCCCCTCATCCCTTTCTTCCTACTTTCCTACTGTTAGCCAACAGTCTATCTTGGATCCTCTTTTTTCTGTGGCCTGGCTAATTCCCACATTTTCTGGATCTTTCTTTAATGTTCTCACAACATTTTTTTTTAAAGATTTATTTATTTTTATTGGACAGTCAGGTTTACAGAGAGGAGAGGAAACAGAGAAAGATCCTCCATCTGCTGATTCACTCCCCAAGTGGCCGCAACGGCAGGAGCTGAGCTGATCCAAAGCCAGGAGTCAGGAGCTTCTTATAGGTCATCTATGTGGGTGTAGGGTCCCATGACCTTGGGCTGTCCTTGAGTGGTTTCCCAGGTCACAAGCTGGAAGGGAACTGGAGCAGCTGGGATATGAAATGATGCTTGTATGAGATCCTGGTACATGCAAGGCAAGGACTTTAGCCACATCTGCTGGGCCTCATACCAGTTCCTTTAGGAATCTGTCTCCTCAGGCCAGGGTGCCCTTTGTTGTGCCCCAGGTAATGTTGTCACACAGCTTTTTTTCAAATTCTAGAAATACACATGACCTATAGCAGTGACAATGAGCTTTTTCATGAAAGCCAGGCCATTCACAAAGGGTACTAGAAAATATACTTTGTATGTCTAGTTTTCAATTTTTTAGTTGAGGGACAATTGATATAAAGTATAATTATCTTTGAAGGCACAACTGAATGCATTTGGACAATCATTTTAGGTACACGATGCATGTTATATATAGAATAGTTGTATAACCAGATCAAGACATAAAATATTTTCAACATCACTAAAAAGATTCTTTGTACCTTTTTGTAGTCTTTCCATCACTGACCCTGGCAGCCATCGATCTAGATTTCTGTCCCTAGCCTTGACTTTTTAAGGATTTTAATTAAATCAAACTATATAGACTCTGATCTTTCATGTTGGCTCCCATCAATTAGCACAAAACCTTTGCAAGTGATCCATACTGCTGTATCAGTATCTCCTTTCATGGCAGACCAGCATCTTCTCCGGTGGAAATCCTACAGTTTGCTTACAGACTAAGCAGTGAATAGATACTTGGGCTGTTTCCCATTTGTGCTGTCCTAAACACTCACGGCAGAGGCTGTGCTCAGACCCAGCTGGTCTAGACCCACAGCACACATTCTGCAGCACTCCAGGGCGTGGCGGCCTGGGCGGCAGCATGGGATTCTCTGATGTCATTGTGCCCTCTTTGTTGTGTTGTGCTGTGCTCTTGTAACTGCTCCCTGGGTTGTGATGTTCTCCAAGTGAGACTCCCTGGCTGCACACCATGGCTTACAAAGCATGTGCAGAGGCAGTACTGCCCTTAGACAGCGTTTTAGAGAAAGATCTCTGTACTTCCAAACCAATAAAGGGGCTTGGCTTTTGTAAGAAAATCCTCTTGGGTTCGGCACAGTAGCCTAGTGGCTATAAAGTCCTTGCCTTGTACATACTGGGATCCCATATGGGCGCCGGTTTGTTTCCTGGCTGCTCCACTTCCCATCCAGCTTCCTGTTTGTGACCTGGGAAAGCACTGGAGGATGACCCATAGCCTTGGGACCCTGCAAGCATGTGGGAGAACTGGAAGAAGCTCCTTGCTTCAGCTCAGCTCAGCTCAGCTCAGCTCTAGCCATTGTGGCCACGTGGGAAGTGAACCAGTGGATAGAGGATCTTTCTGTCTCTCATTCTCTCTGTAAACCTAACTTTCCAATAAGAAATAAATAAATCTTAAGAAGTAAGAGAAAATCCTTTCTTTCATTTGGAAGTCTTTAGAAGGAAGCCCTGGAAGAGAAGACATGAACATAGTTGTCCCCATCTAGTGGTTTGTGGCTTGAATTCCAACGTGGTATCTGAAACTTGTCTTACTCATGGGTGTGGAACCTCCTACCATTTATTAATCTTTGGAACAGCATTCATTTCTTATTAAAATGATGGGAAAATGTCTGCCAATAGATAGGAGCAATTATACTATTCAGAAAAAACCCAAGAAGACAAAAGCAGACTTGATTAAATAAATATTAACATTTATTATAAGTTTATGGAAGCTAAGAAATCTTTAAGAAAATTCTAGCTTAATTTACACAGATACATAAATATATTAGTACTGCAGCTATTGAGGAAACCTGCACAGTGGCTAAGTGTAATTCAGAAAATACATTCTAGAATTTTAAACAAACAACTGCAGATGCAAACAGCTGGCACTTCATGCACCTATGACGAAGATGCCAAGAAGACAGAAATCTAAAATCGCCTCAGTGAACAGGGCCATTTGGGAAGCCTTAGCCTTGCTCAACATAAACCACATGGGGTTCTTACCCTCACGCTTTTCTTCTTTATTATATAAAAAAGTGTTCAGAAATTTCAAACAAGTACACAGAAACGATACAGTGGTCTCTGCTCTGCTTCTCCCCAGCTCCGGTACTATCGGTTCAGGGCCATTTCTGTGTCTACTGCTCTCCTGCCTGCACTCTCACCTTCTTGCAAATCAGTGTTTTTCTTCACTTTGAAGTAATTTTAGATTTTTAAGGACCAGTATGATGGCTCAACTGGCTAATCCTCTGCCTGCTAGCACCAGGATCCCATATGGGTACTGGTTTGTGTCCCAGCTGCTCCACTTCCCATCTAGCTCCCTGCTTATGACCTGGGAAAGCAGTGAAGGATGGACTGAGGCCTTGGAACTTTGTACCTATTTCAGAGACCTGGAAAGAGCTCCAGGCTTTGGAACGTCTCTGCTCTGGCTGTTGTGGCCATTTTGGGCAATGAACCAGTTAATGCAAGATCTGTCTGTCTCCCCTTCTTTCTATAAATCTGCCTTTCCTATAACAAAAATTAATCTTTAAGCAAATAATTTTAGATTTTCAGAAAAGCTGCAAACATGGTACAGTTTCTATCTATCTCCCTCTTAGCTTCTCTAGTGCTGGCATATTACATAATCATGGTGCAATTATCAAAAGTAGGAAACCACTTTTATTTTTGTGTAAGAAAAACTGCATCTTTATGATCCTTTGCTGAATGCAAATCTAACCATTTGGGGAAAAGATCACCATAAAACACGACCCACTCTTAGCCGCTTTATAATCCAATGTAATTATTTTCTCAATGTGACTTTAAGAAAAGAGGGGACAAACACTTTAAGGCCTCTGAAATAGCCATAAACTGGTGAAATTTCTAATTAACAAGATGCCTGAGAGAGTCCAGCTCATCCTTTAAGGACAGAATACAGAATTTGATACTGTATTCTGAATACAGAAATACCCATAAAATCACATTGGTGATTTCTAAAATATAGGTAAGGAATCAAGAGACTCCTGCCCTGGGTCCCCTCTCAGGATGTTCAAGAGCAATAAGCTTCCCCTTGCCACCCACAATCCCTTTATTTATTATAAAATATAATCAAGTCAGTGAAATCATCAAATATTTGGGATTCTCTGCCTGAGAATCATGTTAGGGTAAGCCTGCCTTGATTCCCCTGGACAATCTGGCTCCTGTGTTTCTCCACTTTGAGAAATGTACTTAGCAGTCCCTTAAGTGCAGCCAGGGTTGCTCGCGCTCTCTTACAAACTCCTGTTTGTAGCGCTAAATAAATCAGGGAACCACAGCATGAAGCAGAAGTCACAGTCTAAGCCATTTTGGACCTCACAATTTGGTCAATAAAACAAGCATAATTCTAGCATAAGGAACTTGATAAGGTTTCCAAAGAAGGACTGACAACAGTGGAAAAGAAAAAGAAGAAGAAGTTGGAGTTGGGAGACAGAACATGAAACTGTTGACAAAATTCAGAAGATGACTGAGATCAGGATGGACCATGATAGAGAACTGGAGAAAGAGTCCCAAGAGAAATGGGTTTCAAATCTTACTGAAGGTTTAGATGCATATGAATCAGGCAGTGTAACATGGCAATGAAAACCAGAACAAACCCTAAAAGCAGACTGCTTTAGGTTCCAGTCACAGTTCTCCCTCTAGGTCTGTGACCAGGGCTGAGCGACTGGACTCCTTCCGACTGCTTGATGTCACAGAGCTTCTAACAATCTCTGTTGCTCGCGTAGGCATCAGCTTGATTCAGTAAGGTCCCACCCGGAGGAGGTTAACTCTCAACTCGGCAGACTACTGTAACCTGGAGCAGGCAGGGGCGGGGCCTCCCTGTCCTTGAAGAGCCTCGGGATGGACACAAGTGCCTGCACACAAGTGAGGGCTGTACACAAGCTGCTTCCAGCTTGTGGAACTAACTCAGGAAGAGGAGGACAGCACGCTCTCAGCTGGCTTCATGGACCCTCTTGTTAGGGGACCTTGGGCTTGCAGTAAGGAGAAGCCTGCCAGCCTCCTTTCCCACAGGGACCTCCCAAGAGAGTCCTGCCACCTGTCACTTGTCACTCTTGGAACAGCATACTTACTTGGCCTGTTTTTGTACCATTCCTTATCCAAGTCTTTTGAATGCCTTGGATGCAACCTGGAAATAGCTTGTCCAGCCTAAACCCAGCTCACAGGCAGCCCAGCTCCTCTACCCTTCTGCTTTTCTAAGTCTACCTTTACTTCTCCACTTGCTTACCACACCTGCTTGTAGGAGACACTCATGTGTTCACTGGGGGATACAGCGTCATTTGCAGCTAACATCAGCACTCGTTCTGATTTTAACAAGAATACTCCTTTTTAATCATGATTTCTGGAAAGTGGGTCATAAATAGAAATAATGAATCAGGAACCATTTATGGAGATCAGATTCTTATAAGGCATTCTGTCGCAGATGAAAACTTCCAAAACAGACCGCTCATGAGGAGTATCAGAACATACAGGGAATGTTGTCCACCAACTTCGCAGAGACTGTATGGAAGACAGCATTCCTTCATATTTGGAGGCCCGGTTGCCCACAGGCCTGTTCTGGCATTGTGAAGTTGGTGGCCTGGGAAGGAGGCTTGGATGAGAGCACAGGATGGCTTCTATGCTCAGATATACAAGATTGTCATGTCCAGAAATAACTTGTAAAAAAAAAAAACACACAATGGTACCTCAGGGCGAGAACACACCTGTGTTCTGTATGTCTTTTCCATGAGTCTCTCGGGACTCTAGATTCTGTGTGTACATTGCAGCAGTTCTAAAAAGTGCAAACCCTTAAAAGACAGTGGGTTTCGGTGAAGTCAGGGAAGACCTGGCTGTCACGGAACTTGGCAGAGATAACCACGGTGGGACTGAAAGCATCTGGCTTTTGTATTCAACAGAATACAAAAGAATCGTCCCACAGGAGTGGGCAAACTCTCATCAGGTTATCAGACCAGTAGTTTCCGGCCTCAGCAGCTAGGTCGCGCACACTGAAGCCCTTTGCCGCAGATTTCTGCAAGTCACTTTGAGAGGCGCTGAGCTGTGCATTAGTCTAGCAGGCAAGTATGTGGCATGTTCTCTCACACAAGCCTCTAGGCTCCTCTGAGGCAGAGCGGGCCACGGCGCAGGCGTGGGGCGCGTGTGCTCTCGAAGCTCTGCATCTCTGTGTACCCTTGGCGGGTATTTGTATGGTGGTCAGGATGGGATGAGGAAAGAAGCGTTGGACAAAATATCTGCCTTCTCTCAGCAACTAAGATGAGAAAAGTGCCTCTGGGAGAAGAGGAAACAGCTTATTGTCACAGCGTCCCCTCGACTCAATTCCAACTTATTTTTGTGCCCAGAGAAAAGGAAGCCGAGAAGCCAGTGCTTCCCACGAGCCCCTGGTGATCCTCTGGCCCTATATACATGCTGCATTTTTTTTTTCTCCATCAGAGTTCATAACAGTCATTGGGTGCAATTTTGGGGTGGGAACAGGAGACAGGAATTGTGAACGATACTCCTTAATCTGTCTCTCGGTTCTCAGGAATCCACTTCAGGAGTCAGATGTAAATTCACATTTCTGCTGTACCACAGCCGAGTAGGGTGGTTCTGAGAAAGTTCCCTGACCTCTCTGAGCCTCATTGTTCTCATCTGTGAGGTGGGCATGGTGAGATCTGGCTCACAGAGTTGCTGTGAGTTAACATGAAGGATCAGGTGGGAAGCTTCCAGCCCTAAAGGACTCAGGATAGAGGGGTGGAATTTTAGCGAGTTAGCAGTGACTGAATTTGGGGGCAGGGCAGAGAAAGCTAGCACACACGCTTGCTGAAAGGAGGAAATATGAATTAACTGAAGGACAAAGACAAGCAAGGCACCGTTACTTTACCGCACTGAGAGGATTTGGTGTGTGACCCAGAGTTAGCTAGTTCTGCAAGGGGGATTGTTGTTGGATCGTACTAGGGAGACTCTATCAATGACAACAGGAGTATGTAAGAAATAGGTAGCCCCAGCACATCCCAAGACTTATTTTCATAACCTTCAATGAAAAGCATTATGCAAGTATAAATTACACAATTTCACTTTTGTAATTATACCTAAACCACATGCTCCCAGAAGATTTCATTATGTAATTCCTCAGACTTAACTTCAAGTTTCCTTTTATAAGCCATGTGCCATTAAAAAAGAAAAACCCTTCCATAAAAGAAATCATTGCTAATCACATATTTACTATATAAAGAAAAAATGTCCCCTAAATATTCATATTTATATTGCCACATTAGCTACTCTGAAATTGTTATTGGATACGACTAATCATCTATTCAAGGCAGGTAAAATATTTATAAACATGATCCAAATTACCAACACTCAGAGACTTCATAAAGCCCTCTCACATAAATTTTCCTCTATACACTCAGAAATGTCTTAATGGTCATTAAACTGCGGTGCACAGTGTAGGTCATTTGCCTCCAAGTCTGGCTCAGAATGGAAACCAAGCAAACTACTCTCCCTCAAATTCTTCCCATGTCCCATTCACTTTTTAAAAAACTTTCTCTGCAATACTGCTCTTGCAACAGCGTAAATACACTCTTCAAATAGGATTTCTAAGAATTTGAACAGGAGAAGCCAAGATGGAATCTATGAATTCAGCACAAGACCGACAAGCACATGGGTTTACTGAGTGCATCTAAGCTCTGCAAACATTCAGCTGTAATGTAGCATCCTGTCACACACACTCACACACACACACACAAACACACACACACACACACACTTCTCAGGAGCAAGCACTGCTTTAGGTTTCCAATCATTTGAATAATTATTCTCCCATGTTTTTGCAATTCTTCTTCATCTGAATCATCCCGATCACTTTCACTGCTTCATCAAGGTCATTTGGCAACCTGTAGCAGGCTGACCACTAGCACAGTGGGTCCGACAGCTGACTTCCACCTTTTTACTTCCCCTAAACAGCAATATCCCCCAAACCCACAAAATTCACAGCAACAACAGAAAATAAAAATACATATCTTACAAACACCTTAAACCATAAGAGAATGAGTAATGACATTGGTTGAGAAGAACTAAAGGCAAGACTATTACATGTAGTTCCAAGATTTTAACAGAAAGAATGGGTACAAAATGTTAACACTTGAAGGTGTGAAAGAAGTGATAGGTGGTTGCTAGTATTGGAGAAGAATGGTATAATTCAAAGTAGAGACACAGGTCTTAGTAGTCATAGACATTTTTGGTTAAAAAAGAAAAAAGAACTGCTGTTCAAATGCAAACTTGCCCACACATTTGAACAGAAACTTCTCACTACTCATTCTTATGAATTTTCTGAGAATGAACTACTCAGACCAGGTTCAACTGATTAGCCCATTTGTTATCAGGGAGTTAAATGCTCTCAGATTAGAGGGATCATTAGCTTATCAATCAAGTAGCAGCCAGCGGCACAGAAGGTCTCCAACAGGAGGCCAGCTTGCTTATCAACATATATATACACAAGCTCAAGTGGACGTCTGTTTCAAAATGTATACTTAAAACTGTTCACAGTAAATATTTGGCACAACTACCCAAAGTGTTTTAGCATCCTCTTTTCCTTAACTAACAACATAACCACAGTATGTTGAAGAATAATTCAGAGTAGATGAAATGCAAATGTAAAGCTAAGCCTCACATCTATGTTAAGAGCTCAAAGTGAAAATACAGACTCACTCAAGAGGAACGTGGTATAGCTTCAATTTTAACAATTTCAGAAATACACACTTCTCAAACAGATTACCTCCTGGTCTGTCTGATTTCTGTGAATTTCTGGATGGATTTAAGCCAATGGTAATCTTTAACAGAGACATGCTCTGATGAATCATCTTTGAGTGATTTGACTTACAGTGAGCTATGAAAGTCATCAATAACTTTTGCTTATTTTAAAATTGCAATGACTCTCTCTATAAAGTGCTTTGTTAATGGGTTTATCAAACAATAACTCATCCAAAACAACCATTATATCAACATAGAGACTGATGGAGATTGTACAAAAATAGTGGCTGATGATCAGAAGGAAAATAAACTTCAAATGTTTCAGAACTTGAGGCATCCTGCTAGGTATCTTAGCCAACTTGTTATCCTAACTGCCTACCTAAAGGCAAGCCACAGGAATGCTGGGAAATGGAACAAAACAATGATTTTAAGAAAATACAAAAATGATATACACATATAAAATAAAATTATATAAACTTGCACAGTGTAGAGCAATATAGTTCCTTGTAATGGAACGTGAATAGTGTGGCTTTAGGCAATCGAACAGAGAAGTGAAGCTGAACGCTGCTCTACCAACCAAATGGCTAATGTGACACCTGATAATGCAAAACAGAGGCATCCCCAGGGCACCATGTAAAATTATTATAAAGCGGTGAAATAACAATATAAAGTTAATTTTATTAAAATTAACAATACTTCCCATCAGCACGAGACAATCTATATTCAAAATTAAAACAGTAGGCATGTTTAGTCGTTCAAACATTCTGATAGGCTAAATACTGTCGCCCACTAAAAAGAAATAGTTTCCAAGCTCCATTTTTCCTTTACATTCATAAATACTCATCCTTATGAACAACACCACATCCCAAGGCCTGAAATTAAAAACATGTTTCCTTATGAAATCTGGTAGATGTGGTGTGTTGTTATAGAAATATCCCTACCTACTCTTTCTTAAAAAGAAATGTGATGATTTGGAAATGCAAGACAGGATAAATTGATTAAAATCTGTACGGCATTTTTCAGGTACAATGAATATAAGCCATTAAAAGTAATTATTTCATGACACTGCTTAAATTTGATGTTTGCTAATTTCTGCTATTTGCAGAACTGACATCAACTTGCCAGCCGTCAGGTCTTGTGGTAAGTGAAAAATATTTTTTAGGTTTTCAAAAGTACACAGAGTTTGATTTGACTATAAAAAGAATACAAGTTCATTCTAGAAGAAAATGAGAAATACAGGAAGAGCCTATCACCTCTGTTGTGCTGCAATTTGCAGCCATTATTAATGGTTTGGAATACATCTTTTAACTATTTTCATTGCTGTAATAATAAGCACATATATTTTTATTGATAGTTAATCAGAAATAAGCCTGAATGAAGACCATGCCATTTTATAAAATCAATTTTTCCTTTATACCCAAACGGAAGGGGTATTTTACAGTCTAGTCTGAATTTTGCCTCAGGAGTAGCAGTTTCAGTCACAGGATATCTTAGTGAAGAACTGAACATTAGCTAAACATTTGAGAGTTAACTAGCTACCGGGACCCTCAGGGTGGGCGGTAGATGTATTTTAGGGATTAGAATGAAGTTTGTCACTGAGGAACAAAACAGTTTAATTTATGAAAGCTCAACATTTGGGAGATCTGTTTATAGATCTAGAAATCTAAAGCCACTAAACCCATTAGAATAAAAATTTCTCTACGAGGTTGGTTATATCCTTAATAATTAGAAACCAGAATAATTGGGACTGGAAGGAGCAATGTAAGATGATATTCTTTTTAATGCTATTATCAGAAGGCAGAAACCAAGCCATCAGAAAATCAGGTCACATTATTACATTTAATTCAAGCCAAGAAAAATCTCAGGCTCCACTGGATGCTTATCCCAACGACTTAACCCCAGCCTCTGAGCTGCGGATGTCATAGCAGGTATGTGGAAACTCACAAGATCAGAGAAGTTGGAAGATGAACAAGAACTTCCCAAGCCTCTTTTATTCTAGCTGTATAATTTTAAGCATATGTTGAAGGAGGAGAAAACACAAGCCTAATGCTCTTACATACTACCTTAGTGCACTCTCTCTTCCCTGTTTCATGGCTTCCATAGCTTGTATCACATCATATCATACCTACATCGATTACCCACATTCGAGGATGTTAAATAAGCTCCACGAATCCCCAGTGTCTACTCCAGTGTCTGGCACATTGTAGGTTTCCAGTAAACATTATTTTAAAAAGTGACAGAATTTTCTTTAACTGGATAATCAGAGCTAGCTAAAGTCAGCTTTTCATATTAAAAATGAAGATAGGCATTTTACAAGAAATTAAGGTTAGTTCTGTTCAGAACTTGGATTTTTCTAACTTTGGAAGCACAACTTTTTTTTTTTTTTTTTTTAAGATTTTATTGTTATTGGAAAGCCGGATATACAGAGAGGAGGAGAGACAGAGAGGAAGATCTTCCATCCGATGATTCACTCCCCAAGTGAGCCGCAACGGGCCGGTACACGCCAATCTGATGCCAGGAACCAGGAACCTCTTCCAGGTCTCCCACGTGGGTGCAGGGTACCAAAGCTTTGGGCTGTCCTCCACTGCTTTCCCAGGCCACAAGCAGGGAGCTGGATGGGAAGTGGAGCTGCTGGGATTAGAACCGGCGCCCAAATGGGATCCCGGGGCTTTCAAGGCGAGGACTTTAGCCACTAGGCCACGCCGCCGGGCCCGGAAGCACAATTTTTTAAAACTTTGGATTCCTTCATAGGGTTTGAAATGATACCTGAAAGTATAGCCTCACTAACCGTAGCTATTAAGTTTTCTGAAATTCACTGAAAATTTGTGAATTGACTTTTTCTTTATTAGGAAAACACCACTTTGGGGGACGCTGATACAGGAAAAAAAAATTCCCTCCATGCTCTTTCTAGTAAAAGACACAGTATTCAGCCCACACAATTCCAGGTAGCTGCGGCATCTCTTCTCATCCTTTCTGCCTCATCCATTTTCCAGCTAAGGACATCTTTTACTCTGTATTCCTACTGAACAACAGGACCATTCTGAAAAATCTGTGTCTCAGCAATCAAGCCATTTTGCAAACAGTTACACAGATTCCAATGATAAGATGGGTAAGCAGGATGCAAGAACGTCTTAAAGATCACCTGCCACACTTGTGTTTGAGGTGCTCAATGGCTGTTTACACCAAGTGCCATCTGGCTCTATAGATATAATAACAATTATTCCATCGAGGTATGTAGCTCGCTAAATCATATTAATATACAATGCTTCCATGAGTCTTATAGGAGTTGATGTCTTTGTGTGCTCCCATTTAACCTGGGTAATGTGCTAAAACAAGTCTGCCTCATCATTAAGAATTGATTTTTTATTTATGTGAATGTCACTGGCAGTCCCCGATGTCCCTTTGTAATTCAGCTGAACAGGACTACACACTAGCGTTAATCTATTTTTATGGCATATCTTTAAAAATTTGCAACATCTTGCTACATTTGGATATTTATATAGAGATTTGTGTTCCCACAGAAAGCTGTTGCTAGCTTTGGAGGTCCATTCCATGCAGCAATAGGGCAAGGATCTAATACACTTCATTAGCTATCTTACATCAGATCAGGGTTTAGTTCTTTAAATTATTTAACCTTGGTAGAACCTACTCAAATCATATAAATTACAAAAACACTAATGAAAATCATTAGTTAGCCTATACACACACACACACACACACACACACAAATTGCTCAATAGAAATAAGATTAAAACATTTTGAAATCAACCCTCTGAAAATGTTTTATAAAAATAATTTGGTGAATTTGCCATGGTCACCCGTTTCTTAATGTTGTCATTGGTCACTCATTTAAACACTGACATTAACAATTACTCTGATACGGTGACATCTGTAAGAGACAGAGAAGTCACAGAGCGTTTTTCCTAGCTAACTCAAAATCTGGTTTCCAAGTTATAATTATTTATAAATATGCCTTAATGATGTTTGCTAATGTAAAAATACAGAAATTTAAGACAATAAGTAATAATAAAGAGAAAAAGCATAAATACTTTGGAATAGGAGAAATAAATGTTATACGACAAAAATTACATTTAAAATCTTATTCTCCAGAGAGTACCCATGGGATCCTTAGATAATATCTGCTTGGGGAAAGTTCCATCAGAACAATCTTTCATGTTGCAGTAAGTTTTACACTTAGAATCTGTTTCGAAGGCACCTGTAAGCCTCCCCCAGAAGTCCCAAGGATTCTGAATTTGGGGAGATTATGATTTCTTACCCTCCAGGGCCTTTCCCTTCTCCTGCGACAGTCTTACAGGCAGAAGTGCTCTGAGGCTGCTGAGAATTGAGCCCATACAGCGACAAGACGGCCACTGCTCAGAAAGTTGAACCAAGTTCCAGGATGTTCAAAGAAAACGGGGTAACACCCATCACATCTACCTGACTGCATAGAAAACTGCCACAGCAAACCCCTAACGATTTTGAGACCCTTGGGCTAACAGAGTCTCTGGTGCACTGCATTGATTATTTAAAATTGCAGCCCTCCCCCCAGCCCAATGCCTCAAATCTAATAAAAAATTAAAAACTTTTGGGGACAAGTTTCTTATGTAAGGATTCAGCCTAAAAAAAAAAATGACACATTCATCAAACTCTACTAAGAGAAGTGTGAAAGCAAGTGCTTTCAACCTAATAACACGAATGTTTGTACTCCTTGTGTTATAATTTTTGCAAATGTTTCCAAAGAACTGTGTAAGGCATCTTCTGTAAATAATGGCCATGTGATAAATAACAGAGAAGAAACTATGCTTTTGTACTCAATAAGTAAACACATCGAATGTTCAGATATTAGCACTGAAGACAGGTGCACAAGGAAGCTGGGGCTGTTTTCCTATGTTCCCTGGAAGCATACGTGCGAAGTAGCTATCAGGAACAATGCACTATCAGGAATCCAGCACAGTACCACTTCCAAACACTCTTCCAAAACTGTTCTGTGGCCATGCTGAAAGGCAGATGAATTCCCTAGATGCCTGCAAATTAAGATTTGAGGTCTGAGCGGCTCCTTTAGCTCCTCCTGTTGCTGCCTGGCCACACATCACATTCTGCTTCTTACGGGTTTCAGTTAAACGCCAGGATTCCATTGAGAAGACAAGTCAGGTTTTCAAACACAACAATGGCAGTTTCTCCAATACTAGTCTAATGACAAGTAGTAATGAGATACTAGTACGTAATGACTAGTCTAATTTCTAGTAGAAATGATGTTAAAATAATCCTGTATTTTAGCGATGAGCTGAGCCAAGAGGAAACATGGAGTGGGTCTGGAAGCCAGTTCCGGGCTCACCTCGCCGGAATGAAGAGCGAGGGTGGTCTGACAATGACATTCACAATGGCATCGCTGCTGGGGACTGCTATCATTTGCTCTCTCTGATTGTCCCTTTAAACAAAAAGCTCCGCACTCAGCATGCAAAGGACTTCTAAGCTGGGGAGGGTGGGGGGAACCACACACAGATGAGGAGAGGGAGGAAAAGGCTACAGATCAATCATTTATAATTAACAAAAATCCGATTGGTGCTTTAAATAGAGATCAATGTGTTCCAGGCTGCCTGGATTGTGGGCATGTATTCACCTTCTCGTAACTCTCCAAGCAAGCTGTCACACCTACGGAATCACCATTTGTTTTCTTAACAAAGCTTCAGGGGGCGCCAGCCTCTCATTGAAATTTCATTAATCTAATGGAGTAAAGTCCTATAGAAAAAAATCAAATTCTCGTTGGACGAGATGCTACCTGGGAAAGATAACCTCTGTTTGAACTCTCCGACTCGGATCGCTCTGCTATTAGTCTGAGGAAACAGACAGCAACAACGCTGATTACAGCCACTGGCCTCAACAATTTTTTTTTCTAACTAGCAATTTCGAGTGCAAGTGCCACGGTGTCAGCTAAAGAAACACAACTGCGAGTTTTCTGCCGAGCGCAATGGTTCTGAAATGTCACAGAATAGCTCACAAAGGACACCAATCTACGACCAACAGGGACATAAGCATGTAGGAGAAAGGGCCCACACAGCCTCCTTTCAAAGGTATGTTGTTTACATGCATGTCATGTGTGGAGGCCCCACAACTGTAGGTGCCAGCGTTTCCATGGAAGTCTAAACAAAGATGGGTTTGGAAAGCGCTAGTGAGATTCATCCATGTGTCACAGTATTTTGGGGTGTGGGATGATGATCTGCTGTACACATCAACAGATGCCTTGCAAAGTACAAGTCCACTGTGGGCAGCCTTCAAGTTCCAAGGCATCCATTGTCATTGCTAACCAATGATCTTAGCTCTTGATCACCTCCAGGTCATCTGATTCACAAGCTTTCAAAAGTGACCCAGGTGTGCGTGCCAAGAGGTAATAGCTACAGGACACTTAGTGGTAGGGGTTGGGGTAGGGGTGGGAAAAATGCAATGTTGAATGCCCCGAATTCTTTCCAGGAGCGTCCCTGTGGCTCAGCAGACAACAATAACCCAGTGTGATCATGGTTGCATTTACAAAACTAAAATGTTTTCCTCGCTAGTTGGTTTTTCTTCCCTTCTAACTTACATGTCTACTTTAAAAAGTTAACATGAATGGCAAGCCGGCGGTTTTAGGCACCTCATACAAGGGTCCTGGGAGAGATTGAGACAACCTGTAGGAAGCCCTCTGCCAGGCTCCCACGGGAGCACTGTGCAGTGTGAGAAGCAGCTGGGTGCAGGAAAGGGCAATTCAATCAGTGAGCTCACAGTCGAGCACAACACCGCTTTCCTATTCCACAGACGTTTGAATCCGGATGTGGATGTGCAAATCGTCTCAGTGCTAAAGGACAAAGCTAGCCTCCCAGTAAACAGGAGGAACTTGAATTGGGATGGAAGCTACAACATGTATTTCTGTTTCTAAAAAGCGAGGATTTAAAAATCATAGCCCGTGCTTAAGGAGAAGACAGCAACATTCTGAGAAAACAAAAGGAAGATCAGGACATCCTCGGTAAGCAATGGAGATGGACTGAAAATGTTGTGAGTTAATCATGAGAGACAGCATTCTCCTCTGACAGTGAACTTGCTCGTTTTCACCCAGGTTCCACACGGCTAGCTGCAGCTCAGGGACTGTCTTTGGTTCCCAAAGCATCTCACAGGAGTGGGTCCCTTCCTTTGATTGTTTTTTTCCACTTGCCTGCTTATGGACAAATATTTCTCTTTCTGAGTAGATGCCATATCCAGAAAGTTCAAGTTTACCCATAAAGACCAAGCTTATTTTAATAAGCAACTCCTTTCATTTCCTGTGTAGATCCACCTGTAGAATTATACTTCCTGCCTTCTGTCTGCGTTCTGTTCAGAGATGACACTGCAAGCATGTTCTTACTCTGAGCAATAGAATGGGTAAACAACACATTCATGTGGTGATGTGGACATGTTATTTATGTAAACAGCTATAATGCATACATAGCTACATATACATACACGTTAGTTCACTCAAGTTCAGATTATTAAAATTGATCCTGGGAATAAAATCCTACACCTCTTCTAGGCATTCATCCTTGCTATGGATACAGAGAAAGAAAGATTGTGAGAGGGAGACACACACACTCAGATGAGCCTTCAGGGAATTGTATGAACTTTTGAACCAGAGACGGAGAGCCAGAGCCCAGCCTGTTCCCACTTTAATAAACATTTTTTTCTTCAATTAATTAAGGTTTGGAAAGAAAAAAAAACACAGAAGAGAAGTAATTTAGCATGCAATGCATACTTTACAGATGGATTTTACCTTCGGATGCTTATTAAATCTATGCATGATTGCGCTGGAGAAAATTAATTGCATTGTTTCTCACTATTCAGAAAGGGGCTGCAAACAGCTCAAAAATGAAAAGGAAAATGGAGTAAGGTTGTTGTTTGAAAAAACAGTTACGATATAAAAAAATACTTTCAAAGTCCTGGACAAGTCATACCCGTAACTGACATAAGAGCACATGATATTCTTTCAACATTGTTAACTGTTCCTAAACACCGTATTATGTTGCTAGAATGTATATGTAAATGTATACATGTATATACACACATATTTCTGGCATGTATGTGGGGGGTATATATACATATGTATTTACATACACCTATCCTAAGTTTACAGATACTCAGGTTGAACTAAGATTCCCTACGGAGTGACACTTGAGCATTTAAGTGGTGGGTTCTGTTCAGCTCCTGCTGTAAGGAAAGGGGGCAGCAAGGAGGGACACACGCCCCTCTCCCCTCCAGCCCACCACCATCAGCTGGTACCCTTCCACTCCAGACTTGGGGGGAGGTGGCAACATTCTGTTTTATTGGAGGAAAAGGTGCTATTATAAAATACTCAGAATAAAGGCGATCATTTGCATTTTATCAGCTTTAGTTAGAATAACTGGAGCCCCGCATGTTCCACTTCTCTTTTCCTGAAGGCGAGCCAAACTCTGAGACCACCTGGAGAACGACCCTTCTCGAGCCCAAAAGGCCCCCTCTCTGTCCGAGGCCCCCTCCTTCTCCTACCTTGCTGCTGACTGACAAAAATGTTTTGCTGGGAACTTTTAAACTTGCTTGATTCCCTGACCCAAACAGATGGCAGTTTGTATTGCTCTTTTACCTACTCCATCAGTTTCTCTAATCCTGGTTAACGTGTATAATTATTTTAAAGGATTTATCATGACACACATTTTGCTGAGGGTAACAAACTAAGTACATATAAATAAATGGATCTAGCCTATCTACAGCAGGTTTCATGAGGCATAGGTAAAAACAGAGACACTAATATTGGGATGGATTTATGGGTGACTTCCACTAACAAATCTCAAAGAACAATCCATATGATCTCATAAATACCACTGATGCCATCAACCTCGTTAGGAAGGGGATAAAGCAAGATTATACAGTGAGATATGGATACACAACTTCTAAAAGAAGCTTTTAACTTTGATTCTCTTGCTTACCATTTACAATCAGACCTACCTCCCAATTAATCTTCAGTCAATTAAGGTTTCATCAATGATCAAAGGTGTACAGAGTACAGTGTGGGCACCACTCAACAGAGAAAAATTCATACTCCTGTGGGGAATTCAAGTGAAAACCATGCAACCAACTGGTAACACTAAAGTTTTTGCAAACATGACCAAAAGAATGTACATTTTATTGGTTGTAAAGAGAACAGGAATTATGGATTGGACCTATAGACCTTTACCATTTGAAAGGACCATTTAAGATATCAGAACAGACCCAGCTTGACACTCCTGCTCAAGCTACACCACATGGATAGACGTGAAATGCCTGAACAACACAGGACAGGAAGGTCTAAGAAGGGAGATTTCTGAGTTCCAGGCGTCTGAACCTGTTTCCCTATCTCAGAGAGATCTCTTTCAGTTGTTGCACACCCCCAGACCTGAAAATCCCACCTGTCTATTCCAGATTCATCTCAAGTTTCCCCTGGAGTTGACACAATGCTCCCCACCTTAAACACATCTCTGACATGACAGTCTTCTTGGCCACCCCAAATACTGACCATCTAAAGTAACTGAGCCTTCTTCTGTAGAACCTCACTAGGGCACTTGGTCACCATTCTGCAAAATGGTGTAGGCAGCAGCAACAGGACCTGTTGAGGTAGCCTAGTGGCTAAATCCTCACCCTGTATGTGCCAGGATCCCGTATGGGGACAGGTTTGTGCCCCGGCTGTTCCACTTAACATTCAGCTCCCTGTGGCCTGGGATGGCCTGGGAAGGACGGTCCAAAGTCTTGGAACCGTGCACCTGCATGGGAGACCAGGAAGAAGCTCCTGGCTCCAGCTTTTGCAGCTACCTGGGGAGTGAACCAGTTGAGGGATGATCTTGCTCTCTGTCTCTCCTCTCTGTGAATTTGACTTCCCAATAAAAATAAATAAATCTTAAAAAAAAAAAGAACCACCAAGAAGCAACCTGTCAAAGTGAAGATGTTTTGGGAACATGGGTAAGGTAGACTCTGACTGCGCTAATTCTGGAGGAACAGGTGGAAGGGGCTCCCAAAATTAAGCTGCTGAAAACACAGGCCAGCAAAAGGAAGGGTTAAATTCACTTCCCAGAATCTAAGTGTTCAGAGTAAGCTTCAGATTTTAGGCACTTGCTGTAAAATAAGCATAGTTAAGAGATAAAATTTTAGAACTCTTAAACGTTTAAGCCTTTATTTTATAATTCTTAGACATCTTATAAAGAGTAAACTATTGTTTTGAAGCCAAAAGCTCCCTGGGGACTGAAGAATGCACATGAAGACACCATACTTTGATTTAGCAACTCTTCGTCCTCCTTTATCACATGGAACCCTGTTTTCATGAAAGAGTTAAGCTCCTTCTATAAGGTAAAGAGCTTAATCACTCTGGGATGAGATATTTTTTTCTATTTTCCAATGCAATTACTCTTTGTCTTCAATCTAATTGAATTCACTTTCCATGTTAGTGGGGGAAGGGAAGTGAGGGGGAGGAGTGCAGCATATGATAGAAGACAAATAGTATACATGGTAGACCTTACAATAGAGTGGGCTTTTATAAAGAAAAAAAAACACTGTGATCGAACACAAAAAAAATATTGAATGTTCATTGGTAGGGTGAGGGTAGCGGGGATTTTGGTCAAGAGTCAGCATCTGTGTGTGGAGAACATCAGGGCATTGCATAAAGGAAGGAGCATTCGTATTTATTATTTATAAAGCACCTTGGGATTCTCTGAGTGAGAAGCTCTGGGTGAGGCTGGGCATTTTCATTTCGTGGAGGTGATCATGATTGTTGACATTTCAGCAGGAGCCCTATTTCAGTAGCCAAAGGGATGGAAGTTCTTATGTGCACTTGATTTTGCGGCCGTGTTCTCTTTCCTGGGTTGTAGCAGACACAGTGGTGCATGCCCTTGTTGATGGTCTCCTCCCGGTCTCTAAAGCTCCTGCTGTCTCTCTCATTTGTCCTTGTGGTGTCACTGTCCCGTCCACCACTTGCTCATGCACTCACAGGTTACACTGCAGGGCGAAGTGGATGCTTGCCTTGGATCTACCTACCATAGTGTCATCACCTCTGGATGCCATGAAGGGAGAGGAGGCAGGGGGCTGTCCTATGAAGCATTAAGGCCCACTGTGGCCCAACAGACTGCTGCGAGCTCAGCGTTCTTTAGGACATGACTGATAAATCCACCTCTGATTTGAAAACCTGGCTCACCTACCCACATTCTGGAGGGGAAGCAGCAATGTGACACTTATAGAATATCTAATATCTGTGTAAATGTGTGAGGGGCATAAAAATAGCTAAGACGCAACAAATTTTGCTTTAGACAGTCCCTCAATGTGTTGGAGAAGCCATAGTATATGAGGAATATAGTGCAAGGCCAATGGCAATCATGGCTGTCACAGAGGTATTACATGAGTAATATGGAAGGCATGGGTGGGCTGGGTCCAATCTGCTGGGGCAAGCAGGAGATGGTGAAGAGAAGACAGAGCTTGAGCAGGGCCTTCAGAGACGAGTGGGTGGATGGAGAGGGTGGGAAAGGCACAGGACTGGCCTTGGGTAAACAACCCCATGTAGCTGGAGCTCATGGCATGGTTTCAAATGCAGGGGAGTAGGATGAAAGGTAGGTCCAGGAATAGTTGTAGAACTCATGTTTCAGGTCTTTTTTTTTTTTAAGATTTATTTATTTTTATTGGAAATTAAGTCAGATTTACAGAAAGAAGGAGACAGAGAGAAACATCTTCCATCCGCTGACTCACTTCTGAAGTGGCCTCAATGGCTAGAGTTGAGCCAAGCCGACACCAGAAGCCTGGAGTTTCCCATGTGGATGTAGGGTCTGAAGGCTTTGGGACATCCTCTACTGCTTTCCCAGGCCACACGCAGGGAGTTAGATGGGAAGTGGAGCAGCCAGGAAATGAACTGGTGCCCATATGGGATCCCGGAACATACAAGGTAAGGATTTTAGCCGCTAGGCTATCGTGCTGGGCCCATTCAAGTCCTTTTTGAAATAATTGCAGAGCATGAAGGTGAGCTACAGTAGGATGAATATTCCTGGCTGATTCTCTCTTTATGTGTTCATAAGGTCCTGACTTCTCCAGCCCAGTTCCTTCTGGGGTCTGCCCTCACTCAGGATGGGCCTTGTCATGGTCAGACAAGGGTCTTGACCTTTTGTGATGCAGTGGTGGGAGAATGAAGAGAACACAGTAGGGTCTGAGAGGATGAGGGCCATGTGGGTAATAGAGGGTGCAGACAGTGAAGACACTCCATCTGCCTCCTACCTCCCAGGACCCATTGTGACGGGGCGCAAAGTAGAGTGTGCGTTTGAGACAGGTCTGGGCCAGGGCAGCAGAAGGCTTGAGGAACTTGTGTGGAATCCGAAAACCGGAGGAGGCAAAGCCTCAATGTCAAATGTGTTTCTGGCATTTTTGAGGCCAGAGACACCTACTCACCTTGTGGCTGTCATGGGAAATCTCTGGGAACTGGGTCTTGGAGTCTCCCAAGACAGGGAACAGTTCCCTATGAGGCTGTGAGATCTTACCTTCATAGCAGAGTGGCCTCATATCAGAATGAAACGGATCAGAAGCTCCTACCATTTTGTTCCTCTGCAAATTCTTCATTTAACAATTCGTGTATGTTGAGTACCTTGAGATGTGCCTCTCCTATTACCCTGTTCTATCAATAGTATCCAGTGATCCATGTCTACTTTTCCAGGACCTGAACAGTCACTGCCTTTTCAAATCAGTTCCTTCTCAGTGGCTAGAACATCAGCTAGAATCTCTCCTCTACTAAAACAAAACCATAACCAGACAAGTTCCTCCTCCCTCCTGCTACTTAGCCTTCCCCTTCTCTTCACCAGCCTGTTTTCTTTAGGTGGCACCTGCCCACAGCTTCTATAATTTCTCACTACTTGTTCACTCACTTCTGGATCCCTAAGATCACACATCCACTATTTCCAAGCTACTGAAAATGTTCCCCCGAAAGATTAGCAGAAACTTTATTTGATTTCCCTTCTTTTTTCTACCAGTCTCTTAGTAACTTACAAACATGCAGCGGGATTGCCTATTTTCTCGCTTTAGATGCCCTCAATATCTAGCATCATCCTTTGTTCACGGTAGAGACGCAATGAGCACAGTCACGCACCACATGACAACATTCCAGTCAACTACAGACAACATAATGTGACAGTGGTTCTGTAAGATTACATTTCCTGGGATGTCCACCCCCGCTGTCTTACAGTGGGGTAGGTATGTTCTCTGATGTTCATGCAATGACAAAACCACCTAATGACTCATTTCTCAGGACATATCCTGCCATTCAACAATGAATGAGTGTATTTTAATTGAATCTGAATTTTTCCAAATTTCCTTCTGGGCCCCATGACTCCCAGTTTTCTTCCACCATGTTAGGAACCTAACAATGATCTTGGGTGGTGTAGACATTGGGCAGCAGCTTAGAGAACATCCCATCATTGCAAGAGAACTATTTAAAAATCATCATTTACCATAAAGCATGGTTAAAAACCATGCTGCTTTGATTTTGTGCTAAAATAATAGGAAATAAAAATTATCTGACACAAAATACATAAGTGGTAGTGCTCAACAACTTAAAAGCAACCCAAGACACATGGACTTGCTAAAGTTATGGCATGAGATTCCTGTTGACCCACACATAAACCATGTTAGAATACTCTGTATTAGTCAATAAGTTACAGTAATTGAGTACTTCCCTATCAAGTGCTGCAGGTGGCTAAGGTATGATATAAACTAAACCATACCCAGGAATTGATCAGTCACCACTAATACACTGTTATGACATCTTGAACGAAGATGCTTCCTTTTTGCAGAGTGGAAGAACGCAAACTCTTCCTTTAAAGGCGAAGCTTAAAGGCAATCAGTGCGCCATCACGATGCTTTTTAGGTCTGCATCACGTTGCACTGCCTATGGGTATCTTTCACTACTACAAAGTTTTATTCACAGGAGGTAGAGGTGTACCTTCTTTCATCTCTCACAGACCCTCCGTTTAATTGAGAATCTTCAGGGGCAGTGCAGGCACTACTGACTTTATTTCACGCAGGTGTGAGATGAAGTTAAGCTTGTCAATTCTCGGCCCTCTGAGGCTGCTCACCTTAGGGCAGGCACCGTGAGGCACTCATGTTGTCAACAACTCCCCTGGAAGCCTGCACAGAGCAACACATGTTGAGCTAGATCCTGCAGGTGTCAGAGTCCAGGGAAGGACAAAGGTTTATAAACACCTGCTTGACAATGCTTTGAAAAAGGAAAACCTCAGGGACTTCAAAACAGCAACAACACAAATAATTATGTTTGGGACATTTTAAAATTTATCTTACATTTTTAAGTTTTAATAACTCTATACCTTGAGGATATTTTAAGTCCTTAAAGATCACTAAAATGGTAGGGTAGATAAATCTGTTAAGTACAAAGTCGAAGAAAAAACAGACATCCTGGCTAGCCTCATCATGGATCGTTCCTGAAATAGATGTCTTCAAAGCCAGCAAAGTCTTTCCTAAGGTAGCAGTGGGGGCAGACAGATAACTTGGGAGTCTCACCTCACCAACAGTTTCAGATTTGCCTTTTGGCTATGCTAAAAAGTTATCATGTGAGGGGCAGCCCAGTTGTCCTGACACATCATAGTCGGAAGGGAGTTTCCTTGTTATAAGTAGCTTAGCATTTTACTTACAGAGAGCACTTGGTCATATGGTCTCACTATAACTCTACACCCAGAATTGCAGAGGGAATATTCCAAGACCATGGTGAGCATACACAGGAGAGACTTGAACATGCCTGCCTTCCCCATGTTTCTCTGGCTTTGAGGATACAGGACCATCTTATGTCAAAAACCCTACATGTGCTAATGTTAGTTTTCTTTCTATTTGAAAGAGTTACAGAGAGAAGGGGAAAGAGATAAAGAGATATCTTCCACCTACTAGTTCATTACCCAGTGGCCGTAAAAGTCAGGGCTGGGGAAAGCTGAAGCCCAGAGCCAGGAGTTTCATCCAGGTCTCCCATGGATACAGACACCAAAGCATTTGGGCCATCTTCTGCCGCTTTTCTTAGGCCATGAGCAGGGAGCTAGATCACAAGTGGAGCGGTTGGGACTCAAACTGGCACCTACATGGGATGCCAGTGCCACAGGCAGTGGCTTTACCAAATGTGCCACAATGCCAGCTATGCTAACATTAGGTGTTTTTGTTTCGTTTCTAACATAAGGTTTACAAAAGACAAAAGCTTGAGGAAAAAAAAAACCTTTAAACAACTTACTCTAATGGTTGTTTCAGAGCATGAAATATAGTCCTTGGAGTTCATCATATTTAGAACAAGAAAGCCGTTTGATAATAAGGGGATATTTTCTTGCATCTATAAAATAATCAGTGGTTGGAAAACTGTAAGATGCCTGTTCAGGAGTTCAAAAGCCCAGGTTGTGACTGGGATAATACCAAGGAACCCCAGGCTGCATGCAGGAAGAAGAGTTTAAAAATTCAGCCACTTCAGTCACTTGACTTGAAATGACGAGATGACTTGCTGCAGTTCCTGTAATGCCCCAGTATCACGGGTCTAGAACAGTTATGAGTTCAGCATACAGGTCCTTGAAAAATACTTAATTTAGGTAGTAATGACATTTACAGGATTTCTTGCACATGCATTTTTGGGAACTTAAACTTTACAAAGAAAAGAGGTCTTTAGCCTGTCCAATTCTTGGTCTTATCATACACAAGGGATAAAAATATTTGGGGAGGGAGTTTTTTTTGAAAGTTACTATCAATCTAGATGGGTCAACAGTAACAGCCTTGGAGAAGGATGGAAGCTCTTACCTTCTGCTGAAGGTGGCAAAGTGGCTGTGGAAGGTGGTGAAGATGTCAGCAAGCTCATCACTACTTCTTTCTTTCTAAAGATTTATTTATTTTTATTGGAAAGGCATGTCAGATTTACAGAGATAAGGAGAAACAGAAAAAGATCTTCTACCCACTGGTTTCCTCCCCAAATAGCCTCAATGGACAGAGCTGAGCTGATCTAAAGCCAGGAGCTTCTTCCAGGTCTCCCACATGGATGCAGGATCCCAAGACTTTGGGCCATCCTCGACTGCTTTCCCAGGCCACAGGCAGGGAGCTGGATGGGAAGTGGAGCAGCTGGGACATGAACTGGCACCCAGATGGAATCCCAGTGCTTGCAGGTGAGGATTCAGCCACTGAGCCATTGTGCTGGGACCAAGCTCATCTCCATTTCTACCACACTGGAGCAAATGGGCTCCTGCTGCCTCTTCAGACACTTAAGCTTTATATCAGGATCACAGTCCTGACAGGGAGAGCTATTAATGCAAAAGGACTGGGTAAAGGAGAACATGACATCACAGTTTCAAAATACCTGTTAAGTAGAGGGATCTGCTCATCCTTCTGAGATAGTTTCAATGTGATTTTTCTCAAAGACAAGGGATGCAACTTCAAGTCTTACATCTATCTCTAGTGCTTGAGAAGCAGATACACACAGAGAGACAGCTTGCATGTTCTGGGTTATTTCCCAGATGTTTGCAACAGCCAAGGGTATATAGGTGGCAGGAGCCCAATCATTTGAGCCATCACCACTGCCATGCCTAACTCACATTAGCAGGAAGCGTCAATCAGAGGTTGGAAGCACAGCTGCTCTGATGTGCAATGCAGGTGTTTTAACCACCATTTAGTTGCTAAGCCAAAAGCTACCTCAGTACATAGCATCAAATAGAAAGTGGTCACCTTACCTTTGAAGCTAAGAAAATCACTGAGTTAAAAACCTTTTTTTTTAACATAAGCAGGTCAGGTCCTTACTCTAGACCTTGACAGGCAGGAAGTAGATAGGGCACAGGCTGCCTTCTGTGGCCCACGGGCTAAGTGTGACCCACTCCTATTTCTGCTGGGCCTGCAACCTTAGATTGGCTTTCACATTTATTTCTGAATGGCTTGTAAAAAGCACAGCTTAATAGTTGGGACAAATGCAAATGCTATGGGATTCGGAATATCTGTTAAAAGCATCCTAGTGGCACACAGCCCCACAATCCTGTTGCCTAAGGCTGCTGCCACATGGCTGCACGCAGCAGCCAGTGCTGAGACTGTATGGGTATAAAGCCTAAAGAACTGCATGTGTGGCCGATGCCAGCAAAAGCTTGCAGGTCCCTGGTGTAGCCCACGAAGCACGGGAAGTCTTATATAACTGGATGAGCTGGGTGTGACTCTGGAAAAGACAGAGGCCTCAGGGGTCTGATCTGGAAACTGGGAGCAATCCTAGCTCAGCTGATAATGTGATCATGTGAATGAAAAACTAAAAAGTGTTTAGGACACTAGTACCTGGTACAAGTCCCTGCTAGAAGTTTCGACTCTTGTGTGTGCAGGAATTCTGGTCTGCGGAGACACACTGACTTCCCAAGGTCCTGGGGCTTCCTCGAGGCAGCCTGGGAATGTCCTGATGTGCTCTGCCCATGCTGCACTGCCTTTTTATGTTCAACACCATCTGACAAAGCACGTCCTTCTTGTGCCATTTCTGTGGCTGCTTTTCAGCCACCTCACAACCGCTCGAAGTGGGAACCTGGGTTCCATCTGATCACTCCCTGAGACCATCAATCCCCCTGCTCAGAGCTGCCCAAGGGCAATTGGTGGCAGAGCTGTGATTTCCAAGCATCTGCCTCAAACTTCCAGAAAATTAGTTTTATTCTTTAACAACAGCATCAAAGACAACTCAAGTTCCTATAACCCAAATCAGACAACCTTATTTGCTTTCTTCCTTCCTTTCCTTCCCTCCTTCTTTCCTCTCTCTCTCTTCCTTCCTTCTTTTACACTTCACCACTTCAGAAAAAAAATACCTGAGGTATGTATGCTCCAAGATCTAAAATGATAGCAGATGAGCCTACAAGCAAAGACACCTGCTACTCCCTATGCTGTGGAGCCCTTTTGCTCCAGTCACTTCTTCCCTCCTCCCCCACCCAGGATGCACCCTTGCACATTACAGCATCAGGTTTTGCTTCTTCTGTGAAACCTCACAGTCTTAGGATGGCTGTCTTCTGGCTGTACACAACCACCTCTTCCAAGGCCTTGTTCCTGAGAAGTTTCTTCATTCTCCCCAGTGGGTCACTCCATTATGCCATGCTGGTACCCAGTTTTAAACAATTATTATTTGTCACTGTTGTTTAACTGTTCTCTAGTTTCTAAGTATTGCATCCTATCAAGGAATTGCAACCATTCTCTAATATTCCCTTAAGACTAAGCATATAAGGTTTTTGTTTGTTTGTTTGTTTTTTGTATCACCCTGCAACACCTAGTTAAAATCAATTATATAGTATTCCACAAATACTTTTGCATTAATATATGAATAGTCACAAGTCTATTCTATAAATAGATTTTAAACTTTAGTAATGAATAATGCTACCACGACTACAGATACTTTCCTAATACATGAACCGAAAGACCAATCATTTAAATTAAAACAAATCAGAAGTATAAAAAGACCTTAATCACAATGGAAACTTCACCCTCTTCTACTGATTTGAACTTTCCATGGCTAACACTTGCTTCTTGCAGACATATCCCCGATCTAGGAAAATGTAGGTTTGGATGTGTGCAGTGAGAGCTTACCCAAGTGTTGTTTCAAGTCCACCAATAAAGGATTATGCTAAAATTCCACACAGTATCATTTTCATCTGCATGCATACCACACCTATAGCAACATCACTTAATATATGGGTATGGCAAGTATATTTTATTATAATAACAGACAAGCAAACTGAATGTGTCCCAGGAAGGGGTCTTTTCCATTAACTTTTATAAAGGCTTTCATTTCAAACTTTCATTAACATCTGACAAGCAGGCTGAAAAGCTTTGCTCAGAGCTTACGTTTGGGGCAAAAATGCATTTGGTAAAACCACTCCAGGATTACACTGACTGGCTGTGCAAGAATATACTAATTTGTTTTGTTTTGTTTGGAGTGTGGAGAAAAGACAGAGAAAGGGAGAGAACAGTCATGGACCCTACTTCATGGTTGCCATGGACGCAAGGTCAGTCTTCCACACTTGGAGCTACCAGCAGAGTTCAGACAGGTCAACGTGTGACCGCTCAGGCCCTGGGGTTAAAAGTTCAAGCAGCGATGGAAAAACCAATATGTCCACGCAGAGTATGCTGTACAATTTATTTCAATTTACATCAAGCCATGCATATAAAATTTAGATAAATTCCATTCAAATCTGATGTTGCCTGACACACAATGTATGCAAACAGATGTCTGTGGGGCTTTTTCTGTGCTTTAGAAAACAACATTAAATTTAAAAATATGTCTCTGGGATTTCTTTATTGAATTACAAAATGAACATAATTTTAACTTAAATGTTTTCATTCTTCCCTTTTTTCCCCTCTTTCTTTCTCTTTTGGTGCGGATCTTAATAATTTTCTCCGATCTCAATCTCCTCTGTGTCATATTAAAGAGGATAATGTATATTTACAACTACAGCTTCAGTGTTATTGTAGTTATAGATTCTATTTATATCCCTTACCATTTTCCACAAATATTTAGTGATTGATATTTCTGATTTATCTCTGGGCTACCTTCACCTCGTTCCCTCCCTACGTTGGACAGAACTGGAGTCGGGGAGGCTGCTGGGTCCTCTTCCAGCCACAAGATGGCTCCCCCGACTCCTTGTGTCCAGCCGACCCCGTGGACACCTCCACTGAGTGCTGGAGGCAGACTGGGATTCTCCCTCTCGATTCCTCGTAAATAAGTGGAATGGATCCCAACACAGTCCCTGGCACACTAAGATCCAATGCAAAATTGATCTTTAAAAAGAATATACAGGAAAAGACCTTTTCTTCTGCCTAATTTTTCTTTACTCATCCTTCGAAAGGTATAACTGAGCTAACCAAAGAGAACAGAAAAAAAAAAAAAAAGGCAGAAAGAAAGGAAGGGGTTAGGGGATGACACTCATACATTCCAGAGGAAACAACAGAGTCGCAGACTAGACAAGGTCAAGTTAGGAAAAGTATCCAAGTTATTCCCAAACCAGACCCTGCATTCTGGCTCTCCCTCCCACACCCCAGGGAGCTTCCCTGAAAAGTAAGTGTCACTCATTTGGATGTCCAGCATGGTGTCCGGAAGAAGCCCAGGGACCTCCAATGGCGCCAAGCCGGGATGTGAGCAGAATTGCTATTCCTTTTTTTCTTGCTACCTGACAAGCAGGGGCTGATTTTGTCTCTGCAATTTTTACAGAATACGAGTACTTCATAAACTTTCAGCATATGACACAGGCACAGAGATAATCATCTATCCAATTACGAGTCCACGGAAGGTCTTTCCCAAGTGCGGATTCCTTATTTCCCATGTTTTCCATTCCGTGGAGAAGCTATATGGGCAAGTTTCATCTCCCTCATTTGTAAAATGAAGACACAGATAGGACCTATTCCTCACCGGGTCTTTGTCACACTAAAACAAGTTAATATATGTAAGGCACTTACAAGAGTCCTTGGAACGTAATAAGAGCCATATAAATGTTTGTTGGTATTATTATTTATTTGAGCTCAAGACACCCCCCTTTTTTTTTTACAAGTACTTGTTGACATGATTATTTAGAGAAAATGAACTTGCAGAGGTTTTGTCGAGGCATAAGGAATATCATTTTCTAGACAGTGGGAGCTCTCAGTCCAGATAACGGATGCTGTCTGGGGTTTTTTCTTTGATATCAATTTTCGAAATACACCAGCAGTTTCTTCCCAATTCATGTGGTACTCACAACGCCACACTTTTTTTATGAGAAACTGCTGACTTTGAAATCTGTTTTAGATAATACTTCAGAAAATACACCATCTCACTAAAACAAACAACCTTAAGTGCTGGTTCTAATAACTTGGTTACAATATTCATATTGTAAATATTTTCACTTTTCTTTCCACTCTGTTAAAAAAAAAAAGTCTCTGGGATCTTACTCATGCCAGAATCCAACTTTGTTAAGCTTCTTGTTAAACTTAGAACATACGAGTCCCCTGCTCCTGATGTAAATAAGCATGTTGAATTGCCTGGTAAGCACTGCTTGACAATTCTCAAGTAAAAGTTCTAAGGGTATAAATGATATCCCTAACTTAAGGTGGTCCACAATAATTCACCACAAGCAAAGGTTTATGTGGATACAAAATCCTACATTCACATAAATCCTTGTTTGTATAAGGAAAGGATTATAGCCATAAATAAAAGTGCACATGTATGTGTCAGTATGTATATATACATATATGTCCATACGCACACATACATATTCCCTTAAAACCTCCCATCTATTTGGGAATATATAGTCAGAGACTAGGCAAGATAATCAAATCAATTTTCAACAGCCAAGGAGAAGAGTATGACATTTTTTAATACCTGCTATACTGTCACGCAACTCTTTATTCTTTATTATCTCTGTCAGCTACTACTAGGTGCCCAGTAGACAAATGCTGGTTCTTCTGTGGACCATTTATTTCTATTTGGCATGATTTCAGGCCCTACTCTCTAGAACGGCTAGAAAATGCTGTCCTGCTCTGTTGGCCTTGTATCCTGGAATAAGGACTGGAAGAAGAGGAGGTGGAGGGAACCTTTGGGCAGAGAACAATTTGCCACCTTTTTTTCTTTTTCCTTTGAGGGAAGCCCATCTTGGTTTTGCCTGCATTTGCACAAATCCAACCCTGAAAGGCCCTCTTTCCACCCGGAGCGATGCGTGTGTGCTACCAGAAGCAGCGTCTTTTACTGCCAGAAGCAGTTTTTGCTGCGCGCATCAACTTTCGCCACATTCTGAGTGAGAATTCTTTGATGCCAGCTCCAGACATCATTTAACAGAAACCCTTAAAGAACAGATGTACTGAAGAAATGCATCAATTTGTTATTTGTTACAGTTTGGGGGTGTCTGTCCTATGGGTATTTGATTTTTCTTTTAAACCAAAGGCTTGTATGTTTCCCCAGAGAAATTTACTTTCATGAGAGAAGAAAATTGAGGCAAATCACTGTTGTTAGACCCTGGAGTCAGACACACTGGCTTGTTGTCCTTCTGCACATGGGAAGAAAAAGCCCATAGTCACCCAGACAATCATGGCTCCCCCCATCCATCTCTCATTCTTCCCCAATGTGAAAAATTACAAATGAAACCAATTTTTTCTCTATCGATAGAATGTATATGATTACAGCTGTTCATATTTTCACTCTAATGAAAGGCTGCATGTTTAATTGTAAGATTTATTAGAGACTGTACATCACTATGTACATGCAAAACAGTTCATCGACATCTAAAATGTGGCTTGTTTATTCTGACATTAATGATCATCTTTCTTAATTTGAAACAAAAAGCATTTGGGGAAAATGCATTTTGTTTCCTCCAAATAAGAAATTAATAAATTCAATGTAAGAAACCAAAAGGGATGGAGGAAAAATATTGATTTATGTAAGTAAGGCAGGGGGGAAAATAAAGATGCTTTATTTTTTTTTTTCTGAAAGTCCGTAATCCCTGCATTCTGCGGGGAAACAAGAGAGTTGATTGCCAGCTTTGTTTGATTTTGCAGAGATCTCATACGAGGCCGGGTTCATAAACAGGTGAAATGATGGAGTTTATTGCAACGCACATCAACACTGAAACTAAATAACTGTGTTGCCACCTCAGTCCCGCAGGAAGACGGATGGTAAACTTGACCTGCCGCTGGTACTATCCGATTGCCATTTTTTATTCCCCCTTCGCCACCCCCCCAGGCTGAGCCACGTTGAGTAAATGCATGTGCACGGTCAGGTCAGACCCCGCGATCGGGTGAAACTCCGTTCACATTTGCATACAGGCGGAGTCTCACAATGAAAGCCCATCTGTTCCCGTCTCGGAGTACAAATCGAGTGTCACCCAACTCAGTGCAAACCACAGCAGCATGGCCATTAGATGGAGGAACACTCAGCTCAGGTTACGGATATGGAACTGCTGATTTGGGTTTAAATACCTGATAACTGAAGACTTTTCATTAGATGTGAACAAAGAATGAACTTTGAACTGCTCAGGAGATACCCCCTCTCCTCCCTGGGCACCCCCAGTTGTGGCCATTACTAACACTTCACTGCTATATTTCCCGCTGTCTTTATTTTTGTATAAAAATCAGCCAAGCTGAATGTCACATGTGCTAAATAATTGCCTCTTTTTTTTTTGGAAGGGGGAAGGGCATGGGGGTGGAGCATCGAGGGATATTGTAAATAGAAAATGAACTCTGAACTCTGCACGCCCTTAAAGGTCATTAATATCAGGGCCGTGTTGTTCCTTGAACTTCTAAATTTTACCAGGCTGAAAATTTTAGTTGCTAGAGTTTAACCAATGTGTGAACTGCCTCAGCCCTTTAACCCCTCCCTCCCTCCCAAACCCATTCAGTAACGTGAGGCACCTGCCTCCTGAAACCTTCTCCTCTCACAGGTCTATTTATTCCAAAATAGTTTATCAATCACAACCTGTGTCAGAGATTTTTGTTGTTAAAATTCAGCAAGCACCTTAGAGTTGAGGGACGAAATCACGTACATTCTGACACAAAAAGATAGAGCACTTCAAACAGAAATCCAGGATAATGGTCCATCCAAACCCTGGACATGATCCATACAAGAAAATTCATGAGTTAAAGTCTGAGCAGGCTTTCACCAAATGCCTCCTTGTTTAATTCTATGAAAATCTTTCTGAGGAGGACACAGCATCTGGGGTTTGGTTGCTTGTGTTTATATTTGACATATTTCTATATTCTGTTCCATGAATCACATTGAACAGTGAAGGACTGTTTCAGCCCTTCGTCCAGTTTGGCTTGGGCCCCAGTGCGGGCGTGGCTGCATGTCCACACACAACACCAGTCTGCTGCACAACACATACACAAGCCAGCCAGTTTTTCTTTTACCGGTTGCGCTTCTCATTTGCACTTGGCAATAGTGTCTTCGTCTGAAACTGCAAATATTGTATCCGATGGAGAAAACATTTTAGCAATATCCCAAAGGACTTTCCAGGTTGGCTTTAAGCAGTCAGGTAATGTTCCCTTGCATGTCTTTGTTTTTCTGAAGACACTTCCTAAAACAGCCTTACAGTGTGGAAGGGGGTAAGAAGGGGACACAGGATCCAGAATGTGGCAAGGACACTGGACCCTACGGCTGCATCTCCCCAGCCAGGGCTTTCTTTAGCACTTTGTGAAACTAAGTTCTTATTGTGTGTCCTCTTAAAAAATAATTCCAGGGAAAAGAAAAGATTTGAGGGCTTTCTCTTTTTTCAACCCTTACAAGTGCTTACGGTCAACCTTAATGGAAGCTCTACATGCATTAAAAGAGAGAATAGACTCTTTGTTTCAGAAGAATGACCAAGACAAGGGTGGGTTTTGGTTCCACTTTGTCAAGTTTAAGGGGAAACTGAATTCAGGGGAGATTGGAGGGGGGAAGAAAAAGACAGAGACACCCCCCTCCAAACAACTTTCTTAGCTGTCACCCCATTGTCTCCAACCTTAAACTTATAATATTTTATTGTTGTCCTGTAGACAAGTCAGGAATTTGCATTAGGGGCCATGTGGCCACGTGATGTCTTGGAGATGGGCTGTTTATCTGCATTCCATGCAGCTGGGCATCTTGTGTGGAACAGTAACAAAGCAGGAGAAACCCACAAGCAGCCAAAGAATATGCCAGGTTTCCTTTCTGCCTACTTCAGCAGAATATGTCCTGCTAAGGAGGTGTAACAGCTTTGTTAAATATCCCTAACCAGATCTGAAAAGGATTCTTGTTCCAAAATGATATAAAAATACAGGTTGTTTGGTTTCTTGTTATTCACTCTTGGTGGGGGTTGGGGGTGTGTGAACAGGACCCGAACCTTGAACTTAATTTCCCCTTTGAACTCATGACCTTTGACAAGATTCCCCATGCGCTGCCCTTCAGACGAATTTCATCACAATTACAGTCCCTTCCACTTGAGTAAAAGATATATAATCATTGATTTGACCTAATTATCTGATACATCCCTTTCTTTGCAAAGTGCAAAAACTAAATGTGTGAACAGAAACTGACCCGTGAAGTTTTGGTATCTAATTTTTATTCTAATTATCATAAAACACACTCCATTTTTCGCTATTTTTCTCCAGTTTTCTCTGGGCCCCTTCCTTGAACTCAGTATTCCTTTGGATCCAACAATGCCCCCTAGGTTCCAAGCTGCTTGGCAACAGACCTTCAGATGCGTTAAGCACTACATGTGCAAAGTCTCATTTTTAAACAACAACAAAAATAAGAAAGACGAATTCAAGAACAGAAAACTGCCACTCGTCTCCATCTTTCACGGAAAAGACTTCAGAGGGGATAAAAGGGGAAATGATAAAGGTCCCACAAAGTTTGCAAATTACTTGACTTCTTAGCATCAATCTACTGTAACTGGGACTCCAAACTTCAGCTTATAAAGAGGACACGGGCAATATTAACAGAGTTAGTCTAATCAATTTAAACTATCGGGGAAGTTTTTAAAAAGGGATTTTTCTAGGTCTAACAAATTCCAAGAAACGACTTCAGTAAGAAAGTCAAAATCATGGAATACGTTTTCAAAAGTAAATGAGGGTGACTCAAAAGCAAAATAGGGTTGATAAACTATGCAAGTTGACTCTCAAAACTGGATTTGTAAGTCTTTCTGCCTCGAGTTAATTTTTAAAGAGAATAATTTGAAACCACAAAAAATTTTCGTGATCGGAGACTATTGGAAAATAGTCACAAAAAGTTAAAGAGCCAGGAGCAAACCAAGCAGAAGCAGTTTTCACTTCTTTATGTTGATATGACAGGGACGTTAGAGTCCCTCAGAAATGGAATGACAGTTTTCCTTTATGTCATTTATGCATCATAGCATCGCAGCCTCCGAACGAGAAGTTACTAAAAGTAAAAGGGGATGAAAACGACTTGCAAAGAACACACCTGCTTGGCGCTGCGTCTATTCTCTCATACAGAAACGAAATCACACTAAGAGGGGGGAAAATGGACCCCTTCATCTGACCACCACTGTGGATAGGTTTCCTGAATTTTAGTCTCAGCAATTAGTTTTAATTATACCTTGAAGCCAAAGGCCTAAGCCAACACGAAAGAAAAAGAAAAACTATGTGGCCAAACTCTAAGCAGGGACTGACCACAGTGTGCGGTGAAGCAAATCTTTAAAAGATTAGCGTTTTATGATGTTGGCTGTAAGCAGGGTTGGCCAGACATCACAAAATAGGTTGCAGCAGTCCCACGAGCTGGGTCTTTAGATGGATTTTTTTCAAGGGAGAGGTTGAACTTGGTACATGACTTCACTGAGAAAAATACGAAATTTAGGACTCCAAGAATACTCGAGAAATGTTCCATCTCCGCTCCCACTTTCACCCAAGGGCCTGAAGTGTCAACAAGGGAGTACTAAGGAGTCCTTGTCAAAAGTGACACATGGCCAATGGCTGGGATCTGTATTCTGGTCACATCCCTGATTCTAAAGCCACTGCCTCCAATCCCTGTTTGGTGATAGAAGAGCTTTTATCTATCTCTTTTAATATTGGGGTACCAGGTGATACTCCAGAAAACAGAAAAAAAAAAAAAAGAGTGGGGTTGGCATGATTTGCTCTGAGGTTCCCGAGCAGATGCTAACAAAATACAGCTAAAAGAGGCTGCCTTCCCTGGCAGGATTCCAGGCTTGAGGAAGACATTAAAAATGGGTATTTAGATAATAATGTTAGGATTGGCACAAACAGGAATAGAAACACAGGGACAGGGTATTTAGGAAAGAGGATAAATGCAATAGTCCCACGGTGGTGGTGGGTGCCATGGTGCAATGCTCCGTGGGAAGACTGTGTCTATAGTCTCTGAATACCCTGCAGTTATATGCAGATGGGCCTGCGTGCTTGCTCATTTTCATGGCAAGAAGAACCACTGCGGCACAGTGATAAGAAAAGGAATGAAAGCAGGGAAAAATATGGCGGTTTTCACAAAGACGACGTTTGAGGCCAACAGTCACCACCATTTCTCACATGGAACTGGAATCTTTCAAACTTTCTGAATTTTTGATTGCCCCAATTTAAGAAAAAATTCTTTTACTAGAATGACCTTATGTGTATATACATTTATAAATCACAAATACCACTAGCAATCTAGTCACGTTAGAAATCTTAATTTCTTTTTCATGTAGACACACATTCTCTAAGGTATTCCTTCACACCTGCTGTGGATCATCAGCTGGTACATATCCCCCTGGCCTCTCCCCTCTTCCACTCCTATCCCTCTTATAATAAAATTTCCAAGAACAACTATATTTTCCTTTACAAATTTAAGTTACAGTATGCCAATTTCTTGCTTGAGACTCATTAGTTGTGTCTGTGATATTCAAAATAAAATCCAAATGCCTTATTGCAATGTAAAAGGGCCTCCATGATTCTACCTCACTTCCTAGGATTCTGTCTCAGCTGCGGAGCTCCAGCCAGATATTTTCGATTTGTCCTTGAGCCTCTCCATCTCAGTGCCTTTGCACCTGCTATTTCCTCTTTCAGCCTTCATCCCTCAGGGCAGTGTACAGCTGGGTCTCCATTCAGAGCCCTTCTCAGTGGTCTCCTCTGACACCTGCCACAGAGAAACCCACTGTCATCCTTCTCACTCATTCTTTCTCTTTGCCCTTCAGTTTCTTATTACAAAGTAGTTACCTTGACTTGGTATTATTCTATATCACTCCCAGTAAAATGAAGGCTCTCCATGGCTAGGGATTTGGTCAGTTTTACATTCCCAATACCTAGTCTAAAATTTAGCACACAGTTGGTCCTCAATGTTAAATGAGTGAAGAATAATCAAAATGATTGACAAACATTCCACAGGCTCTTCACTTGAAAATTAACCCCAAAACGAAGTTCACAGAGGCAACCATGTGAAGACAAATTATCAATAAAAATAGGGGACAGGTGTGTAGCCCAGAGGCTAAGACACTTGTGTCCCCCATTGGAGTGCTCGAGTTTGGCTCCCAGACCCTAACTCCAGCTTTGTGTTCATGTGGACCTTGGAAAGAAGCAGTGATGGCTCAAGGATTCTTGCTGTCCACGTGGGAGACATGGATCAAGATACCAGCTCCCAGCTTTGGCCCTCATCAAACTCTGGTTGTTGTGGGCATTTGAGCTTCTACCACAGATGGGAGCTCCTTCTGTTTGTCTATTTCTCCATGTCCCTGCCTGTCAAATTAAAAAAAAAAGCATCAAAATAAATCTAAAATTAAAACAAGTTCTCTATTTCCTCAAGTCTTATAATGCTGAAACCACACCTTTCTTATGATCCTCATCACTTTTTTTCTGGTGTCATGGTTACCTGCCGACAGATCTCCCATCATAGTTTTTGTAGGAACAGTCACAAAGTGATCCTCCGTCTTCTCTCACTACATTGGACACGTAGCAGGTGCCCACCCCTGGACTGTAGGTGGACAGGGGCTGACATCAACTACTGACTACAATAAACTGAGGCTTAGCCACAGGTGCAGGAGTGAGGGGTGCCAGATTGGCTCATGCCTCGCTGGGCGGGACACAAAGATTAGTTACTCCTCACCATGGTGTTGAGGATTTTCCTGCACACCCCCCCAAAAAAAATGTTCTGCACCTTAAATGTCGACAAATGTCTTGTTAGAGTTACAAGTCAGTCTAGATTATCCCAAAATCTGCCAAGATCAACAAAATTATACTTCAACACAACAAATGGCTAAATACTAAAATGAAATAGACACGAGACAGCTGAATGGTAACCTATAGCCATTTTAAGGTATATAGCAGCTGGTCCTGTATATAAACTAAAATTGAAATGTCAATGAGGTTGTGGTTAGGACTTGCTTTTTTTTTTTTTTTTTTTTTTTTAACATACTGGTTACTCAAAACCATGTCAATTCCATAATATTGCAAATTGCTGTTGATGTTATATTGGGACTCTTAATTGACTGTGATGATATTCTACCAGCTCTAACTTCGGACCAGAAATGGTCTCCCAAGAAACTGTTCAACCCATCTGGACAATAAGTAGCTGGACTCCATGCTTGGTATATGTTTGCAAGGAAAGAATCTTGATTGAATTTGAACTGTAATACTGCATCAAGGTGGAGGAATCCACCAGGGGGGCGGGGAGGGGGAGGGGTGGGGGATTCCCAGAGCCTATGAAACTGTCACATAATGCAAAATAATTAATAAAAATATATACATATATATAAAAAAAGAAGCAAAGACAAAAAAAAAAGAAACCTGTAAATGACGATTCTCGATTCTACATGGGGGTGGTGTTATTCGGTATTCATCTGTTGATGAGGCTGAATGAAGAGAGAAGACTCCCACTGGGAATAAGCCCTTGAAAAATCACCAATTCCTTGTATGAGAAGGAGGAGAGAAGCTACCTTGATGTTTACATGATAAAACAATGAATGAACACAAAGACTAAAAAAGTTATCACATGATCATCATTTCCTTTTTTTAGGGGTCAATACCCAAACAGAAGTAAAAAATATCACAAACATGACACTCAAATGATCATTTTATGTGACATACTATATTGACTTAAAGCATGAAATTAAGTTTTATAACCGGAATGACTTTAAGGATGAGGGAATGAAAGTGATCAAAGATTTGGGACAAGGAAAGCATAATTCTATATTAAGATGATAAACTGGCCAAGTAAAGCATCCATAAACGCTTCCTTTTGAAAGAAACTCAACTGTACTCAGACATAAATGATTTTCATATCCTTCAAATTAAATAAGACTTGAGAACAAATGAAAATCAGCATTTCACTGTCATTACGTGCAAAAGCAAAGAACTGAAGCAAATGTGTTCAGATCTCTTCCCTGCCTCCAACAGCTCAAGCAAACATCTAGTGGGGTCTTTTCACAATGTGTTTTGTGTTTACTAACAACTGAGGTAAGAATGAATATCAAATTCCCAAGAGCCATCAGCTTAGATGTCTAGAAGTCAGCATGTCATTTAACTTTCTGTTGTTGTAAATTTTCTTTCACCCTGTTGTCAGCTTTGTTTTATAGCTTCATATTTAAACAGATGTACACAGTTAAAGTAACTGAGTAATAGAACTACTATATCCAGTGGAGCATGCATCTCTACTTCCAAATTAAAGATGGACTCCAATGGAACTGTTAAGTATATCTTGACAATGGGATGCTGGACTCTACCATTGTCCATACCTACAACGTCAGGATACACTTAAATGGTGAAATGATGGAGTTATATTCATGAAGGACTATGCACTATAATGACAGGGGGAAAGTTGGTGGGGGGCAGGAATGGACTGGGGGACCAGAAGGGTAATCCCAGAGCCTATGGAATTGCATCATAAAATAATAATAAAAAATAGCACAATTTTTAAAAGGTAGCAAAAACAGAGATGCAATGAAAAGCTAGAGTGGAGTGAGGAAGAGAAGTACTTCAAGAATAAACTAAGAAAAAATGGCATTCGGTCAAGACAAAAATACAGTCAACAGGTCTGGGAGAAAAACAATCAAGAATACAGGCATCGCTAGAAAGGAAAAATTTAAAAAGCAAAGTCCTATAAAAGGCTCTGTGGGGACAGGTCAATGAGCTGGCAGCACGACCCGTCAGCAGACACAGAGGGGTTTAGGTCTCACATCCAGTGCTGACGGAGGTGACTGTGTTTCTATATTCTTCACGCAGGAATTGTCCCATTGCCACAGACCACTGGTCCTTCCCTGACAGTGAACAGATGTTTCAGCGGAAAGCTCCACTCTCACCAACCCAAATCCAATCATGCACCTAATGGTGCAATACGATATCAAGAATATAATTCCTTTCTGACCTCAGATGGCAATTATCTTCCACCCAAAGCAGCAGCCTGGCTCATTCTGATTTCATGCAGGGTGGCCTACTTCTGAGGCCTCACTGAAAACTTCCCAAGGCTCTGTCCTGTCACTGCTTTCCCGACTCTCAACCACACCCCAGGTTTACTGTCACTGTTGTCACACTTGGGCTGTCACAGGGTTAGAATCATGCAAGCACAATAGAAGTGGCAGTATTTGTATTAATCACTGTCCTTTACAACTACTTGTTTTTATTTTAAAGATTTATTTTATTTTCATGACAAAGTCAGATATACAGAGAGGAAGATCTTCTGTCCTATGATTCACTCACTAAGGGGCCACAATAGCCGGAGATGGACGATCTGAAGCCAAGAGCCAGGAACCTCTTCTGAGTCTCCCATATGGGTACAGGGTTCCAAGGCTCTGGGCCATTCTCAACTGCTTTCAGGTAGCCTAGCAGCTAAAGTCCTCATCTTGTACGAGTCAGGATCCCATGTGGGTCTTGGTTCTAATCCCAGCAGCCCCACTTCTCATCCAGCTCCCTGCCTGTGGCCTGGGAAAGCTTTTGAGGATGGAATAAAGCCTTGGGACCCTGCACTCACGTGAGAGACTGGAAGAAGCTCCTGGCTTTGGATTGGCTCAGCACCAGCCGCTATGGCCACTTGGGGAATGAATCATCGGATGGAAGTTCTTCCTCTCTGTCTCTCCTCTTGGGCCAATGAGGCCTTGGGCTTTGCTGCTGATAGTTCTGACACAGTGACAAAATAAAAGCAGCTTAAGTGGAAAGGTGACAGGCGTCAACCTGCAGTGTGGACCAGGGCCATGTCTCACTGGTGTCTGGTCCCCTCCAGGCGCCCATGTCTATTGTAGGAGCACCTCAGTTGCAAATCCCAATCCTGAAGCCTGCTTACTTCCAGGGGAATCCCTTTTGGGAAAGCACTTCACCTATTACACCCTTTCCAAGGCCTGGGAGCAAACAATTTTTTTTTTAAAGATTTATTCATTTTATTACAGCCAGATATACACAGAGGAGGAGAGACAGAGAGGAAGATCTTCCGTTCGATGATTCACTCCCCAAGTGAGCCACAACGGGCCGATGCGCGCCGATCCGAAGCCGGGAACCAGGAACCTCTTCCGGGTCTCCCACACGGGTGCAGTGTCCCAATGCATTGGGCCGTCCTCAACTGCTTTCCCAGGCCACAAGCAGAGAGCTGGATGGGAAGTGGAGCTGCCGGGATTAGAACCAGCGTCCATATGGGATCCCGGGGCTTTCAAGGCGAGGACTTTAGCCGCTAGGCCACGCCACTGGGCCCGGGAGCAAACAATTTAAGAGAATTTCTAGAATGAGATTCAAACTAGTACCAAAGGCTGGGGGAAGCCTTTTTGCAACAGAAAAGATAATAGCTCACTTGGAGAAGCCAGTCATTTTTTTCCCACCTGTGTATTCGTGATACAAGAAACAGCAGTAAGGGCAGGTGTTTGGCATAGCAGCTTAAGCCACCAATGGAGATTTCCCACATCCTAGATCAGAGTGCCAGGTTCGAATCTTGGCTCCCTCCTTTTAGATCCAGCCTCCTGCTAATAAGCACAGGGGAGGTGGAAATGATGGCCCATGACTTCAACCTGGCCCAGTCTTGGTTCTTGCAGACGTCTTGGGAGTAAACCAGCAGGTGGGAGTTCAATCTCCCCTCCCCTACTGCCACCAAGTGTGGGTAAATGAAAATAAATAAGTAGGTATTACAGAAGAAATAGCAGTAGACTGTGGTGGTCATAATGTGGTTCCACAGTCTGACTGAACAAGTCATACTAAAATGCTGAATATTATTAAGATGGCTTCTTTTAATCAAAACGTTGAAGACTTGATAGGAAGTCATATGGCCTAGTGCCTAAAATTCCCCTTATATGAAAGCCATTTATCAAATGGACAAAAACTCCATGCTTTTAGCAATCAACAAAATAACCATGATATTTCTTGATGCATGAGACTTGAAGCATCCTGATAACCCAAGAACAAAAATAAAGCCAAAAGGAAAAGACAATGGATTTTCTACCAATGATGTCGATTTTACAAAGAAATAGTTTGATACACTGTAATAACCAAGCAATGATTCAAAAAATGTCATAAAAAAGCCTTCAGTATGAACTGATGTTACTAATTCTCTGTGTAGCTTTAAAAGCCTCTAAGTCAATTCTGGGAGCTACAATAAATCAATTTTCTCTTAAAACTAAACCAATATTTTTTTAAAAAAAGATTTATTTTTTTCTTTGAAGGGAAGATTTACAGAGAGAAGGAGTGACAGAGAGAAATATCTTCCATTTGCTGGTTCACTTCCCAAATGGCCTCATTGGGTAGAGCTGAGCCAATTTTAAGCCAGGAGCCTCCTCCTAGGTTTCTCACATGGGTATAGGGCCCAAGGATTTTGGCCCCTCCACTGCTTTCCCAGACTACAAGTAGGGAGCCAGATCATAAGTGGAGCAGCCAAGACATGACTCAGCACCCACTTGGGATACTGATGCTACAGGTGGGGGATTAGCCTGTGGAGCCACTGCACAGGCCCCTAAACAGATATTTCTAAATGAAAATGTCTTTCCAAAGTAAAAAATTTTCTTTACTGTCCTGTAAATAAGTTGCTATAAAACCACAGTAGAAACCATAGTGCCTGGCATATATATAAACGTTAAATAAAGGTAAATTATTGGGACTGACCTTTGTAACTTACAAACATAGTCGTGGTAACTGCAATTATGCAAAAGAAAGTAAACATCTCTGAAAATGTGACAAAGGCAAAAGAAACAGAGAAGGAAATCAATTGCAAAAGAGAAAGCATTTATTGGTTCAGCAGTAATTATAGTTACAGGAGCAATCATAAAATTCACAGATGTCTTAGAATTCTGACTCAACTGTTAACACACTGGCCAGGGAGGATAGAAGGCAGTGATGAACAAACATATCCCACATCTAGTGCTCTCTGTTTCTAGCAGAAAGCTGTGCCTTCACAGCCCACTCAAGCATCTGCCAGGCACGCCCACAACAAGGATTTCAGCCTGTGGGATCTCAGAATTTGTCTAACTTTTTGAAGGCAGTAGTACTGATTGGCAACAGAGCAGTCTGCAGCAACGTGGAGTGACAACAGCAGAAGATTTAGATAATCAAAAATCCAGCCTGAATCCAGAAGGAGTTATTGTTTCTACGTATTTTCTGTTATTCCCAAAGCAGAGAATGGTCCCTTAAGAAACCAAGTGGACGACAGGCATCTGGTCTCTCAGTTAAGGTGCCCCTGCATCCTTGGCGTCACTGGCATCCTTCAGCTCATCACCCAGCCCTGGCTCCGGACTCCAGCTTCCTGCTCATGCAGATGGTGGGGGAAGGAAAGAGACAGCTGATGATGGTTCAAACAGTTGGGTCCCTGCCATCTCTGTGGGAAACCTGGATTGAGTTCCTGGCTCCTGGCTTTCGCCCTAGGTCAGCCCCAGACTGCATCTTGAGGCCACAGGTTAGAAGGTTTGTCTATGAAGGTGAGTATTTCCAGCAGGCACATGGCCACTGTCAACCAAATCAGGGCTCTATGAGTGAGACAAGAGCTGAACGGGAAGCTTGGAAATGACTGGCAGAGTCTATGGTGGCTTGGAAGATTGAAGATGGTACAATCACTAAGCTTTCAGGTGACAGTGAGAAAACTAGAGAAAAAGCTGAGTAAAAGCAGACAAACGGCAGAAAAGCCTGCATCAATCACAGCACAGGGAAATGGCAGCTTAAGTTAATGTATTTTAGTACTAGGAAAAACATACAAGAAATTTACTTACAGAATTTAAATTACACTTAATGGATTATAGACACTTGACAATTAAATCCCAAGAACAGTTTCTCACTTAGATCATTACAAAGTGATCCTTGAAGATGGTGGCTAAATGGGCTGCTCTAGGCAAAGAGGGCACAGAATCCCAGGCATTCTGATAGAATGCTGTGACCCTCACTTTTTACTTTACTCAATAAGCATGTATAGTCATAGTAAGTGCACTAGTTAAGCTTTCCTGTGTGAGAAGTTCCATGCCAGGTACTGGAAGAAGAACAGAGTTGATCACACGAAGAGATCGTCACGCGCAGGCTCCAATAAGAGTATTGTCTGCTGTTCTAACAACTCCCCCGCCCCGTGAGTGGGCGGGGAATTCTCTTGGCACTGTTCACAGGTCTGGCTGGCATAGATGTGCATGTACATATTCACGCGCATATACCTAATTCTCAAAATGATTGATTTATTGAAAAGTAACAGTGAAAGAGAAGGTAGGGGAGGTCTTTCTTTTTTTTTTTTTTTAATTGGAAAGACAGATATACAGAGAGAAGGAGAGAGAGAGAAACATCTTCTGTCCACTGGTTCATTCCCGAAGTGCCCTCAATGGTCGAAACCAAGCTGATTCAAAGCCAGGAGCCAGAAGCTTCTTCTGGGTCTCCCATGCAGGTGCAGGGTTCCAAGGCTTTGGGCCGTCCTCTACTGCTTTCCCAGGCCGCAAGCAGGGAGTTGGATGGGAAATGGACCAACCGGGATACCAACCAGCGCTTATATGGGATCCCAGTGCATGCAAGGTGAGGATTTAGCTTCCAGCCTATTACACTGCGCCTGAAGACTTCTTCTTTTTCCTTTTTTTTATTAGTCCAGTAATTCCATATGATTTTATTATTTCTATGCTGAGATCTTTATGACTTTACAAAGGTGGACGTTCCCCCTGTCCATTTTTTAAAAAGATTCCTAGAAGAGTTATAGGTGTTTAATTTTTTCATAGTAAAAGGAGCAGTCTGAGCTCATGAGGCCATGCAGCAATTTAAGGGAGACTCTTTGCACAGCTCATTTGCACAGAAATTAGAAAGCAGTAAGAGCAATCACTATACTCACATTTCTTCATTGGCCATGGTGAGAGAAAAAATACAAATTTTAAAATAAAAACTGTCTTTAAAATGTTTTGATCCAAAAGTTCCAAAAAGTAAAGATTCTTTGGAGCATGGATGCAGAGAAGGAATCACTCTTACTTGGGAAAACAACTTGTGGACACACACAATCAGAGAATCGCCCCCTGAGAGCCACAGCTTCAATTCCATTGTCACTAGGACAGCACATGCTGCCGTACCTGAGACAAAGCCTGGGACACATCACATATGTGGTTCAACAGCCATGGGGTATGGGAAAAAACAGGAAGTACTGCCATAGTGGGTAAAAGGAGGCTGCTATGGCAGCAAGATGGCCGTCAGAAGTCAGCTGGAGCTCAGGTTATACACTCCTTCAATTCCAGCCTATACTTGCTTCCTTGGGAAGGGCTGGCCACATGCGGAAGGAGACACATCAAAGGCAGCAGGGCTTTGTTGCGAGTTCTTTCTACTCAATTAATTTTCCTATCACTTCATCAAGCAAACTAGAAAAGATGCTGCAAGCTATCAGCTAGCTTCTAAGTTGGACACGGCACCAATACTACACACACAATTGAATGAATGACCACATCTTTCTGGTTCTTCCACTGAGCAAGCTCAGTATGCCTGTCTGGATTTAATAGGTGTGATCCTGTTTGAGGAAAGCATGTAAACATAAGGCCATATTTTATTAGTCTCCGTCCCCGAAAACTGGTGGAGCACTCCTCGGCTCTGGTATAGCTCAATGACTGACTTTGCAGCGTCCTTATATCATCTTATCTGGGCAGCAACTGCTTCAGGCTTATCTTCCTCTTGTTGGATTAATGGTTCACCAATGATGTCATCAATTCCATGCCCATGAGGTGGGTTGAAGTCCATGTTATACACTCTTGTGCTGGGAGGGTGAATCCAACGATGGCTGAGCCGATCTTTCAGTGTCTCAAACGGAAATGTTCAAAGTGATCACTAGATCCAGGTCACAAATTTTGTCTAGAGCTTCAGCCTGTACTAGTGTCCTTGGAAAACCATCCAGAAGCCAAGTGCTGGCCACTCCTGCTCCCCAGTTCCAAGAGCATCAGGCATGTGATGACATGATCTGGGACCAAATGGCCTTTCTTTAGGTATTGCTTGGCCATATCACCAACTTCTGTGCTGGCCTTAATGTTCTCCTGCAAGTAGCAGCCACTGGAGAGGTGCTGCAGGCCAAAGTTCTGGGCAATCATCTGGCACATGGTGCCCTTGTCTGAGTCAGGTGGCCTGAAGATGACTGCTCAGAGGAGTTTGGAAGCCATTGCCTTGGTGAGGGGGCGACCCCAACAGGAGACCCATGAACTTTGTTGCTCAATCCCTGCCTCTGGCACCATCTGCTTGCGAGGGAACTCGCCAGCCGCCCCACCCCTTTTTAAAAAATTATTTTTATTGGAAAAGCAGATCAGATTTATGGAGAGAAGGAGAGACAGAAAAGTCTTCCATCTACTGGTTCACTCCCCAAATGGCTGCAATGACCAGAGCTGAGCTGATTTGAAGCCAGGAGCTTCCTCTGGGTCTTCCATATGGGTACAGGATCACAAGGCTTTTGGACTCCACTGCTTTCCCAGGTCACGAGCAGGGAGCTGGATGGGAAGTTGAGCAGCCAGGACATGAACTGGTGCCCAAATGGGATCCATTTGGATTTAGCTATTGAGTCATCTACAGGTTCACTCTCTAAACAGCAGCAATAACCTGTTGCTGGGCTGTGCCAGGCTGAAGCCAGGAGCCAAAAACTCCATGTTAGTCTCCCATATGGCTGGCAGGGGCCCAAGTGCTTGAGCCACCTCTGCTGCCTGCCAGGGTGCACATTAACAAGGAGCTGGATGAGACAAAGAGGAGAGGCTCCATCCCAGGTACTTCGGAATGGGATGCTTGTATGCTTGTCAATGGCCTGACCTGCTATGCACAATGCCTGTGCCCTGGCTGGCACATTTTTTTGTTCGTTTGTTTATTTTCATCTGAAAGGAGAAACAAAAAGACAAATTTTCCATTTGCTGGCTCATTTGCCAAAAGGCCAGACAGCCAGAGCCAGGAGCCTCTTTCTGGTCTCCCACACAGGGGGACCCAAGGACTTGAGCCATCCTCCAAAGCTTTCCCAGGCCATCAGCAGGGAGCTGGATCAAACGTAGAGCATCTCAGACTGCTTCTTCTTCCACAGTGTCCATATGAGATACCAGCACTGCAACTGGAGGATTTGTTTTCTGAGCCATTGTATGATCTTCTGGCTGTCATATAATAGACCTTCAGAAACACATATGGTTTGCTCCTTATAACACTGGCTCATGTCACTGGAGACGTTTGCACATCCATAGCTACTAGTCAACACTTCTTTAACGTCACAACTTCTAGCATTCATTTAAACACAAAAACCTTTCCATTTTAAAAAGTTAAGAGGTGCAAAGCAGGAGACTTAAGAAATGTAGAGAAGCACAAAAGACAGCAGAAACAACACCCAGAAACTTATAGCCAGAAACTCCAGTATTGACATTTTGGGATATGTTCTTTCCATGCTGCCTTCCATCCCTCCTTCCCCCTTTAATATATCATGAACATTTTCCTGTGACCATAATGGCTGCTTTACCCACAACATGACTGTTAATGGCCCTGCCACAGTCCATCATCAGAATGCACTTTAATTTATTAAACCAATCCCAGGTAATTGGACATTTAAGTTGGTTCCAATTACTTGATGTTCTAGGAGTTATATTGGCTTATTTCCTTAGAATAAATTCCTAGAAATGGAACTTCTGGGCATAAAGCTGCATGCATTTTCAGGGATCTTGAAAACTAATTTTCACTGCTTATTTTTAATTACACAAGTACACGTTTACTGATGAAAATTTAGAAATAAAAGCATATAAAAATACTTTGATGAAGAGCATCATGACCTTTTTATGTGTATGTATACATATATTTCAGAAAATGTGCTATGTTATAGTCTTGTATTTTCACTTAATAACGTATAAACATCTTCCCATAATCCTTAAATATTTTTATACAAATACTACTTTAAATGATTTCATTTATTCCATGGTATGATAGTGGTTTAGATACTTCTTCTATTCCCAATGTTTGTAAACAAGTCTGCAATACATATCCTTATACATCTTATGTCTATTTATTATTTTTATTTACGTGAGAGGCAGAGAAAGAGTGAGAGAGTGGATGAACTATTCTTTCCACTGGTTAATTCTCCAAATGCTCACAAAGGCCATGGTTTGTCTGGGGGTGGAGACAAGAAGCAGGAACCAGGAATACAACTGAGACCTTCCATGAGGATAGTGGGAATCTGTTTACTTGAGTCATCACCACCAGCTTTCAAGGTCTACATTACCAGAGTCGAGAACTGAACCCGGACACTCTGAAACCAGATGCAGGTGCCCTAACCAGAAAACAAAACATGTCTTCCTAGTATATTCTCTTAAAATACTTGCTAGGTACAAAGGGCATTTACACTTATGGTTTTTGTTATATGTTTCTTGGTTCCCCTCTGAAAAGACCATACATCAAACTACTTACCTACCTGCAGTGTGTGGTCACTTCTGATGCTTTTGTCCAACGAGGAGAATTATCACTTGGTGCCCCCAACTCTGGCTGCCTGACAAATTCCTATTGCTTTTAAAGACCTAATTCCAGTACCATGTCCTCTGCAAGGCCTCCCCAATCTCCTTTGCTTTCCAGATGTACGTATTACTCCACTATGTTCTTCTAATATCATTTCTGTTCTCCATTTGTCAAATCATTCGTTCACATTTTGCTTTTCAACCAGTCTGCTGTTCCACAAAGCCAACATCAGCCCCAAATAGTTATTTCTTAAAATGACCACTAATAATTACATCAATTTCTGTCAATTACAGCACTGAACAAACAAAGTTTAAGAGACTGAGTGACCAAGCAGAAAGCAAACTACAACTTGCATACCAGGGCTCCAGTGTAGTCTGACTTTTTTTTTCCTTTACTATTGACTGTATAAAAAACATTTCCATTTTTAAATATTTTGAGACATTTGTTTGAAAGACAAGGACAGAGAGATATGAGAGAGAATGACACACACACAGAATCTTCCACTCACTGGTTCACTTCCCAAAGCAGCCAGGGATGGGGCAGGCTGAGGCCAGGAATTCATCCTGATCACTGCATGGGTCTGCTGCCTCCCAGGGTGTGCATTAGCTGGAACCTGGATCAGAAGCAGAGACCTCAGGCACTAATACGGGGGATAACGTATTGGCTTGAACCACAGTGCCACAACATGGTTCACTGTTAATGGTCTTAAAATCTCTTTTAATCTGCATGTTGCCCTTCTCTCTCTCTCTCTCTTCCTTTTAATTTATCTGGGGATGAACAGGGGCTGTTTGGTGTTTTATGTCTGCATTTGCCACCTGCATAGTCACAGGGTAGGGCAGTTTACTGTGTCCTGCCCTGTTTTACCTGCAGCTCGTCAGTTGGACTCACAGCCTTGATAACTCTGACTTTTCTGTGTCTTAGTTTCTTATTCTGAAAAACGGATGCTGACACATGAAAGTATCATTCTTTGTGATGTCTATATTTTAACATTTTAAAATTGTATTTTAAAGGTGGTGGTGGGGACGGGGAGAAAGAGGTCTCCAGTCTGCTGGATCACTCCCTCCAATGCCCCCAGTGGCCAGGGCTCAAGTTAAAACCCAGATTTTCACACAGGTGGCTGGGACGCAGATCCTTGAACCATTACCTGCTGCTGCTTTCTGGGGTGCACATTACTAGGACCCTAAAGTATGACCCAAGAATCCAGACATTTCTATCTGGGACCCAGCTCTGCTCCTCAAGAATTGCAACATCCCAGCTGGATCTCAAGTTGTTTCCACCTCTATGACACCCCCAGGAGACAGCAGGGAGGGTTACCTGGGGTGATGCCGCCCAACAAGATTCTCAGGCTGCAAAGTGCTCTAAAGTGTATAAATTAGTGCCAGTATTGTTCATGAGCAGGGGCTTAAATACTCGTATAATGAAAAAATATTTTAATGTGTTGGAGAATCTATCTCTTGAGAAAGATTAGATGTGGCACTGACTCGAAACAAGGAGATGATCTATACGATTTCATAAATACATGTGAAGGAAGAAATGACACACACCCTTGAAACTGACAGGCCCTCCCATCCGGGGGCTCTGTGAGTGTTGCAGAGAGCCCCGTGAGCTTCCACCCTACACAAACACCACAGCACCATTTAAACAACTTATCCCTCAGCCACTCATCAAAATGTCGAGTCATGATTTACAGCCGGAGGGATACTAAAAAAAATGCTGATCTGTATTTACCTTTCAATCTGAGCAAATCCATTAACTATGCATTCTAATGCTCTTCTTCAAAGCACTCGCCAGGTCACTTCCCTTCTCCCACTCCACATCCTGTTTTCTCTGAGCTTCTCCCATCAATTTACTGGAGGGCTCTCCTGCCTGCTCACCTACCTTGTACCTCTGACCTCCAAGTCAGCCATAGCCTGTGCCTGAGCCTGCCTTCTTCCCTGCCTTGCCAACTAAACTCCCATCCTCCGTATCTTCCAGCAGCTTCTGAGACACTGTTGGCTGGTCTTCAGCCATTTTTCTAGAACTGCGCTTTCCAGTATGGTAGCCATGAGCTACATATGGCTATTTTAATGTATATTTAAATTTAACAATTAAATGAGACAAACAGCTCCCAGTCTTACCAGCCACATTTCAAGGGCTCTGTGGCCTCAGGTGGCAGAGGCTATTCTGGGCAGTGCCAGTATGCCAACACTCCTATCATCATCTCAGGCAGCTCCACTGGAGGACTGCCCAGCAGCGCCTCTTTCCTCTCCGTCTTCTCTACAGTCTTGGAAGACGACACAGTACAACAGAAGAGATGTAAGCTTTGAGGTCAGATGCCTTTTAGTTTTTTTTTTTTTTAATTTTAGACTTAAAAGGTGCCCATAGGAAGCTATAAAAGTTCCCAGCACAGGGCCTGCCAAGAAGCAGATGTTTCCTCGATGGTAGCCAGTACCTAAGCCATCCTCCCCCTGCTCCTCCCAGGCACACTAGCATGGAGGTGGATCAGAAGTGGAACAGCCGGGACTCAAACCAGCATCCATGGGGGATGCCAGCACCTCCAGTGGCAGTTTGCGGACTATGCCACAATGCTGGCCCTCATGGAAGCCATCATGAATACACTACCACTTCAACCAATTCCAGAGTCCCTACCACTCCCCACCACTGCCCTATCTTTCCCTTTGGGCAGTGAACATAGCATCTGAGGGAATAGCAAAATATGTCATTTCTTTTCTTACTAGGCAGAGTGATTCTATTGGAAAAAAGTCTAGGCTTTGGAACAAGAAAGATTTGTTCAAACCCTGCCTCTGCCACCCAATTAACGGAGGACACTAGGCGAGTGAATCTCCCTGGTGCTCAGTTTTTTCATCTGTAATATGGGAATAGCAACAGCTACGTCACACAGCTGTGACAAGGTTTGCAGGTAACGTATAAACTATGATGTCTAGCACATGGTAGTCACTCAGCAAATGTATTAGAGAAAGAAGGTACTATTAATTCACCTTACAGAGTACCATGTATTCCGCGTAGTTATGCACTAAGTAAGTGATGGCTGTTGTTGGCGGTGAAGGTCAGGCTAATAAATCTCTCCCAGGATGGTGTTTACGCATTTGTTTAAACACTTCTCCCTCAATAGGGCTTTCTCTAGGATTCATACGATGGAGCTCAAGTTTTTCTCTGTGGTATTATCAATTCCACTTAACCACAGTTCTCTTAAATTTGTATGATATAGGAAGGAGGGGTGCAAAAACCCAGAGTGCTCACAATTCATCAGGCAGGCTTCAATTTACCATTACTCAGTAGTTTCGACTACAATAAAAGCATTTATGGAATGGCGTGCCAGATAACGGCCAACATTGGCATAAAAAAACTGTCACCATCACTGTCACCCACAAAGGCAGCAGTTTACAATTTTGCCTGGACAGCAGGTCTGAGATTTCTGCCACCGGAGCATAATCTAAAAGTCACAGCTCCAAACAAACAAACTGAACTACCCACCGGAGACTAAATGCACGTGGGGAACCCCAGGGGTGCTGGGGACAGAAGGACAGTGCTGTGCCATCCCAGACCCCTCGACACATTCAGGTGGCCCGCTGGGTCCCTTCTGCCTCTGGTGGCCGGCACACCCCAAGTAGCAGCACATTTGAAGGAGCTGCTCTGTATCTTTGAGTCCACCTGTTTCTTCCAGTGCTTGAATGCTATGAGTCTTTCGATGTTTTCGTATCTCTGAGGGAGAGGGATAAGGAGTGGGGGGATCATCCGTTGAGCAGAACAAAACAAAAACCCCAAAGATCCCCTCCTCTTAAAAAAAAAAGAAAAAGAAAAGGAAAGGAAAGGAAAGAAAAAGGAAAACACAGAGTGGACCAGTGATTGGGGTAATCTCGTGGTGAGGATTCTCTTATCGTGGTGCACCCGTTCCTTTATCTCTCAGAGACAATCAACCTTCGGCCGAGCAGCACAACCTTAAGACCTCATAACTCAATCTAACATAGTGTTAAAGTTTGGGGGGACATTTGTCAGTGCTGAGGCTGATAGCCACAGTCCAAGGGACCCCAGAACAAAGAGCAGAGGGTGAAGAATATGTCACCTCCGCACACATTCGTTTCCTTGATGAGCAGGGAGCTATTTAGCTACGGAGAGAGCATCCTCCAAGTGAAGCATGATGCCGATTGCTTTCGCTGTTTCAGAAATGGTGGGCTAGCAGCACGCCGGGTTCTGGGGAATGGTGGGCTAGAAGCACGCCGGGTTCTGGGGAATGGTGGGCTAGCAGCACGCCAGGTTCTGGGGAATGGTGGGCTAGAAGCACGCTGGGTTCCGGGGAATGGCGGGCCACTTTCTGTCGCTGGGAATGCTTTTTCGAAGTTGAGTTTAATCTGGCTTCGCCTGTGAACGTGCAGCTAGTCTTGAGCGGCAACCAGGAACTGATTTGAGACACAGATTTCTTGGAGCATCTACTCTTACTGCATTAAATCAAAACATTTAAAAGTCATCATATTAAGACCTGCACCAATATAGTTGGGTTAAACATTAGCTTTTATGCAGAATTCAAGAAGAAGGGCCACACAGCCTTCTTACCAGCAGCCAGTCAATAAAACACTCAAGGAAAGGGGTAGTATGTTCAGTGAGTGTTTGACTTTTAGAATGGGCACCATCTTCCCAATGTGATGCTCAACAGATCATACACTTTTGTTCCAATTTTAGTCTATGTGCTGCTGAAGCGAGCACAGATTAAAAACTTTCATTGTGAGCTTGTGTACAGGGTATTATTGCTAGGCTCAACTTTCCAGTAAAATTTTGCTTGCCTTTTAATACTCTTGGCACATTATACTCTAATCACTTTCCCTATTAATTACAAATACAAACTGTAAATGCACTTTTAAAAAAAACACCTTATGCTTTTAGCTTGCTTTTTAAAAATGAACATTAATTTTTAAAAGCTGTCTTTTTCTTTAAAGATATTTTAAAATCTTACTACTTTTTATTATAACTGTACATCACTGATAACACAAAAGAATAAAACCACTGATTTTTTTCTGAATGCAGGTTTCTTTGATGCACGATGTAAAATTTTATTTTTGCTAAGCAGGCTAGCTTTTATTATTTTCGTTTTACTTGTTCTGAACATGCTGGGTGAGGAAGCAATCATTTAAATTAGTATCTGAGAAGCCTGGGAAGGAACTTTGAAAATAGGAAACTTATTAAAATATGTTTCAGAAAGTGAGATTCAGACAATAACACAACATACCTGCTTTTATCATTTGAAAAACGACCGGTATATTTCATTTTAAAAGGATAGTAAAAGTTTCTTAATCAAAAACTTCTTAGGGACTTTTTACCACATGGATTTACTGTGAACCTGCCAGGCCAGTAAAACTGTCAGTTCACCGTAGTCAATATCCCCACATCAAGATGCCACATTTTAAAACTCCTCCTGATGAGGTAAATATTACAGGATATATTGTTCTTTAACTCTGCAGATATCGCTTTCAAGAAGACATTTATGAGAGCTGGAAGGATTGAGGGGAAAATAAAACCCATGCTGCTTTTTAGTTTTTTTAAAAAAATTTTATTGGAATTTCAATAATTCATTTGGCAGAGTGTGCAAAAAAAATTTCATAGAAATCTTTTCTTAATTTTATACTTTTGTCATCTATTGAAAATCATACCCAGCATGCTCTTAGATCACTCGAACTGAACCACATAATATGTTAGAATTATTATGAGTGATAACTGGGCTAAGAGTTTAAGCAGCATTAAAGCTAACTCAGACAGAACTCAGTTTTTTGCCGATTCGGTACAAAGAAAGTAAACTTTAAAGTTAGGAAACTTTTCACCGAGCTTGTGGCTCCTGTGGCTGGAGAGGGACCTCTGTGACGTTCTGGGGGTGAGGGACACTGTGACAGCTATCATTACAGAACACGGTATATCTGTCACCCTGCAGCGGGCAAAGGCACACTACAAAAGCTGCCACAATCCTCTACCCCACAGCAGATCCTACCCATCACCACTTAAGCAATTCCAGCTCTTTTCCTTAACCAACTTCTAACTAACAAAATGAAACAGCCGAACATGAACACACAAGAGGCAGCAAAAATGTTGAAGAAAGGCCAGTGTTACGCACAAAATGTCAGCACAGGGAAAGTTTATCGTTCATGTGCCTGCACAAGTTAATGCGCACTTATTTTTTTCCTAGATTTAGGTAGCAGAGTAACTCAACTGGAGTTACTATCAACTGTTCCATCATCTGCTGCAAAATTCTTGGCATTTGAAAGGCAAAGTCATCATGACGGCATGTGTCTCTCTCTGAACTAGACAGAGCTCAGACAGAATACAGCAAAAAAATATTTCTTTTAATTTCTACCAGTAATCAAGCTGTATGCATTGCCCCTTAACACTGAATGAAACATATTCCCCAAAATGAATATACTTAGAATTAAGAAATTATATGATACTTTGAAAACATAATGCTGGGAACAAATAGAAAAGTGGTAAAATGCCTTCCCTGTCTGGCTTGCTTCAGGGAGTCCTATCTGCAGCAAACAGAGAATTTTAATGAATCTCAATCAGAGGGGAAACACTTCAAATTTGGATACTTCCGCTGTTACATAAGCTTGCAGTTTTGGAAGACTGTAAACCTGCAGAAGGGTCCACTTGCAAAGCTCCTGATTGCTCCTGGGGTCCCTCGAGAAAATTCAGCAAGAAGTGTGAGGCACTCGCTGAAAACACACACACAGAACGAGAAGGCAGACGCACACTCTCTTCCTTTCTGCTTCCGCAACACGACAAAGAAAACCATGGTTATTTAGAACAAGAAACTTAAGAACCAGGCTAGAGCTTCCCAGGAAAATCTCTCTCCATCCTATCCTCGGACAACCAGTGCAGTACTCCAACAGACCTTGCCACTCCCCTCACGTTCCAAAAGCTGAGGTTTTGCAAAGTTCTCTATAACACTGCTGTTCACTGTAATTATATAAGAAGCTAGTCGCTCTCATATGGCCAATTTTGGTGCTAAAATAAAGAACATAAAACCTTAAGCTGACTGATAAGTTTTGGTTGAAAAATAAGTATTCTAGAATGAATCTTTTTCCCAAAAGCCAAGTAGAAACAGATCCCTAAGGAAGAAATCGACATGTCAGAGAATTCTGTGAAGATAAAGAAGTGAAAATTGATAGTCACAGAATTCTCTATCCAAAGCAATTGCAATTTTGGGCAGCAAACCAATTGAAATGCATGGTAGTAAATAGCATCAGTGTAACTAAAAACCATTTTCTGCTTCTCTATTAGGATAAGAATGTTCCAGAGTTTCTATGAGAATCCACGATTCAGCCTGGCTCATGAAAAATACAGTCTTTATATGATAAACAGAAAACCAGGACTAGCAGGCGTTTAAGAAACCTGACATGGATTAAGAAGATAAGATCACCTAACTGATTAAAGAGAAATCTTAAAAACTGTTATATAAGATTATTGTTTTTTTTCCCAAAAGTGGAAAAGCTTGATTAGTCTTATGAAGATTCACAGTGTTGTTTTATTAAGATGTTTCATCTGTAGGTTTTCTAAATCTTGTCTTCAGATGCTCATAGAAATGTCAATACTAACAATTAATAAATAGCTGAGATTAAAACTTGATTCACACATCTTAAGGGAGAAACATATGGTTTAATAAAAATCCATTGATTTCTCTATTTAGAATAATTATGTCTTCAGGTAGGGCAGAAAAAAAAGTCATCCAAATTACCAGTTCCTAATTTAATATTTAATTATTGTATATTCGCCCTCAACCCCTTTTCACTTTGTTCTGCTACGTTTAGGCCATTCTTAGTTTGCAATTTCTCAATTGGTAAAGTGTTCAATATTCTCATTTGAGGAAAAGGCAACATTGAATATTGAAAAACACAGTCTCAAATTTATGCCTAGAGTTTCCAGAATTTCTAAACAGGATACAATATTTTCATGAGAAGCTGGTTTCAGCATACAAGAAACCTACCCAAACCCTAATCCAAATTTCTAAGTCAATAAAATAAAACAAAACAAGCATTCACTTGTATCCACTATTGATCTCTGCACCTCCAGGAGGGCATATTAACAGTCACCTCCATTGGTTCTTGTCTAGAAATCAACTGTTCCAAGGCAAGGGGTTACTTTCAAAGGTCTGCAAGAAAACAAACCAGTTTTGTGCTACCTGTATTCTCCGGACAATACACGTGGCACACTGGCTCACCACTTCAGGCTCCCTTCCAGCAAGCTGTGACTTGCTAGAACCTCATGAAGGTCTGAAGTGTGCCCACCACAGAAGGACCGCTACAATGCTGAACTGTAAAACTGGTAAAAGTAATATGATATAGGAGATGAAGGAGATCTCATTAAATCTGTTAGAGATACTAACCGCATCAATCTATAATTGGCAAAGAAAAATTACTTGCTAATTCGGTGTAACATTCATATAGAGGGCCTCCTTATTATCTATTTAAAAATATAAAAGTCTCAAGATTATGTTTTTTCTTTTTTTTTTAATCCTCCCCCAACCTGCCTAACAGGAATATACAGAAATACTGGTTATAAGAAAGCAATTTCCTCAAGGTTTAAAGACACGAATGAATATAACCAGCAAGACTTTCTGAACTCTAAATGTTGGTGCACATACCTATTAAATTTTAAGCTGTTAAATTCATTTCCTGTGCTCACATGCTGAGACTTTGCCTTCCTCTTCAGTCCAACAAACCAAATCCAGCCAGTCCAAAAGTAGTATTTTCTTTCGCCACAAGAGGGGGCCAGAGAATTCTGATCCTTTCCAAGGTCTATAAAACCCTCTTAACTGCTAGTTTATAGCCATTCAATTACAACAGGCCATAATACATTAAAGCATTAAAATACACATATATCCCCACATATGCCAAAGCAAGTGCTGCACTGGCATGCCCAACAGATGATCACCAACACCAACATCAAATATGTACTTAGCATTTTCCTGTGCTAGTACGCGATGTTACTCTGCCCGGCTTCCCTTGGCAGGAAGCCACCCCCTTGCTCAGGTGATCCCCTTGGAATGGGAACTATCAAAGAGCATGATAAAATATCCGAGGACAGGGGAGTAGGACAGGGCCACAGCGTGGTTAGGATTAAGTGAACGGAAATTTATGTAGTTTGGAAAAGGGAACACTCTGGGGATAAATGTTCGGTTTTAATACCTTCTTAAGGTAACAATATAAATGAATTAGGGGAATTAGTCAGTCTCAGAAGATGGTATAGAAAAGAGCAATGGCCTGAAACTAAGGAAGGAAAAGTTTAGGTTAGACATGAAGAATAAATGAGTAATAATAGTTGGGCGGGAAAGACATCCTACGAAGGAAAGCTCCAAAGCATGATCACTGCATTTGATAATTAATTAAATGAGATATTAGTAAGAAGGATGTGAATTCATTAAAAGGGCTAGATTAGATAACTCAAGTAATTTTTTTTCCAAGCTATGACAATCTCTAGGTCTAACTAGGTTCTCGGTCATTCCCAAATGTCTTTTAATGATGATAATGATCGTATGTAAAAAGAATAGCTCATGACCCCAGTTAACCCTATATACTATTGGTTAAAATAAAATCCAGGGGCTTATCTATGAAAAAATGTCGCCGTAAAATTAATTAGACAACAATGGTGTCCACTTTTCCAAGAAGTCCATGAAAATGTCTGGTGCCACAGATGCTGTATTCCAATCACTTGAAAAACAGATCTGTGGGGCCAGACCAATGGCTCAACTGGCTAATAGGTGTTCCTGCATCCCACATGGTTGCAGGTTTGTGTCCCGGTTGCTCCACTTCCCATCCAGCTCCCTACTTCTGGCCTGGGAGGGCAGTGGAGGATAACACAAAGTCATGTGACCTGCCCCTGCATGAAGACCCGGCAGAGGCTCAAGGCTCCTGGTTCCTGGCTTTGGATCAGATAAGCTCAGCTCTGGCTGTTGCAGCCATTTGGGGAATGAGTCAGTGGATGGAAGATCTCATCCCAGTCTCTCCTTTTCTCTGTAAATCTGCTTTTCCAATAAAAATAATTTTTTTTTAAAAAAATGGCTCTAGAAATTGGATGAGGCTTCTGTAAGTGAAGAATGTCCATGCAGGCACAATTTCCCTCAAACTTCCAAGTCAGAAAACCAATTCTATATCATCTTTCTTTCCTACCAGTCTAGAGGATCTGGGCTCAAGGTGAAAAGGGTTATCCTCAAACTCAGCAAGTCCAGAGCAGGAGTGGGACACAGCTTGCCAACCCACTCATTTAAAAATCAACTGTTTCCACTTCAAAACAGCCCCTCTTGTTTTACAGCGAATTACAGTGGAAGCTTAACAGATGTTTGATCTTTCAAAGAATGGACTTTTACTCATGCTTTCCATGCTTCCTGGAAAACACTTCCCCAACCATGTTGCCTAGAACTCAGGTCTAAGATTATTTTAACTTTTTTTTCCTGAAATATTGCAAATCAAACCCATTGGTCTTTTCTGCCAACCCTGCTCCAAATCACCAGCACTCAGTGATGTACCATGTCCTTTGTGGTAAGGTCTGAATCTTCTCCCTTCAACTAGACTTTTCTCAATAAGGAATCACATCTTATTCCTCTTCTGTGTCATCTACACAGTATCTGAACTCATGATTGAATAAGGTCATTCAATATCATGGGGAAAGGGCCCGGCGGCATGGCCTAGCGGCTAAAGTCTTCACCTTGAAAGCCCTGGGATCCCATATGGGCGTCAGTTCTAATCCCAGCAGCTCCACTTCCCATCCAGCTCCCTGCCTGTGGCCTGGGAAAGCAGTGGAGGACGGCCCAAAGCCTTGGGACCCTGCACCCGCGTGGGAGACCTGGAAGAAGTTCCTGGTTCCCGGCATCGGATCGGCACGTACCGGCCTGTTGCGGCTCACTTGGGGAGTGAAACGTCGGATGGAAGATCTTCCTCTTTGTCTCTCCTCCTCTCTGTATATCCAGCTTTCCAATAATAATAAAATCTTTAAAAAAAAATATCATGGGGAAAAAATATCATGGGGAAAAAAAGACTATATCATGGGCAAGAAAGCACAAAAATAACTGATTAGTTCTATGCTAATCAATAAAGGGACACTGCATTGTACTTCTTCATAACCTGTGACAATTTGAACTTATGGAGTCTTTCAAAATTCTTTAAAATATGTTACTCCCAAATTATCCTAAGTGCACGTGAGACACACCTGTCTAAAGAACTTGACTGGAACTTTTGAGAGATTGTTTAAGAGCCAGGAACAGGCTTCCTACAGAACTATTTGAGATCACGTGGGTGAGGGAACACAGCAGTGGGAGCTGGGACAAGCTACTCCCAGAGATGTAGTTTTGAGTGTGTCACTGGCCCTTACTCTTGGTAGCCACAGGACCCAGTGACTCACAGGACCAAGATATTAAGTGTCTTTATTTTAAAATTTATTTATTTGAAAAGCAGAGGGAAGGGAAGAAAAAGAGAAGGGGAGAGAAAGTGAGAAAGCTCCCACCTGCTGGTTCACTAACCAAAGGGCAGGCCAATGCTAGGAGCCAGAAACCCCATCCGGGTCTCCCATGCGGGTGGCAGTAACCCAACCTCCTGAGTCATCATTGCTGCCTCCAGGATCTGCAGTTGCAGCAAGTGGACAGTGGGAGTGCAGCTGGGATTTGAACCCAGGTGTTCAAATCTGGGGTGAGGACGTCTTCAGCACCCTCTTTAACCATTCAAACACTTGCTCCATTTAGCATCTTTGAAATTCCAATTCCTCTTGGGTAGAACCAAGACTAGACTAGGTAATTGCCAAGTCTCTCCCAGCTCTAAATTTTCATGATTTCGGGTGGAAACTTGGGTGAAATTTGTGAGGCATGTGTTGAAGTGAAAGAAGCGCCACGGAAGGTCCACCACAAGTAGCTCCTGTGACAGCACCTCACTGAGCTGGAACACACCCCCACAGCCCAACAGGCCGATCTGAAGAATGAAAAATGGGTTGTTCATACACAGATAATTGTTATTGTTTTTTAATTCTTCACAAAACATGTATAATCCTTGGTAATCATTTGTTTAAGTTATATAAATTACTGTCAACTTTGAAACCCAGTTTGTCATCTTACCCTGTGATTTATACCAGACTATATAAACAACACGATGTCTTAGATCTAATAAGACATTTATCTTCATGAAGGAGGCCACCGCGACCCTGAGTGACAGTTTACTTACCCTTATCACAGTTAACAACATCTAGTTCTTCATTTCTCCCAGAGACCTGAAATCGAGGGTCCCACCGGAAGCTCGCGAAATTTGTCCAGAAAATCCACCATGTTCATCTAAGTATGTGGTTTTTTGTGGAATTGATTCTTTGGTGCCCAAAACACAGATCCGGAACCAATTTTCTGTTTGTTTGCCTCGCTCACTTCTAAACACACGTACGTAACTTCCATTACTGTTGGCAGAAGTCACGTGCCTTTATCAAAGGGAAATACACCATTTGCTCAACAGACAACTGCCTCGAGAATCAAAAGAAAGTGAGAGAAATACTTGTTCGCATGCACAGAGGTGTGAATGTGTGTTTACCTTTATGAAGAGTCATTTTCATTATCTTTGTGTTACAGAATAAAAGGAACCACGTATTCTAACTCATTGATGTGACTTTTGAAAAGCACACCCAAAGAAAGCAATGGGCTTGGGCCCATGAATGGTAGGGAAGCCAATGGCTCCTCCCACCCCCAACTGTTGGGCTATTATTTCTTTCAATCTATTAGGGTCCTGTTGGTGCTAGGGTTCTATGTAAACATGGGTATCCAAGGCTGAGCCTGCAATGGATTGCTAACATTTCAAGAACAGCTGCCTTAGAAAATCCACCTCTCTTCCCAGGTTGTTGGGAGGATTCTACCTTAGATTTATCCTGATCCGTGAAGTCGTTTACCTCGAATCACTGCATCATTAATTCACAAACTGCAGTAAACATTGTAAGAAGCACAGTTTATTCACTCCGTGAAACAATTTAATTAATATACTAAAATCAATCCTTATTCCAGACTCACAATGAGGGGGTTTCTCAAACTGACTGGTGAACAATTTTTATACCTCCTGATAGAGTTCCTTGGGGGTACTGAGCAAGACTGAGATGGCAAAACAAGCTTAATAAGTAATATTTTAGGGGTAAACAATTCATTAACAGAAAAACCTTTTGAACTCTTTTAAATTCTGAATGACATGTCCTTAAAAACAAAATATGAAAGGGCCTGGCACAATGATTCAGTGGCTAAATCCTCACCTTGCAAGTGCCGTGATCTCGTATGAGCGCCAGTTCGCATCCTGGCTGCTCCACTTTCCCTCCAGCTCCTTGCTTATGGCCTGGGAAGCCATAAGCAAATAGAGGATGGCCAAAAGCCTTGGGACCCTGCACTCGCATGCATGGGAGACCTGGAAGAGGCTCCTGGCTCCCGGCTTCGGATTGGCTCAGTTCTGGACATAATGGCCACTTAGGGGAGTGAACCAGTGGACAAAATATCTTTTTCTCTGTTAATCTGCCTTTCCAATAAAAATAAATCATTTTAAAAATAGGGAAAAAGTGGACAAATCTACAACTCTAATTGGAGATTTAGCCACAATCCTCTAAACAAATAAAAGGAAAACCTAAAATATAAAGGATTTGAGGAATACTATTGACAAATCTAAGAACAGTAGTAAAAGTGCATCCAATAAATACTTTAGCAATACTTGCAGCAAATATACACAGACTAATCATTTTTAGGCACCAGGGGAAATCTCGACCAAGTCCAAACAATCAAAACAATATAGACTATGTGCTTAGATTATAATATAATAGGATTAGACATCTATAAGAAAAAAATAAGTTAGAAGTTCCTAGAACCAATAAAAGAGATGAAGGTAAAAACACCTGCCTTCAGAAAGGATTTCTAAATAACAAGGAGGTGAGATGAGTTAAAGAAAATGACCCAACACTAGACTGGAATTACGAGTTGTGGTGAAAGCAATACATTGCAAGTTGGGTGGGATGCTACTAACGTGGTCTTTAGGAGACACTTCTTAGCTCTTAATATATTTCTTTTTACAGATCAGCATCCAGTGGAAAAAAGGGGCAAAGCAAATGAGTCAAAGCTCCCAGGAGCGGCGTGAGGAGAGGACAAACAGGTAGTCAAGAAGTGTCCTTATGGCTCCTGTGCACTGGACACATTGTCCCCTGGCTGGGTCCCTGGCTGGGTCCCTGGCTGGGTCCCTGCTGGGACGCACTGCCCCCTGGCTGGGTCCCTGTTGGGATACACTGTCCCTCAGGTGCCTGCTGGACACACTGCCTCCCAGGTTTCTGCTGGACACACTGCCCCTGGCCAGGTCCCTGCTGGACACACTGCCTCCCAAGTCCCTGCTGGACACACTGTCCCCAGCCAGGACTCTGAAAACTGCTAAGCCTTGTGCCTTTACCTGCAGAATGGGGGTATCAGGATAATCCTCTCTGAGCTGGCCTGAGTATGAGATGACCTCCAGAAAGCACCTTTATTATTTCTTCCATATTCAAAGCTCCTAATTATAACTTTGGCACAATGAACTTGAAGACAAACCTGAATCCTAGCCACCACAATCTAATCAACACAGTCAAGTTTCATTTTTCTTTCAAATAGCTTTGTTTAAACTACATTTGGACCTAAAGTCTTCTAGTCATTATTTTTTTAAAAACAACTCTCTCACACACACACAAGCATTTCTCAATTTGAGTGTGAAATGCTTGAAATAAAAATGCTCACTAAAACCAAAACAACAAAAAATAAAAACACCATGACCAACAAAAGCAGATATTATTCATAACCTTACATTTAAAATTAATTTATACTATAGAACATGAAAGTAGTGTCTAAAAAGTTAAACATAACAATAGAAAAGACAAATTATCTTCATTTCTAGACTCATCTGTGTGCTTAGTTTACCTTTCAAAAGAGCCATGAAGTGGAAAATGGCCACTACTGGTATTTAACACGTCTGTAATTTATTTTAAATCAGCAAGTATAAAATTATCCACTGTTTTCATTATTACTATACTCCAGTGAGAGCTACAGGCCTTCATTTTTCTAAGTCTGCTCCTCATTTTGCTAGAGAAACCAGCACCTTCCTTATCTTTTGACACCTTGATGCAAAATTGAGCTTTAAATGCATCCTCACCTCTTTCCAACATCCATCCAACCCTTTTCTTTTCTAGAAAGTAATATAATAATATCTTATTACAGATTTCAGGTTTATTCTAAAATATTTTTTCTCTTTCTTCCAGAAGGAGTCACTATACTCTGTTTATTGAACAATCATGTTCCCCAACCCATCTCCTAAAAGGACTATATACAAAAGGGACTCCTCATTACATGAAGGAAACAAGCTTACGGATCGTACGTCTCGGATACTTAGAACAATCAGATTCTGAGTTTCAGTTAGTACAGTTTCGGTTAGTGTACAGCTAGTGTATTCAATTTTTCCTACTAACTTCCCCCCTTTCAATACTTAGAAAACTGTTGTTTTAAACACCTCAGTGTGAATCCTTGTAAGTGAGTCTGCCTGTCCCTGGGGAGTGGCTCTCCTGGGGCTGGTGGCCACCTCTGCACCCAGGGCGCTCACAAAGAGAAAGGAGAAGGAACTGTTCTCCTCTCCATGCCTGGCTTAGTCTGTAACTGGTTCTTCTTTTCAGCTGTGCACCTGGCCAGGTCTCCCACTTTTCTGTCTCTTTGTAGTTTAAACAAAAGCTTGACCTAACCAAGACATGCTGCATGGTCACTGCTTCTCGCTCCTGAAGTCACGGACGGATGGGTCCAACTCCAACACTGCTCAGGCTGGGGGTGGAAGACAACAAAACTGGGGACACTTTAACGTTTCCTAATAAAGATAAAATTCTCAGTGCTTGAAGAAGCTGTCGTTACCTGGAAGGTTAAAGGAGAGTATCTTTTTGTCCCTAAAGGATTGCCTTACTGCTTTCACCAGAAAATGAAGACATTGATTTTGTGAAGGGCTGCTTCCCTCTGAGATGGTCAGTGCCAGGAGGCCAAGACTTCATCGCGGTGTATTTCACGACAGCTTGCATAGAACCTTGATAGGAACCTGGAATCTCTATGTAAGTATTTGTTCACATAATGAATATGTAGCATATCCGTCAAGCCTCTCTGATGGCAAAGTCTAATTAAACAGGATATAAATAAAGTTTGCTCAAGATTTTAACACCTTTTATGACCCTCTCTGTGATGTCACAGGAAATTTATTTCCAAGGGAGGGAGACACACATCTATTGTGCCTGTTATACATTGGGCTCCCAGGCCCCAGGCCAGAGTCAGCACTTTGTAGAAACTCATATTTAAACATTACTACATTATCTTACAACCAAGCTCCTCACACCTAACTAGATTGACTCTTACCTCTACCAACGATTCTAACGCTTGGGAAATTCTTTCAACTTTTGTGCACAGGACTAAAACCAAAAACCTATTAGGTAAAAATTCAATATTATTAATAGAATTAACTCATCCTAGGGAAAAAACAGTGCAGAACCAAATTTCCCTCCAAAGACTTTTACAGATGTTATACTTATCTTTATCAAAAAAAACTTCAACTATTTTACATCTATCTGTTTAACCATATCATTTGTATCTGTATAGTCTTTGCCAAAATGTATGGACTATAAACTCATTTCCTCTGATAGCTCACATGTGGTAGGAACAGGTGAGGGGTTAAGAACAAAAGTTCGAGAAACGAACTTCAAGGGTGTAGATCCTGACATTGACGCCTAATAGCTACATGACCTTCGGTAGCAACCCTCCTGGTCTAGTCTCTTCTCTACAAAAGGACAATCCTACACCACCCTTGAGGATTAAGTGATGGAGCACGCAAGGAGGGAGAACACAGATGTGGGGCCCACAGTCAGTGCTCCATTAAAGCTACCTTCAGAAGTTTTAACTTAGAGATACTGAGCTCTCAGTGGAAAGTTTGCACCATTTCTCTCTACAACATATATCCTCAGGCAGCCACATACTTTTAAAAATTCCTTAAAAGGTTTGCTTACAGACTTCGTTTTATTTGCAAACTACTTCTTTTCTTGCTTCTCACCTCAGTGTTATTTGCTTATGGATGCCTTTACAATATCCCTTCTTCTATTTCAGGGCATTCCATATTGTGGGCACTGAGAGCAGTTAGAAATCTGTAAGAGGTGCTCCAGGCAGGGGCCTCAGAGGCTTTCCCAGGAACAAGGTACAAAAGTATTAACTTGGGAGGCAGGAACATGCACTTCACTTAGCAGTCTTGGGCTTACTCATGGTGCTCCAAGTTGCATTTGGGCAAGTGGGAAATACCAAGTATGTGACCTATGGATTAATGAAGCACTGTTGTTCTAATTCTGTCAAGCATTAGATTAATCAAAAACAAATGAAAACTTGGTTTCTTCGTGCTTTGCACTGTTAATTTTCCACAATGCTTAATCAGCTATCAATGTAATTATTAAGCTGTAACTCAAACCAATGTTTTTAGTGTAATACCTGAACCTACATGCAGATCTTGCAAGCCTTGGTTTTTTTTTTTAAGTGTTGGGATAGCTAATTTGCTAACACACAAAGACTCAAGTAAAATCAAAGCTTTCTGAGTGATTCAACCATGGTTTTGATCAGGAGGTAATTGACTCAATCATGGGAAAAAAATACCAACCATCCAGAGAACTACAAAAAGGGGAATTAACAGAGAAAATAAGAACGGAGGAGGAGGAGGGAAACAGGGATTATGAACTCTTGAAATTTGGGAGAAAAAGAAAGGGAAAGATGACAGACATTAGTCTCTGTCATTAGAAGAGGAATCAGGAATATTTTTCCAATGTTCTTCTCAGTTCCTAAGTGAATAATGTGTTCAATGCAATGCTCAGTTCAGTAGCATCTCCACCTCCCCCAATGCTGCCCCCACCACTGCAAAGGCACCAGAGAGACTGATAAGGAAAGCCTGCACGTCTGAGACCATCTAGCCTTCTGCTCAGGTGGCTGGTTGCCAGCAGAAGCAGAGGAACCACCCACACTGGGGAAATCCGAGCCTAAGCCAGACCCTGGCAGCCAACAGGCTGAAATCTCAATATTCACGCGTCTTATCTTAGAAAGTCATGTATACTTTGCATTCCACTCTATTGCATAACATTGTATTTTAACATAAAAACAACATCCATCACCACTTAACTCTTTAACTCCTTTCCAAACAGTCAAATAAAATTAATGCTTCAGGAAGATGGGTATTGAAGTCTTGCAGCTTTCCTTTTCCCTTCAACAAGGCCAACATGGTCAGGGGTTTGCAAGAGGCACAGGTGAAACGCTGTCTTACGATATGATGAGTTCAAGGAACTCTGACAATACACAACGCTTAATAATCCAATCATCATGAAAGTGCCAATTCTTGTGCCATTTAGTGAAGCTAAGAAATCAGAAAGAATGGTAGCCTGTCCCTCCACCATCTTAAAAATGCCCTTACAGCCTTGGAGCTCCCGTTATTATAAAAGGATCAATAATGATGTCTTCAAGCTACAAGATGGAATTAGCATTTCTCTAAATACATTAACTTCAGAAGTATTGAATTACCCAGGAGGATCAGCACTACAACCCAACCAACAGTTTCTGCTTTGCAAGCCAGTGATGATCAATGCTGAAAACCCACTGAGGGCTGCCAGACACGACATGAGAGAAGGCAAAGGAGTCAGGGCAGAAGGCCACCAATATACCATCAGTACCCCAAGCCCAGAACTGGGACACTCACCCTCATCCTGGTAGTCAGACAGAAATGTTGCATCTGTGGGGATCGCTGGCCCACGGGCTCCACTGTGGTTCTCATCAGAGCTGTCCTGTCCGAGGTCTCCTGCTGAGTGGCAGAATAGACAAGATCATCCTTTGGGCACTTCCAGATCTCCTCTGGATTTTTCTGTCTCTCTTTTCTTTCTCTCTCTCTCTCTCTCTCTCCCTCTCTCTCTCTCTCTCTCTCTCTCTCTCTCACACACACACACACACACACACACACACTGCAAGAATGTCTTTTATTTGATGAACATGGCAAACACCCATGACTGTGTAAGAAACACATAAGTAAGTTCAAGAACTAACTTGCCCGGATGGGACATTTTCCACTCAAATAACTCTTCTCTAGAACTTAGGAACTGTCAGCTTAGACCAGGAAGACTTCTTGCTACATCAACGCTTCATAAAAACCCATTTACTTGATTCTGTGTTCATAGATACTGTATCTCCATTAATGACAGCCTCTGCCCTGAATGCCCCTTTACATGTCCCAGTGAAACAGGAGGACACAAAGTGTTAACCTGCCCAACACAAGAGAACTAGCAAGGTCAATATTCTTTCCTTTGACAACTAAGTAAAAACAGAGGGAGAACTAGACTTTGCTGAATTCTATTCCTGCTAAATCACGACTTGTTTTGCAACCCTAATGAAGTTCTCTCTTTGTAATTCTGCTTTACAGCTCGTACAGCCAACCTCTTAGGAGTTCTAAAAGCCCTAAGAAGGTAATATTTGTTCTGTAAAATGACTTTGATAAAAGATAATGTATACACAATACTGAATTATGCAATTAAAACAATGCTAATCCCTTTTGGGTGTTTTCACCCTACATTGAATTGTATTTTGTAGAAGTGGTCCATGCTATTAAGATATGTTAAAAGGTTCAGGCGGAAGATGCTAGCTCATTTGGAAACCGGACGAAAAGGCTCTGCGTTGCTAATGGCTTTCCTCAAAAATCCTCCAAACAGAGGTACAATCTGCTGGTAAGAGGACACCAACAGCTGCTTAGTTCATTGCACAGGCATGAAAAGGAGATTTTCAACTGAATTTAATATTATCTCAAATAGCAATTTCCAAAGGAAATCACCAGTGTTAATCTCAGTAAACACTGTAGAGTTTTGGCGCTGGAATTCAACTAGGGAGCAGTGAAACCAAACAACCTACATAGAATCTGTATTGCCTCACTTTAAAGGTTTATTTCCTACAATTAAGCTAGAAGGATGGTGAGGATATAAAATGAGAAAAGGAGAACGGCTATAGCCTTCTCTTTCCATAAATCAGACAATCGTTTCTACAGTCTTCTGTGAACGCTCCACGGTCCATGTCCATAACTGAGGTGAACACCTGCAGGTGCGGACCTTTATAAATAAACCAGTTTACTATGGAAAAGAAAAGTAAAAATTCTAAACACTTTATGCAACAGTTGTTGGTGAAAGCCAGGAAAAAGAAAAAACTATTCTCTTTTATGAGCTTACTGATCACAACACAAAGCTTAATAGTGGTGTTCAAAGCATCACCTGTAATTGCCACCATAAAATTTCTCAAATACTGGACTGAGGGTTAAAAAATGTTCAGATTTTACAACGCTACAAATGCACAAAAATCTCATTGTAATCTAAATAAACTGCTCGACTGGCAACCTGAAAGTGAGCTACAAGGCTGGAAAGAATTTTTGAGTCGCATCAAAATCCTTTTTTTTTTTAAAGGGAGGGGTAGTAGTTGGAGTTGCCAGCCAAAGTTCACATTTGCAGGATTTACTAAACATCATTTATCAACTGTCCTCCTGATTGCAAAGTCTCCTGTTTGCTTCAGGGATCTGCTGGACCTACCATCAAAAGCAGAACCCATTCTCACACGTGCTGGCAGACCAGAAAGGGCTTTGGTTGCATTGCCTGATGCATTTTTTAATCTTGGAAGAATTTTAGATTTCTACTGAGTTGCAAAGACAATTCCGAGAGATCCTGCAACCCCTTCGCCCAGCTCCCCAATGTCAACTTCCTCTGGGTAGGAAGTGGGTTCTGCCACAACTCAGAAATTCGCCCTGCTACTCTGCAAGGAACTCAACTAGACACTGATGTGGATTTCACTCCTTTTGTTGTTGTTGTTTCAGAATCCAGCCCAGGATACAGCATTGCATTTACAGCTTCTGTTTGTAAACTCTCACCCAAAACAACTGCCTAGACTTGGTAAGCATTTGTTTTACTAACTTGAAACAGAAAAGTCACTCCCATGTGGTTCCCTTGGCTTCCGAGTACAGTTACCCAATGTAGGCCCTCACAGCCATTCCTGGACCAACTGTGAGCCTGTACACCTTGGTAGCCATTAACAAAGGCCTACAGCTCAGTGTGGCAGAACAGGGCCTGGGTCAATATTGCAGATGGTCGTGGTGGGGAAAACATTTAAAACAGTGCTTTACACTCAAGCACAATTAGTTCCTGATGATGGAGATGTTGTTTAAGTGTTTTTATGACATATCAAGTGGCCCAACTCCCTTGGGCACACACAGATATCAGCCTATAACACTACATAAATAGACAACTCCCGTGTAATTAAAATGATTACAGCTACTCGAGATGCATGGGTGAAAAGTTTTATAGAAGCATCAGCCATTACCATAGTCATTTTGGATTTAAGTTAAGAACATCATTTTTTTCCTTAAAACATACTGCACACGTGTTCTCTGGATACATCCAGAGCTCTGACCATCAGGGTTCCAAGCGACCCTGAAACTAGTCCAGCAGGATCCGACACAAATGATCACAAACTGGAGTGACAGACATTTCCACTCAGCAGCTCCACAATTAGGGATTAGAACTCCATTTGCTTAGAGTGGTCCCCTCACAAGCAAGACCCTCGGCCACTGGAGACACACTTTTCCCGTGCAGCCTGCTCAGAATCAATACATTTCTATACAGATATATATTCTAACAAACCATATCTCCATTAATCACATCCACTCCCTTCAGTCCTTTCTCTTTGTATTTCTAAACGAGATCTGGGGAAACTAAGATCAGGGTTCACCTGCTATTAGCCAGTCGTTTGCTCTTCCATCCTAAATGTCATAAGAAGGGGTCACTGAATACACTCCTTGGTGTATTTAGGGGCCGGTCCTCCAGCGAGGTCTCCTGTGCATACTCAAATGGAGGATGATTTTTCTATTGTTCTTTGCTTGGAATCAAACTCAATTTCATGCACGCTCCATAGAGTGTTAAGTTGGGAATTTCTGAGGGTTGTAACGGAAAGATAAAGTAGCTTTGTGTCAGGTGTAAGGTAATTATTTGCCAGGGCTTCTGTGCTATTTGTTTTTATTCCCTGTGTTTTCATTAACAGTTAATGAGTTCCCCCCCTTAATTCTGAAACAATAGCTTGGCCACTAGAAGTTGGTTTTTTCCGCCACAGACTCAACCAGCTGCTGCTGCTCCATAAACTTTATGGAGAAGTGAATTAAACTGTGAAAAACTTTCATTGACTAATTCAATTCCAAATTAAAATTGGGGGGAAAAAGTGAACCACAATGACGATCCTTTGTAACTATTTTGACTTACAACAAACTCGCCTCATCCGGAACTTGCAGCTAGTGTAGAGGGACAAAAAACAGGCCAGGAGGACAATTTTATAAAATTAATGAAAAATGACAGAAAGCAGCTGAAGCATTTTTAAAAACTGCAAATATGATTAAAAATAACAGGCACAACTTATAAATATGAGAGGATTTCAAAACATGAACATTGGAGTTAAATTTGTTGTGATACAAATGCTTTGAAATCTACTCAGTTTTTTAAATAATATGCATTTTTCTTGCATGTTTTATTATCACTTTTTTAAAAAGGTTTATTATTGATGTTTAATTGGAAAGTCATATTTACAGAGAGATGGAGAGACAAAGATCTTCCATCTGCTGGTTCACTCCCCAAGCAGCCACAATGGCCAGAGCTGAGCTGATCTGAAGCCAGGAGCTTCTTCTGGGTCTCCCACGCCGGCACAGGGTCTCAAGGCTTTGGGCCGTCCTTGACTGCTTTCCCAGGCCACAAGCAGGGAGCTGGACTGGAAGTGAAGCAGCCGGGATATAAGCCAGCGTCCACATGGGATCCTGGCGAATACAGGGTGATGACTTTAGCCACTAGGCTACCGTGCCAGGCCCTGAGATGTTTTGAAGACCCCCATAAGCTTTCTTATTCAATAGATAAAGGCTCGATTTTTATATTATATAAATCATCATTTACTTCTCTTCTAATTGTGAGCTATATTCTAAAGACTTTATTTGTACTGTTTACATAGAATGGTTAAAAACTTTGTAGAGTTTGCTATTACTTCACCATGTACCTTTGGATAACCTAAGAAAATTGAAATTAATGTAAAATCATGACTTCCTACTCTATTTAATATTTAAGAACCAGAAGACACACAGCTGCCTCTTTAAACTAATAAATCTTCACTAGGATGCTATAAATAAAGGTCCTTGATCCAAATCCAGTTAGTTTTCGTGCTTGACAGCATTAATAGTACCAGATTTTCATGGGCCAATTTAATAGTAACGCAGTTCCCAAATACTAGTAATGTCAACAAAACTTCTGCTTATTCCTCCAATAAATGACTGAATGCAAGAACAGAGAAAGATGTTGAGTTCAGGTGTGGCCATGTATGTGAAATATTACTCACATGTAAATACACTATTGAGGACGTCTGCAACACCACAGCTGAAGTGTTCTCCATAGATCCATTACACATTATACTCCACGTTGCCTGGGCTCATACATTAGAAAGTATATGGTGTTTCCCATACGATATCTTAGAGGCTTCACTGGTTTTTAAATTCCCACTTGGATTTGTGTGGTTAGTTCTCATGATTAATCCATGTATAGTGAAGGTCTCAAATTCTCTGTGCTGTGGAGTCTGACTTCCTGCCCTTCACTCTTTTCCCCTTGTACATTTATCCATAACTCGATGTATAAATATTCTTCTTTTTCCTCAAGGCCCTGGCAGTGAGTGTAACGGTACTGAATGCCATTAAGTCCACAGAACAAATGACAGACCAGGTAAAAATGTTTCCCATTTATCATGCTTTTAAAAAGTTGCTGCAACTAGAGCTTGAATACACAAGAAGTAAGTTGACCCTAAGACCAAGTTGTTGTTTTTTTTTTTTCCTTAGCTTAGGGTGTTGTTTACTAATTGCATCACCATGCTAAGAACAACAGACTTTCATTCTGAGAAACTGGCATAGTCCAAATGACCAGAAATGGAATTAAATTGATTGGACAGAGTATAATCATTTCGATACATGTAAATCCGTTGGTCTAAAGAGCACCAAAGCCTAATTATTGGTGGCAGGTTGGGCAGAAAAAGTTCTATTCTGCCTTGTCCCTGCCAGCCTTCTCTGTGATGCAGTTTTTCACTTTGACCAGTAGGGTGAGCTGCAGTGCGTAGCATCATTCTAGTTCTCAAGAAAAAAAGAAAAATGAAGGAAACAAGGAGCCACCACGTGAACTCTTCTGTTCCTTCCTCTCATTTCCTTTCAGAAAGTCTCCTTTTGTTTTTTTTTAACCCTTGTTAGGTTCTACAGAAAGGCCCAAATCCTAAATATCAACAAACTGGAAAGTTGGCAGCAACAAATATAGACCAGATGACTGTCTACATGACAACACACACTTCATAAACCAACCACAGCCCGCCAGCACGCATTCCAGCTTTACGTTAACACATTCCATCCACCAGTGTTCTTGGTTCAACTGATATTAAAACAGAACCTGCTGAGCTGGGCTCTTTTCAAAAGTGACAAGATTCCAGCAGAATTCAAAACCTCAGGATCTGGTAACAGATGGATACAAATATCATCAAACAAACGTGCTGATCAGATGGTCACCAGGCCAGCGAAGGCTTGGACTTGCTGGCTCCCAGCACGGTTTTCCCTGGCTCGCTCCAAGTCCTTAATTCTTATTGTGAAGCTATACAACTATATTTCCAAGTTGCTCTGACTCATTGGAGAAAACCAGAGATTGGAATAATAAAAGCATTATACTCATTTGCTTGTGGATCATAGCTCTTTCTACGCAATATTTCATTTAATTCTCAACACAATCCTGCAATATCTGACGATGCCAAAGATGCAGGTTAAAGATACTGAGACTCAGAGATGAACTAAGCTACCCCAAATCATACAAATGACTTCTACATGGCAGACCCAGAGGTGGAATGCCAAGCTCTCGCTCTAATCCATGCAGCTGTAACACCTCCAAATATGCATACTTTAGAATCACAATCGTTCTTCAAAGGTAATGCATGCTGAAGGGCCGCCACAGTCTTGCTGCACTAATAGCATGGCACGTGCTATTAGTGTTTCTTTACTTCAGTTAAGTAAACCTATAACCAAAAGTATCAATCAGTAATATTAGTAGAAACAGTAGTCCTCACATTAAATACGGAGCGTGCCACTGACAAGAAATGTCAGAAGTGGCTAATGATTCGCTCAGTAAGGAAGGAGCCAAATTCCCAGTTCAAGCTTACTATCACAGTCCTGTGGCAATGATTTTTAAATATAACTTTTGAGCATGGATGTTGTGCTTACAGAATTTGACATGAATTCAGGCTTAAATCAATATATTGGTTTCCTGTTTGATTTTGTTGGGTCCTGAGTACTCTCAAGCCTAGTTCACAGAACAAGGACTGGCTGGTAGGGAGAGATCAAGACCTTCTATCCACTGGTTCGCTCTTCAAATGGCCATAATGGTTGAAGCTAGAAGCTTCATCTGGGTTTCCCAGAGAGGTACGGGGGCCAAGCATCTGGACCATCTTCCCAAGTATGCTTACCCAAATACATCAGCAGGAAGCTGGATTGGAAGTGGAGTGACTAGGACTCCATGGGATGCTATCATTACAGACAGCAGCTTAACAGGTTATGCCACAGTGCTGGCCCCAGCACCCATTTCCTCATGTATTCTAATATCTGTCATGCCCTCAACTGGTATGCCAATGTTCTTGAAGAAACTGGAGAAAAATTATAAGGTTAGATGTATTCTAAAACCACCCACCAAAGAGAAGTAAGATTTCCAAATTTTCAAGGAATAAAAGTAAGACAACAGGAGTCAGTTTTGTGGAGTATCAGGTTATGCCACACTCACACGGATGACCCAAAAGAAGCTCCTGGCTGCTGGCTACTGGCTCCTGGCTCCTGGCTTCAGCTTAGCCCAGCTCTGGCAACTGTGGCCATGTGAGCAGTGAATTGATGGAAGATCTCTCTTTTTCATTCTCTCTCTCACTTACTCTCTCTATAACTCTACCTTTCAAATAAACAAATAAAAGGTGGGTGTGTGGGGGTGCAGGGACTAACATTGTGTCTCAGCCTGTTCAGCTGCCACATCAGCATCCCACTTGAGCACTGGTTTGAGTCCCAGCTACTCCTTTTCCAATCCAGTTCCCTGCTAACACGCCTGGGAAAGCAGCAAAAGCTGGCCCAGATGCTAGGGGCCCTGCACCCATGTGAGCAATACAGATGAAGCTCCTAGCTCCTGACTTTGGTCTGACCCAGCCCTGGTCATTGTGGCCATTCAAGGAGTGAACCAAAAGGTGAAAGATATCTTTCTCTGTTGTTTTTCTCTCTATCTTGGCCTTTCGAATTACAAGACAACACTTGTTTTGTGTCCTGTTTTTCTTCTTAACCTTTGATCTTGGCAATTGTTCTATATCAGCAGATGAGATTGGTGTATCTCATCTTTAAATGAAAAAAAAAAATAGTACATGTACACATGGTTCAAAAATCAAATGCTACCAAAAGATCATCAATAAAGATTCTGTCCCCCACTCATACCTACACCCCCTCAACAGAAGTTAATTAATCCTAGGGGCATCCTTCCAAAAACCACACAAACAAAAGCAAGCAGCAAGCATGCGTACAACCATGTGTACACACGCTCACACACAACCAGAAGCAACATATATACTCACATTGCCTTTTCCACTTAGCAATACTCCTTGAAGAACATTCCATGTTACACACACACACACACACACACACACCAAGCTTTCGTGTAGTTTATTTAACTAGTCCCCAATTGCTGGACACTTGGGCTGTCTGGAGTGTTTGCTATTCCAAACAGGGCTATAATGAACATTCTTGTGCATAATGTATTGCACAGGGAATACAGATGGTGGCACTATCTGAATCCAAAGATTTCCTTTGCCTGCAAGTCAGCCTTTGTCCTCATGCCTCAACATTATCTACTCTAGAACAGCACATTAACAAATGCTTTGTGAGAGGCAGAGGCAGATTGAGATAGCATGCACTTACTCTGTCCTCAGGTTCACTCTCCAAACGCCACCCTCCCCCCCACACACACACACCTGGCTTTATATCCTGGCAGGGAGCTGGAGTCAGGAATCAGTGTCAACACTCACACTACACTGATCCTTCGCTGCAGGACCAGACACCAACCCCCAGAGCCCTACATTTAGAAAAGACAGAAATCTTACCAAGTTTAAACCTTACATGGTTGAAGAAAAAAAAAAGTGAGTATGGAAAAAAAAAAAAAAAACTCTTAGACTCATAAACCAGTAGTTGGCAAAACAGTCAGCGTAGGAACTTAAAAATGCCTTTTTCTACTTTAAAAACAAAATCCAAACCAGCAGGCATTTGGGAAGTCAACTATTTGAAAATGGTATCAAAGTCAGTAATTAACTTCAAAAACAGTTTGTGTGTGTATCCACTTTCCCTAGATTAATTTGTATAAAATGTAGCAAATGAGGAAAGGGAGGGCCGCCCAAAGGAAGTGAGGCCAGAAGGCAGCTGTCAGGATTGTTGATGCTAAAAGGTTGGGTCAAAGCCAAAGGCTGCAAGGTCTGTCCTGTGTGCATTTCTCCCCTACTCACTCCCTCCACAGACATGAAATACATGCTGGGAGATTTCTTTTTAAAAAGTAGTATAGGTTAGGACATTCTAGGTTCACAACCAATGCCGTGTTTATAAAATACCAACATTCCAAGAATAGTGATAGAAAGATCCTTAACGATAAATTACAAATATTGTAAATTCAGACTTTTTCTTACATTTGCAAACACGTCATAAATTTGGACTGTGTTTCTTTGTATAAATCCTACTTAGAACTGTGCTAAAACCTCTTGGCAAGAATGCAAAGAGTAGTTTCATAAATAAAACTTAGTAAAATCACGGTACACTCCATCAATTCAAAAACACTTCTCTTAGACTTCAAAGGAAACACCCCCCCAGTCTCTCTTTCTCTCTCTTTTTTAGTGTAAAGATGGTGTTTCTTTGCTGCTTTAATGTTTTGCTTCTTGTAGCTGTCATAAGTACATCCCCCAAGCACATGATTGTAAGGGACGAGATGTCCACTGGTATTTGTGCTTCCGTTCACCGTGACCCAGACATCGCACAGCCACCAGCTTGTAAATCTAACTTCAGGAGCACCCACCAGTGAAGCCACTGTGCATGCAAACCTTAAAAATGCAGACGTGACGACTTAACATGGCCTTCCACCATGGTTCCACAGGAGTGGAATATGCATGATCAACATTCCTGTATTTACTTGCCTTGCTCTACTTTGGGACACAGAAATGATACCTGTTATCACTTTACTAATCGCTTATCTGGCGGCAAGTACCCCTTGTGAGTTATCATCTCATTCTCACTCACTGCAACTCATAATGACTACGAAAAGCCATTACAGTGCAATTTGAGTGCTGAAGCTTCAAGAGGTTGTCTTGCTTGCCATAGCTCACAATGTTTTTCAGTAGAGGAATTCAGATTCCAATTCAGCCCAGATTTCAAAGCTTGTGCTCTTTGCAACCCAAAACACTTACTTGAAACAAAAAATGTTTAAAAAACAATTCACTATTATTCCATGTGTTTTACATCTCAATATGTAAAGTACCTTGTTTATGAAGGTACTGGATCTTGTGATAGGCACCAAATATGAGCATCGTATTTTTAATCAGTCTTCAACCTGGACTTCCTTTTATCGGTGCATTAAGGAGAATTTTAAGCACTTGCAAATGCAAGCAAATCAGGATACACTAAGCCTGAGGTATACTCCCAAGTTTCAGCAGGTATCAGTCTATGCTGATCCTGTTTCATGTTTACACCACCCCGCTCCATCAATACCCCTCCCCTTATTCCTCCCTAGATGCTGTTTTTAAACATCGCAACAGCTCTTTCCCTACAATAAGCACTGTTCTTCAGAAACCTAAACAGAATGTCATCGTCACATCTTTAAAAAGTCAAAGTTTCTTAATAACAAAGTCAGCATTCAAATTTTGGTTTCTTTTATAGATTTTTAAAATATATTTAGTTTGTCTGACTCAGGATAAACATACTAAGTTCATACACTAGCGCAGCAATTTTTAGAATTCCTACTAATTATAGTTAATGTGGCTTTACAATAACTTTTTAAAAGGTTCATTTAGTTTTACCTGAAAGAGTTAGAGAGAGAAGGAGAGAGAAAAACAGAGAAAGAGAAATCTCCCATACAATGGTCAGAGCTGGGCCAGTCTGAAACCAGGAGCCAGGGACTTCTTCTGGGTCTCCCATGTGGTTGTTTCAGGGGCCCAAGTACTTGGACCATCTTCTGCTGCTTTCCCAAGCTCATTAGCAGGAAGCTGGATCAGAAGTTGGGTAACCAGTACTCAAACTGATGCCCATATGGAATGCTGGCACTGCAAGTGGAAGTTTAGTATATTACGCTATGGCAATGGCCCCTACAAAAATGTTTTCTTTATTAACTTTACACTGCTTGCTTTTGCCAAGTAAAGGGACATCTGTTTGGAGTGATGGTCAAGATCTGGCTGCTTGGTTTCTAATTCAGCTCCCTGCTGGTGTGCCTGGGAAGAGTGGCAGAGGATGCTCCAAGTCCTTGTATGTAGTTCTAGGTTCCTGATTTTGGTTCGAACAAGCCCTAGGAGGTCAGGTGATTTGGGGAGTGTACCAACAGACAAAAGATCCTCTCTCTGTCTCTGATTCTCTCTCTCACTTGTTTGTCACACTCTGCCTTTCAAAGAAGTATTTTTTTAAAAGAAACATCTATTTACTTTGATATGGAAACAGCTTTGCCATTTCCAAATGAGATTTCTAAGATACACAAAATGGAATTTTTGTTCATATTGAAATATTCTGGGTGATTTTCTCTCCTCTGTATCATCCATGAACATCTTCAAGACGATAGGAAATTTCACTGGCCTATATTGACCACGATCACAAATGTAATATGAATGACCACTGGACAGAAAAATAGGATCTTATTACGTATATTTGCAATATATCCATGGTCAAAAGACTACATTTTTATGTAAATATTGTTATTTAATTTAGACTCTGTGTCCATGATGGAAAATTCTATTTCATAGTCACAAAGATGTTTTTATAGCAATAAACTGAATTAAAAACATGTCATTGAAATTTTTGATTAAACTAAAACTGAAAATAATTCACTCATTTTAAGAAAGGCCGAACTACAACCAAATGAAGGAAATGGGTTTGCTCAGCGACTCAGTGACTCAGCGACTCAACGGCTCCATCATCCCATGTACAGGGCGAAACTGCTTCTGCTAGCCAGACAGCTGGTCAACGCCATGCCTTAGGGATCTGATTCCTGAAATGGTTTAAAAAAAGAAGAAGAAGAAAAGAAAATCCCACAGCAAAGATTCCAGAGGATTTTCTCTGTAACTTCAAGTAAAAAAGTAAACAAAGGTTTTAGAGCAAGCAGGACTTAAATTATCAAGGAAATCTTTACTCCTTATAGTAAAATAGAAACAAAACCCTTTTTCATATTCCCCAGATAGAGCTCATGCCAAGAGCTCTTCCATTTATATCCCTGCTGTAGTCAAGTGCTGCAGTCTTTGGGTAATGTTTTCTCTTCCTTAGGTTTCCTTTTGAAGCGAACATCATTCAGGAAATGGACAGTGGACCAGCAAGAAAAGTTGGATTGAAAAAACATAAGGACAAGAACTCCATTCACATGACATTATCACTGATAGAAACTGTTTCTTGTGCCCAGGAGCTGTGCTAGATGCTTGTAAGCATTATGATGACTCTTCAACAGCCTTGCAATGCTGAAGAGTATGGGACCTGCAGTGGGTCTGAGGATTCTTATGACTACAAAGAAATGTTCTGGACTTTTCAACAGCAGCAATGGCTGCACCACATCGTAATTCACATGAAAACTACTTGTATGCTTTCAGGCAGTAGATTTTATGGTCATATCCTAGTAAAGCTGTTATTTTTCAAAATCTGTGCTACTAAGGGGATCTACAGATATCTTCTACCATAAACTATTCTTCTTTCCTGGTATCAAACCCTAATTCAGCTATCTTAAAGAACACAGGTATGTGTTTAGGCATTTGCAGAACTTAACCAAATTCATCCCTTTATCTCCTTTCACAGAGGGCTCTATCACCTGTAACATTCTAGAAAAGCTTAGGGCCATCAGTTCTGTATTTTCTCACCCCCACTCCAACACTATCTTGCCTTCCAGGGCTTATAAAATTTTTGCCCAGTTGTTCTCGTCTATTTTTCTCATTATCCCACATCACCGCACAGTAGAGACCAGTTACTGCTCTCTCTAGCCCTTCTCCACTCTTCCCCAGTTTCTTGAGTGCACAGTCAGCTAAGAACTGAACAGGAGGGCAAGTTCCTCTCTCCCCAGAAATGTCTCTGCTGGAGAGAGATGCTCAGAGGAGAGGCTGGAGAACGCATTGCTTGAATTGATCTTTCTTTACGTCTGCTTCCATAGGACCAAAGATTTTGCTACATATATTCAGTAACTGCCGGGGAGCAAATGGTTTTCTGTTCCAAATAAACTACTTTCTGCTGTTCCACCTGGTGACTCCCTCTCTTCCCTGACTCTAGGAGGGATCCGGAAGCTGCTCCCCTAGAAGGATGCTAAAGGGTGGCTTTTGTCTTTAAAATTCCTTGTAGCCACCTGCGTTAAGCTCCAAAATTATGTTCTCTTCTCAACACATTGTTACTATATCACATTTCTGACACAAATTCTTCATTTCTCTGTTAGGTAATGCATTTGACTCTCACAACTCCATTCACTTCTGTCAGGTCATGATCATGTTCTGCCCCCCTGTGGATTCGGGTAAACACCTGTTAAATCCTCAACTATGCAGGGCTATTCCCCAAATAGTGCATTTCATGTTTTTGCAAAGTAAACTGCAGCACTGTTAGATATGAATTTCTACTGCTCTATGTGTCTTTAAGAAAGTGAGAGAACAATGACTCCACATTGCATTAGTGAATACAGCCTCAGTACTCTCACAGTGACTTACAAGAGTAAAAGGCTTTACCAGTAGAAAATCTTCACGTCTTACATTTGTCTTTTTAAAGAGAGCATTGCGAAGACTTGAGATATAGTAAAAACCATGAGCTACGAACATAAAAATTTTAATAAAACTAGTATTATGGTTCATAATTTACATTTTTAAAGTGCTCACAGAGTGGACACATCGACAATAAGAAAAGGCTACAGCTGTTTTTAAAAGCTGCCGACAAACATCGTGCTCATAAAGCTATTTGCAAGGTTGAGCTGAAAGTGCATGATTCTCTGGGAAAATTAAAACCAGCCATTTATAATAAATTAATTAACATTCAGATGATGTTTCTGACATTCTCAACCAGAGTACTAAAAAGAAAAGGCTGCACATTCTGGGAAGACGTCTCCTTCAGCTGTTTGAATTCAGAAAACAATATTCCAATTTTGAACCTTTTAAATTGAGCTCTGCTTCTGTCTCCCCACTACCACCACCACCAATTTTAAACACAGCTGTCTGTTGCACTTTTCAGAGTCGCGCCAGATGCTGGGTTCATCAAGCCGAAGCAGGAAAACAATGGTATGAAAGCAATTAGCGGCTGCACTGGGGCTGCACGGAGGAGCCTATTAAAATGTGATAACGCTGTTCTGATGGGAATTCCGACACGGCTCCATTTCTGACATTTCTCTGCTGCCAAACAGGCTGGCTGTGTGGAAGGAGGTAACATCCTGGAATTTATTTCTGGAACAAGCAAAGGACTGGCTGAGTTGGAATCCTCCCAAGGCTTTTGGGATGGCTCGACCACCGTCTTATTCATATGCCATTGGATCCTCTTGGCCTCTAACAGCTCAAGGAATAAAACCCAGTATGGCTTGGGTGCTGTCCACTCATCTAGCCACACTCCACACAGAAGACAGCTGTGGGGAGTCTCTTGAATGAAGAGAAGTGGGGGAACTCAGCAAAGTGAAGGCTAATTAAACCCTCCCCACTCTGTGGATTAATCTCCGCAGGAGGAATACAGAGAAGCAATGGCACTGACCCATTTCAGGACGCCACCACACCCGGCCAAGAGAACTCACCTTGGGGCTGGAAGTCCCAGTGGTATCTGAAATAGAAGGAGAAAAACTACAGTGAGTCAAGTGGGAACAGCTGACCCAAAGCTGCCTTTCTGGATGTCAGAGGCTAACAGGGGACTCTTGCAGCCCACCAGACAACCCGTGCATCTCCTTTATTTCGGGAAATGACTGGCAAAACTGCTAACTCTTGAAGCCTTTAATGAAACAGTAGTGGTAGAGAGGATCATTTGTGAGTCACTAATTTGCAACCTTTCCCTCTGCCCACAGAAACAAGGCTATGTGCGGCGGTTACCCACAGAGGCCTATTAGCCTCTGGATCCCATTTCCTCCTGCCTTCACAGGAACCTTGCATTATCCTCAATTGATTTTCCTCTCATAAATATTCAACCTCTTCCTTTCAACTTGGCCCTTTCCCTAGGCAGTCCGACTCATATAAAAATAAAGTGAACCCTCTCTCACCTCTTCACCTCTCTCCATCCGCTGTCCTGTTTCCTCTCCCACCACTGTGGACTCTCCCACGGCATCGTCTCTACGCCCTCACTGCACACCCCATCCTCAGCGCACCCCGGTCAGGCACAGGTCCTCAGTGCTTGCTGTGGACAGGAAGGCCCCCAAGGCACTAAGTACATGCATATCATTTCTAGCCTCACTTGACTTCTCAGAAATGTACATGTGCATGTGAGCTTTCTTAAAAAAAATTCCTGGAAAGCTATAATTTTTTAAAGATTTATTTATACTTATTGTAAAGGCAGATTTACAGAGAGAAGAGTGAGCAACATTTTCTGTCCACTGTTGCATCCCCAAAGGCTGCACAGCTGGAGCTGAGTCTATCCTAAGCCAGGAGCCTAGAGCCTCTTCCAGGTCTCCCACACGGGTATAAGGTCCCAAGGCTTTGGGCCATCCTCAACTGCTTTCCCAGGCCACAAGTAGGGAGCTGGATGGAAAATGGAGCAGCAGGACATGAACCAGCACCCATATGGATCCTGGTGCACGCAAAGGAAGGACTTTAGCCATTAGGCTGCTGCACTGGGCCCTATACTTTTTTAACATTTGTTTGTTTATTTGTTTAAAAACAGATTTACAGAGAGAAGGAAAGAAAATAGAGAAAGAGAATCTTCCATCTACCTGTCCACTCCCCAAATGGTTGGAACAGTCAGAGCTGGGCTGGTCTGAAGCTAAGAACCTGGAGCTTCTTTTGGGTCTCTCATGTGGGTCCAGGAGCCCAAAGACTGGGGCCAACCTCTGTTGCCTTCCCAGGCCATTAGCAGAAAGCTGGATCAGAAGTGGAGTAGCCAGGATTCAAACCAGCATCCATATGGGATGCCGACACCACAGATGGAAGATTAACATACAATACCATAGCTCCAACCCAGCTTCCACAGTTGATAAATTTCTAAAAGGGTCCATAACCCAAACAGGATTTGCAAAAGGGCAATGAATAAATTATTTTGGCATGTTGTCAAGTGCATCCTTGACTGACATTAGATCTGGCTAGTGGTGGGGTTAAGAGGGGGTGGATGGCAGCAGCCCTGCAGAAATGGAGAGGAGGGAGGTCACTAGCAGGGAGGTCACCATCACTGGCAATGAATGGGGAGGGGACAGAGGAGAAGCAGCCTGACACTGTCTCCTTGGAACCTTCAGTCCCAGGACAGGACTGAGCCGGAAGTCAGGTGTCAGGAAATGTGAGACACTGGGCTGAAGCGACGGAAGGCCCAGGTCAGCTTTGACACCTGCAGTACAAAGGGGAGTGGGAAGGAGTGAAAGTACAGCTCAGGGGAAGGCCTGTCCCCATCAGTAGAAGAAGCTGGCTGACGTGCAGTAAGCAAGTTACATTTAACAGCAGGATGGGTTGGTCTCCGCCTAGCAGCCAGCCAGCTTCCCAGGTACCTGGCCAGAGTAAAGAGTTTCCTGTGCATCTCATTTCTGGGAAGCACAGCATACCACCACTGTTAAAGGGGTGAAGCGTTTCCCATTGTCTCCTGAGCCATGGTTCTAACCCTCAATTCCAATCACTGCCCAAATTCTAATTCAATGTTAATGGAAACTCAAATGTGAACACACCATACACACTTACACACCATACACATTACACACATACACAGCACAGATACACCACACACACACCATACACATTACACACATACACAGCACAGATACACCATACACACCATACACATTACACACATCCACAGCACAGATACACCACACACATACACATACCATACACATTACACACATCCACAACAGATACACCACACACACACCATACACATACATCACATACACACACCCTGCCCACACACCCCACATACTTTTTTCCAAAATATTAATGGTGGTGGCAGCAGATGCTTGACTCACTCACACTGTTCTCACATATTGGCCCATGAAAATTGAAAAGTGGGTTGCAATGAACCTCCAGGAAAAAGGCCAGCTCTCAGCAAATTGTTGAGTAGGTAAAATCTATTATTGATTTCAGCTCTTATATGTCCTCTTCCGCAATCTCCACTTCAACTAATCGGTATTTTTAGGTCCCTTCTTACCTACTTTAAAGTGCCCTGGTTTCCTGATTTCTCATTAGTCAAGAAGAAAGATGACCTTGTAAGTTCGTGTAAAATAAGAGCACTGCTTCTGTCATCTGAGGTGTGAACCAGCAGATGGAAGATGTCTCCTCTCTCTGTCACTTTGCCTTCCAAATAAATACATCTTAGAAAAATAAAAAGTATCGCTTCTGCCAATAGTAGCTTTACACTAAGAAAGCCTATTATGGAGAAAGAACTCACTTGAACACTACCTAGTTGATATTAAATAGCAGATTTACTTATTCTTGATAGTACTGTAATTAAACATTTCTGTCAAACTTTCAATTATAAGATGAATTCGTTCTGAGAATCTAATGTACAGCGTGGCTACTACAGCTATTAATACTGCATTAGATATTTAAAATTTGATAATAGAGTAGATCTTAAGCATTCTCACAAAAATAAAATTAAATGGAGGTGACAGATGACCTGATTGTGGTAATCATTTCACAATATATACCAAATCATATTTTACATTTTTTTAAAGATTTATTCATTTTATTACGGCCAGATATACAGAGAGGAGGAGAGACAGAGAGGAAGATCTTCCATCTGATGATTCACTCCCCAAGTGAGCCACAACGGGCCGATGCGCGCCGATCCGATGCAGGGAACCAGGAACCTCTTCCGGGTCTCCCATGCGGGTGCAGTGTCCCAATGCATTGGGCCGTCCTCAACTGCTTTCCCAGGCCACAAGCAGGGAGCTGGATGGGAAGTGGAGCTGCCAGGACTAGACCCGGCGCCCATATGGGATCCCGGGGCTTTCAAGGCGAGGACTTTAGCTGCTAGACCACGCCGCCGGGCCCAATTACATTTTAATTATATAAATTTATTTGTCTGTTACAAACAATTTCTAGCAATGAAAATCATATGCAGAATTTAACTTGATGGGATAGAAAGTCAAACGTTAGTTCTTTTCCTGTTTTTTTTTTTTTGGAAGATACAAATACATCTTGCTAGTTACCCTACCTCTTTTCTCACTCACCCCAAGTATTAATTATGCAATAACCCTTTTAAAAGTTGATTAAGAAGCCAACAAAAGGACACACCTCCACCCCAGTGCCTACAGAGGACAACATTTTTTTTAAAAAAAGAACTATTTATTTGAAGGCAGAATATCAGAGAAAGAGATCTTCCAACAACTGATCCCCTCCCAAATGGCCAGGGTTAGGCTGGGCTGAAGCTAGGAGTCAGGAATTCCACCCTGGTCTCCCACATGTATACCAGTGGCTTAAGGATTTACGCCATCATCCACCACCTTCCCAGGCACATTGCATAGGGTGCGGGATCAAAAGCAGAGCAGCCTGGGGCCAGTATGGTGACATAACCTAATCCTTCCCCTGCAATGCCAGCATCCAATATGGGCACCAGTTCATGTTCCAGCTGTTCCACTTCTGATCCAGCTCCCTGCTTATGTTCCTGGAAGGAAATCATCAACATGTTCAACACTTAACATATCCTAGGTTCTGTGCTATGTATCCCTTTCACACACATCATTTTATTTAATCCTTCTGACACTTTTAAGAAGCCAGTACTATTATGACCCCAGTTTACAGGATGAGGAAACTAAGCCTCCAGTAACTTGTTCGAGATTGTATAGCTGTTAAGTAGCAGAACCAAGATTTGTCCATGCTTTTAAATTCTATTTTACCAGCTTTCCTATCACAGCTTTCTGTGACACAGAAAGTTCAGCAAGTACTTCACAGAAGGTACAACTACTTTGCTAGACAGCCTAAGGGTTGTGGGTTAGACCAGACATCACTAGCCTGGAGCTCATCGTTGAGCTTCATGGAATTCAAAACTCTCCAAAAGTGCTCTCTTTACAGATTTCTTTAGTGTTTATAATTCCCCTCCCTCCACTTCCACCCACCAAAAATGAGACTCACTGGGTTGGATGAAGAAGGCTGCAATGACATTACAAAAGCCAGCTATCCAGAGAGGCCAACATCTGGGATGAAACAAATGTAGAATAGCTAGATGATATTCTAGAAGTGTGATTTTTTTTTGTTTTTTTGTTTTGTTTTGTTTTTTGTTTTTTTTGCCACTGAAGTATTAAAAGTGTTATTTTACCTAAGACATACCATACGCTATCTGTCTTGGTAAACCACCTGTTGAACAAAATCAAATCTCATCTTGATGTTTGAAGGAAGTCCACATTTGAACTTCATTTTTGTTAGCAAACAGCAATGTCTCCCAGTGTCTGCAAAACTTGATGTCCAGAGACAACCTCTCTCTCCCTGCTGACTGTCTATTCTCTGGTGATGCTATCTCCATATAGACCGCAAAGGCTAACACTGAAATGCTATTCTTGAATTAGATATGGAATCTTAGGATTCAAATGAACACCTAGTTGATCAAGGTTTGAACTCAGCTGTAAGACTTGGAAAACCCCCTGCCATTGACTTTGAGCAGCGGGCCACATGGTAGTGGCTGTTTTATGCCCAAGGAAATGGCATTGATGAGCAATGTTGAATTTGTATGCCATACCTTTGCTACAACCTCTTTTCTCCCTTGGAAAGACTCCCATTGGTGTTGGATTTCCTATCTACTACCAGTATCCCAGTAACTGCCTTGCTGAAGGAGTGGGCAAATGACAAAGGGTAATTTGGCCAATGACACCCAAGAACAGAAATGGAAGAAGAAATGGAAAAAGAGCACCATCTGGTGGAAGTCTCTGGTGGAGGCATCAGGGGCCCAGGACCCAGGGGTCCCAACACCAGGCTCAGAAACAGGCAGGCAGCAAAGGGAAGGTCCTTGAAGGGGGGCTGGCATCTCTTCCTGTCCTAGCTCCTCCAAAATGCCATGCAAAGTCCAACACCTAGCGCCTGCCTACAAAGAGCTTCTAATCCAGTCCAAAACAGGAGACACCTGACTTCAGAGAAATGATCATTTAAGAAAGCAAAGAACTGGGCCCGGCGGCGTGGCCTAGCAGCTAAAGTCCTCACCTTGAACGCCCCGGGATCCCATATGGGCGCCGGTTCTAATCCCGGCAGCTCCACTTCCCATCCAGCTCCCTGCTTGTGGCCTGGGAAAGCAGTTGAGGACAGCCCAAAGCCTTGGGACTCTGCACCCAAGTGGGAGACCCAGAAGAGGTTCCAGGTTCCCGGCTTCGGATCGGCGCGCATCGGCCCGTTGCGCCTCACTTGGGGAGTGAATCATCGGATGGAAGATCTTCCTCTCTGTCTCTCCTCCTCTCTGTATATCTGACTTTCCAATAAAAATAAATAAATCTTTTTTAAAAAAAGCAAAGAACTACAAATACTATGGTAACAACAGACAAGATGCATGTGACTCAAGTAACAGAAACACCTGTGATAAGAAGATCCTGAAATTCTTTTCAGGATATAAAATTTCTGTGGTCTTGGGTCTATAACTATAAATTTAAGAAACTCACTCTGGTCAACAACACAATTCAACTTACAAAATACACTGGTCACAATTAAATTTTTGTTAAATAACTAACAAGCAATAGTGTCTGACCATGACAGTATAATTCATGACTCTCCTTCAAAACATGATGATAAAAAAATTAAATTTAAAACAAAAGGTAAAGAGAACTCTCCTTACCACTAGGGTCTTCCATGACCCTTTGGCTGTGTGGAATCACTGTTACAGTGAATCTAACACCCGTACTGGATGGGAACAGTTAGAAAATACAGGAGCCCTTCTTGATGAGCCGGTGACTAAGCTGGCTCACTGCAAGATTAGACATCTGCATTCCAGCATTCCCTCCTCTACTTTCTAGAATGAAGACGGTTCCCTCACTACCAAATCTTGGTTGTATGACTACATAATCCCCACACTCCCTGCAGATGATAAATAACCAACTATAACTCAATGAGTGAATAAAAACAAAACAGTCAGGCAGGTACATTGTGGCCAAAATAAAACACAACACAACTCTAAATGTTGCTCAGAGTTTAGACTTGCTTGTTTCTAAGGATGAAGAATCCTGTCCACTATGAGTGCAGTGTGGACAGAGGAAGGAGGTGGGAGTCCGTGGAGGAAGCCACCTGAGAACAACAGAAGGGATGAGACGCGGCAGAATTGGACACAGCCTTGGAGCAGAACATGGAAAGTCAAGTCAGAGACACTTTCTGTTCCAGACGTGGCCACAGGAGAAAGCAAGGCCACATGTGTTTGGAAACCTAAGACAATCACCACTCTAACCCAGCTGTCATGTTCTTACTACTGAGTCTTGGAAATCTATTTAATTTTTTGTTTTCCTCAGGTCAACAGCTACTCTACGACTACTGAGACTCCTAGTTATCTGCCTAGCGACTAACTGAAAACTGACGACTGTGATCCACACAGTGAGTCTTACAGCTGGAAGGACACTTGAAGTTGTCTAAACTAGTCCACACTATACAGATGAGAACAATGAAGGGCAAAAAGGTTGTCCACGCACACTACAGGAATTTCAGAGTCCACCCAGGGGAACCACCACAGTGGATCTTGGGCACCATTAAGGACAGGTTAAAAAATGTAAGGCTCATTCAAAAATGAGTTCGTGCCTATGACAACATTTTAACCTCCCTTGGACAAACCATTTTCAGCCCTCATGCCTTTGAGATTTGCCTTGCTGTGAACACCAGCCACATTATTCACTTGGGAGCAAGTCTCATACCAGGCATTAGAATTCACCGAGGTGGATTCCTGAGCATCCACGGGCCAGCACATCCTCTGGGGCTCAGCCCATGAGTACTGTGTTCATTTTCAATATCAGTGAGATGGATACACCTCCACTATTCGCAGACACTCTGTGAGGGACTAAGTGCACAGAAATCCAAACTGTACATCAGCTTGCCTGGAGCAGTGAAATTGTGTGGAAATGGTGTGACAGTCAAAACCCGGACTGGACAACGCCAGAGCCTGTCTCACTGCCTGCAGATAAGGGCTGAGGGAGGATCTGAGCACATACAAGATGCTTGATTAGGGGAGGAGAGGGTTTTCACAGAGACGTATCACTAGAGCAGCTGACGAACGCCCCACCTGGCCCCCCAAATCAGGTAAGTCTGAAGGAGAGGAGGGACAATGAGCAGATTCCAGCATGACAGCCTACTTTCTCTTGTGACGTGGGCTATGACATCAAGCAAAGGGCACAAGGTGATACATGATGAGCTTAGGACTGATACAGGTTTAGAGGGAAAATAACATTGAAGGAAACTAGGAAGATTGCTGACATGATGCATGTAAGCTAACTCTCAGGTATCCCTTAGGGTTCAGCTGAGGATGGAGATCAAGAGTCACTGTGCTGGCAATTCAGTTGTACTGATGAGCTCCCTAGGTATTAAGAGCAGAGCAATCACCCAGTTGAGCTTTCCTAGTTAGGGTTTTTCTAGGCTTCCTGGATGCAGGGACAAGAGATGAAAGGACTCCACAAGACTGGAGAGACAAAGTCATGGGGTTCAGATTCCGCAGGGACGAAACCAATGGCCAAAGACTATGGCGGGACCTGCACTACCCAACTTCATAATCAATTACAGTGGTCAAAGGCAGGAGACATCATTGTTCTACTCTTCCCCCTCAAGAGGAGAACCATCCTTTGGCTCACAAGTTCCAGGCCTCTCCTATTCCTGTACTTCCCGTTTCCACAGACGACATCACCAAGCACCCAACTGCAACTAGGAATCATTTATTCACATCTTTCTCTACCAGTTCGTACATCCCGTGAGTCACCAAAAACTCATTTATTCACATCTTTCTCTACCAGTTCGTACATCCCGTGAGTCACCAAAAACCTGCAGGTTCCATTTGTTTCTGATCCTTTGATACCACTCTCCACCTCTGCAGATACAAGCCCTCAAGACACCTGACACAGATCAACGGACCCAGGCTCTGAGGAGTTTTCCTGCCAGCACCTGGTCCTCTGACCCATTCTCCTGGGTGCTGATGGAAGTAGCACAGTGGCTGTAACAAACACAGCAGCCATGATGTGCACAAGGCCATGAGCAGCCCACAGGCCATGAGTAGCCCACAGGCCATGAGCAGCACACAGGCCATGAGCAGCACACAGGCTTTGCCGACATGTCTGGCCCCAGCTCCGGGTCTTTGCCTGCAGCCTGTTTCCCTCAACTTTAAAGGAGGAACCAGAACCATCCCTGCCTCACCCCTTCTTGGGAAGACTGCCTGAGGTAAGGCCGGTAAAGGACTGGGGGAGCGGGGGAGGGAGGAGGAAGGGGCCTGGCCCTCAGCAAGCCTCTGGGTACAGCAGCTATTCACATCCCCAGTGCCCTCGAGGCCTTAAGGACCCACAAGGCAAACTCAGGCTTTTTTCCCTGCTTAAAGTTCCCCGCCGGCCGTTAGGGGAGGGCTGCTGCGGCTCTTACTCCTGCTTACCCAGGCCACTGTCCCTCCACCAGCACACCATCCCCTTCCAGCTCCCTTCCTTTCCTAGCATACCCTCGATGGCCCTTCAAGATTCAGCTCTGTCTCCCATGTTACGTGCTCCCCCAGCACAAGTCTGAGCAACATCCAGAAGACTGCATTATTATCCTCTTGTTTCGTTACGTGCCTGAGCCCTCCTGGGAGGTAGTACAGAGCTCCTGCTCAATACATGCTTGCTAACTCAGCAGAGACACAGCAAGGGCTGAGCTTGGTGTGAGCTCAGCACAGAGTGCGAGAGAAGGGGCCAAAGCTGGAGAGGCAGGCAGAGGACAGGGCACGCCTAGCCATGCTATGGCAGGTGGAGACAAGTGTCTTCATGTTTCTCTGTGTTACTCACGCCAAGGCAAAAAGGAGAAAAGTCAGAGAAAGGAAAGAAAAGATAGGACAATATGAAAGCTTTGTCCAGCTGAAACCTTCCTCCAGATGAAGAAAATCCCCACTCCCCCCACCCTCCAGTCTGGCTTCAGTAACAAACCACAAAATGACCGACAAAAATATACATCAAAAGATACGACCGAATACACATCATAGTGGCAAGAATCCAATATATAAATATAATCAATTTGTTTCCTCATTAAAAGCTTTCATGAAGAAAATGATTTAATACAAATGCTAAAGCTACTGACACAGATTAATTGAAAAATAACAACAGAATCCTAATTAAAGACATAATATTATTTCACTCATTCACACTGTGCCAAAATTTGAATAAATAAAAACAGAATGTAGAAAGCAGGCTTCTATCAGTAAACACTCTAAACACCACGATTAATGACTGGAATTTTCATAAAACCCTACCCTATGTGTACACGTACTTCCAGTAAAGATCTTAAGTGTACACAGAAACTGAGAAAGTATGTTCAAATTATTTTACTTACTCATTCTAGATAATTGTTTTCATCTATCTTTTTTCCCAAATTTTAATAGATTCTATACCGATGTATTATTTTCTCCAATGTGAAATATCTATAGCAGTTGTAGTTAAACCCTTACGAATCTTTAAAAGAATGGAAGGGATTTTCAGGCCCAGCACCATGGCCTAGTGGCTAAGTCCTCGCCTTGCACACGCTGGGATCCCATATGGTTGCTTTGTTCTAATCCCAGCTGCTCCACTTCCCATCCAGCTCCCTGCTTGCAGCCACGGACAGCAGTCAAGGATGACCCAAAGCCTTGGCACCCTGCACCCACATAGGAGACCCGGAAGAAGCTCCTGGCTCCTGAGTTTGGATCAACTCAGTTCCAGCCACTGTGGCTGCTTTGGGGAGTAAATCAGCAAACAGATCTTTCTCTCTGCCTCTCCTTCTCTCTGTATAACTGCCTTTCTAATAATATACATATAATTTTTTTTTAAAGAATGCAAAGGATTTTGATGCCAGGCTAATACAACCAGTTTGAGTTTTGTTCTTTCACTTCAGTGGCAGAGACGCAGAGAGAAAGACAAGCTCCCATCCACTGAGTCACTCCCCAGACGCCCACCATGGTCAGGACCAGGCCCGGTGAAGGCCAGGAGCTGGGAACTCAATGCAGTTATGGCATGTGAATTACTTGAGCCATCCTCTGCTGCCTACTAGGATTCTCACATTTGTAGTCAGCCAGAGCAAGGGCTGGGAATTGAACCTGAATGCTCCAACATGGGGCACCAGCATCTCAACTTTTGTGGTAAGTACCCACCCTGGGTCCTCCCACTTCAGGTACCCTGACCAAGTCAACCCTAGTCCAATCCATTCACGTCCTCAGATGCTGTCAGGCTACAGGATGCACAGAAGGCAGTCCATGAAGCTATGCTGTCAGCTACTGGCAGCCCCTAAGTGCTGCTATCAACTCCCCAGTCACATGAGGAGCCAGCCTTACTGGTCCACCTACTAAGGTCTGCTCACACTCTCCAAAAAACCACTCCTCTTTATTGTCAAATCTTGACAGCTACCTCTTGCTTCCAAATCAAACAAGACATCCCAATGAAAAGTTTCATACTTTTCCTGGTCTTAAGAATCCCCTTGGAGCCCAAGGGTATGTTCCAAACCTGAGGAATTAGCACTCCAGGACAGGGGCCTAACTGTATTTTTAGAACAAGATCCCCAGGTAACTCCAGTGGTAGAACAAGATTGGAAAACACTATAAAGAAAATACTGGAACTGATGTGGTGGCATAGCATCCTAATCTACCTGTAGCACTGGTGTCCCCTATGAGCACCAGTTCTAATCCTGGCTGTTCCACTTCTGATTCAGTTTCCGATTAATCTGCCTAAGAAAACAGCAGAGGACAGCCCAAGTGCTTGTGCACTTGCAATCCACATGGGAGTCCCGGAAGAAGCTCCTGGCTCCCAGCTTCAGCCCAGCCCAGCTCTCTGCCTTATTCCCATCTGGGGAGTGAACAAACAGATGGAATATCCTTCTCTTTCTCCCTCTGTAACTTTCAGGTAAAATAAATCTTTAAAAGGAAAAATAAAGAAAGATATTTCTTTTTTTTAAAGATTTATTTATTTTTATTGCAAAGTGAGATATATAGAGAGGAGAGGAGAGACAGAGAGAAGTATCTTCTGCCTGATGGATTCACTCCCAAGTGACCGCAACGGCTGGTGCTGTGCCGATCCGAAGCCAGGAGCCAGGAGCTCTTCTGGGTCTCCCATGCGGGTGCAGGGTCCCAAGGTTTTGGGCCATCCTCGACTGCTTTCCCAGGCTACAAGCAGGAAGCTGGATGGGAGGCGGGGCTGCCGGGATTAGAACCGGTGCCCATATGGGATCCCAGCAGTGCACGCAAGGCGAGGACTTTAGCCGCTAGGCCATGGTGCTGGGCCCAAGAAAGATATTTCAACATTGGCAGCCCCCATTTTCAGTACAGACCATATTCCCAAAGTTCACCGCCAATTGTTTGGATTTTACAATACAATTTCCTGCTGAAACAAGTAATAGATGGTGCTAACCTACCTGAGTCAACTTCAGAAATCAATGAAATCCTGTTAAATATCTGAAGAATAGTAGGTACAATCTTTAAGGGACAAATCAATCACATTTCAAAAGCTGATGTACAAATCCAGCCATCTGGAATGTTTTTTTCCCCCCATAAAGCTCTGAAAACTTTATCATCCGCACCAAATGGCCTAAGTCACTTTGCGTACAAATAATTCTCAGTGAGGCCAGAAAATAATAATAATAATAATAATAATAATAATAATAATAATAATAAAGCTACAGGAGACGTGTCTTCCTTCTCTGTGCTTAGAGAACACATGCATGCTTTGACACTTTTACCTGCACCTTCTTTCCAGCCATCCTGGGGCCAGAGCTCATCTCTGCCGTCCACAGCTCTCTCCTGGAACATCCCCCTCAGCAGACCTGAGTGTCACCTTCCTCTCCTGCTCCTGCATCCACTCCCCCACTCCTCATCTGTCTTCTTCAACCCAGCTAGCACTCATGTCTATGATTTGGTCCCATTGTCTCTCTGCCCATTATTCGCTTCTACCTGATAAATTTATATCACCCTTTCGTTTCCAAACACATCTTTATTTCTGTGTTTGCACATGGTGCTTTCATATGCAATGAATCTTACCAAAAATCTTTACTTTTTCCTTTACTTTGTTTTTACCCTTTCCCTTTTTTCCTTTTTTTGTTTAAAGATGTACCTATTTATTCAAAAGGTAGAATTATGATGGCAGCAGTGGCAAGGGAACCACACAGAGAGACAGAGGTATCTTTCACGCACTAGTCCACTCTCCAAGTGGCTGCAACAGCTGGAGCTGAATCAGGCTGAAGTTAGGAGCTTTATGAGTCTCCCAGGCACATGGGCCACCTTCCCATGCTTTCCCAGGCTATCAGCAGGGTATTAGATTGGAAGTGGAGCAGCCAGGACTCAAGCCAGCGCCCATATGGGGTAGCCACTTCTCAGGCAATGGCTTAATCAACTATACCACAGCGCTAGTCTCAAATCCATTTCTTTCAGCCCATGATGCCAACCCACCAATAAAGGCATCCCATAGACCACCAGCCAGAAGGAATCCATTTCTGGGCTTTCATATTCTGTTTATGTGGATCCTCTTCTAACACTTGTGCCATAATACATCTTGAACCATAGTAGTTTGCATAAGTTTTTGAAATCTGGCCCATTCTATTGTAAAGTCCTTGGGAACACTTGCTAGGTATCTCTTCTGTGATAAGTATTATTTATGTCAGGCAGAATGCACAAAACAATAACTTTACACATAAGTGTGTTACACAGTCATCTGATTAGTCCTATTCAAAACTATGGTATAGGAAGAATCAGACCCACATCATCTATACCACAAAAATATGTATGAAATATACTATGTTTATGCTCTATAAACCTGTTTATAAATGCTCAATATTTAATTAGCTCAATATTTAATACTTAACTAACCTATGTTGAACCTACTAATGCATTAATTGACATTATCTATTTCTTATAAAGAAATTGAGCCTCATAAGAGTGCTTGCCCAACATTCAAAGTGCTAAGTTTCAGATCTCAATTCCAGAATCCAAGAGCTGTGTAACCTGAGACAAGATGGTCCCATTTCTGAACCTCACTTTCTCAGCCACTGAATGTGGATTACGACAGGATCTACCTCACATCCCTGTTGAGAGGATTAAATGAGGGAAATGTGAAGTCCTTGACACTTGGCTGACACGATAGCTGTGACTGTTAGCTGTGACTTTGATTCTGAAGTTATAGACACAACAGTCCCCAAAGTCCCCAGTGTTCCTGAAGAAAAGGAATCCCTGTTGCTTTTAGAAACTTCAGTGTGCCCAGCATTGGCCCTTGGCCACACCAGCTGGTAGTTGTCCTCAGCACAACCATCTTACTCAAAAGTTCAAAGGAAACTGTCAACGAGAACTAACGTCTCTGAACCATCAGGTGAACCTGCACTTTACAAGAGGATCTTAAGCCCTAATAACCCTCTAGATGGTACAACTCTAGGAGTGTAACAAATTAAGGCCCCCTGGAGAAGCGATCTATGGGTAACAGACACCATATTGGCTCTGGTCAGGAGTCTGGCCACTTAGTGACCCAAGAATTGCTTGAAAAATATGGACACATTCTCTGCAACACTGTTGTGATCACCTGGCGCTGTGCCCACCATAGACAAATAACCAATGCATATTTGCTAAGTAAATGAACTGTTTCCGGTCCATAATCCTGGCTTTTAGTTGACTCCATTTCTCTTTATGATCAACACTGGAATCAATCACAGTGACTGATGTTTTGATGAGGAAGTGCATGGTTTACTCAAGCACCATCACTTTGGGAAAGTGGTCCGACAAAAACAAATGTGTTACTAACTAGACACAAAGCATGTAGATAATCCTTTTCTAATGAAGGATTCGTCCTGGGTGAGTTCAGTACAGTTCAAAGGGACAACATGTAAGAAATGGACGTTGCTCTCAGTCAGTGGTACCTCATCTGGGGAAGACCTTGAGAGTGAACTTCCTTTACTGTTGAGAGGAAAAAAAACACAAAACCCGCCCTATTTTACAAAAATCCTCATCAATTACTCAAAAGACTCCTGTATTTCAAATGTCTCAAAAATAATTTCACTCCTGTGTGCCTATGTGTAAGCTTAGCATCGAGCACCTCCGAACACAACTGCTCACTGGCAGAGATGTGTCGCAAGGCTGGGCTGCATGCACAGTCAAGGCCCCTTTTCACACATCTTTCTCCTTCAGCACCATCTTCTGGAGGCCAAATACCCTTCGGCTCGTAAACCTCTGCTCCCGTTTAGCCCAGGAAAGACTCTGATATCAGTAAGTTATTATTAAATATAAATTCACTGTGGAGGACTGGAAAATACAAATAAACAAGAAGGTGGAATTAATAATGACTCGAGGGAGAGCTGGGAAAGGCTGATTAATAGGCACCAAGTTACAGTGAGGAGACAGAATCTATGGTATTCTATTATAAAGCACGCTGACTACACACAATGACAACGTGCTGTGCATTTCCCTACCGAATAGCTGGAAGACAGTATTTTTAATTTTTCACCATAAAGAAACAAATATTATTTGAAGAAAAAAATATTTATTCTGACTGGACTATTACATCATGTATACATGTACTGAAACATTGCATGGCACCTCATCCATGTGCATAATTTCTATGCATTAGTTTGAACTTTTTAGATTTAAAACTCAAACTCCACTTGACAGGGATGGTTTAAACTTTGGCATATATATGGGGCATTTTTCTCTGTGAGATTCTATGTATATTTTGTAGTACGCGTTTCCATTTCTAGTATATAATATATCAACAAATCTTCTATAAGCACACATGCTTAAATTTAAAAGTGCTCTTTCAACAGGATGTAGGAGAAGCAGCAGCTAACAGCAAGGACAGATCTGACAGAGAGAATGGGAAAAGTGAATTTGGCAGTGCTCAGGTGACGCGGTGGCGTCTGATGGGGAGCCAGTAACAAAAGGAACAGAGGCAAGAAGCCTGCTTTAGGATGAAGGAGGATGCTGCACCAACAGTTTGGGGAATGAAGAGAAAAGAATCTGGATGGACTCGCAGGATCCTGCCCTGGGAGCCTGGGCCGAGGGGAGCAGGAGGTTTCAGAGGTGAGCAAGTATGAGACAAGGAGCAGTTAGGATTCTGTCGGCCACAAGTCACAAAAAACCTGACTGGGTGGTATTTTTGCCCAAATCTGGAGACAGGCGATTCCAGGATTGAATGAAAAAGGTATCTGGCCTATGGAATTTATGAAAAATCAAAATGTAAAAAGAAACAAAAAAGAAAATGAAGCTGACACATCTGATGCATTAAGACAGTATTTCTCAGATGTTAATGTGCAAATGACCTTGGCATCTTCTTAACAGGCAGATTCTAACGCGCATGTTTGATTCGGTGAGTCTGAGAGTCCATTCCTAAGTCTGCAGGTGTTGCTACTGGGGCTGGGGGAGCCTCCAGCGGAGACAGCAGGGGAGCGTCGTCAAAGAGCTAAAGAAAACCCAGCAAAAAGGATTCCTTGCTCTTACATATGTACACTGCCCTACAAAGTCCCAAGAGGGCTCTCTCCCTTTCCCGCTAAATCCTCTTTCCCAGCACCCATGTGAATAACAACAAGGAGAAGTAGGGCAGCGGGGGAGGAGGTCAGTTAACAGTTTAAGTAACTATTTGCTGTCCACATTACTTTCATGAACATGCCAAGCACCTGTTTCACATGATTGAATACTTCTGTGGAACCTCGAATATTTCAAACAGGGCGCCTAAGTATTTAGTAAAAGAATAAGAGACTGAGAATGCCAATTAATTCTAGTTACGCCATATGGCAATAGAGAACACTGGCCGAAAGCTGAAACCTCAATTTTGTGAGTCTTAGCCTGAATTTTAATCATTTGAGGATCCACAAGCATATGCCGACCAACCTGCCCCACATACACAGAATTCCGAAGCACAGTCACACAGCACACTCCAGAGTAATTGCTTTTCCCACCATGGACCTGAGATTTCTCTCCTACCAGATATTCCAAACAAAGTAGTAGCTACTGAGAGCTCCTGCTTAATCTCCTTGTTACACAAAATCTTCATACAGCTACTCTTTTAGCAAATAGTAAGTAACTCTGGCTTCTCTAGCAGGTTCACACTGCCTGAGGATAGCCTGTGGCCAGTTCAGGTGCTGACTTTTCCATGCCTGGGGATCCCATGCCCTCCCACAGCGTGCCATGCAGACACCACCTCCCTTTCCGCACCATCGTCTCTCCATTTCACCTTTCTAGGATGGAGATCCTGTCAGTTCCAACACGCACTCTGTCTCCTGTCTTCTTAGAAGACACTTTCATCTCCTGTACATCTAATAACTTCAAGATAAGGACAGAAAAATCAGTTCTCATTCCATGAACTTTTGTCTCCAGCACTTGAGAGACTGGCCTAATACCCCCTGAACATGTTTTAGTGATAACATTTACTGCACTAGGGCCAAAATGATTTTCTGCCACTTTCAATTCTGGTTCAATAAAAGAATAAGAGCTTTGTTTCTAACCTCTGTCATTTTTAATACCATAAAATGATTTTAAAAATGTAAAATTGAGTTCCATTTCCTACTGGACTACCAATCTCATATTAGCTTTCTTTTTTATCAAATTTATGAGAAAAGTCAGAAATTGCCTTTCCTTTAGAAAAAAAAAATCAAAATTTCAGGATCTCGTGGGCAGAATGTTTGAATTGAATTTCAGCTCTCAATAATTGCTGGGCTAGAAGTTTTAAGGAAGTATAAAAGTTAGCTACTTCCTGTTATATAAGAAAAAAAAGACCTAGAAGACTGTACCTTAGTACAATATAATACAAAAATAAGATTGTTCCTACAAAACAATCATCCCAAAAAGGGCCCACAAATGAGTAGATATTGTTGTATTCCCACACTGAGGACGTCTATGGATTTTAGAAATGCAAAGTCAAACCACTATATATTTTTGGCAACAACAGACAGGTGCCCCTCTTTCCCAAGAGTTCTGCAGCATGGGTCAACCAACCACTGAAGGAAAAATATATACATACATCTCTATTGATCAGTACATGTTGCACAGACTTTTTCCCCTGTCATTCCTCAAACAACATCATATTACAACTGTTGACACAGCATTTACATTTTCTTAGGTGTCACAGAGATCAAGAGATGATTTAAAGTGATGGGATGATGTGTGTGCACTACAGGCAAGTGCTTTGCCATCTTAAATAACGCACTTGAGTAACCCACAGATTTCTGTATCACTGAGGGGTTCTGGAACCCCTGGGTGGGAAGACTACGCTATGAAAATCTTCAAATATGCATAGAAGTTGTAAGAACACTCATATATACGTACTCACAACTGGAACTATGATTTACATATGTTACATCTGCTTTATCTCCTACTTATCTATCCACCTGTCCAGTCATTTTATTTTTTATTCCAAAACAGGCTAAACACATTTGTACATAGCAACATTTCAATAAGCATATAATTAACTAGACTTCAGTACTTGTATAAATTCTTTGAACCAATCTTATGAAAGATGCATCTTCATTTTCTTAAATGATCTTAAGTAAACTAAGTCCTCAATTGTGAATTCTAGATCCCAATATTTTATTAATTATCTGCCCGTGATTTTTATGTTAATTTTCTCATCAATACAAGGAAAAGTAAAACACTTGGTAGCTAAGGTAGAATGGTAAAATGGGCCTTGTGATCATAGCAGAATTCATAAATGAAAGTCACTAATATAGCTTAGAGAAACAGTTAATTGGAGACTATAGGGGCATAAAATTTTCTATAAATTATAATGAGACTCTCAACAACAAGGCTAGCAAACTCAAGAGGGAGAATAACTTTGAACATTTAATTATAACGCATCTTACATCAGCCACACTGCACCTAGGATAAAGACTAGTCAAAGCTGGATCACTTGAGACTGCGTCGCTCCAAGGCACTTGCATCAGACTGAGTTTTCCTGGCTTTGCAGTGCTGTGTATTACTGGTTTATCAACTCCCTAGTAATTATCCAACTTGCCATAAGAGCACTGTCGTTTGTTCCCCTATAAACATTTATTTGTTTTTTTGAGAATGGGCCCTGGAACAGGGACCCTTTAAAGCTTCAAGAATCAGAGCAACTGCAAAACACTGTTCAGAATTTTGGAAAAAAAAAAAAAAAAAAAAACATGAAGAAACTACATCAAACTGGGAATAATAAACAGATCTTCCCAAACAGGTCAGCGGATAGTCTACAGACTATTCCCATTGCCAAGGACACAGTGACATCTTGCGTAAATCAAAAACTACAGCCATAGATAGCTCATTTCCATTTTAAATGCACAGGGGTTAAATATGGAAATCCAGCCCTGCAGAAGTTCCTGGGGGATTGATTTTCCCCTTGTCTGCTGCGAATCCTTTGCTGACTGTGATAAGCGGACCACGTTTCATTATCAACCCTGCTAGCACCGAGCTTTGGGGAGGGTGGATGAGGCTGCGCAGTGGGAGACTAGAGCTAGTATCCAAAGCAGGAATGATTCAATGGTGTGATGAAAAAAATCCCGTTAGGCCCAACTCATTTTCAGCAGAACCATGAAATAAAAACCCAAGGAAATGCAACTCCTTGCATCATTTTCCAAATAAGAAAAATCAGAGCAACACCATAAAAGAAATCCAACAGGGGCTTCAAGGTCTGGTTGGTAATGTTTGTGTTTTTATAACATCTGTAAAGCAAGATAAAAGAATTCCAAATAACATTTGGGGAAGCAACTTTAGGGGAATCTTCAAGTGTTGTGGAAATCGCAGTAGAACAAAGAGCTGGGCTGCTGCCAGCTGACCCGGAGCTCTGCCATTTCCCTCCCTCTGTTCCAGCTTCACCATGACCCAGAATGTGCACACAGGGTGGGTCCACTTGAGAAACAAGAGAAAACATGCAAACCCTAGAAAAATCAGGAGGGACCCAAGCTGCAAGACTCCTGAGAATCCACAGACAGAGGAATACAGAGAGGTGGGGTTTTTTGATTTTTTTTTTTCTCCATTGGCTTTCTGTAAGCAGAGAAAATAGTATAGCTCTGGGACAAAAAAAAAAAAAAAGTTCAGATCAAGTGAGACTTAAAAATCAAGGCCAAAGCAAATGGTGGCAAAATGAAGCCAGTGATTTCATACAAATGATCTTTCCATACAGTGTCTGAATAACAAATAGAAAAGCTGAGTAAAGTAAGGATTTTCAGAGACTGAGACAGAGCCGTATTGAGTAAGAGAAGGTGGGTGCGCATAAGTGATGTTGATGGCAAAAACTCTGTTGGGAATAAAGCACAATTCTGTGACCTAACTATGCGACTAAAGGGTAGTGCCTGGCTGATCCAAGAGAAGCTAATGAGTTGGTCAATCTAAGCTGAATGGTGCCGTTCTACCTGCCAGCTTCCTGGGCCACCCCTTAAAATTCTTTTTCACCCATAGTGCCAGCAATAGTCAACCATGACCAAGTTTCACAAGTGACCTAGAAACTCCTTTGAAAAAGCATTTGCAGACAGGCATCCATCCTGATGACTGAGATTACCTTCATCCCATATCAAGCCTGGCTCTAGCCCCTGCTCCAGCATCCCAGAGGCAATTATTTGATGATTGGCTAAAACAGCTGGGCTCTTGCCACCCACATGGGAGACCTGGATTGAGTTTCAGGCTCCTGCTTCTGGCCTTGGCATGGCTCCACCCACTGAGGGCACTGGGGGAATGAACCAATGGATACAAACTCCTTATTTCTAGGTCAGTCTGTCAGTTTGTCTGTCTGTCCCTCTTTCTCCACCTCTCAACTAAAACATAAATGCATTTGCCCAAATGTCAACCTAAAATTTTGCAACTATAAAAATTAAAATAGCATTAGCACAGCTTTATTATTAAACATTTATTCTGAACCACCAAGGACTATGCATATTATTACATAGCAAAACTAAGGTGGTTTTCTCTAGTTATTTAAAAGTTTTTAAAGAAATTTCTACATTCAACAATTTCTTTAAAAAATCCACCCTGTGAGGGGCCCATTGTGATAGCCTAATGGCCAAAGTCCTTGCCTTGCACGTACCAGGATCCTATGTGGGCGCTGGTTCTAATCCCGGTGGCCCCACTTCCAGTCCAGCTCTCTGCTTGTGGCCTGGGAAGGCAGTCAAGGAAGGCCCAAAGCCATGGGGCCCTGCAGCCACATGGGGGACCTGGAAAAAGCTCCTGACTCCTGGCTTCGGATTGGCTTTGCACTGGCCACTGCAGCCACTTAGGGAGTGAATCAGTGGACAGAGGATCTTTCTATTAGCATTAAAAGTACTAATATATGTGTGTGTGTGTATGCATGTATATACATATACAAATATATGTCAGTTACTTATTTAAAACATTTATTTGGGGAATGTCCAAAATGAGATGCTTCAGCCCACCACTATATCCAAAACAGCTGAGTGTCTAAAAAAAAAATGGATCAAGCTCATCTTGGAACTTGTACCAAATCCAAAGCACCCTTGTAAGAGAAAGAATAAACAAGATGATCATTGCTGTGAGAGTGAAGGAGAGTTACACATTTCTGAAAGGAGGAGGGAGAATCTGGCTGCCACAAGAACACGCAATCAGCTCAGGTGGGAGAGTCGGGGGCGAAGGCCTTTCTTTTGCCAAGGGTCGCCTGGATATTAATAGCATCATTTGTGGCGCATACAAAATAGTCAGCTTAAAAATCAACCTGCCCTAGATTCACTGAATTTCTAGTCTCACCTGCGGTTGCCTTGGCAAGGCCAAGTGATTTCATGGGCCTTCTGCAGCCTGTAGACTAGGTACTCCTCACTCCTGTCCTCAACATTCAGACAGCACCAACAGCAGAGGACATCGTATCAGCCTTGGCTGCAGCCACACTGAATGGGCAATGCCCCAACCTCCCAAGGTAGTAGACCGTCCAAACTCTTTAACACAATTATGAATTCTCAACAGGTATTCCCTCAACATTGAACTAATGCGGAAATCTGCAGATAACTGATGAGTGGGGAGCTAACTCTGATGTTGTTGCTGGTTTTGTTTTCTTTCTTTCTTTGTGGATGGCAGAGAGGGAAGGGTCTGAAAAAAGGAAGAAATGAATTATTCATCTTCAAGATATGGCCAAACTATTGCTATGACTTTTGAGCCTTTTTAGAGGTGTTTAAACTTGAATAAATCACACAAATACTCCCATCCTTTTTTAAGGCACTGGCATTCAAACTCCAGTATAATCACAAAATTAAAGAATACTAACAGATGCTATGAGAAAATATCTGAGCTTCTGAGTGAATGGCACATTACAGATCAGTTCACCTGACAACTACCTTTCCTTCGAATGCATTTGGCATTTGAGATGCTCCATTTACTGGTTTACTGCCCAAATGCCTGCAGCAGCCAGGACTGAGCCACGTCAAAGCCAGAAATCCAGAACCCATTTCAGATCTACCAGGTGGCTGGCAGGAACCCACCAAGCACTTGAGCTGTGACCTGCTGCCTCCTAGGGTGTGCAGCAGCAGGAAGCAGTCATCAAAGGCAGAGATAAGACTTTAACCGGACACTCCGTAGCAACTGAAACACAGTGCCGAATGCCTGCCTGCTTCTGCATTGGGGTGGGGGGAATCTAAGCTCCATAACCAATACTCAGGAAAAGTAACACTCCCTTGAAGGAGCTATAATGATATTCTGGGTGAACCACTTGAAAAATCTTGCTCCTAGGAGTTTTTGCCAGACCTGGCCTTAGTTTTCTGCAAAATAAAGATATCATGGACACATGTATTCTTAAACTAAATCTTATTTTGAAACTAAATCCATGCTAAGCAAAAAAAAGAAAACCTACCTCACTCCACAACCCCTGCCCCAAGAAAGTCAACATTACTATTTTTTTAAGATTTATTTATTTTTATTGGAAAGTCAGATTTACAAAGAGAAGAAAAGACAGAGAGGAAGATCTTTTGTCCACTGGTTCACTACCCCAAGTGGCTGCACCAGTCAGAGCTGAGCTAATCCGCAGCCAGGAGCCTGGAGTTTACTCCCATGTGGGTTTGTCTCCCATGTGGGTGCAGAATCCCAAGGCTTTGGACCATCCTTGACTGCTTTACCAGGCCACAAGCCGGGAGCTGAATGGAAAATAGATCATCTGGGTTACAAACTGGCATCCATATGGGATCCTGGTACATGCAAGGTGAGGATTTTATCCAAAAGGCTATCATGCAGGCCCTCCAGCATTACTTTTATGAGAGTTATTCTAAATTATCGTGTTTCCTACAAGGCTCCAAGCCAGCCACCCACAAGGAGACACAGCCAAGGCGTCTCTCCCCCTGCACTTTAAATGTCCTGGGTGTGTGGGTTTAGTGCCTCTAACCCTGTTCCACACAGTGACTTCTTTATGTCTTTCCAGTTTGATATGCCATGAATTTACTTGTCTATTTTCAGAGCTGCTTTGGCCTTATTAAATTTCACAGAAGGAAACAATACTCCAAGTTTGTTTGCATTGGCTCTGTTCTTGGCTTCCAACAGGGAGCATAAATGACTTCTTGTCCCAAAAAGAGCCATCATGAAAGAAGTTACTCCTACCTCGATAATAAAAATACTCTATTTTCTTTAGCCCTTATACCACCCTCAATGTATCCTTGCCTCTACTGGATCAAACATCAGACGCTTCACTGTTTCTCCATGCGTGTGACAACACCACCAAATTCCAGCTGTCTGTCGCTCATGTCTGCTTCTTGCCAGGTGCACAAATTCTTCTGTTACTGAGCAATTCACCATACACAGTTAACTCTCAAGTTCATTGACTTTCAAATTTTTTCTCATACTCAGCTTTTTGGAGGACATAAGACCTAACTCACAACACAGGTAAATGTAGTTGGTATTTTGCAAGCTTTTGGGTATTTCATTTTGCTTTTAAAGATTGATTGATTGGTTTAAAAAGCAGAGTTAAGAGAAAACGAGAGACAGAGAGATCGATCTTCCATCCACTGGCTCACTCCACAAGTGGCCGCACTTGTCGGGGTTGAGCTGATCTGACGCCAGGCACCAGGAGCTTCTTCAGGGTCTCCCACATAGTTGCAGCGATCCAAGTACTTGGGCTATCTTCTGCTTCTTTCCCAGGTCATTAGCAGGGAGCTGGATTGGAAGTGGAACAGCCAGAACCCAAACCAGTGCCTACATGGGATGCCAAGTGCCACAGGCAGTGACTTTACTTGCTATGTATGCCATGGCACCAGTCCCACTTCTAGTGCTTTCACATTCATTTGGATTTAGGCATAGAGAGCACAATGGGATGACCAGGGTGAGTGGCTGAAGAAGATTCAGTTCCGCGAAGGCTACATGAATGAGATGATTGAATGAGTGGCTGCAAGACAATTTCCAACAGCTTGCCAAAGGAAAGCCGCATTTTTCCTGTTTTTTTTTTTTTATAATGTCTTATTTCTAGCTCCTCATTTCCTTAATGATCTCATAATTATGAAATTCTAAATAAAGTGTCATCTTTGCTGTAACAAATCAATGAGCAGGAAGCTCCCGTCAGTAATGCAGGTGTTTCCTGAAGCTCCTGCTGATTGTTTCCTGAGTGTCGACCCCCAAACCGCACAAAGTTCTCTGAGAACCGAGACCCTCTCTGCCCCAGAGCAAACACAGTGTGTGTGTGTGTGTGTGTGTATGTGTGTGTGTGTGTGTGTGTGTGTGTGAGCACGTGGATCTGAAAGGGCAGGGAGCAAGTGATATGCAGTTAACCATAATGAATTAGCCAAAATCCCCCTTTTGTTATGAACTTAAGGTTGGGATACAGACCTTTTCCAATGCTGTCATACAAATGTGAGAAGGAAGAATTCCTCCTCATGGTATATCTGTTCCTACAGATGCAGTAAGATTGTTTTCACATTCCTTCTTACAGATCTAGACCAACGGAATCACCACACACACACACACACACACACACACACACACTTAGCACATCTTTTTCTCTACAACCCAATTTTAAATAATCCCACCTTTATTCCTCACACTATCCTCACAGAAACCCATAACACAAAGAAAAACCTGTGCAAATAAAAACATTGTATCAGTTATTAACTAAACCACCAAGTACATACTAAGCTCAAACATATCTACTTAAAAAAATGACATTACACAGAAGTTTGTTCCCAACATTCCTCCAGCCTACCAAAAATTATAAATATTCTCACCTTTGCAAAAAACAAACAAAAAGCCATGATCTTCTATATTGTTTGTGTCAATTGTTCAGAGCAACCCAGGCTGATAATTACACAGTCCCCAGTTGCTGAGTAAAAGTGATGCTTAATTAACCAGCAGGAAAGATCGATTAAGATCCAGCAGGGTGTCTCAAGAGGGTCTCTCCCACTCCTAGAGAGAAAGATTCTGCCTGTGCCTTCCAAGGGATAAAATTCTCTGCTTCGAAGGCATTTCCATAAGGTTTTTAAAGTAGATTGCACAGAATGGTCAGCCACACAAATTAAATTGTAGTCATAACCCTGCAACGGCTCCTCTTTTTCTAAGTTTGAATATTCTGAATCACATGGCAAAAGGATGGAAAGGCTAACACTTCTGCCCGAACTCTTGTCCGGCTTTCAAGCAAGAGGTAGTGGAGAAATACACTGTCATGGAAATTTCTGATTTCTTCTCTCCCCAGGCAAGTACATTCATCAGCCAGATGCTTGCTCACACTTTAAAAATCACAGTTAGGCTAAGGCCTTATCCCCCAAAAAAAAAACATTGGAAGCATGATATGCCAACCCAGCTTTGTGCTAAATGTTCCAATATGGTAAAAAAAAAAAAAAAAATTAACTGGGTAATTCTAGAAGGTCTTCTGTTAGGGAAGGAAATGTAGAAGTAAAATCAGTACCAAAAACTTTACATGAAAATGATCTCCTACTGCCTAAAACCATCCCATGACTACCTTGCACAAACACATGTGGTCGGCATTCATCATTCTTTTTGTTAAATATAGTGCCATCCTGTTAAAAACCAACCTAAAACTTCAATGTTAAAAGTAGAACAATTATTTTAAGTGATGATTCTCAAAACATTTTTACTTCAGCAAACTAAACGCTGGCTTATCTCCAATTCACTTCAGTAAATGTCTATTAAGTTTCTGTCAGGTCTCAAGAACTATGGTAGGCATGCCTTACCTTCATTATGGACAGAGTACTACACTAGATTTTTAGAGCATACAAGGCTGTAAAGCTTCGGGACAAGAGTCAGGTGGTCAGGTTATACAAACCTCGCCCTGACTTGCTGAAAGCCACGCAGGATATGGTCCCCGTGGTCCCTCGCCACAGCACTGAGGTTCTCATTCCGCAAAACTTCTGCCAGGAAATCCTCAGTATCTGAAAAGAAGAGCCAAACTGTCAACAGAAAAGAAGAGGTAGCCAGGACACAAAAGGAAGATCTACGGGATTAAGAAATGGGTGCTGTTCTCCCTGCAAAAACTTTACAGCTGCAGAAAAATGTAACAGATAACAGGATGAATTTTATATTACATATCTTGTATCAGAATGGCCAATAGCTAAAACTTTCATGTGCCTGCGAGTGACATGTTCTGTTCATCGAAGACCTTCTGGATTTAGGAAAGTAATGTGTGTAATGACTGTAAGAAATAACTATTCTTTAGGTCATTCCAAAGAAAAATTTACATATTAATTATCACTGATAGAAGAGGAGAGACTGTCAATTTCATAAACACAGAAATATGACAAATACGTTACAGAAGGTCACGGGTGAGTAGGCACTAGAAAGAAATACCAATAAATAGAGCTGAAATAAGAAATAGAGCTGAACTGTGAAATCAAGAACAAAAAGGGCAGGAATTCAAAGCAGCAGCATTAATTAACAGATACATCATCAATGAAAGTGACAATGCAGCCAACGGAAGGAGCTCACATGGAAAAGAAAAATGTGCCCAAGATAAGGAAACTGCAATTAATGTGAACACACTCTATAAAATAGGGACACGATGGAAATACATAAGAAGAAACAAATCATGTTATACTGAGGAGAGAAATGGAGGGGTCTACAAATTTTAAAAGACGAAATACACTGATAATAATTACATGTGCCAGAAATATTTGCTACACACTTTATTCTGCATAAAAGCTTTACCACCATCACATAAATAATATAGTTAAAATGTTCCACCTCCGAAAGTAGTGCCTGTATAAAACTGTATCAATATATACTATCAAAATGATGTCATTAATTTAAGCAGTTAAGTTACACAAACACTCCAAGAAAGCTATTTTTCATTCCTATCGTTGAACAACACAAAACAAGAAATCCTGACAGCCATCACAGGGACTTTTTTTTCCCCATGGGGACTTTTAATGAGGTCCAGAGCCCTGGGTGCTGGAAATTTCACAAAGGACCCCCATCAACACCCAAAGTTTGCATCCATTGCCTCCATTCTTTACTGAGTTCCTCCAAGGTCCTTTGACTTCTAGAGAAATGAGGACAGAGAAACTGAAGTGATAGGCAAAAAAATAAATGGCATTCAAGAGTCAACTAATGTAACATATTATATCCATACAGTAAAGAAAAAAAAACCAACATGCTCATCTTAACACTGGATAAAATGCAACAATTATTCATGATTTAAAAAAAAAAACAGCCAACAAACTAGGAATAGAAGAAAGTTTTCTCAGACTGACAACTAACACCAGGCTCCCGTGAGAAGGACTGAATGCTTTCCTGCTATTCCTAAGATCAGGAATAAGTAAGGATTATGCTTTCACCACTCAATTAGAGATGTTAGCCAAGGCAATCAGGCAAGAAAATGAAATGTAAAAGCATCCAGATCATAAAATAAACAGTGACTCTATTTGTTGATGACATGATCTTGTACATGGAAAACCCTAAGGAACCCATTTAAAAAAACAAAAACAGAAAAACTACTAGAACCAACAAAAAGAGTTCAGCAAGCTTGCAGGTCAGAGATCAATGCACAAAAACCAATTGCTATTTCTATATAACAAAGCACAAAATATTTAAAACTAAAAATTCAAATTAAAAAGAATTAAGTGCCTTAAGAATAAATTTAACAAAAGAAGCACAGGGCCTGCAGTGATGGCTCAGTGAATGAAGTCCTCGCCTTATATGTGCCAGGATCCCATATGGGCACTGGTTCATATCCCAGCTGCTCTACTTCCCAACCAACTCCCCACTTAGGGCCTGGGGAAGCAGTAGAGGATGGTCCAAAGCCTTGGGACCCTGCACCTACGTGGGAGACCTGGAAGAAGCTCCTGGCTTGTGGCTTCAGATCAGCTCAGCTTGGGCTGTTGCAGCCATATGGGGAGGAACCAGTAGACGGAAGATCTTTCTCTCTGCCTTTCCTTCTCTAAATCTACCTTTCCAATAAAAAAATAAGTCTTTAAAAAAAAGAACTACAAAACAAAAGAACACTGGTGAAAGAAATAACAACCTGAATAAGTAGAAAGATACCCTACGTTCACAGATGAGAAGACTTAATGTTATTAAGATGGCGATACTACCCAGACTTAACTGAAGCCCTATGAAAATCCCAGCTGGTTTCATCTGTACAAACTGACATGGTGAGGCTCAAACTCATTTGGAAACTCAAGTGATCCAGAATACCCCAAATTTTGGAAAAGGAAATTTGGAGGTTGCCTGTTTTCTGATTTCAAACCCTACTACAACCTTAGGGCACTTAACACAAGAGGGTACAGGCCCCCAAGATAAATTATCAAAGGAAAAGAATGACCATCCAGAAATAAACTTTCACATTCATGGTTAATGTTTAGCAAGTGAGTCAAGGAAGCTCAGCAAGGAATAGTTCCTTCAACAAATAAATATGTTGAACTTCATCTTACACCATATATTACCAAATTTAACCAAAGTAAAGGTGCCTGAGCAGGTAAGATGCCAATGAGGATGTTTCCTTCTGCTTCAAAAGCCTGGGCTTGGTTTCTGCCTCTGATTTCTGGCTCCAGATGCCTGCCAGATCCGGGGAGGCAGTGGGGAGAGCTTCAGCGACTGGTTTCCTGCCACCTGTGTGGGACATCTGGATTGAGAATCCAGCTCCTGGCTTTGGTACCTCTGCCACTGCAAGCAAGCATCCAGGCAAAGAACCAGAGGAGGAGAGTGCAAATGCTATTTTTTTTTCTTTTTTAACTAAATGACATTTTAAAATATAAACTATTTTTAAAATATAACTTTACTTTTTAAATTAACTCAAAATGGATCAAATGACTAACAGAAGAGCTCCTTGTCAGATACAGTTCCTTGAACCTGGGAAAGCAGAGGAAGACTGGCCCAAGAAATTGGGCCTCTCCATGTGGGAGACCTAGAAGATGCTCCAGGTTTTGGTTCAGCCCAGCCCCCAGCTGCTACTACCACTTAGAAAGTAGCCACAGATGGAAGATTCTCTCTCTTTATCTCTGCCTTTCAAGTAAATAAATCAATCTTTATTTTAAAAAAATAATAATCTCTCCCCATTTGGACTTAGAAAACATACTCCTACATGTATCACAGGTCCAAGAGAAACTCAAAAATTACAATCACCTACACAAACTTTTATAAGATATAGGCATTACACAGTGAGAAATTCAGATTTAAATGTTTACTATGTTAAATATGAAAGAATGAAACTAAATGCAATAATCACTGAACAAGAAACATCAGAACAGAGCAAAAGAACAAGTTCATGGAAAACAGGAGGAAGGAAGCAATGAAAATAAAAGCAGGAATTAATGAATTAGAACAGTGGTTTTCCCACAGTGCTCTCTGGGGCCACACCCCCGACAAGGAAGAAGGAGGGAGGCAGGTCAGGGGAAGGGTCCTGGGAAACTCTGCTCCCCCACCCCCTTCTCCCTGCTTGCTTTAGTCACCAGTGCCTGACTTTCATCTACTTTGTATTCTGGGATTTCACATAAGAGCTTATAGCTTAAATGTACAAATGAGTGGTTAAAAATCACTAATTTTAAAACTAGGAAGAAACGAATAAATGCTAAAATAAGTGTGAGAGATGGGATTTTTCCAGAGGTGCGGGGGAAATCCAGTAAATTGATAAACCATTAACAAGTATTATCAAGGAGAAACAAACCACACATACACAAAAATGAAGCAGAATCGAAGGGAGCAATATAAAACCAAAAGGAGTGGAATGTAAGTTCTTTTCATTTTCTTTCTGTGTGCAATTTGAGTTCTGTGAGGGTGGGTTTCTTTTTCACCCCTTGATAAGGCTATCTCAAAAATCAAGTGCCCTGATATAAATTTGAAAATCTCAAGGAAGCAGTTTCTGAGCAAAACATCAATTGCTACCACTGAATTGAGAAATGAAAAGGCTGAATAGAGGATATTTTTTTAGGCTCAAGTTTATATAGTTGTATCCATATTGTTCCAGCTTTTAAGTAACAAATAATTCTCATTTTCTATAAGCTATAAAGAATAGAAAGAGAAGAGGGGGAAAGCGCAAATGACTCACAAAACATCAATTCTAAAAGATAGCTTAAAAAGGAATGTATGTAAAGTTAAATGCAGAGGGGAAAGTTTTATGTCAAACACCAGCAAAGTGTTTGGCGATGTAGAGCAGCAACTCCAGCAGCACCCCACATGGGAGCAGCAGTTCAAGTCCTGGCTGCTCTGGTCAGCTCCAGCTCCCTGCTAGTTCACCTGTAACCCACCCAGCTGGGAGCCCTGGAGAGAGACTCAGGCTCCCACCTTCCACCTGCCCACACCCAACTGCTGGGTGCTGGATTGTGAGCCTGTTCATGGGTTTTTGCTTCTCTCTGCAACAGCCTTGCAAACAAACAAATGGCCACAACAGCCAAGGTTGGGTCAAGTTGAAGCCAAGAAGCAGAGAGTTTCCTCTGTGTCCCACACTTGGGTGTAGGGGCTCAAGCACCCGGACCATCTTGTACTGCTTCCCCATGTGCATCAGCAGGGAGCTGGATTGTAAACGGAGCCATCAAGACACAAACCAGCACCCACATAGGATGCTGGCATCACAGGTGGTATTTCAACCCCCTGTACCATAGCACCAGCTCTAAAATAAATCTTAATAAATGTCAAAAACATAAAACTTCACAGAGTACATTTTCTGACCACAAAAGAATTAAGTTAAAAATCAATAGTAATAAGCTAACTAAAAAGCCTCAACAATTTGAAATAACACAGATCAAAGAAGATATATTTTGCTCTGAACACACTGAATATTTCAAGCCTAATGATTATAAAATATAGCATAATTGGGCCTGGCACTGTAGTATGCATCAAGATCCCATGTGGGCACCAGTTCATGTCCTGGTGGCCCTGCTGCCTATCCAGCTCTCTGTTTATGGCCTGGGAAAGCAGTTGAGGACAGCCCAAAGTTTAGTGACGCTGTACCCATGTGGGAGACCCAGAAGAGGCTCCAGGCTCCTGGCTGCGGATCAGCTCAGCTCTGGCCAATGTGGCCATTTGGGGAGTGAACCAGTGGATAGAAGATCTTCTCTGTCTCTCCTCCTCTCTGTGTATCTGCCTTTCCAATAAAAATAAATAAATCCTTAAAATAAAGAACATATATATAGCATAATTATGCTCATTACCAATTTAAAAACCTTATACTATACAGAATCTCATGAAAAGTACAAGTAATAAATGCTCACCAAAAAATACACCAAAATTTATAACATACAACTAAATCACACTTAAAGGAAACACATAGCTTTAAATGCAATCATTAGAGAATTAGAGAACTGATACTCTTTCAACCTTAAGAATTTGAAAAACAAGGGCTGGCCTTGTGGCTCCTGTGACACTATGGCACAATAGGCTAAGCTGTTGCCTGTGCCACTGGGCTGGCCTTGTGGCTCCTGTGACACTATGGCACAACAGGCTAAGCTGTTGCCTGTGCCACTGGCATTCTATGAGTACCAGCTGGAGTCCTGGCTGCTCTCCTTAAAATCCAGCCCCGTACTAATGTACCTGGGAGAGCACATCCAACTTGGGCTCCTGCCACTCACACCAAAGACCCAGATCAAGTTACAACCTCTTGCCTTCAGCCTGTGACTCTCTGCCAGACCCCTATGCTACTACAACCTCTTGATATTCATTCACTGGTTATACACAGATCTATATAATATTATATAGCAATTTGTAAGTATGAAGAAAATTTAAGAGAGTCTGGTTTGATGGCTTAACTGGCTAATTCTCCACCTCCAAGCACAGGCATCCCATATGGGCACTTATTTGTCTCCCAGCTGCTCTGCTTCCCATTAAGTTTCTGGCTTGTGGCCTGGGGAAGCAATAGAGGATGACCCAAAGCTTTGGGACCCTGCACCTGCATGGGAGATCCAGAAGTTCCTGGCTCCTGGCTTTGAACTGGCTTAGCTCCAGCCATTGCAGCCATTTAGTGAGTGAACCAGTGGAAGGAAAATCTTTTTGTCTCTCCTTCTCTCTATAAATGTGTCATTCTGATAAAAATAAATAAACTTTTTTTAAATGCTAAGAGAACCAAAGACAATCTGTAAGCTAGAAAAAAATCCTTGCAAAACATATCTGATAAAGGTCCTGTATTCAAAATATAACTCTTTAAAACTCAGTAAGAAAATAATCAAATAAAAACAAAACCAAAGATCTGAATAGAAACCTCGAAAAAAGAAGACAGATAGCAGACACGCTTATAAAAAGCTGCTTGGCATCATACATCATTGAAGAATTTCAAATCCCCGTACACCTGTTAGAATCACTAAAGCCTAAAAACTTGATGTTACCAAAGGCCACTGAGAACACAGGGCAAGTGGGTCTCTGATTAAATGTTGTCTGGGACGAGAACAGGACAGGAAGACTGTTTTTGCAGTTTCTTATGAGGCTAAGCAGAGTCTTGCCACAAAACTCAGTAATCATGCTCCTAAATATTTACTCAATTGAGTAGAAAAAAATTGAGCATGTCCACTCAAAAACCCTCAGATGAGTATTTATAGCAGTTTTATTTGTAATTGCCAAAGACCAGAAGGAATCAAGATGTCCCTCCATAGGTAGGAATGAATAAACAAGCCATGACACATCTAGACATTGGAATTTAATTGTGTTACAAATAAATGAATGATGAGGACATGGAGGAATCCTAAAGGGATACTGCTAAGCCAAAGAAGCCTATGTGGAATGGCCAAGTACTGTAGGAGTCCAATTATTTGACATTCTAGAAAAGGCAACAGTACAGAGGCAATAAAAAGATTGGCAGGGGAGTTAGCAATGGTTTCAGCAGAGTCGGGGGAACGATAAATCTGGGGAGGCACAGGTGATGTTTAGGGTAGTAAAGCCATATCATGCCGTGGGCTCGTGCTGTGGCATAGCACACTGAGCTGCTACCTGCAGCACCTGCATCCCAACTGGGTGCCAGCTCATGTTAATGTGCCTGGGAAAGTAGTGAAACTTGACCCAATTCCTTGGGCTCCTGGACCCATGTGGAAGACCTAGATGAAGCTCCTGGACCAGGACTAGTCCTGGTTATTGTCAACATTGGGGGAGTAGTGAACCAGAGGATAGCAGATCTCTCTTACTCTCCACCCCTCACCCCTCTTTCTCTCTGTCTCCTTCTTTGTGTAACTCTGCCTTTTAAATAAATGTTTAAAAAAAAAAAAACAGGTGGGGCCCGGCGGCGTGGCCTAGCGGCTAAAGTCCTCACCTTGAAAGCCCGGGATCCCATATGGGCACCGGTTCTAATCCCGGCAGCTCCACTTCCCATCCAGCTCCCGGCTTGTGGCCTGGGAAAGCAGTTGAGGACGGCCCAAAGCTTTGGGACCCTGCACCCGCGTGGGAGACCTGGAAGAGGTTCCTGGTTCCCGGCATCGGATCGGCGTGCACCGGCCCGTTGTGGCTCACTTGGGGCGTGAAACATCGGATGGAAGATCCTCCTCTCTGTCTCTCCTCCTCTCTGTATATCCGGCTTTCCAATAACAATAAAATCTTTAAAAAAGAAAAAGGTGATAATGTCTGATACAGCCAGTGGACAAACTCTTCAGAACTTTGTAACATAAAGATGAACTTTGATGTCTGAAAAATTTTAAAAACATAATTTGGGAGGATGGGAAATCTCATGATAGAATGCAGCCTGACATAATCTCACAGGACAGGCTGGGAAATGGTGCTGCCTGTGTAGTTTTGGAAAGGAGTGGAGACTGTAAGACTAAAGCCAACGGAGTAGCACGCAAACATTAAGCTCTAGTCAAGAAAGTTTCCTGCCAGAGCTGTATGGGTTCAAGCGCTCACACTGCTATCCATGTTTCTGTTGGAGTGGAAGCGAAAGAGCTAAGTAGCAAGAGGAGCAAAAGGAGTCTAGAAGACCTCTGCAAAGATGACACAGAGTCGGAAGCATCGATGGGAACCCATGTTTAATTTTACTTGGGTACAAATGAATGTACCGAGCAATATGCATAGATATGTTATCTATGTCTGGTTGCTATGCCCCCACATATTGCCTTCCTTCCTCAGCTCAGGAGACCACAAGGAATTGTCATCACAGTAACCAGAGCGCACCAAGCACCCATACCTTTGCTTCTGATACCAGTAGGCCAGAAAAGGAATCAAGTGTCTGTGGAGCAGGGCTGGTTCTAGGGCCGCGGCAGGAATCGCAGAAGGTGGGTCTGGAGCATCTTGCGGTGCCAGCAAGTAAGGAAGGGATGAAAGCAAGCAAGCACACGCACGCACACACAGGACACATCAAACAGAGCACACAAACAAACCAAAGGGGCTCACAGCAACCAACACTGGAACAGCCTGAGCAAGAAAACCAAGTGATCCTGGATTACAACCTGAATACTTATTACACAGTAAGTATTCGTGAATCCAAACTGATATAAACGATTGACTCTCTGTCTCTCCTCCTCTCTATCTGAATTTTCAATAAAAAATAAAAATAAAATCTTAAAAAAGACACAAAAATAACCTCTTCCATGTGTCTCATCACATTTAAAAAAAAAAAAACCTGCTCTGAAAATACACCCACAAACATACTCACGGGTGCTCGCTTCGGCAGCACATATACTAAAATCGGAACGATACAGAGATTAGCATGGCCTCTGCGCAAGGATGACATGCAAATTCGTGAAGCATTCCAAACATGCTCACGGAATAAGCACATTACCGAGAGAGCGTAACAGAATCAAAAGCAAGGGCTAGGGACTGGTATTGTGGCAAAGGGGGCTAAACTGCTGCCCACAGTGCCGGCATTCCATATCAGAGCACTGTTTGGAATCTTAGATGCTCTGTTTCCAATCCAGCTCTCTGCTAATGTGGAAGATAGCTCAAGGCCTTGGGTGTCTGTCCCCCATGTGGGAGACCTAAATGACCCACGTAGGGAGTACCACATGCACAAAGGTCCTGAGGAGAGAGATCCTGGTTCAGCTGGAGAGACTGAATTTCAATGATGGAGAACAGAAAACTGGAGTTGGCACTGTGATGCAGCATGCTAAGCTGCCGCCTACAGTATTGGCATCCCATAGAGTAAGGACAGTTCAAGCCTCAGCTGTTCCACTTTCAATTTTTTAAAAAAGATTTATTTATTTTTATTGAAAAGGTAGATATACAGAGAGGAGGAATAACAGAGAGGAAGATCCTCTGTCCGATGGTTCACTCCCCAAGAAGTCAGGAGTAAGGAGCTTCTTCCGGGTCTCCCACATGGGTGCAGGATCCCAAGGCTTTGGGTCGTCCTCGGCTGCCTTCCTAGGCCACAAGCAGGGAGCTGGATGGGAAGCAGGGCCACCGGGATTAGAACTGGCGACCACATGGGATCCCGGCACGTTCAAGGCGAGGACTTTAACCACTAGGCTACTGCGCCATGCCCTCCACTTCCAATTCAGCTCCCTGTAAATGTTCTCATGAAGCAGTGAATAATGGCTCAAGTACTTGGGTCCCTGCCACCCACATAGGAAACCTCAGTGGAGTTCCTGAGGCCATTTAAGGAGTGAACCAGTAGAAGTTCTCTTTGTCGGGCCCGGCGGCGTGGCCTAGCGGCTAAACTCCTCGCCTTGAACGCCCCGGGATCCCATATGGGCGCCAGTTCTAATCCTGGCAGCTCCACTTCCCATCCAGCTCCCTGCTTGTGGCCTGGGAAAGCAGTTGAGGACGGCCCAAGGCTTTGGGACACTGCACCCGCGTGGGAGACCCGGAAGAGGTTCCTGGTTCCCGGCTTCGGATCGGCGCGCATCAGCCCATTGCGGCTCACTTGGGGAGTGAATCATTGGACGGAAGATCTTCCTCTCTGTCTCTCCTCTCTGTGTATATCTGGCTTTCCAATAAAATGAATAAATCTTTAAAAAAAAAAAGAAGTTCTCTTTGTCTTTGTCTCTCTCTCTCTCTCTCTCTCTCTCTGCATTTCAATTAAATACATAAATACACAACTGTCTGGAGCAAGAGGAATGTGAAAGCAAGTTTATTTTGAAGGCAGTATTTGGTACTACAAGTAATATACAATAATCTGAAGATTTAAAAAGTAAACACAGCTCTGCTAAAGATGTCTCTTCCCAAAACAAACAGCAGATCTAACAGAAGAATGCTCTCAGCTTGCAGGCAACTTACTGCAGGCATCCAGGCCAGCAAGTCAGAGCAGCAAGCTAAAACAGGAGCGGACTGGAGGACCGTGACTGGGGGGCATATTCGGCGCTTGACGCTTAAGCCCACCACAGCCGAGCAGAGGCAGAAAGCAGCTTCTCTCCATTATCTGCACAGTTTGGTTGGCTTCCTTCCTTTCTGTTCAACAGGCTTCTTGCCTTGCACGTACCAGGCCTGCAGCAGGAAACGGCTGCAGGAGCTACAGCCAGCTGCAAAGACCGATTCGGGAGAACTCACCAGGACCACTGGCAAAACTACCATTGCAGACCAATCAAAGCTCCAACAGCCCTCCCTCCCAAACCTCTGACCTCATACACTAGCAAGGCTGCTCCTCCGTCTGTTGGTAGGAGAGTGACACCTTATGGGCCACCTCTTTTCACACAACTAACAGATAAATGTGGCCCCTTTTGTCTAAACCACACTCCTTATATACTGAAAGAGGAAAAAAAGGAAGAAAAACTTCAGCCAGTGTTCCCTAATCTCTGAGAATGCTTCTGCACATACATAAAACTCAAAATTTTGTTTCAATCAACTTTTCAGTTGGCGGCTGAATGAAACACCAACCAACTACCAATCAAAGTGTTCCTGGAGAGGATATTTTGTAAAAGTATTTGAGCTGCTAAGGCACAACTCACATTTCCAAAAAGAGGAAACGTCATCCATTTCTGTCTATGCTGACACGACACCAAAGAAAATTTCTGAGATTTTTGTTTATGGGCGAAAGGGCTTTCGCACACGGATAAAATGACTCACCAAAAAGAATTCCACAGAGCATACACTTCAGGCACTTGCAAATACTCTTTAAAAATGTGTCCTGGCTAAACCACCACTACAGAAATGCTCATTTTCTCTTGTTGCTGATTTAATTTTCATTTTGCTTCAACAGCCCTCTGCTGACATCATCAGTCCTAACTCCATCCTTCAGTCCCTCCCCCCTCCCCACTTCTGCCCATAGTACCCCAAGCCTGTTGGCAGCCACACCTCTACAAGGGGCAGGAAAGCAAAGAGAGAGATGAAATTCTGATCCTTCTCACCTGGGGTCTCTCCCCAAGGGAACCCCCTTCGCTGCTCTCTCTCTGTCACCTTCAATGGTCTCTTCCTTAATCCTCAGTACCCCAAGCTGGCTGCCATCAGCACTTCACTCCTCTCCAGCCTTGCCCACGGCAGGCATGTCCTGCTCACAAGCACCAACCACCCCAGAGCTTGCAGCTGGGGCAGAGCAGGAGGAATTGTGAGCTCCTTCACTGCCCCTACCAACAGAGAAGTTTCAGGAGTTGGAAGATCCGTGCCCATCAACCTTATGTCCATAGCCCCCTCCTCTGAGATAATACAAGACAGCTGTTCACAACAGATTGACAGAGGAGCTTGATACAGTGGTAGAGCAAGCTAAGCCTCTACCTGTGTGCCAGTATCCCATACAGGCATGACTTCAAGTCCCAGCTGCTCCACTTCCAACACTTCCAATCCAGCTCCCTGCTAATGCACCTAGGCCATGCCTCTTTGACATGGGAGACCTAGAGGAAGTTACTGGCTCCTGGCTTCAAACCAGCTCAGCTCTGGCTACTGTGGAGTGAACCAGAGGATGAAAGATCTCCCTCTCCTTCGCTCTCTGTAAATCTATCTTTCCAATGAAAATAAAAAATCTCTTTAAAAATGAATCGGTCTGAAAAAAAATACACTTCATTCTTTTCCCATAAAAACTCCTTCTCACAATAAGACATCCAAGTGAACACTGGAAGAATAGCGATTGATTTAAACAAAAAGTGCCGAAAGCAGGATGCTATTGCGGTCTCTGTCTCTTCCGTCTTCTAGGATGCCTATTGTAAGGAGTGACTCAAGCAGTTACCCCAAGACTGACCCCACCATCCAGGACCCAGTGGCTACCTTGAATACCTGCTTACCCAGCATCACCTCAAATCCCCTGGGTCTCAGCCCCTTTCAGGCCCACTTGTCTGAGTAAGCTTAGTGACCTTCAGATTCAAGCTGTGCACCAAACAAATCCCTGAGGCATTCATCCCTGGGTCCATCTGCAGCCGCCAATTCCTGACCTCATACTTTCCATTCTCCACCCCATGCCTCTCCCCTTTGTGTTCTCTCTCTTTCTCTCTCTGCTCCCACACTCCCACTTTCTCCTTGCCCCACAGCTACTTCCCTCAATGAAATAGACTTTTTAGCACTGTGTGGTAACTCCCTCTGAGCACTGGGAAGCTGTTAAAGCCTCGGAGATCAGAAATTGCTGCCAGGATGGAAAAGGGAGACCACAGGACGGGGAGGCAGCCAGAGCTCCATCCTGGCCCCCGCTCATGCTCATGCAGAGGCCAGGAAGCCAACCTCTGTTTGCAACATCCCAAGCGACAATCAGTAAGATGTCCTTTCCTTTGGGGCCTGGCGGCGTGGCCTAGCGGCTAAGGTCCTCGCCTTGAACGCGCCCCGGGATTCCATAGGGGCGCCGGTTCTAATCCCAGCAGCTCCACTTCCCATCCAGCTCCCTGCTTGTGGCCTAGGAAAGCAGTCGAGGACGGCCCAAGGCTTTGGGACTCTGCACCCGCATGGGCGACCTGGAAGAGGTTCCTGGTTCCCTGCAATGGATCCGCGCGCACCGGCCCGATGCGGCTCACTTGGGGAGTGAATCATTGGATGGAAGATCTTCCTCTCTGTCTCTCCTCCTCTCTGTATATCCGTCTTTCCAATAATAATAAAAAAAATCTAAAAAAAAAAGGTGTCCTTTCCTTTTTAAAAAAATATTTGAAAGATTAAATATTATATATTATATTATGTATTACTTATTATATATATATGTGTGTGTGTGTGGAGAGAGAAAGAAAACATGATCTTTCATCCACTGATCCACTGATTCACTCCCTGAATAGCCACAATGTCCAGGGCTGGCCCAGGCCAAAGCCAGGAGCTTCTTGCCAGGTTCCTACATGGTGTCAAGAACCCAAACATTTGTGATATCTTCCACTGCTTTTCCCAGGTCATTATCAGGAAACTGGATTGGAAGTAGAGTAACTTTGTGCTCAAATGACAAGTTAGCATTGCAGGTGGCAGCTCTCCTTGCTATGCCACAACACTGGCCCCAAGACATCTTTTCTAGCAAGAGACTGTGCCTCCCTCCATTCCAAAAGCTAGCAAACTGCGCATGCGAAGCCAAAACTATCTGTACCCTGGAAACTGCAGAAAACCATATTTCATTGGAGAAAACAGCACCTGAGCAGGCTATCCATCTAATTCAACATCACAACTCCCCGGTAAAATACATATTGCCCTTTCACAGACAAAAACCAACGAAGCTGGTAATCCGGCATCTCTGTAAAGTCTCACTGACAGCTTCAGGTGGAAACTGAAATCATAATTCCTGGCTCCCTGACGCTGGCACACGGATCTATCCCACCCTAGGGGTTTCTGCGGTGGCTAGTAATTATCCCGCTGAAATCAGATCCCTAACACTTCAGTGTTTCGTCTTCCTGCCCTATTCATGGAAGCGGCCATGCAAAGCTTGTCTTCTCCACTTGCACACCAGCTAAATAAAAATGTCCTGGTGGAGAAAAGAAAAAAGAAATTACTTTCCGTTTATTTAGAATGTGGCTTAGGGGCTGGCCTTGCAGTGTAGCGGGTTGAGCCACTGCCTGCAATACTGGTGTCCCATATGAGCACTACTGCTAGTCCCAGAGGTTCCATTTCCAATCCAGCTCCCTGTCTATGTGACTGGAAAGACAGCCCAAGTGCTTGGGCCCCTGCCACCCACATGGGATTTTCAGATGGAGTTCCAGGATCCTGGCTTAGACCTGGTCCAGGTCAAGCAGTTGCAATCAGAGAAGCCAGAAGATGGAAGATCTTCCTCTCCTTGTCCTTTCTTTGGCCTTTCAAGGAAATAAATCAATCCTATTTAAAAACTTTTTTTTTAGCCTTGCACTTAATCTCTAATTTGACAATCAGTTGCCATTCTGAAGGTACACATTTTCTTGCCTTTTGTTAACAGGTCGAATTTGTTGGCAAGGCTAAAATCACACCTACCAGCTCTTTGTTTTGGTTTGTGCAGAAGTTGTCAGCACACAATAGAGCAATTGTTAACATGTTTGGGATGTGATTAGCTCCAACCTGCTGACTGTTTCTGCCCAGTGACCCAAGAAACACGTGCTATGTCTACTTTAAAATTCATTTTCTACCTCTTGGAAAGATGAAAATAGCTATACATACAGTCACAACACAGGGAAGACAAATACCAGAAATTAAAACTTAGAGTGTTTCAGATTAAGTTTTAACTAATGGTCAGCCTTGAAAACCAGATTTTTTTTTTTTTAAGACTATTTATTTGAAAGTCAGAGTTACAAAGACACAAAGAGAGCTCTTTATTCTCCAAGTGGCCCCAGTGGGGCAGGCGGGAGGCGGCAAAGCAAAGCCAGGAGCCAGGAACTCAGGTGGTCACCCATGTGGGTGGCAAGCATCATTCCTGCATCACCTTTTGCTGATTTTCCCACTGGTTCATTTCCCAAGCAGCTGCAATGGCTAAAATTGAGCCAATCTGAAACCAGGTTTCCTCCCTCCTCCGGGTCTCCCATGTAAGTGCAGGGTCCCAAGGCTGTGCGTCATCCTCCACTGCTTTCCCAGGCCACAAGCAGGGAGCTGGATGGGAAGCGGAGCAATCAGGACAGGAACCAGTGCCCATACGGGATCCCAGAGCAGGCAAAGCGAGAATTTAGCTACTAGGCTATCACACTGGCCCTCAAAAAACATAATTCTATTTCCTACAGTCTTTGGAAAATACCCTTATACATAATTTTTGAAAATTTTTTTTAATTTCAAAGGTAGAGACAGTATGAGAGAGATCCTCTGTTATTCACCCCTTTCCCCAAAAGCCTGCAACATCTGGGACCAGACTAGGGTGAAAACAGCAGCTGGAATTCAGTATGAGACTCCTCCATGGGTGCAAGGCATCCAGCTGCCTAAGCATCACCTATTGTTTCCCAAGGGACACATTAACAGAAAATTGGGATTGGAAGAGTCAGAACTTGAACCCAGGCACTCCTGTGTAAGTGCTTAACCTCTGTACCAAACACCTGCCTAACACTCAGGATTAACCCTATCACAATCTCATCTGTACAAGTATCTGTGTATGTACATAAAATGTCAATATCCAAATGTTCTCCACAGCACTGGGGAAATATTCAGAATTTGGAAACAATCTAAACACTCATCAATAGAATAGCTACATTGTGAACTATCGCACAGCAGTTGGGTGAATGGCTGGCTACAAAAGACACATAGGAAGGTTTATTCATTCACAAGGAAAAGTCTCCACCATTGCTAGGCTGAAAAATCAAAGACTTCATATAGGATGACATTTCAAAAAGTTCACAGAAAATAAAATTTAAGAAGGCTATTTTGGTTGGCAGAATGATGGACTTAACGAACGTTCATGAAGGACCTTGAACTATGATGACAGAGAGAAAGTCGGTGGGGAGGCAGAAACAAGGGGAGGGAAAATCCAAGAGCCTATGGAACTGTGTCATAAAATAATAATAATAATTTTTAAAGGATTTAAAATCCTAAAAGGCTATTTTGGTGCAAAAGAAATCTATGTATGGTTTTCCGATAGTACACAGTTTGGTGAACTTTTTAAGATTCCCTCATATCATGGGTTTCAAATATTTTTGCACCAAAACAAATGTATCTTTAATTCCATTTTCTATCAATCTTTTTGAAACAGCCTTATTCTCTATGTTGGACAAATATTCACATTAAAAATACACCTCTAAGTTGTTCACATCCACCAGAACATCTAAACAAGGAGACAGTAAGTGTGGGTAAGGATACAAGACAACTAAAACTAGCATATACTGCTGGTAGGAGTATGTCATAGATATTTAACATATACCTGCCCTAGGACCCAGAAATTTCACGCCTAGACAATCATCTAACAGATACATTTTTCTTCTCTTCCTAGAATGAATAAAGAGGCTCTCAAAAAAGGCATCACAAAGGAAAAAAATATTTTTAAAAGAATGTGATTTTCAACAGGCTTATTAAAATCCAAGTAAGGAATACTTTCTCTAGCTAGCTAGGTATCCAAGCCATACATCTCATATTTGCTTTATCGAATACAGTAGCTTAATTAATTCTGACTTTACTCCAATATTTGTGTGAGTTAGTATAAACACAGGCTACTTGGGTCATTCTTGTAAATCTCCTGTTATCTGACTAAAAACTATTTCCCCATTACACACACTAACTTTACAATGTCAACAATGTTAGGAAGAGACCCTAGATAAGAACTTGAGCAATTCATAAGTTATCTTATCACAACCAGTGGCCTTCAGAAACAATTACTCTCGGATGTGAGGACCACTCTGTTTCCGAGCCAGATCTGTCTCACCCTCCATGTAAAAACTGGATAGCAAAATTAAAAGTTGGAACGGCAGGACTCCAAACACAAGAACCCATCTGTTACCCTCATCCACCCTACAATGCAGCACTCACAAATTGTAAAATCAAGCAATGAACTTGGAAACACAGGAGAAATAAACATGAAAATGATAGGATATCTGTGGGTGGAATGGCTCACGACATGGAAAAATCAGATCTGTGATATTTGTGTCAATATTTTAAGAAACTCAGATGACGGCAAAACTTCAAACTTCTTTATATCTAACACAATTACAAATTATCTATTGTACTTATGCAGGGAAAAATATCTTAACAGCTGGTGCTAGGATTTCTTTTAAGGAAAGAATGACATTTTCTTAGATGTATTTTTTTGCTTATTTGAAAGGCAGAGTTAGAGAGAGAGGAGAGACACAGAGGGAGATTTTCCATCCCCTGGTTCAGTCCCCAGATAGCTAAAACAGCCAAGACTCAGTAAGACCCAAACCAGAATCTTGCAACTCCCACTGGATCTCCCATGATGGTGGCCCGGGTCCAAACAAAGAGGTTATCTTCTGCTACCATCCCAGGTGCATTAGCAGGGAGCTGGGTCGGAAGTAGAGCAGCTGGAACTAAACCAGCCACCAGATACACACAGGAGACATGACAGTCAGTTCATTTACATCAGTAGAGGATATTGAGTGCCTCGTCAGAGGATAGAAAGCAGGACAGTTGGGCAGGACTCTCTGGACTAAGCTTTGCAGCAAGTGTGTGAGTCTGTGAATGCGCACAAAGGTGGACGTGGTCAGTCAACATACCTTGGAAAAAATTTCTCAACCCTGGTACAATGAAGTTGAACTATCAAAATCACTCAAGTAACATTCTCAGAACATTCTTCCCCACATCAGGGTTTTAAGGCATCATCAAATGACTGCCCCCATCCCCAGGTGCTGATGTGGTTTGACAGCTAGGAGTGGTTCTCTTCCTTCCCCCTCCAGTAGATCAGGAGAATAAAAGGAACTGAAACATTCATCACACCCACCTTCCTCCATGCCTTGATCTTCCTTGGAGGTCCACAATATTTAAATAATATTAAAACTTTTTTAATGAAAAAAAGACATTTCAACTGAAACATCTGAGTGAAAAATTTTATGTTTGGGCTGCCACTGTTGCACAGTGCATTGAGCCACTATCTGCAAGTGTCAGCATCCCATATGGGTACCAGTTTGTGTCCCAGCTGTTCCACTTCTCATCCAGCTCCCTACTAAAGTGCTCTGGAAAGCAATGAAGGATGGCCCAAGGTCTTGGGACTCTGTACCTGCATGGGAGACCCAGAAGAAACTCTTGGCTTCGAATCAGCACAGCTCTGGCCATTGAGGCCACTTGGGGAGCAAACCAGCAAATGCAAGATATTTGTCTGTCTTTCCTTCTCTCTGTAATACTATCTTTCAAATAAAAATCTACACACACACACACACACAAATGCCACTTGAGGTGCCGACTCTCCTATCAGTGTACCTTGGTTCAAGCCCCAGCTCTGTTTCTCATGCCAGCTTCCTGCTAAAACACATCCTAGGAGGTAGCAGGTGATGGCTCAAGTAGCTAGGTACCTGCTACTCGAGTAGGAGACCCAGTGGGCTTCAGTATGGCCTAACCGCTGACTGCTGCAGGCATCTGAGGAGTGAAATGGTAGATGGGAGATTTCTATCTCCAACTCTCTGTCTTTCAAATAAATTAAAGTCTAAAACGACATTTCCAAATTTTACAAAGTGAATTAAGCAAGTGTTAGCAACATCGCAAACAGAAAACACTAAAGGTGCAATGGATGTGGAAAAACATTTTGGAAGTCTCAGAAAGTGTTAAATAATAAACGTAAGGAGTGTCACTGTATTTCAGAACCCAGGCTATGTGTTGCTAAAATAAGATGCAATTTGTACGTGATCTCCCTTTGTTGCAAGCTGTAAGATGTGAATGAGTCCTGCTTTCAGATTTTGATGTTAATAGTAAATGTTCAGTGCATTTAAAAAAAAAAAGGTCAAATGATCACTACTCCCACTAGTCCCCAGTGAAAAGAAACAGGAGACTTTGAAAGAATCATGGCAAATATCCTTTGCAGGAAAAAAGCAAGAATGGAACACCAGTAGAAGCCAAAGGCCTTGTCTGAATGTATAACCAAAACAAAAATATGAAAACACTCACAAAGCAGCTTAGGGGGCACAAGGGTAGAATCACCCCTGAACAGCTCCTCACAGGCCCATAAAGTCTGGTGGTAGTTATTCACCATAACAACCACAGCTTAAAAATGTTCAAAAGAGGTCCACTAGAAAGAGGCTGCGTGGGTCAAAAAGCAAAGTTCCTAACAGAAGGACTGATCACAACATTTACACCCAGAATCGGAGTATTTGCAGCAAATCTCCACATCCATCCAGAGCGCCTCATTCCCTGTAACTGGAGCTTTACAGCACTGAAAGGGATTTTATGGTTGGCTGTGTCGACCAATACAAATCTCTAGAACAATCTGGAAGGAAATGATTAATGACGGCTTCTTCCCAAGGAAGTTTAAAAATAAGTAGCCGGGCTCGGCAGTGTGGCCTAGTGGCTAAGGTCCTCGCCTTGATCCCATATGGCCGCTGGTTCTAATCCCGGCAGCTCCACTTCCTCTCTATCTCTCCTCCTCTCAGTATATCTGACTTTGTAATGAAAATAAAATAAATCTTAAAAAAAAAAAAAAAAAAATAAGTAGCCATGGGCATATCAGAATCTGTGTGAGTGCACCAATTGCTACCACGTGCAAGCTAGCTTGCTCGGGCTGGTCTGGCTTCAATCCATACCACAAACAGAGTTTAGGCACCAGGTAAGCATGTGGGTGTTATCAGCTATTAGAGGGCAGTCAGTCACCCCAGTTCATCACTAAAAAAATGTTTACTCCCCTCTCCTACTGATCTGCCTCTTCTGCCTTCCACAACAGGGCTGGGAAGCTGAAGAGGCTGGTGATGTTTATATCCGTAGAACAAAGATTGTGCAAACTGCCAGCACACCATTGTTTTGGTTTTCAGCCTGGTTATCACAAAACAAAACAAAACAAAAAAAGATAACTTCTGCATCTTTTGAAAACAGACCCAAATAGCTCCTCCTCTTTCAATACAGAAGGCGTCCTTCACAGTATTTATCTGTAAGGTACTCGGAGGACTGGCAGGGGACCAATGACTGTTTCTGAAAATGAGAGCTTGACAGAGTCTATCTGAAGAAGCCATTTCCTGCGTGACTCTGGGAGCCTCTCACTGCTTTGACATTTGCCAAAAATCCAGGAGAGCGTTTTCTAGAATTCTCCACCTTTGCCTCCCAGGACCAGAAAGAGAAAGAGTTTATCCCAACCAGGGAAAGGGACCTTGGAGCACTCGGATCCTGAGCTTCTATTTGTCTTTTGTTCACTCCTTTTAAAAACAAAGACCAACCTCACTGATTGTTCTTTCTAATTACAAAAGTAACACCAGGTCACTGTCCCAAGGCAAAGATGTCTGAAACAATGCTCTCCTGAACGCTCCTGCTCCTCCCAAGGCAGTCAGTGTTAGTACCTTGGTACACAGTCATGTTGACTTCTTCCCAAGCCTACATAAACATATACTCAAATAACATACGGGGATGTTTTGTTTTTCAAACAAAAATGGGATATTAAACATACTTACTGCGCACCTTGCCAAGGCATTCGGCAAGCACTTGTTAGGTTAAGAGTGTGAGAGAAACAGAGCAAAAGAGAGAGAGAAAGAGAGAGAGAGAGAGAGAGAGAAAATTAGAGACAGGGAGAGACTTCAAAAAATTCATGGAAAATGCAATTAAAAGATGAACTTATTTCAGTGCAAGAAATAATTGAAATTCATGCCTAGTGTTTTCATCATATGCATTTTTCATGAACAGTTTTAAAGTTTATTTTCCTTGAAAGAGTGGCAGAGATGGAGAGAAAGTGAAATCTTCTAACCATTGGTTCATTCCCCCAAATGGTCCCAACAGCCAGTGCTGGCACAAATTTAGGAGCCTGAAAAACATACCTGGGTCTCTCACATGGTTAACAGGAGCCCAAGTTCCTCAAACCACCATCTGCAGCACTTCAAGCATATTAGCAAGAGACAGGATAGCAAACAAAGGTGGCACGGATCCCAGGTATTTTGATATGGGATGCAGGCAACCCAAGCAGTCGCTTATCCCACTACACCACAATACCTGCCCTCCATGAACTTTATAGACTCCTCATATAGAGCCACTACAGCCTCTCATGTATTTATTTATTCATGCTTACTTATCTTGGAGGCAGAGAGGTAGAAAAAGCACTCCCTTCTGCTGGGTCACTCCCTACATGCCCACAGCAAGGGCTGAGCTGACTGGGCCAAAGCTAGGAGCCAGTAGTTCAGTTCAAGTCTCCCACATGGGAGATTCGGTTGCTGGAGTCATCATGGCTGCCTCCCAGGGACTGGGTTAGCAGGGAGCTGGAGTCATGAGCCAGAGCCCGGTATCAAGCCTGGGTAACACAGGATGTGGATATATTCTCTGATGTCTTAACCACTAGGCTAAACCTTCACCTCACCACTTCCTTGTTAATGGCTGCAAACCATTCCAGTAGCCAGATGTGCCAAAACATTGAACCACTGCTCCACTTTTCCTAAGCCATGGAAATCTGCGACAGACTCTCCTGCTGTGTCCTTTCATTTCAGTAACAGATTGCTAGAAGTGGTGTTTTCAGGTCAAGTGAAACAATCTCCAATGTTTAACATTTAAATGCTTAAGCACAATTTTAGATCTTTAAAATGTGCTGCTTTCTTCATTATGCAAAATTATAATATAAACCTTTTGCCATGTTTTGCAGGTTCTCTTATTAAAAACAAACACATCACATTAAAAAACACCTGCCAGTTACATTCAAGTGGTCATAAATAAATAAATGCTCAAGTTACAGCTGTGATGGCCAGAGCTTAAATCACCATGCACATGCTTCCGTGTTGGTGTGTGAACGTAGTAATTCATGGTGGAAACCCTGCCCCCTCAGCCACATGGCGACACCAACGTTGCTCTCACGTCCTGTGACTCCCTCCCACTGAGTGACTGGATAGAGATTAGGACCTACATATTTTCTATTTGTTGACAGTTAACGTTAAACCATGTGCAGCCGGAGAGACAAGTAAACTGTAACAGATGACAAATGGATGGCCATTGGGGGTTTCTAATAGCCACAAATTATTTGTAACACCAGGAATAATTCTTCTATATTAGAGACTGTGTCCCATGAAAAAATAAAATCTCTAACCACTATGTAGCTAGTACTACACAAACTAAAAACACACTCTTCCAGCATTTTCTCAATAGAATCAGTGGTTGGATCCCACCTCGTATTTCTTTTCTACTTGAGACGTGAGACTCTAATTACACAAACTTTTAAAACATGTTTAAAAGCAGCCTCAGAGAAACACCGGAACTCAAGAAGCTCCTTAAAATGGAACCTCGGACTGCTCTGTGTTTGCTAAAGACCCGAGCAGCAACAGAGATTGTTAAGACACAGCAAGTTTGATACAGAAGTTCCGTGACACGCAATTAATCTCCATTCATACCCCGTTCTACTTGTCAGCAAACAAAGGTGCTACTTCGGAAGGAGATCTGAAGACTTCAATTAAAAACAGTCAGCTAACAAGAAAATAATCTAAGCTAAAGGAAGGTGGCAGGTGTAGAAATGAGTTGTTTACCCAAGTGTCAGTTTTGAACAATAAAGCACTATACATCAAACATGGTGAACAAGTAGGTTTCGGGGCCAGCCTCTGAAAATAAAAAAGGAATTTGCTACTCAGGCTGTGCACAGAACTCAAGGATCATCGCCCCGATATTTCTCCACATACATAATATCACTTCAGATCTTTAAAAGGGAAGGCAAAGTTAGGCTTTAGGTAACCAAGCTGTGACCGAAGTTGCGGTGGGCTTTGTCTTGGATGTCGGATAATGTGTTCTCAACCTACAAACTGTTCTCCACTTCTAGTTAAGACTGAGCCAGGTCATCACTAGACTGGACTTTGGAAACCACGCCTTGACTGAAACACGCAGCTGACAGCTACGCCAAGAGCTGAACCAGAATGCAAGCAGTGCCACCAACACACACCAAACAGACTTACCAACTATTCAATTAGAAGGCATTTATACCAAGATAACAAGGTAATGGAGACACCAAACCAATTAAGTTGGGAGAAGCTAGGAAGAGGGGATTGTAGCTTGACAAACATATGACCTGCCCAACGGAGGCCCTCTATTAAACATGTGTCAAATATGTCACTTGTTTGCCAAAAGGCTTAATGCTGAACCGTGTCCTGGAACCTTAAGTCAATTCTGGAAGATTCCAGGTCTCTGTCCTCCCTGAAAAGTCAGTAACAATGAAGAAAGTCAGAACAACATTCCTGGTGAGAAGTGTGACCACAGTAGGTGAGATGAGCTGATAAGGCTGCCGCTTTGAGCAGCTGAGAGACAGAGGGAGACCTACCCACTGGCTCACTCCCCAAATGTCTGCCACCTCAAGCAGCCAGCTCAAGCCACGTCTCCCACGTGCACGGCAAGGACCCAACTACTTGAGCCATCATCCCGTGCCGCTGCCTCCCTAAGTGTGCGTCTGCAGGAAGCTGGAGTCAGGACTGAAACCCAAACACTCCATAGAGACCGCCATCCCAGTGCGAGGCGGCACACTGCTGAGGCACTGCGGTCCAAAGGCAATACCTTACGACCAGCATTTGTAGACAGGGGGAAAAAAAAAAGAACACTGGGGCAGCTCCACTAGGGTAAATGTACCCCCAGGATGGTGTAGACCGGAAACGGGATTGCTAAAACACTGGGGTTTCCACAAGGAAAGAAACACATTTGCACTAAGGAGTGGACCCAGAGCATCCCAAAGCCTGCCTGAGGGCCTCCAGCAGCCAGCCAGGTGCCGGGGGTTGAGAGTTCACAGCTGAGGAGGGAAAGAGGAAGGCAGAGCCCCCACTGGCGTGGGAGACACGGGCAAGTCCAAGCTCACCAAGAACCCCGCCTGAGGGAATGCAGAGGCTCTGGGGACCGAGCGAAGGAGCCCAGGTGTGGTCAGCTGGCAGCAGAGGCCCTAGAGGCGGAGGACTGACAGAGGAGACCCCCCAGGCGGAGGACTGACAGAGACCCCCGAGGCGCAGGACTGACAGAGACCCCCGAGGCACAGGACTGACAGAGACCCCCGAGGCAGAGGACTGCCAGAGACCCCCAAGGCGGAGCACTGACACGGCCCGCCTGCCTGCTCTGGAACCCTGGTCTGTGGGCGGCTGAAGAGAACGCCGAGGCCTCAAGCGGCCCTCGTGCCTCCTTTCCTGCCTCCAGCCCACAGGGGGTTTTGGGACAGGGGGTCTGAGGCTGGACCAAGGCTTTACCTTCCAGGAGCCAACGGATCTCCTCCGGGAGAGCGGCGGCCTGCATTTGCGGGCCGGGAGGGAGTTCGGAGCGGGCGGCGGGACAGGGGGCGTCGGCCCTGCTCCGAGGCTGCGGGCGGGCTGCGCGCCTCAGGCACCTGCGCCTCCCGGGCGCCGCAGGGCGGGGTCGGCGGGGCGCGCTCAGGAAGTGGCGCGGCCGCCCGGGGGGAGCCGGGGATGCCTTGCCGGTTGCACGCGGCGCTCAGGCCGGGCGGGGAGAGGCGCCCCAGCCCTCCTTTGGTTCACACCGCAGTGATTGTACAGTGCTCTCCTCATAGTGGTTTTTTTTTTTTTGTTTTGTTTTAAGTACAATAAACCAACTGCCGTGCATGGGTAGAAAGCAGTGCAGGTTCAAAGAATGGAGGCGAATAGAAGAGATGGAGGTGTCAGTACATATGGTTTATAAAATACACTGTTGTCGGGCCCGGCGGCGTGGCCTAGCGGCTAAAGTCCTCGCCTTGAACGCGCCCCGGGATCCCGTGTGGGCGCCGGTTCTAATCCCGGCAGCTCCACTTCCCATCCAGCTCCCTGCTTGTGGCCTGGGAAAGCAGTCGAGGACGGCCCAAAGCTTTGGGACCCTGCACCCGCGTGGGAGACCTGGAAGAGGTTCCTGGTTCCCTGCATCGGATCGGCGCGTACCGGCCAGTTGCGGCCACTTGGGGAGTGAAACATCGGATGGAAGATCTTCCTCTCTGTCTCTCCTCCTCTCTGTATATCTGGCTTTCCAATTACAATAAAATCTTAAAAAAAAAAAAAATACACGATTGTCAGGCTTGGTGCGGTTAGCCTAGCAGCTAAAGTCCTCCCCAGCACGCTCCGGGATCCCATATGGCCGCCGGTTCTAATCCAGCTCCCTGCCTGTGGCCTGGGAAAGTAGTCAAGCACAACCCAAAGCCTTGGAACCCACATTGGAGACCCAGAAGAGGCTCCTGGCTTCCGATCAGCTCAGCTGCAACCATTGCTTGGGTAGTGAATCAATGGACAGAAGATCTTCCTCTCTTTCCCTCCTCCTCTCTGTGTATCTGACTTTCCAATAAATATAAATAAATCTTTAAAAATAAATAAAACACATGGCTGTTAATTTTTCATGTTTATTTTTATCTACTTGTGAAAGGCAGAGTGACAGGGATTTTTCCATCCACTAGTTTTTTGCCTCAATGGCCACAACAGCTGGGGCGGGCCAGGACAAAACCAGGAACCAGGAAATCCATCCAGGTATCCCACCTGGGTATCAGCGACCCAGGTACTTGGTTCATCTTCCATGGCCTTCCCAGGTGCATTAGCAGGGAATTGGATCAGAAAAAGTAGCCAGGACTCAAATTGGTGCTCTTACTTGGAATGCCCGGGTCTTCCCCACCCCACAGTGGCTTGACCCCCTGTGCTGTGACACCCCTGAATATTTCTAGGTGTAGACGTGTGGGTGGCCTTTGACATGAGTTCCGATGCCACTGCAGATTGAAAGGGGCAGGTGGAAAAAAAAAAAGGCAAAAACAGAAAAGCCCCCCTTGCTTGAAAAACAGTGCAGAATTATTTTAGTGAATCATTCCAGGAAGTTGTAGTTGTCAGAATAAACTGGAGCTCTGTAGTAAAGTCAGAATGGGGTTTTGCACTCAACTGGAAGCCACCGACCATTTTTTGAATTGGAGAGACTCAGCCAGTGTTCTTATATGGGATGTGGCCTTCTTTCTAGATCTTTCCACATCTACTGTTTTTCCTTCTTTATTAAAAAAAGGGGGGGGGTTTAAATGTTTTTATTTATTTGAAAGGCAGAGTTACAGAGAGAGGGATATACACACACTTTCAGAATCTCTGATCTGCTGATTCACTCCCCACATAGCCACATCTGAAGCTTGGGCCAGGCCAAAACCAGGAGCCTGAAACTCCATCCTGGTCTCCCACTTGAGTGACAGGGACCTGTATACTTGGCCTCTGTCCCGCTGTTTTCCTGAGTACATTAGCAGGGAGCAGGAGCAGACATGAAGCAACTGGAACTTGCTCATTTGGATGCCACCTACATAGGTCGCTGCTTAGCCCACTGTGCCACCACATGGCCCCCACCACGGTGCGCCTCCTTTTAGACTCTACCATTTATAATATGTAGGAAGGACTTGAATGATGAGAGAGGACACAGGGAGGGGGAAGTGGTATTGACAGCAGTGTCAGCAGAAACAGTGACAGACTCAACCTGGCACAAAGGGCAGAGGCAGCAGCAAGACAGCGGTGCCCACTTCCTGGCATGGCCCTAGATGTGATTCTTTCAGGGATGCAATGATTTTTATTTTTAATGAAGATGTGTTTATTTGAAAACCTAAGTTACAGAAAGAGAAAGTGTAAGGAATGACTCAAACAGTGACCCCAAGACTGACCCACCATCCTGGACTCAGTGCCCTCTTGAACACCTTGACTTCCTGACCCAGTGCTGCCTGAAGTCCCCTAGCTCTCAGTCCCCTTGAATACCTGGTTACCCGGCACTACCATAAACCTCCTAGATCTCAACCCACTTAAGGCTCACTAACCTAATTAAGCTTAGTGACCTTAAGGTTTAAACTGTATGCTCCACCAATCCCTTGAGGCATTTATCCCTGGTGTTCAGACAGCTGCTTTTGCCAATCCCTAACCCTGCACTCCCGAACACACCTCAAGGCTATAAAGGCGCCTCTTCCCTGTGTTCTCTCTCTTTTCCTCCTGCTCTCTCTGTGTCTCTCAGCTCTTCTCCTCTGCTCTGTTGTCTCTCTCATGCTCTCTGTCTCTGCTCTCCCCATGCCCCACGCTACCTCCCTTGCTGAAATAAAGGCCTCTCATGTGGTTCGTCTGCTGTGTCTGACTTCTTGGGTTTGTAGGAAAAAGCTAACAGAAAGCAGAGGTAGGGAGAGCTTCCATTGACTGGTTCACTCCCCAGAGGACCTCAATGGTCAGGGCTGGGTTAGGCTGAAGCCAGGATCAAGAAGCTTTAACCAGACCTCCCACATGAGGTGGCAGGGACCCAACTACTTGAGTATCTTCTCTGCTTTTCCCAAGCATTTGCAAGGAGTTGAATAGTTAGTGGATTGGCCAGGACTCAAACTGACACCCATATGGGATGCTGCCATCTACACCACCACTGACCTTATGTAATATCTGTGATCATTTGCTGCATCTGAAAGGAATGGTACCTTAGTGTCTGAATCACATGACCCACCTGTAAGTTGCAGCCAAGTGGGGTGGAGGCTAGCATAAGTCTTGGGACTCTGGCCTCTGCTTCCTCCTTCTTGCCCTTGCAGAGTGGAGCCATGAGTAGGCTGCCTCTTCCAGGATTAGTGGAGCAATGATGGGGTACTCCTGAGGGTATTTAACCATCCTCTGCATCCCACTGTAAAATTGTATCATTTTTGTAGTGCTATGATGCCTGTTAAAAAGCAGGGGAGTGGTAGGTGTTGTGGTATAGCCAATTGAGCTCTACTTGGGACACCTGTAGTCCAACCTAGTGCTGCTGAAGTCCTAGCTCTGCTCATAATTCTAACTTCCTGCTAATGCACCTAGGATACAGCAGATAATGGTTCAAGTACTTAAGTCCCTGCCTCCAGTGTCGGACACCTGAATGGAGCTCCTGGCTCCTGGATTTGGACTGGTTCAGTCCCAGCTGTTGCTGGCATTTGAAGAGTATCAGTAAGGTACTCTTCAGTAAGATTTGAAGAGAATCAGTAAGATTTCTTTCTCTCATTCAATAAACAAATGTAACAAACACTAACAGAAAATTAACAGTGTGTGCTCTGGTTATAATTGTTTTTGCAAAGTTCAGTCTGTTCTTGAAAGATAGCAGCAAGAGAAACCATGACCCCCAGATGTCGCTTCAAGCTTTGCCTTGGTTTTCCTCTGGGTGATGGGAGAGAATTCCCTGGTCTCCCCCTCTTCTTCCAGGATATGGTGTCACAGGCAAGGGGCTAATGAGTTGTTTGAGAAACAGCAGGCCTCCCAGGCCTCTCTGCATGCCGTGACTTACTTATACCACAGGAAAGAGCTCACACTCGTGGGGTGGGTATTTTGCATCCTTTCCCTGCCTGCATCCCACTCTACCCCAAATCTCTGGGGTGGAGGGAGGTGTGGAGGCTGGCAGTATGTGCGGTGACTGGCAGATTCCAATACCATATTGTCATGTTGCATCAGGATTCCTCGGTGCGGAAGGAAACCTGCCTCCTCACAGGAGCACAGCCCCTCCTTCACCATCTGAGAGCCCCCCGTGCAGCCGTCAGCCTCCCTCCTAATGACATTCTGTTAAATGGACAAATTCCTTTGAAGCCTTGTCCTGCTTTGAAATCCAATTTCGCAGGAAGGCAAATCTGATTGGGGGTAGCCATGGAAACCACACGGAGGAGTCTTGGAGGAGGTGGAAAGGAGGTGAGGTACGACGTGATAGCCGAGAGTCCTTTACCGTTCTGTCGGAAATATCAAAGCGATCTGGAGAGGTTGGCAGCCAATGAATCCCTGCCCGGGTCCTGTTCAGTGTGGCTGGGTACCATGTGGCTGTCAGGGAAGAAGGCAGCCACAGAAACAGCAGCATATACAAATCCCAAGTCTGCCTGCCTCCCTCTTCACTCCCTCCTCCCAGCCAGGGGTTCCAGCAAGATCTTAGCATCCCCTTTGGAGCTGCCTACCCCTTAAAGGCAAACAGAAGAATGACAAGGTTAAAACACTAGGCCCTCACAGATAAGAAGTCCTTAGGAGCCTGGGCCATGAAATTCATCTGAAATTCCTTGTAATTAGATAAGATAAGGGGATCTGAAGAGAGGCAGAGGAACCAGGCCTGGAGTCCAGGCAATACAACAGACAGAGAGATGGGCTGCTTTGTCCCCTAGGGCACGTGCGTGTGCGTGTGCGTGTGCACGTGCACGCACACACACACACACACACACTTCCCTGGGCAGCCCCCTCTGTGTCTCTGCAGACAGAAGACACAACAGATGGGGGTGCTTTCAGCCACTGAGCTCCAAGAAACCATCTCCACATTTTCCTGCCAGGTGGGTTCTTGCTAAATATGCACCCCCGGGGCATTCAGAGGCCTCCATCAGGAAGGAACAGAAGCATCTGGCCCCCTGAACTGCTCGGCATAGAAACAGCTGCAAGCAGAGCAGCAGCAGAGACTGGCTCTGGCTGACTGGCATGGGTCTGGTGAGGAGACTGCGAAGGGCAGGTGCCACAACTTTACTGGGAGCCAGTTATTGATGTCTGCGTGTTGGGTCCCGACAGGTGGCAGAGCTGATGTCCACCCTGTGGATGTGCAGCCACTGCCTCTCAGCCTGTTGGTCCCAACCCCAACTGTGGGTTTATTGACTATTTTATTGACGATACCAGGGCCTAATGAGGATGAGAGCTGCACACTTCATTAAAAGATGCGAAAGGCAAGATGATGCTTCCTGCCGGTGCCAAGAACCAGGCTTATTACATGCTTTTGTGAGGCCCCAGACTCCAAGCCTCCTAGTCTCCCTCGGGGGGCCAGAGGACCATACACAGACAAAAGATGCTAGGCTGGCCACATCCTCTCGGTGGCCCTGAAGTGCAGGCCTTTCTCTGCTTGCAGGAAGCTTTGCTCTTACTAATTAGCCGTCCCTTTAACTTAAGAAGGCCCTGTTACACACACACACACGCACACGCACACGCACACACACACACACACACACACGATGTATTTCCAATGGACTCCCCTCCCAGTTCACACTCTTAGACTCTTTGTCCCGACATAACAAAGTAAGCAGATTTTCCTCCTTGCATCAGAGAACAGTCCCATTAGCAGGTTCTCTCTGAAGCACAAGCTTTAAACAGGATGAAGGATTTATGCAATTCTAATGAGAAACAGGCATTTAGCCTAACGGTTAAACACCAGTTAAGATGCTCAAGTCTCCTATTGGAGCGCTTAGGTTTGCTTCCTGGCCCTGGCTCCTGACTCTCTCCTGCTAATCTGCTCTCTGGGAGGCAGTTGTCCTGGCTCAAGCAGCTGCATTCCTGCCACCCAAGGGGGCGATCTGGATTGCCTTCGTGGATCCTGGCTTTAGCCTCAGCCCCGCCCCACCACTGCAAGCCCATTGAGTACAATCTCTCTCTCACTGCTTGTTAAATAGATACATACAAAAATTATTAACTAAGATAAAATGATGTTTTAAAAACTCAAAACATATCTTCAAAGGGACATCAAATGCAAGGTGAGGATCAGACCTAGTGTTCTACCCGGGCACTCCCATCCCCACCACTCCCTGGGGTTCACAGAGGCTGTTCTGGCATCAGACAGAATTAAGATCTTGGTTTTCTGCTGCTAGTGGTCCAAAGATCAGGCTGAACTGAACTGCTGGATGGATCGTTACAACCTCGGGGGCCCTGAGCCATTCTGTGAAACCATTATCGCTGGTCCTCCTCCAGTTCAATGATGATGCCGTTGCTTTGCTCTTTAGCTTTTCTTCCTAGCACTCCCCCTATTGCTCTCCACAATCCCTATTTTCTTTATCTTCTTTGCTTATCCTTTAGACCATGTAAGACATCCCCTTTGGGCACTGCCTGGTGGAAGTCCTGAAGACCAGAGAAGTTGCTGACTTCAACATCCTCTCTTTGATTGGTTCTCGGGGGACACTGAAGACAGTTGGGAAGTGTCAGCTGTAGCCAGACGAGGCTGTGCAAGCTCTGCAAGTGAGGAAGAGGCAGCCGCATGCTTCATTTGCATGAGACACAGAAGGGATGAGGCCAGTTTTACAGACTAGACATTTGCACATATGATAATGTTGGAAAGCTGCATGGAAAACCATCTCTTTGGGTGGGGGAGATGAAGAAAACTGAAGATAAATAATTTCCTCAAGTTGAACTGAGTCTTTAGTTTCCTTTCATCTGCCATTTCAGAAGATAAAGAAGTTAAAGCTCCTGAAACCTGTTTTTTAAAAAAATCAATTCATTAATAGGAAGAGACCAAAGAGATCTCATCTGTTGGTGCTGTCTCCAAATATCTGTAACAGTGAGTGCTGGGTGAGGACGAAGTCATGGGCCAGGAATTCAATCCAGATTGCTCACATGGCTGGAAGGACCCCATCATTTGAGCCATCGCTGCTGTCTCCCAGGGCCTGCATTAACAGGAAGTGGAATCAGGAGCTACAGCCAGAAATTGAACCCAAATACTCTAGTGTGGGATGCTAGCATCCTAACTGGCAGCTTGACTGCTAGTTATTCCCACTAGTAATTCACATCCCCATAATGTTTGTTTGTTTGTTTGTTTGAATGGCAGAATTAGACAGAGAGGGAATCTTTTTTTAAAGATTTACTTTATTTTTACTGGAAAGTCAGATATACAGAGAGGAGGAGAGACACAGAGAAGAAATCTTCCATCTGCTGGTTCACTCCCCAAATGGCCAAAATGGCTAAAACTAACCCAGAGCAAAGCCAGGAGCCAGGAGCTTCTTACAAATCTTCCATATGGACATAGGGGCCAAAGTATTTGGACCATTCTTTACTGCTATTCTGGGTGCACTACCAGGGAACTGGATTGCAAGTGCAGCAGCTGGGATACAAACCAGTATCCACACAGGTTACTAGTGTTACAGGCTGCAGCTTAACCTGACACACCATAATGCTAGTCCCTATTCTATTTCTTTTCTTTTTTCAAGATTTATTTATTTATCTGAAAGGCAGAGCAAGAGCAACAGTAGGAGAAACAGAGATGGAGAAAGATTTTCCATCTGCCAATCAATTTTCCAAATATCCACAATGGCCAGGAACCAGTGCTCCAAACCCACATCCCCCTTATGGGTAGCAAGGGCCCTGGCGCTTGAGTCATCTTCTGCTACCTTCTCAGATGCATTACCAGGAAGCTGATTGGAATCAGAGCAGCCAGCACTGAACCAGTGCTCCAAACTGGTTTGCTGGCCTCACAGGTGGTGGCTTAAGTAGCTAAGCAACAACTTTAAATACCTACTCTGAAACAGATACCAGCTTTCTGGCAATATTTTCCTGTGTAAGGCAACACTCTCAGTTCCTGTGCCATGGCTTTTCAGGGTTCACCCTTCCTTTTCTTCTCAACAAAGACTCCCCCTGCTCCACTGGTCCCTCCATCAGACTCTAAGATCCCGGCTTTTCACCTTCCAACTTCACATTCTTTTCCATCTTCAGTTTTTGCTCTATATGCCCATATTCTTAGTCTTCTCCACCCTGAAACCACAAAGGAAAATCCTCCTTCAACCCTCATCACCCTTTTCCTTCCCTTCCCCCACAAACCTCCTCCATCAAATGTCATGTCCGCTCTCCAAAGTCCCTTACCCTTGCCTGCCTGTCATCACCCCATTAAAGTGACTCCGGCAGAGGGAGCTGATAAGCTCCTTCCAATCTCTTCTCCCTCTTCACCAACCCCCTCTCTGCCTTTTGCAGTGGACACCAAGCTTCCTTGGCACTATCCTGTCTGGGCTAACCCTCTGCCAGGAGCCCAGAACTCATGCCAGATTTCCCATCATCTGGATGACAGAAGCTCTTCTACTCCAGCCGTCACCACTGCCTCCCATGATCTGCATTAGCAGAAAGCCAGAATTAGGTCATGGGCTTCCAAAGTGGTGTTAACTACAGAGCCAAACCCTTCCACGCTCCCTCCTGAGGCCCTTACATCCTTCCTCTTGTTTGCATCCTGAACTTCACCACTGTGCTTCAGGCTCTCAATAGCTTTGCAGAGAAGTGATGTTCCAATGGCTTCTCCCCAGCCTCCTATGTCAAATCTCCTTACCATCACAGTCTACTCCACACACAAGCTTCAGAATACATTTTGCAAGGCATGGTCCTGGTGCCATCAGACAACTGATAGAATACTGTGATTTTCAAGGCAGACAGGGCAATACTCAACCTGTGGAAAGTATAGGCAAATTTCTTACCTTCTCTGTGTCTCAGTTTCCTCAACTGTAAAACAGCAATAGTAACAGGCTGTTGTGAAGATCCAAATAGCCTATATAGATATAGATAACCATAATTTATATGTAGTACTCATAACTGCTTACAACATAGTAGGTACTTCATGTTAGCTACCATTAGGGTCTTTGTATTTTCTACACCCATGAGCAGCTGGCAGGTGCTCAATAAATCTACATACAAACCAGGGGCAGGTGTTTGATGCAGCAGTTAATATCATGCATGGGATAGCTGCATTCCACATTGGGGTACTCAGGATCAAGGCTTATCTCTGCTGCACATCCAGCTTCCTGCTTCTACACTGAAGGGAGTGGATGGTGACTCAAGTGTTTGGATCTCTGCCACTCATAGGGGAGACCTGGGTTCAGTTCTGGGATCCTAGCTTTAATCTGGCTCAGCCCTGGATGCTTTGGGTATTTGAAGAGTAAAGCAGGAGACAGAAGCACTCTTGTTCTCCCGTACCTTTCAAATCAAATGAAATAAATCAGTACAAAGAAAAGCTTGCCAAGCCGATTGGCCTTTTTACACACACACACACACACACACACACCACAAATCTTGCATCATCTCTCCCTGAGGCTCCTTGCTTGTCACAGATACACTTGAAGAATGTTTGGCCAGGATATGGGTGTCTTTGGTCTCTAAGGATCAGTTTTCCTTTTTACGAAGCTAACCTGCCTTGAAAGAAGGAGTAGTTTTGACTTTCTTGGCATCAGACTCTAACAAATTAGGGTTATCTCAGTCTCCCTGTCTGCCCCCAAAGATTCCCTCCCTGCCTTATATATTCTAGAATTCGTGCAGTGTTCTCCAAACCACATGGGGCACATGCTGATTCGGAAAGCAGGAGATATTAACTCCTCTTCTCACTCATTGTGTCAGAAACCAAGTTTTCACTCTAAATACATACCCTGAGAAGAGCCCATCAGAAAGCAAATTGCATCCCAGAAGACAGCAGACTCTTTAGGCTGGAAGGCAGCCAGCAGCGCTAGGCTCCACTGCAAGGCTGGAGGTGGGAAGAGGAGAGTGGTAAGGTAGGATGATGACCTGGGAAGAAGGCCAGTGAGAAAACAGAAGGCAAAAAAGAGAGTGTGAAATCAAATGGGGAAAGAACAAAGAAATTAGAAAAGATATGAGACAATGAAGCAGTTGCCATAGTTTGGAGGATTAGAAACCAAATCCAATAGACCCACTTCATTTTCTGAGTTGTGATGTCAAGATGAGCCATGTTGCACCTGCAAGGGCATGGGACGGCCTTAGGGAGAGCCTATACATTCCTAAAGGAAAACACAGTATGGAAATTCTAGGTGTTCTGGGCTGCTGCTGCTGCTGCTGCTGCACTGTTTAGCACACGCACTATCAACACGATGACATGTCTTATTGAAAAATATGTGATATTCCGCATCAGGAGACTACTGATGCAGAATTTCCTTTCTCAGAGCTCAATATTCCAATCAAAGCCTGTTGCATCACATCATTGAGGCTATCCACTTAATGACAACTTGTAAGAGGCATATTGTGGAATATTCATGTTCATTTTATGCTCACAGTGCTTAAAATCTCCCCTAAACAGGCTATGCTCGCAGCCTATTAAGGTGCTTGTGTTATCTACACTCCATTCAATGGTGTGGAAATAATTGTCTTGAAACTAAAGGAAAAAAAAAAAAAATGGATGGTCACAAGCCGAGTCAGCACTTGTGTTCTTTCCTGACTCCGTTGAACCAGGTGTTATTTATGTCTTCCAGCACCTGGGACTCCTGATAAGTCATTCCCCTGGTAGCTTTTTCCAGGGCAGTATCATGGGTCTTTGGCGAAAGTGGGGCGATCCTTCACAAACCTCATTGTTATCAGCACAATTCACACTGCTGCCAGATGTGCAAAATCTAAATCAGCAAGGGCATGCAGGCAAAGGGGGCTTGCCGGCTCCACTGGGCTACTCTGTCATATGCCTGTGAGCTGGGGAAGGTAGCAGAGGGAGAGACAAGGACTGCTGTTCCTCAATTGCAGGACCCATGCACCTGCAAGAAGATCCTTGGAGTCCCACAGTGTAGAGGTCTTTTTTGGTTCGCCCTATAACTTGCAATCTAGGACCTCCACCCTCTAGCCCTCTTCCCCACAAACCTGGCTCTGTTGCTTCTGCTACTACTACCACCACCAATAATAATAATAATAATAATAATAATAATAATAATAACACATTAAAAAATTTTCCTGCTAGAGACAGGTGGCTCTCTTTCTTCCTTTCTTTTCCCTGGGGTGAAACACTAGGATGCAGGCTGGCAGCGGACAGCAATCACCCCTGGCAGCAGATAGGTGGGCAACACGGCCTGACTTTGCCTTTAAATATCAACCACACACACAGACAACACCCTGGCAGCTTGAGAGGTTTCCATGGTGACAGAATGCAGGCCATGACCTCTGTAAATGTAATCAGAGCACGGGGACTGGTCTGTGAGACAGGTTTAATTTCTCCTCTGGTGGAAGCTCTGTGGTCCAGGCCATACACAGGCTTCATAGCGTTGACAGACAACCTTTTATCTGGGCTGGGGCAGCTCTGCACATAGCAATCACCTCCCCCCTAGCTGCTTCCTCTACCACCTGAGCAGCCTGTGGGACGTACAAGGGACTCCACCAGCAGGCAGTCACAGTAATGCCTGGTTCCCTGCCCAGCATGCCCAGCAGGTGGAACTGTCCTTTATACAAGGAACAGCTCTGACGTCAGAGCCAGACCAAGGATTCCAAAGATCAGCCAAAGTGTTCATCTTTGCTACCTACCAAGTGATCTTGGGGAAGTCATTTAACCTTCAACATCTTCATCCTAGTGGGGGGAAATGTACAGGGAAGCAAAGCTGAAGGCTTCCAAATTCCCCATGAGAAGATGCCAACCGATTATGCTTCGTAGGGTTTAGCGGAAGTGGAGGATATTCTACCATCCTGGTGGAGGCCCGCCCCCAGGAAGCAAGTTTTCAGTCTGACCAGTGCAGGCACTGCTGTGCTTCTACCACCGAGAGTATGTGACTCTGCGGGACTTCCTCACCTCTGTCCTAATTTGCAAACAAGACCACCATGCTTTGCTTTTTTTTTTTTCTATGCTGGTCCAAATGAAGAGACTAGGGTTTTGCACTAAACTGATAGGAAGAGACTCAGAGAAAAGGGGGGGGACACCAAAGGAGTACTCTCCCCACCGCATGTCCTTCAGCCTCCCTCAGCCTCAGCACTTGCTTGCTAGCCTCCTCAGATCCTATTTCTAATTCACATGGAACACGGGTACACTTCTGTTTCATGTTACCATACTGCTTTGAATCTCTCAAGGTTCTGAGAGAGTACTCTGAGGAAAAAACAAGATGAGAGCCAAGGAGAGATTTGAGGTCCAGATGACACATTTCTTGTCCCAGGGAGAACTGGTCCATGAACCTTTCAGAATTACATCCCCAAGTTTTGGAATTTCAAAACTGGAAGGGACTTTAGAAACCCTGGACCTAGAGGGGAAACAGCTTGGAGAAGGGATGTGCCTTGGACATGGCACTACCATGGGGATACTAGGGCATTGGGGCCCCCACTCTGCTCAGCCAAGGACTGATGTACCTCTTGGGTGACTCTGAACCTCAAACTGAAAGAGAGAGGAAGTGGGGCAAGATTCAAAACTAGTTGTTGAACATGAGAATCAGGAAACGATGATTTGACTGAATCTACAGATAACAGCTTTACCACTTCCTGTGTCAGCTGATGCCTACAGAGGGAAGATTCTGGAAAAGAAAATGGTTAAGTGATGGGTCTGTGGGCTTCCACGCAATTGTCCCTACTCAGTTTACACTCTTTCAGGCCGTTGAGCAAGGTATGGATCTGATCGCCCCCAGGAGTTTTATTGTTTGGTGTCCAACGCAGAATCATGAAATCAAAAAATAATTGGTTGTATAGAAACCTCGAGAGAAACTCTGGGCTGGCATCATGTCTTCTGGTTGCTGAGTAACTAAACCACCTACAACAGGTAATTTAATTGTCTTTCCTTTTCATTAAAGGATGTAGTTCCTCAGCTATAAATGAGGAAATGAGCTTCCTTCCAGCTCTAACATGCCACATCCTATGATCTTCAACAGCAAAGGCTTCCTCAGCCTTTCCAGTAGCCCTTTGCAGCACGCAAAGAGCCACATCTCCTGCACAGCCCTTTGCATCCTCAGAGTGGCACATCCAGGGTAGGTTCAGCTCCTAGGGATTCTCATGGACTTCAAGTCAGAACAGGCCCATACAGTGAACTTCTTCCTAGTGTTTTAAGGTAGAAGAAGGGGAAAACAATTATGTTTCACTCATGTCAATCAAGGTTGTTCATTTTCCAGTTGATAGGATGGCTTGAGACACAGCAGACTGTTGCTCGGAGTTAGGAGGGCCCCATTAGCTTCATTTCAGCAAAAATTAAAATAAAGAACAAACATTTCTACTCCTTGTAACTTTGGTTAGCCTGAATTCCAAAAAGATCTTGGGTACTTGATACTCCTGTACTCACAACCAAGAATACAGTGTGAATTCCTCCCTTGTTTCATTCATTCTGCATTTAGCAACCAACAGTTATGTTCAAAACCCTGGGATACAAACATTAGAGACAATCTGGTGCCCTCAAGAAATACATTACCTAGTAATTGTTAAATATACCCATTTTCATAATTGGACCCAAACACAGGACCTACAAATGTATTAATAATAGTTTCATGTCAGATAGCAACACAATGATCTTCAGAGACTATCAACCTGCTCCTTTTTTATCTCTCACTATTATCTGAATTCCCAAAGATGGTTAGTACCAAAACAGAGGCTGTCAAAGTAAATGTTGGATTAGAGTTTTATGTGGCTACAAGATGCAGGTTGAAGTCCATCTTATGCAGAGCCAGAATGGGCACTGACCCTCAGAGTGTGGTTTCAGGGATGCCCAGGGATCAGCTGATCCCAAATAACCTCATACGCATTCGTGTGCTGTCTTGCTTGCAATTCTTACCTTGAGGGCCTTACAATAAGATATCATCTCTGGGAAGTGCGAGTGAGAAGCAGCATGCTCTTTGCATCCGTTTCAGTGGACATTCACTGAATGCCTGGTCTGTGCCAAGCATAGCATCAGGCAGTAAGTATTCATAAATAAATACGTTAATTGGAGGTTTACCATGTTGCTGAATTTGTACTCTATTCCACAGGTGCACAGCAATTGATCAGATTAGAAGTCTTCTCATGGAGCCGGACAAGACACAGACAAGTCTACTTCGATAAGGACATGAAAGCAGGAAATGTCTGGAACTCTAAATTTCATCCAGCAGAAGTCAGGCAGTTCTGGTGACTACTAAAACTAACTTGGGGGGCCCGGCGCAGTGGCCTAGCGGCTAAAGTCCTCGCCTTGCACACACCGGGATTCCATATAAGCACTGGTTCTAATCCTGGCAGCCCTGCTTCCCATCCAGCTCCCTGTTTGTGGCTTAGGAAAGCAGTTAAGGACGGCCAAAGCCTTGGGACCCTGACCTGCATGGGAGACCCAGAGGAGGCTCTGGGCTCTTGGCTTCAGATCGATTCAGCTCTGGCCACTGTGGCTGCTTGGGGAGTGAATTATCCAACAGAAGATCTTCCTGTCTGTCTCTTCTCTCTGTATATATGACTTTTCAATAAAAATAAAATAAATCTTTAAAAAAAATACAGCTTTAAACAAACAAACAAAAACTAATTTGGGAGCAGTGTGGTGGCTCAATTGGCTAAGATCCTCCCCCATTCAAAAGCCAGCATCCCATATGGGTGTTGGTTTTTATCCCACCTGCTCCACTTCCCATTCAGCTCCCTCTGCTTGTGGCCTGGGAAAGCAGCAGAGCCCAAAGTCTTGGGACCCTGCACTCATGTGGGAAACCTGGGAGAAGTTTCTGGCTCCTGGCTTCGGATCAGCTCAGCTCCAGCCATCGTGGTCATCTGGGGATTACAGTGGCTTCTCTGTGTGCTAACAGAAGTTTGCTCGTGGTCTTGATTGTCTCCCAGGGATCTCAAGGTGA